>NC_079338.1:16215787-16882454 GCF_029582105.1 Oenanthe melanoleuca | reverse complement strand
TAAATGTGAAACTGTAAGAATTGGTGGGATCAGGTTTCAAGCAGACTGGGTGGTGTATATAGAATAAATACTACTGAGCAGTGATTACAAGGGGAAGCTTGAGGACAAAACTTCCAGAGATAAAATTTAAATAATGACAGAAAATTAAATTACCCTATTAGTATCAACACAGGGACAGCAGGTGAGTCATATATTGAATTACTCACATATTTATTCTCTGTCCCCACCCATCTCAGGGTTCCAAATATGTCCAGCCAAGCAAGCCAGATGTTGGCAATATGACCCAGGACTTGTGGACCTATTTTATTTGTAGAGGAATTGCTTTCAAATGTGTGGCTTTACATTTTCAATGCAATTCAAATGTTTCTTCTATTTAAAATTCCTGTGAGCCTCCATTCCCTGCTCCTGCATGCACTGCCAAATAAAAGGGAGTGCAGTTAGCCAAGGCATTTCCCATGTAGTCTCACGTGTTTAACACTTTGTAGCAGTGCATTTCCAAGGTATAAAACAATGGTCAAACATTCTGGTTGTAGGTGTTGACATTTGTTGTTATTAAAACTCAAGAAGCAGCACAGAGTAGGGACAGCAAGAGGACACAAGCTGGAAAAACATGCATAATGTGGTTTTTTATTCCAACTCTGGCCAAAATAAACAATGCCTTTTCTTTTTTTCTGAGAAATTTTAGGAATTCAAAGCTGGTGGCTCAGAAAGTCTTCTCTCTGATGTGTGAGAAATCCAGTGAAATGACTCTGTGTGTTTGTTTATACCTATATATTCACACATATGCACACACACACAAACACAGAGACTCCCAAATATACATTCACATGGTGCTAACAACCTAGACTAAATAAAAAGCAAGGAAATACAAAATTCAAGCTGTTTGCTTTGCCTTATCTATTTCCATTATGCATGGTAAATATTGCAGATCATATGGTCTATAAAACCTCACGCTGCTTGGAGACTCCTTCAGAGCTCTGCCACAACAGGGGACTCTGAGGATGGATGCAGCAGCAGCTCTGACTTTTCTACTTATTTAGCTGGACTTTTCATGATATCTGAATTTATTTTTTTTGCATGTGAAGTTCCTTTATTTCCTGTGGTTTTCAATGTACCAAAAAAAAAAAAAAAAAAAAACCAAAAAAACAAAACAACAACAACAAAAACAACAAAAAAAACCAAACAACAAACACAACCCAAAAATATGTTGAGGGAGGGCAGGCAGCATATGGGAGCCTTGAGGTTTTTCTTTGAGGATGTCAGAGTTCTGAAGGGACTGGAATGCAGCAGTGAATAACAGTGGATGATTAGATAAAGAGGTTTGATGTTGCTCTGGCTGGGAACTGCTGCCTGCTCACAGTCTGGGTCCCAAAGTGAATATTTGAGTTTCCCTGAGCCCCAGGTCAGCTCAAGTCCAGGAGCAGCTCAAGGTTTTCCTCACTAAAGCATTTAGGCTTTAACTGATCATCCAAAATTTCACAAGGGGAATGTGCTGAAAAATGAAAAATAACTTTTGAGAAAGTTAAACACATAAAACTATTCCCTGAAATTCTGTTTGTGTGTTTGCTGAACAGGTGAATAGCCATATGTAAGGTAGGAGTCAGAACTTTTTGCTGAATGTTTATTTAATATTCCCAAACCTGCACAACCAGGCACCTTCTCTGCCCAAGATGAAGTTGTTCTATCCATGCCTAGAGAAATCTTGGTGTAATTGTAGGGGATCTATGCACAGGGTTTTCAAATGATTTTACAGTCAAGTTTTGATTTAAAGCCAGAAGTTATTGGAAATTGTGGGGAGTTAATGCCAGCATTTGTCCACAGGAGAGGAGAACTGCTATAAAAAGGAGAGTTCATTTGCTGTGTTAGACATGTTAACATTAATTCTCTCTGATAATGTATCATAATATTTTTAGGCAGAGTTAATAAGATTATGATGCAAAAGTAGGAATCTCCTTTGGCTGGTAAATTACCTTCTGCTATTATTTTAATTGCATTACCCTAAATTCAGATTTAAATTCACACTGAGCATGACAGTGAGATATTTTAGGACAGTTTTTGAGGTTCTGTGTGAATGGGATGATGCCTCTGCCCCCACAGCAGAGTCCATAACTCTGTGAGCAGCCAGATCAGCTGTTGGGGTCAGAGAAGAAATTCTGTTCTGCAGCCTGAGCAGCTGAGTCCTGGAGATTTTGCCATTTGTGTGGCACTCCCTGGCTCATCTCACAGTGGCCCAGTTTGCAGAGAGTAAATGGACATTTTCCCTGTGGCTCATGGGCTCAGTCAGGCCAGCTCTGAAATTCAACCTGCAGCCCTGAGGTTCCAGCTCTGCAGCCCCAGGAGGGCTCAGCTAATGAGTTCATCCTGGTTTAGGAGGTGTTGGTGGCCTGTAAATAAACCTGAGGGTTTGACTTTGCATTTTGGGTTCCTGTAGATGTGTTTAAAAAGCTGAATTTGATACTTGGTTTGTGAGCTGGGCCAGAGGACAGTTCATTTTCAGATGAACACATGCCAGAAAAACACCTAAAGAAGTTCCTGTCTTTGTGCTTCTTGCTTGTTGAACATTTATTTTCCATGAAATATAAATATTTAGCATGTTACTATGCTATGTTCAACAGAAGAGAAAAAGCAACTATTAGAATTATAAACATAAATTTAGAGAAATAAAAGAAAAAAGAGATCACAGCCTTACAGAGCAGTGGAAGTCAGAAGAGTTCTCAATATTTGTATCTAAGACTGGCAATCTCAATAGAGGGTTTTTTAATTAAAATAATTCTGTTTTACTTTAGGAATCAATGCTAAAGATTCCCACAATTTAAATTTCCTTTAATGTCATTGATTACAGGAGAAGGGACATCTATTTCCTATAGCTGAATTCAGCTATATTTTAAAATTCCTGTGCTTCCCCCTCAATCTATAAGGCTTCCTTCTATTAGTTATAAAAGTACAGAAACTCTTATACATAAATTAGGGAATAGTTTGATTTTCTCTGTCTTATGAGAACATTCTCTCCTTTTCCTAGTAAAAATATCTGCATATTCAATTTTCTTCTGAACTCTCCAACACTGCACAGACAAACCCAACAAAGGGATTCTTCACTGTGTTCATTTCAGTGCCTTCAAAAGCATTATGTCAAATATGCACTGAGGCCTTTACAAACAGCAAAGCACAGAAAATCTTTATTTCAGGGCTGCTTTGAGGCTGACAGGAATGAATTTTGTTCCTCCTGCTGCCACAGTGCCAGGATGGCAGCAGATTTTGCAAGAATTTGAAATCAGCAGAGTTGTTTTTGCAATGTTCTGTGTGTTCTGTTTACATTGCCCTTGCAGCAAACTTCGTGGGGGCTGAGGAATGGTTAGGAAATATTATAATTATTTTTTTCCAGAATTAAATGAATGTTCACACTGGAAGAGGAAAAGAAGGGTCCCTCTTTGCATTTCATCCAACACAGGGCTCATCAAGTCTTTTGATCTGTGGCAATAATGGCATCTACAGGGGCATGAGATCAGAGATAAGTTATCCTGAAGATTAAAAATCAGTGATGCTGCTCAGGGAATCCTTTAAAATAAATAATTGCAGCAGATGCAGCCTGAAAGGAGAGCAAGGGGAATGTTTGCTGCTGGTTTTGCATTGGGCCAGTGATGCTGGAGGCTGAGCTGGCAATCCCAGCTCTGGAGGGTGTGGAGAGGGCACTGTGATCCCCAGCACTGCTCTTGTATTTCCCACATTCCATCTCTGTTTGTGCCACTCATGATAAGACTGCAGCACCTGCTCAGCCTTCATTAAATTGACAAAATCCTGTTCTTGCTTTGATGGAAACAAAGATCATGTCACCTTGCCTTGGAAAGAAACGTGAGTCACATCACTCCAGGGTCCATTACAATGAGCCAGAAGTAAAAGTCACCAATTTCCAATTGTGTAAGGAGCTGGTTCTCTGAGTTTTGGCCACGTTTCAGAGTGACCTCCTATAAAATGAAATTTTAAATTTAATTGTAATTTTAAAATGGATTGACAGGTCTCTTAGCAAAGATGGGTTTATTGGTATGTTCAGCATCATCCTTTAACATTTACCCAGAGCATGTTTTCAAATTTTAGACTATTTTAAAAAAAATCATCAGGCAGAGCTCCAAACCCAAAAACGTAAATAGATTTTGGACAGGCATGAATCAAACTGCTTTTATCAGCAACATACTGGGCAGTATAAGCAAATTATTATTTATATCTTTCTGTGTGGTGACATCTTTCCAGTATTGGTGACATCTCCCATAATATTATTGATTACAACCCATAGGCAGCTTTAGACTGACTTTGCTGATGTCCTGATAGCAGAAAATGCAGCTCACTTGTACAATAAGATAATTGAGAAATCACAGTTAGGTCTGCTCAAAAATACACACTTCAGAGTTTAATTTAGAAAGAAGCATTAACCCTTTTTAATCTGTGTTTCCTAATTGCTCAAAGCTGTAAGTCTCATCCTGCCAATATGAAAATCCAGTTTTAAAAAGAGGGAAAATATTCACAGAGGATAAACTAGCTCAGGAAAAGAAAAAAGGGTTGAGATTTATTTATAGTGTTTTATACAATTTGTTTGACTTGTGTACTCTAAACTACAGCATAAAATTAGCAAAGATGGGTAAAAAAGTGAGGTTTTCATCTTAAAATTATTGTCTCAACTGAGCACTTTTAGAAAACCATAGAATGGAAATTAAAGGTCCTTGGAGATGTGTTTGAGTTATGGCTGAGCCCCAGGGCTGCTGTACAAACAGCATCTACCTGAGCCTCATGTTTATGTTATAAACTAAATGCACCTCTCAAACTGAGGGGAATAAGACAATTTTTGGTTTTTCTCATATTTCTGGGAATTGTTTTTTAGAGGCATTTATATCCTTTAGGTTCTTCCTGGTGGGGGGGGATCATTCAGGTTAAAACCATCCTCCACAGAGCAGAAGTTATGGGATAAACTTCCTGAATATTTGTGCTGATAAAGCAGTTACCAATAAAAAACCCAATAAATAAATCCCCTGTATTTTTCTGCATTGAGACTGCTGGTATTTAATAGTCTGAATATTAACATTAAAACACATTCTCAACTTTAGAGTGCTTCCCTCAGGCAGAGAAATCATCCTGTGGCTTTTCATCCTCCTTTTTCTGAGGTATCTCTGCAGTTTCTTGATTTTTATTTAGTTTACAGAGAAATTGATTGCAGAATGTGTGACTAAAAATAGACATTTCTGAGAACACTTCTGTCAAAACATTGTGAGGAAGCTGCTACCCAGATAAATCAGTTACTTTCTCCTCTAAAACTTCCCCTCTGCATGTTTAGCTGAAAGACTCAGGAGTGAAGTGGTTTTTATTCAAATAACACAGAACAAGGCTGGCAGCTCCACAGGCCTTTCCAAGGCATCCAGCTCATGCAGGAAAAAAAAAAAAACCAACCCCTGTGAAGATGAAACATCTCTAAGGTAAAATCCAAAGCAGCAATTTTTCATGGCATTTCAGGAAATTGGTCCCTAAATAGATTAATTTTGGAGATTAATAATTTTAGCTCTGTAAGTTAAATAGTTGCAGTCAAAATCCTTACTATATAGCTAAAATAGGGAGTAATTCAGGGTTTATAAAAGGTTAATTATCAAAGGAACAGTGGCTATTTCATTATTTAATTAAGGCATTTTTGGTTGTTTATTTCTGTCAGCAGGAAAAAAAAAATCTGGTTTTCTTTGGCTCAAATATATATATTTCATTTTTTTCCCTTTCTGGTCTGCCTGCAAACTAAGAAAAATGTTATTTTCCTGACTTTACTCTGGAGTTAAGAGACTTGTTTTATTCTTTATTGTTTTATCCATTGTCTTTGGCTGAGGGTGCCAAACACGACTCTCCCCCAGATTTTTTTGCAGCTCAGACATCTCTCATTGGAAATTGGATGATGCCATCCAAAAGCAACCTGCAGGCCATCAGGAAGGATTGATCAGGCTGATCAGAGGCTCTTTCTGGGGCCATATCTCGTGTTTCAGCTCTTCCCAAGAAGGCTCCATCAGTCTGGTCGATAGCAGCATCCCCTGTAAGGAAATCCAGCTGCACTAAAGTCTCTCTGTGTTTAGCACCTGTTTATTTTCCCCTGTGTGCCAGCAGCTCATTAGTGGCTCTGGAGTCAATGAAATTAGAGCACTGCCAGTCCAGCAGAGCTTTGTCACACTCAAATCTTTATCCTCCAGAGCTCCTTCAAACACCAGCTCGAGCTGGGGTTGGTTTGAGATGTTATCCTGCAGATTCAAGGGGAATATTAGAAAAATATGTTACATAAAAGTGGTGTTGGTGATGCCTGACAGCTGGCAATGCAGATTTTCTTAATGCCTGTTAAGAACTGAGGTGTAGGTTTGGTTTATTTTTGTAGCTTTATGGTCAGGAAAAGAATTGTTTAAAGGTAAGGGTGACATCACTCATTGCTGCTGGATCTCTCTCCTCTGTTACTTATTCTTGTTTAAATGGTTTCTGCTAAGATGCTCTTTCTGCAAAAGGCTTTAAACAGGCTGTTTAAGGGAAAAATAATATTTGCCAGTTCTAAATATGTTTTTCATTCTTTATTCTCACAATGAGCAGGTAAAGGACAGCGAGTGCTCATCATTTTCATACTAGACTTGTAATTAACTTTTGGAGGTCATCACTATAACGTGGTTAAATTGCTGTCTCCAGTGAGTGCTGGGCCAGAATTTTGGCTGCTGCTGCAACTCGAGGCTCAGTTTCTGTGTGCACTGTGCAGTGGCAAATAGCAAATTAAGGCTGGAGTGTGTTGAGAGCACTGCTGCAAGTTCCTGTGACTTTCAAAAGAGCAGCATCAGAACTCCACCACACTCTGTGTGTGACTGGGAGCTGCAGTGTCAGTGCTAAAGGATAAACTGTTAGACAAAATTCATCAGTTCCACTCGATTGTGTGCGTCAGGAAGCTAAAAAAAGGCTCCCAAATAGAACGTGTAATTTAGCTATAAATGACAGTCTCTGTGCCCCAGTACAGCTCAGGATCTGGCTGGAATGATTGCTTAATGTGACTTTGTGCTCTATTCTGAAAGATCCCCTGGACAGAATTTGCAAATATTTTAAGTTTTGCTGCCAGTGTTAGTACTGAGCAGTGCTGCAGATTGGATTTGGAATTATTTCAATTCCACATCTTAACACAATCCTTCGGTGGCTCCCATTTTGGATCAAATTGGAAATAAAAGTGGAATGTTTCCTAGCACAAAGGACTTCAGCTCCTTCACTCTGGCCTCTGCTATTCCAGTTACCCCTTTTTCCATGAGAGGGAAAGCAGTAGGAGAGAATATTAAAATCACAGAAGAGTTTGGGTTGGAAGGGACCTTACAAATCATCTTGATTAGGCTGAAATAAAACATCACAAAGTGCATTCACAACATGCTCAATCTCATGTAAATGTGTAAATTGAAACAAAGTGAGCAGAGTTTGCAAAGGGCAGGAAGGGAGTCGCTGATAAAAAGCAGAAGGAAAGAAACTAAGAGAATAAAACAAAGCCTATTTTGTGTATTTTGCTTTTCCAGATGCATTATAACTGTCTGCTCCCACATGAAATGAATTATTCACTTCTATTACTGTGCCAGGCCTGTGGGAACACTCCTTTACCATTGGTCAGAGGTTGTTACCAACCTGCACCTTCTGCTTGACTTGGCCAGAATCTGCAGCTGAGCTTGATTCAGCAGCTCCTCTGTCAGAGCTCCTAATAAACCTATTAGGATTAAAACAATTTAAACAATTAAAACAATTCCTGGCTTTGGTGGGCTGCTTCAAAGTGAGTCCTGGAAAATCAGACTGTTTGTATTATGTTTCTCTGTTCTGTGCACCTTTCCTTTTTTAAAGGGAAAAGCCTCCTGCTGTTGTGGAGGTGAATTAGTTCTGCACCATATTTGTTAAGTAAAAATACTCCAGTTAGTTTATTTTTATATAAAAAAGTGTGAAGATAGTTGTAGGATTTCTTTGCAGGCAGCAAAGACCTTTTTGCTGAACTACTGTTGCAAACATTCACCTATGTTGTAATGAGAATGAATTTGCACACTCACAATTAGCAAACCATCACACTGAGCAATTAAAACCAAAAACACAACAAGAAGCACAGGGTAAAAAATACTTTAAAAGACTCCTGTAATTTCTTCAGGCTGCAACATGCAATTTGTTTAAAAGCATTTAAAATGGTGGTACTACTTTTTTGGATTAGGTTGGGAATGGTCTCTGTGTGTGATGCATGTGAGGCTTATTTTGAATAACTGGTGCTTTATTACTGGCAGAAATAGAATTAAAAATTATACAAATTTTTAAATAGGTGATAAAAACAATTTAAATTCCCTGGGAAACCTCTACCTCTTTTTTAAATGTAAATAATTTCAGTTTGTCCTTGAACTCTGTGAACTAAAAGGTTTAAAAAGTTATAAATATTTTGTGGAAATGGTAATGTCAGGGATGTTTAATGTTGGGATTTCACTTCTTTCTACCCTAAGAAAAAGTGACTAATATTTCAGCTTGGAATGTGAGAGTGAAGGGTTGGGGAAGGGAGGACTTGGTGACAAAATGAGTATTTCAGATTTTGGGATGGTGAGGTTATTTTATCCCCTAATCCTGTGCTGCTGGGCAGGACTCTGAGCTGGGAGTGAACATTTGTACTTCATGCTCTGCACATGGGAACTGTGGCAACAGCCTGGCTCAAAAACTTCTCTAGATACCCCAAAAAAATGCCAGGTCAGCCTGGGAGTCACACAGGATGCAGAGCCAGGTATATTCCAATTAAATAAGTGTATAATAACTCAGGGTTAGAGGAGGGGAATTAGTGAGTCCTTAGTGTGCATGTAGACATCCTTTTAGCCAAGACACCTTCTGTGAATTAGCATAAGAATTATGCAGATAAGCTCTTTATCTCGCTTCTCTGTAGTTCTTTGAAGTCCTTAGAAGTTTAGGAATTTTGCTAAAGGAAACTGAATAAGCAAGCAGCATTTTGTTTGTACAAGAGATTAACTTTGCTTAAATACAGGTATGGCTTCACATTGCTATCTACTGACAATCATTTCTCTCTATGCCCATGTAAAATTAATTTTATATCTGAGATGGGCTTTACAATTCACAGTGTGTTTTTGTGAGTTGAATTCAAATTAATTTCTTAAGGAATAAGGGTATTCTCATGATGAATTTGGAATAGTGTTACTCTTTATAGGACTCCCAGAGAGAAGAAAATAAAAGGCAGATTGCAGCAACCTTTAGATGTACTTAGGGACAATTAGATTTGGAGACAGGGAGGGAAGTCAGAGATACCAACCAAGAAAGGAGAGTGGAAACCTGAATTCCACAAGCAAAAGAATTCCAAAAGACCTCAGTCCCAACAGCAGAATGTTGCCACTGCTCCAATGTCTCTGAAGATCTTTTTCCCTGTGCCAGAAGAGTTTAGCAAAACCATAATGGGCAGTTGGGTGGGAATGGGAAGAATGGAAGAAGAATTGTCCTGGTTTGGGCTGGGCAGAGTCAATCACAGTGCTGGGCTTGGGCTCACTGGGAGAATGATCTTGAAAACACTCTGGTGTTTTGTTGCTGGGTAGTTTTCATCCTAAATCAAGAACTTCCCTGTTCTGCCAGTGAGGAGGCACCAAAACAGGATGTGAGGGAGCAGAGCAGGGACAGGTGACTTACCTGGAAAGGATATTCCACATAAAACCAGTGCCCAGGGCATGAACTGGGCAGTTCCCTGAGTGGGACACTCAGGGCTTGGGGACAGGGTCTGCCATTCATCAGGGTGTGCTGAGCAATTGTTTGTTTTCCTTCTTCTTTTTATTACCCTTATTAATATTTACTATCATTATAATATTCTACTGTGCTTTAGAATATTGCATCATAATATTCTACTTTGTTTCCATTATTAAACTGTTCTTATCTCAACCCACAAGTTTCACCTCTGACTGCCCTCCCCATCCCCCTGGGGTGGAGTGAGGGGGGATGAATGAATTTTGTGATGCTCAGGTGCCACCTGGGCTTAAACCACAACAAATCTTATCCTGAACTTGGCTTTGCCTGTTCTGCAGCCAAAGGATTCACCCCAACAGGTAACTGCCTTAAAAAGTCAAAAGCAAAACAAACTTAACATGATTCTGTTCCAGGAACACATATTTTCCACTGAACAAAATTTATCAAAACAGATTATCAAAGTTTTATAATTAACTTCCTAGCAAATAGGAATTAGCATATATTATAGGAGTGCTGTGTGTTAATCAAAGGATATTTAGTGAGGCACCCACCTATGCATGCCCAGGAATTAGAAAGTTAATGAGAGACAGCAGCACATGTAACTGTAACTAATTAAGACACAAAAACTTCTGTAGATGTTTGAGTGAATATGTTAGAATTTACTCATTATCATATTTACATGGTGAGTTTATTCCAGTATTTAAGTTTGGCAAAGTAAGATATTTAAAGTTAACTTTCTGTCTGCTGTACAGGTTCACCCTCAATGTATTGCCTTAGTTTGCAATTCCTGTATTTTAAATTCAAAAATAGTTAAATATCTAAAGGTTTTTGTGTAGGTTGAATTAGCCCAAGAAGTTGTTTTTATTTGTTGTGGAAGGAAACTTAGAGGCAATAAGTGCTTAAAACCCAGGCATAAGGGGCTGCCAGAAGGTAGGTGGACTAAAACAAAGAGTTACACAGGGACTAAAGTGTGCTAGAAATTAATAGGCTACACTTAGAAATATTCTAAACAAAAATTCAGTCATTTCATGTAGGTTCTGTGATTCTACATTGAGCTTTTTCTACTTGTTTATACAAAGATGTGTACTAAAAATTAATTTAAAGGTAATAGTAATGGCTCCTTTTTGTAGAGGAATGAACAATGGCAGTATAAACACCCAGATGGTTTTCTACACCATCCTCCAAGAGAAGAAAAGTGGTTGTTTTAAAGGTGTGTCAAATAAAAATGTCCAATATATCTCTACAATAACAGTCTAGGTGGCAAAGTGTTGTGTAGACACTTAGGTATGAATATGAGGAGTCACCTAAATTTGTACCTCTCACAAATAATGTTTTCTCTCTTTAGACTGAGTTGTATTCTACCCTCCAACACAAAATCAGAAATCATGTGCAACTCTAGATTATGCAGGGCTGTTTTTTTTTGGTCTGATGCTTTGTGTAGACATTAAGAGAATCATGTGAAATTATTGACAAGATGTTTATTTGTTTTAAGATAAGGAAAGGCTGCTATAGCTCCATTTTAGAAAGTTCATTAGGGAAAGAAAAAGTAAATTATATAAAAATTATGATTATAAAACACAAATAGAGCAGCTTAGATGAGAAACTAGCACTGTTTGTGTCCTTAATTTATTTCCATGATTTTCTTTATCAGAATGTGAGATGCTCTGGCTGGTTTTAATTAAACCTGTAAACTGAAGACTGTTTGTTTCCTTTTACAAAAAATGTTGTTGGTTGCAGAGCATATGTTGTTTATCTAGACTGCAAGTCTCACTGCTCTGATGTATTTGAGTTTCCTTTGTCTCCACCTGGAGCTTCTGAGGAGGTTGTTGTTGATTTTTATTTTTTCCCATTACAGTGTCTTTGGGAAGTGGAGCCTGTTGGTTAAAATGCATCTTCAGTGTTAATCAGCAGAACTCTGATGTGCTGTCACTGAGAAGGATTGAATATCACAATTGCCTCATCCACAGAAAAAAAACCAAACTGATTTTTGGTGGTGTCACAGATTTGGAGGAGTTGAGGCAATTGGTTTTCAGCTGTGCTTCCTATGGAAACAAAGGTCATGAGATTTCTGCTGGCTCCTCCTTGATAACATTTCTAATCTCTTGGGCAGTTTTAAACTATTTTGACTCAAAGTCACTGAGCTTCCACTGATTTTCTCAATATACATTTGAATTGATATCAAAGTAGGGCTGTTGAAAAAAGCTGTAGTCTGAGCTCAGTCTTAGTACAGAACACTACAAAATCCACTTGGGGCCATTAGGGTTTGTTTTGGGATCGGAATTTAAAGAGTCTTTACTGGTTTTTTGGTGTTAAATAATGGTATTTCTCTGTGGAGTTAAAAATGAAACAACAAAAAGGTTTTTAACTTACATTAGTAGAGTAGAAATTATGTTTTATTTGGTGTGCTGATGAGATACTTAAATTAATAACTTTGGTAGGAATATTGATAATGTATAGATACATCAAACAAGGGATTTTTTTAATGCCACAAGCCTTTCAATTTTTAATTTCATCCATTTTCTTTTCTGTTTGAATCTTTGTGTTCAAATAATTTCACACATGGTGGATCTGGTGGGGATCTGTTTGGGCCAGCTGGTAGATGTGGGTCTGTATCAAAAACACAATCAGGGAATAGATTCATACCATTGTTGAACAGTGGAAGGGAATTGCATATCCACTTTGCAAATTCAGGATTTTACCTTCACTTTCAAAGAATTGATGCACATTTTTTCTTATTTTCTGGTCATGTACAGATTGTAGAAAAAAAAATAAATGAGGACTAGTCAGGAAAGAAATTCTGAGAAATCAAAGAATAAAAGTTGACATTTCAAAGATGTTCCTCTTCCATTATATTGCACAAAGATGTTACAAAAAAATCAGTGGAAGAGAGCAGCAGGGAAGGTGGCTGGAAGTGATCAGGCTGGTAATTCTGGTAATTAAAGTGTTTTATTTGGGGATGTCATCAGAGCAATCCCTGCTCTGCTGTCCCTCTGTCCTCTGACAGTGCTTTACAAAGCCAAGTCCACAGCTGGAGTTTGAATTTTTAATAAACTGGGGAGAGCAGCTCTGAGGTACAAGAGATTGAACTCCATGGCTCAATCCTAAAGATCTTGTTCTTGCTGTAAGATTACAATATTTTATACAGCAAGGCCCTGCTGGTCAGGTCTTCCCCTGCTGAGGGGCATCACAGGGGCTTGGACCTGAGCATGTCACAGCCTGAGACAATCCACTGCCATTGCTGGTATCACCATTTTACAGTACTGGCAGCAAGGATGTGTCAATATTCCATTTTTAAATCTGATTCTTACTTAATTTGTTTTATGTAGAGGAGTGTCAGGGATGGCAGAGAAAGGTAAGATTTAATAGAGAAGTTTTAAGTTGTACTTCACTGGCTATCACTGTTTGATGTAGGTTTTTTTCTTTTTTTAGAGATCAGGGCTGTCTCATTTAAAAAATATCTAATTTCAGTCTAAAATAACTATAAAATTCATTCAGACACTGAATGGTGAATGATCAGCATGAGTGGTCCCCAAAGAAGTGCATGAAATTTCTCATTCAGTAGGAAGCTGAGTTCAGGGAATGAAGTGTTAAATGCAAACAGAACTGAAGGCTGGACTCATCACTAAGTGTATTTTTTCCTAGTTTTTTTTTTTTTTCCATACTTAAATTGCAAGTGAAACCTTCCAAATACTTTTATTTCCATGGCTGCTTCATGTGCAGATCTTTCATCTCTGTGGACAATAAATTGTTCCACAGGACAAGCCTGAGCACACAATTGATTCCTGCTTGCTGCTGCATTCTTTAAATACTTTTGCATTTTAGTGTGCACAGAAATATCACTAAACTGTTAAGAATATCAAGTGTGGTTGAAAAATAGCATAGAAGGGGTTTTATATGGGCCAGCATGATGCTGGTGGCTGAAAAATGGATGTGAAAGATTGGCAGAGAATTGTGCTGTTGGATTGTGGAGAAACAGGTCACAAGGATGTTAATAAATGAGTTCATTATGATCATATTTAATTAATGTCCAGCTACTGTGTGCTAGTCCTCTCACTTATTGTTTTTCCTTTTTGGAGCTCCTTTGTATTTATTTATAAAAGGAAGGTGAAACATTTCAGTACTGGGCAGTAGACACCAGGCACTGGCTGCTAAAGCCACCAGAATAACCACTGTGGCACTCCTGAAATTCAAGAATTCAGATTCTCCTCTGCTTCCTACAGATGCACAGAGGTTATCCCTTCCACATTTAATTCTGTATTTCTCCTCAGAGCTCTGAGTTCTCTGGCAGCACGCAGCAAGGTACAAGTGACTTTCTTTAAAATATCTTTGTTCTGAACTTGGAGAAGAAGCTCAGATCAGACTTTTTTTTCCCTGTATACTTTTTTCTCGTGCTTTTGGAGAGATGTAGCAAAGGCCTTTCAAAGCAGATTGGCTTCATTTCAGCACCAGACAATGCATTTGATTATGAGGCCCTAAGATCAAGGCAGCTTCTTGAAACCAGCCCCAACTTCAAATAATGCAGGGCTGAGATGTGCAGATTGGGTTGATCTGCATCTTTTTGTGCAGCCCATCTTATGTAGGGTTTTTTCCTCCATTAGAGGACTTCTTCCAAAGTTTGCTTTTCCCAGTTGACAATGGATTTAACACCCCATTTTGTATTTCCCATTAATCTCCTGGTTCTTGACTAATTTTTTGCTGTTCCACAGGAATTAACAAATTTCTCAGTTTTATAGAGAGACAGGAGGAATGGCCAGTGATCATCAATTCCTAAATTGTTAAAGATGCTAGACCAGTTAATACAAAACCTTTTTTTCCCCCAGTTTTTACATCTCTCACATTTCTTGCCAGTTTTCTCTCAGTTTTTTTCCTCATGACTCGAGTGGGAGGTGGTGTGGTACTTCAAACACCTGATTTGTGGAAGCACTCGATTAAGAATCTCAGCCCTTACATTTTTTACATAAAAGAGGCCATGAGAAAAGAAATGTACTTATCTTGCTACTGCAGTTTGCCATTGCCATTGTGCTGCCACAGATGTATATAGCATATCATATTTTTATTTTTGAATATCACTTCTTGCATATTTCCATTCTATTTTAGTGAATTGAAGGCAAGGTGATGAAATAGAAAATACATCTGAATGAGAAAATGGTCAGAGAGACTGAGAGGTAAATCTGTGACACAAATTGTTATTTCCTCAAGCTGTTAGATAAGACAGAACCAAGAAAGCAGGCAATAAAAGCAAACCCAAATGGAAAAACAGGAGGTTATTGACATATGATCTAAATTAAAACATCTTGTGTTTCTGAAAACAGTCTTTCATTTTTTAAACATTCACTTTCTGCCACTTTCAGAAATTAATAAGTTGTCTACTGTCTCCAGAAGAATTTAACACTTCAGTGCCTGCCCATTATTACATATGCTGTCTATTTTAAACAGAGAAACATAGGATAAATTTAATACTTTCAATATCTGTATTGCCTAATTCTGTTCTTTATGAGTCAGAATACTGCTTATTACCCTTTTTTTCAACCTGGATTTTTTTTTTAATTTTTATTTTTTTGTGTCTAATGATAGTAGCAAAAAGACAGAAAGATGTTCAAGTGATAATGTCTGTTAAAGCATCACAAAGAAAGCCCTACCCCATCTTCCATCCATTCTCTCAGGATTTAACACAGTGACTCTCAGAGTGTCTGCTTTGGATACAATCTCTGCAGATTAATAAAACTCAATGAAATATTTACCTTAATTGCACTCCAGCCTCTTTCTTTAAATCATGTTTAACAGATCTAACAGCAAGTGCTCCCTCCCACCAGTGGTTTCTCATTAGCACACTACTGGAAACAAAACCTGGGGATGAAGGCTGGCCCCTAAGGCAGCAGAGGATTTAAGGCAATGTTTCCTGGGCTTCACACAGGACATGGCCATAACTCTGGCACTACCAGCTCTCAGAGGGTCACTGAGGCTGGCACAGGACCCTGGAATTTCTCCAGCTGGATTCTGGATGTCTTTAAAGAACCTCCACGACCTCTTTGGGCAACTTGTTCCACTGCCTGACCATTCTGGCCTTAAAGAAGTTGCTTTTTTCCATACATTTAAATGTAATTTTTTCTATTTCCCCTTCTTGCATTGGAGCAGCTCTTGTGTGAGAGATGCTTTAAGGACCTGGCCAGGCTGGCTGCAGCAGGCAGAGCATTCCCAGCAGGTCAGGGAGGGTGCCCTGCCCCTCTGCTCAGCCCTTTGAGGCACATCTGGGGTGCTGTGTCCACTTCTGGGCTCCCCAGGACAAGGGGAGAGGATCCAGAGAAGGTTGATAAAGAGGATGAAGGGGCTGGAGCATCTCCCTGATGAGGGAGATGGAAATGAGTAGCTGGATTTGATTCAGTTGTCTCCCAAGTTGTAAACAAATGTGGAATTTAAAGGAGGATTAAAATATTTTGATTTATTTGATTCTGCATGTTCAATATCAATAGTTTCATTCCAGAGAGGATAATCTAAATACAGTAGAGAGATCAGGATTAGATCAGGATCAATATCCAGTTCAGGATAACAAAAGTATTCACTTGCATTAACTGCTTGTATCCACTTTTCTATGGTTGCACAGAAGTAATTAATTTTTTACTTTCTTTCAGTGTCTGTAGATGGAGTAAAAAACTCACTCTGGTCATTGGGAGGTAAGAATAAGCATGAAAGATGATTATGACTAATTCTATGTTTATCTGTATATACAAGGAAGGGCATGTATATATATATATATATATATAATGAATGAGGAGTCTTCATCATTATCCATCAAAACTTAAAACTTTCTTACAGGCAAATTCAGGACCCCTTTATTGCCTCTCCATGTGTGTACAAAGAAGAGGCTCTCAGCCTCTTTTTCATAATGGAAAAATGTTGATCTTTAATGTCCATTTTGAAATGTAGATTACTCATCAGCCAACATCTCTGGATTCCTCTTGTACCTTTCAAGCAAGAAAAGCCACCAAGGAATTCTGTAGAAGTTGTAGTAGTTCAGGAAGGTAAACGCCAGGCCAGGTTCATCTCTTGTTCTCAAATCTTGCCAGCATTAAAATTGATGAAGAGAAGATTTATCAGGATGAGAAGTATTCAACCAGAGCACACAGGAATCCAGAGCTGCAAGCCTGTCCTCATCTGTCTCTGTCTTTAGTCATTCCTCATTTATGGTCACTCATTGGAGAGAGTTCTCACTGTACATTTGCAGAACCTCCTCTGAAATCTCCAAAACTTAATGAGGCTCTGAGTCTCAAATTCACATTTAAATTTATGCAGGCCAGACCATGATATTATGTACTGTCTTTATTCCTTCTTTCAGTGAAAACTTTTTTTTCCCTAAGCAGGAAGGCAAAATTTAGTCCCTATTTATTCATTCATTTATTTCACAGAGAACAAAGTAATTGAAAATAACTTGAATTGCCAACTGCAATCTCGTAAATTTTCATAGTACTTTATATGAGGGTTAATCTGCTGATAAGAATCAATGCATCTGATAATTTGATTAATTGAATAAACTGTAATTAGGTGCTAATGAAGATAATTTGTAAGCATAAGGGAATGCATGTAATTCTTAAGTTTGATTTTTAAAGATTGACAGTTTTCTGTTCCACTGATTTTTAGTTTTCTCTTTGTTTTGTTTGGGTAGGTTTCAATGATGCATTTCCTGTTTGGAAAGAAACAGAGTAGAAAGTGAAAATTGTTTTATAAGGAGGTTGAAACACAGTTGTGAACATCTGAAAGTGTGTTTGAAATTTGTTTACTCCCTGATGGATGAGGAGGACAGAAAATGATCTGGACCAAAGGTTATGGGAAGAAGAACCAGAAAAACCAAAAAAGAACACTCAAATCAGAATAATTTATGTATTTTGTTCTTTTGTAACATCTGGTTCAAAATAAGGAGCAGAGATTTGTGAACAGGAAACTATAACTAGTCTTTGGGAAACTTGATGTCTGTTAGAAGAAAAATACATAAAAACACATAAAAACATGACAAAATCAAATCAAGCCTGAAGAGAGAAAACACTCAAATCCCATTAAAAATCAATGGCCTCGGATTTCACTCACTCAAACAAGGTTTCTTGCTCTTGAAATTAAAGGTAATTGACATTTGTTTGTTTGGTTGGTTTCAATTTAAAATAATGATCTAGAGTTAATTCTCTGCTGTCTAATATCTGAGTCTTACACATACACAAAACCACAAAAATCTCATTTGCACCAAGATTGCCACTTAATGATTTTGATCAGAGAATTGCATTGTGGTTTCATTAACTCCAACAAAAACTTTTGGTTCCCGTGCTTATGCCAATTATAATTTGTTTTGATAAATTCATGAGTTGCTGTACCTGTTTTGGGGCCATTTCTCATTGGAAAAACAGGATATTGAGTAGTTCTGTTCAGCATAGTTACTGTTCAACAAAGTTAGAGTTAAGTATAGCTCTATGCTTTTAATAACTTGAAATTGCTTGAAAATACACATAATTACAGAGGGCTCAACCTTTCTTCAGTATGGGTTAGCATCCTGCTCTGTCAATAATGCAATAATAATAATAATAACAACAATAATAACTTAAATAAGTAGCAAAGCCATTTCAATATCATGATAAATGTTTCAGATAAATTTCTGGCTTCTGCACTGACCTTGGTGAGTGCCTTCATGGCAGTGTTGGATGATTATCTCCAACTTGTCAAACAAAACAACAGCTTATGATCTCAAAAAATTAAATTACCTCAGCATAATTTTAAAAAAGAAGTTGGGGGAAGAAAAGACAATAAATGCAAGTAGCTGTTCAGGTCATGTCTTTATTAATAACATGTCATTAAGCAAACTAAAAAGCATGAACTGTGCCATATTTAGAGATTAAGTGGGAGCAGAACCTCATTAGCTGTAAGAGGAAATCTCAGTCAGGTGGTGGCAGGGTGGGAGCACTTCACTGAGTCCATCTGTGGAGTCCATCCTGACTAAAGGTCACACAGACAAAGGCACCTCAAGCACTGCAATATATTGGGCTGGCTCACTCTTGTGGAGGGATTAAGGAGCTCCACTTCTCCTCCAAAATGGCCCCAAGCAGTTCCAGCAATGAGAAGAAATGAAACATAGGCAAGGTAGAAAGAAAAGCCTTGATTTTGGAATATTTGATATTTTAGCCTGATTTATTTTGAGATATAAGTGCTGGCATCACTGCAACTGGACTAAACCTTTGGGCTTAGACTTTGGATAAATTAAGAGTAATTTCTTGGCTTTGCATATCAGGCATGTTCCTTTTGCTCATCACCCAAGTCCTTCCCCCAGCAGGAGTAGGTGATCAGGTTTTTGAACAAGAACCACCTATGACTAGGAGAGACTAAATCCATTTCTACAAGTTTAAGGTTTGTCAGTTGAGCACATGGAGATGAAGCTCTCCATGAAAGCTGGCAGGATACCAGCCAGTTTATCTCCAGAGGGAAATCCAGTATGAGCCACCATTACCTAGTTATAGTCCAAAAATACTGCAGCCTACCTTACAGCTGAAACTTTTAGATTATATATCTATATTTATATATTTGTATATTTTTATAGCTGATGAGTTTTATAATTGGTAAAGATGCCCCAAACCTCTAAAATATAAACTTTTTAAAATAACTAAATTCACAGCATCTATACACTGTCCATAAAGACACAGAAAATGTAAATATTTCTCAGCTGAAACGCAGAACTGCTTAATCTCTCTCCTGGTGCCATATTTTACTTTAGCTGTGTCTGACTGCACTTTGTCCTACCTATAAATAAAGTCATTAGATTGTCCACAGAGCCTTGCAGACATGTCTATAATCAGCAGTGTTATAATCCAAGCACTTTCTGTATTGGGAGTCTGATCTATACAAACACGAATACAATAGTAGAGGGATTTTAAAAGTCAAATAAATGTCACTGGAGTGCAGTAGTAAATGTGTCCAAGGAATGTGCTACCTTAATTGAAAATTCAAATTACTGAGCATTGCTCCTTTTCAATAAAACATTCAGTGCTGTTGAATGAAAAATCAATAGCTGCTTTATAGTGCATTTTTCTTAAGCAGTAGGCAAGAACTCAATTCCCCTTCAAAGGATTTTTATTCTTCTATCTTTAGTATTTACTTCTCTCCCTCTTTTTCTCTCTCTCCACAGCAGAACTGCCTTCAGATTCTTTTGTAAGCCAAAACATATTTCACTGGCAAAACAAAACCAGAGCATGTGGTATTCAAATTCGGGAGCTATTGCAATTAAAGTCATTATAAAGTCAGGTGCTTGGGTACCTCTTTTTCCTGAGTGAACACTTAATTTAGACTCTGTCTACTGAGGTTTCAGGAAATACTCTAGTTCACATTGGGATAGGATTTAATTTTAAGGCAGGAGATTTGACATCATTGTAGGGTAATTTGAGATTTGTCCTTGATATTCGGGGTGGACGCGGGGAAGAACAAATATGTAGAAGCTCAACTGGAAATTGTGAAACTGTGGTGGAGATTTGTAAGGAAAATTGAAAGGAAATTGTAAATGCCTGCTAAACAGGGATAGTTGTGGAATGTGAAGTTCTTGGAGAAGATTCTCCATGATGCTTGAGAGGCTGAGAGGACTCTGCTGCTTTTGGTGTTTGCCCTGAGCAGCTGGCAGCTTCCATCCCGTGGTGTCCCTTTCTATTGTCACTATTTCCCTGGGAGGGAGCACAGGGAATGTCTGTGTTCTGTGTTGGTTCCTGCCCCTTCTCCCCTCCTTTTCCTGCACACCTGGGGCCAGTGAGGCTTTCCAGCAATTCAGCCTGAGGACTCAGCACAGGTCTGGGGTTCCTGCCCCAGCTGTGCCTCAGCAAACACTCTCATCTCCAGTGTGGAAACTGCTGCAATAATCTGCACCACAGTGATGAGAAACACTTTCAGATTTGCCATATAACTTGTGAAAAGCCCTCGTGCTGCAAACTGCTGTGCACAGTGGCATTTGGGAGTTTGGAGTCAAAATTATATTAATCTCCGAGGATAAGTATGAAGGAGGTCATTAAATTCCAGCACATAAATCACAAATATTGATTATAGCTGGTACTTGAATACATAGTGTCACTACATATGCCATAGCCTGAAGTTGTGAATATATTGCACATTCCCACAGCTTTTGGAATTAATTCTAAGCATCCGTTGTTTTGCAAGAGAGCAGAGAGCAATGACAATAAGTGTTACTTAGAGCATGAGCTCCCAGGGAAATGTGCCTCACTAAAAGACCAGGAATGAGCTTTAATTTAAGTTTGCAGATCAAAATAATTCCTTGGAACACAGATGAAAATTGTGTGTGCCAATATAGACTCGTTGGTTTTGATGGAACTTGTCCTTTCACAGCGTTGCACTGATGTGACTTAGCAGCAAGGATCATTAGTCCCTGAGCTAAAAATGAGAGCAGGAAAAGAGCCAGTTCAGAGTATGCATTACAGCAGGAAAACCACTGCTGTGCATGTGCTGAGTGTTATTGCCTTTCCCTGAGGTAAAGATTGCTTCTTCAGCTCAGCCTTCTTGCTGTCCCCAATGCCATAAGCAGCTGCTTTTTTTTTTTTTTCCCTTTCATTTTTGTTTTGCTTTGGTTTATATTCTGCAGATTTTCAAATTAACAGGTGCTTCTGGAGAAGCATAAGCAGGCTTAGAGACCTAAAAATTCAAAAATGCTGTAGAGACTGGGTGTGTGGGCTGATGCTGAAATTCTCCCATGTGTAGCAAATCATGAAGAACTCATGGCTGGTCACCCAGAGGCAGAATCTAATCTGTATTTGTGGTAACAGATGTAAATTCTGGAAGCTTTTTCAGTATCTTATCCAGTTTGTTTTCAACCAGCTAAAAATGAGAGCTTGATTTTTGACTCATCAGTGAAGTCAAAGAGTGATGAAAGAACCGAGTCTGTTATTTTGTTCACTGCACAAAGTCAGTGTCCTTAAGTGACTTCTGACTTTTTCAGCCAACATAAGATGTTTTTCTCCTTGTGCTGAGCAAATCCATGAGTGGCAGAGTTCAGAGCAGGTTTGCCCTGCCTGTGCACTGCCCAGGATATCCTGGAGGGGCTGTGGCTCTGTGCTGTGATCCTGCTCTGCTTCACCTCTCTCAATCAGAACAAGTTCCTGCCTCCTGCAGCCCTGCTGGGAGTGCTGCCCATCTGAGCACCCTGCTGTAGGGTGGTCAAAGCAAAGCCAGGCACAAACTGCACCAGCCACAATTTCTTTAATTTCTTTTAGGAACATTTCCAAGCTCTTAATTCCATCCTGAATCAGTGTGAAAAATAGTTGTTTGTAAAAGCAGCATGTGAATGGAAGAGTTTCTAGCTGACACAGGTTCCCAGTATTTAATGATTTGGATGTTGAAGTATTCTTTTTTTGTTGTTTTTTTGTTGGTTTTTTTTTTCCCTGGGAAAATCTATTTTCTTTCACATGAAAAAATAATAATAAAAATAGAACTCAGAAGACAATCTACCACTGATTGCAATGGGCTAGAAGAGATAAGCAATGGAAAAAAAATAACAAAAAGAAGAAATATGCAATAAATGATTGATAACAGTGAGGTAGGGTAACGGTGAAAAATGGGTAAAATCCCAGTTTGATTCTGAGCTGGCCCTCTTAACAAAACAATTCACAGAAGATGATCTTTGGAGGGCTATAGGATTATTGGTCATCTTTAAACTTGGTTTAACCTTGAGGAATTTAATTTAAGTCAGTGACTTTGTAAATAAGTTTAGTCAAAATACCTTTAATGTTTTCCAAATATAAGTCAGAGATATATTGCTGCAAAATAGCAAGAGATGCCAAAATAGTAGTAATGGCTAGTAATGGCTACTCTTCTTACTGAAAGATATGCAAACTCTGAGAAGTAGCAAAAGAAGGCAAAAAAAGCTTAAATTTAACATTTTATTGATTTTACTTTTAAGACAAAAGGAAAAGAAATGTTTAGTTTCCCTACATTTATTCTAACCCACCAAAACTTAGATTTATTTATTTTTACCCTGCTGATCTTAGGCTTTCATTCTTTGTGATGCCTGTATCAAACAGGATAACTGAGAAGTGTTAAAAAAAAAAATCAAATTGCTCAGAACATGTTTCCCCAGAGTGACATAAATCCTGGCATTTGAATGTTGCATTCTGTCACCTCACCCTGAGCAGGAGAACGAATGGCTCCTGCTAATACAGAATCTTATTCTCCAGCAATGCTGAGCAGCTTCCTCCAAATTAATTTCAGACAAGACAAACGATGTGGAGGAGCCAAGCCAACCCCCCCATGAGCTCCCCTGGAGGATTTTGCAGCTCTAAGAGAACCAAGGGCTGGGAGCTGCCAGGGACAGAGGGATCCAGACTCCACTGCTCTGCCAGATGTTTGCTGAGCATCTCCCAAGTGTGGGCATGAGGCTTGGGGAAAGAATTGCTGCCACAGCAAACACCCCCTGAGTGTGATGGTTTGGGACTTGCATCAGGTGCCTTTGGAATCCCTGGGTGGTGGGGAGTGATCCCAGAGGTGGCTGAGGAGCAGGGACAATGTAGGAGCCCCATGGTGAGAATTTCCATGGGTGGGTTCTGTGGGGGGTGTAAACTCAGGTATGGCTGTGTTGGTTGTTGATATTGATGTCTAAAGAGGCTCCCTGGGACAGAGGCTGGGCAGAGTTAAAGGAATAGAGCAGGGATTTATTAAAATGCTTCAAAGGATTCACCTTGGGCAGTGCAAGAGCCCAGCCATGGCTCCACCCAACACAGAACCAGAGCCATGAGTTTTCACATTTTTATCAGTTCTGGTCCATTTCCATGTTGGGGTTCACTGTCCAATCCCAGCTCCAGGTTTTCACCAGTCCCACCCTCCCAGATTCTCTCCTCCATTCTCTCTGTTTGCACTTTTTGGGGCTGGAGCTGCAGCGTGTCCTTGGGTCTGGGCTGGAAAAGGATTGTTTGTGTGACTGAGCTGGGAGGAGAACTTGGAACACTTTATATGGAGTTCAGAGTCACACACCAGTGCAGTACAGAATGTGGAAAACGTGAAAGCTAAAACTTAAGACATCAATATTGTGGTACTTTCTATGTCTTATGGAAGAGATTCATACCTCTTTATATCCTCATTTTCTATTCTGTAAGAAATGTGGATAGAAAGGGAATGTGAGTGGTTTTGTGTAGATGTGATAACCATTCCAGAGGTTCCTTTTCCTCATTCCTACAAATCACACAATGTGAGCAACAGAGAAAAAGGAACATTATTCAATAAACATTTCACATTGCAAGGGAAGGAATTAATCTATAACACCAAAATCTTTCTTCTTTCTGTTTTTTTTTTTTTCTTTTTATTAAACAATTATAGTTTTTTGTTTTCCTATTCAAGCATATGGGGCATTATAGCTGATTTTAGAGCCCATGTATGGCTTTGTTCTGCCTGATTTCAACATAGCCAGAACAAAATGTGCTAAACTGCATTAAGCATTAACATCAGAGGGTGGCCCAGCAGACCACATGCAGCTTTTAATTAGACACATGCAATTGTGTGTGAGCTGGCTGGCTTGCACAGAGTTAAATGAGAGCAGTTTGACCTTCTGGCTGCAGAGTGCTAAATGCTGTGGCACTGAAGCCATTGGAACACAAACCACACTGCTCACCTGCCCATCCAGCCAGCCCAGCCTGGCTCCTGCCAGCCCACCCAAATGAACATTTGGAAAGGTGTGCTCAGGACTAGCCAGATCCCATTCTCTTAATTATGCAGCTTTCACCATTCTGCTGCAGTAAATCATCCTTGCCCAGGGGTGGTACAATTACTGCTGAATAGCCTAGTGCTGAATAACTTCATATACTGGAGGCAGCAATTATTCCCAGAATGTGGCTGTTCCACTCTGCCTGTTTACTCAGTTCTTCAGAAAAATTATCCCCTGACTTCAATACTCTTCAGGGCACTTCTGGTCCTTGCCTTGAATATTTTGGTCACAAGCTCAGCCCTTTGAGAGTAGGCTAAAAGATTTCCTTAGAAGACTGAAATGGTAATGGAATAAATATCTTCAGAAGCTCTATAGAACATAGTTTTCATTCTGTCATGGTCATGCTATTCATTTTAATTTAATCTCTACTGCCAACCCGTTTCTTTTGAATTGCTCAAAATTCTTTTTTCCCAATTTGAAAAAAAAAAAAAAAAAAAAAAAGAAAGCTAAACTTACAACCCCAATAACCAAAGGTCACTTTTATCTTTTAATATTTTAATAACCTATTATAGTTTGCATTTGCAACTGGAGGATTTCCATCAGATCCAGTGCAAGATACTGCTCCATTTCTTGCAGGCACGTGGTCCTTTGCAGCTCATTGCTGCTCTCCCTCTCTCTCCTCTTAACTGCTTTTGTGACATTTCTGTTGAATGGTGCAGTGATACTGGTGGTACAAGGCTTTTCATTGATGTGTCAAAGGCTTTTCAAAAAGTTTATCCTGCAAATGCTGCTCTGCAAGGAGAATTTTCTCCAGATGAGAGGCATTAGCTTTACAGAGTTAGCATTAGCATTAACCCTCTGAAAGGTTTAGCTACTGAGAATGTCTCAAAACTCTAAGCTATTATTAAGTATAATTTTGATTATTTAAAATCTGCATTGCAGTGAAGTGATGTAGAAATATTTGCCTAGTTTACATTGAAAGTGCCCAGTTTAGAGTTATAAATGTGTAGTGTTGATCTGAGTCTGGCCTCAGTGCTGTATGCTAATTATCTTGAGGAATAACCTTTGGGTCTCGCCGTGATTTGACAATTAATTTTCACTTAATTTTGTCCACTGTTGTCTGTCTTTAAGATGTGAAGAATACCCACATGAAAGGAAGCACTGGGAGTTAAAAGTTAAGCCTGTACAGGCTCACACTAAGCTGTCTGAAGGTGACCCCTGTGACCTCAGCAGGGTTTATTTGCCCAAGGTGCAAAACTCTTTGCATGTGACCCCAAAGTGCATTTCTGTGCATGTTGAAATGTTGCAGCAAACAGTTAAACTCCTGAGAAGTGGGGAATAGATTCTATTACTCCAGCAGACACTCACTCTAAACCATATTTGCTTATAACCTTATCTGAATAAAGGCTGCCCTGGTTCTGAAATCTATAATGTTATTTCATTACCCTCACATTCAAACACGCATACAAATCTGACAAGCAGGAAATTCATTGGCTGAAAGCAACTTCCACTTCAGCAGCTGTATCTATTTTGGTGCATTGTCTTGGAGGCTGTGTCAATGAGCATCCCTATTCAAGTGCTCAGCATTCAAGTGCTGAAGTTTTTGATTGGAGGCAGACTAATATTAATCTTCGGTTATCAAAAAGTCTAATTCATCATCTCTTTCCCCAAGTCCCCAGCAAAAAGAGCTTTTTATTTTTTGGTTTGGTTTTGTAAGTCTGACAAAAATTCATTTTTTATTTGCTGAAGTAAGATTTTATTTAAACAAAATTACCACCCCCAGAGCAGGATATGAAACTAAAAAACTTAAGTGTCTGATGTTATGGCATGTGAAATCAAAATATTCTCTATACCTTGGAGACCAGACCTACCAGAAGAAAGTCAGGTAAACTAATTAATGTTGAGCAAAGAACATTTTATATATTATGGCTCTCTGGGCTAATTTCACCCCTTTTGAGCTACTCATTGTATAGAATTCCTTAAATCAGTAGGACACAAGACACTGAGAGCAAGGTCAGTGAAACCAGACTCTTTTGGGATATAATGAATGGAGACAGAATTCTCCAAGGGATCTTCCTAATGCATGTCAGGAGCACAACAGATCACAGAATGGTGGTTATGTATCTCTAAGTCTATTTTTTCTTTTTTTACCCCAACTGCTGTTTCCATATTTTCTTCTCAAACATTTCTAAACCGAATACGAGGGTTTAACAGGGTTTAATTCAATGAAATTCTCATTATTAAACTGTCTCTTCATAGGAAAAAGATAAAGGTGGAAGAAAAATCATGACTATGTCCCTATTTGGTTAAAAATTGAAGTTGATGAGCAGCCATCTAACATGGGTTGGATTGTTCCTTATTTTATGGAGTTATGCTTTTCATGGATAACTTTAATTGCAGAATTCCTTCATGTGAACTGTCTGAATATGCAGAAGGAAGGGTCCAGGAAACTCAAGTAAACTCCCAGACAGTAAAGCTGAGTTGTTGACTCATCCTAATCTATATTTGATCTTTAAGTAGCTTGAAAGAGAAATCTAACAATTAAGAAATACTACTTATTTTGTCTGTAAATCATATAAAAATTTTCAGTGACTGTGAGTTTTGGATGCATAGCTGTTTGTTGAGTCTTGAAGCTAACATCATGTAAAACCAGGCAAGAAAACAAAAATCAGCAGTGCAGCTTTATACAAATTATCCATTAGATTTCAGAGATGTACTTGACCTATCAAGGTCAACTAACTTTGTAGAATCATTTCTGCTCCTTCAGGTTTATTTCATATATGAGAAGCGTGACTTGTCCATACTGAGCATGAGAAACAAATCTTTTTAGTTATACAAAGCAGAAATTGGTAATCTGGAAGAAGCAAATATCTATATACATTTCTGATTTATGTCTGAAGACAAATATGAAGAAAATATTTCATTTAGCATGACCTTGCCAGTGTTTTGCAGGCTGCCTTCATTCACAGGGGCACGTGCACCAGTATGGTCTAGTCTGTCTCTAATGATTTTGGATATGGTTATCTTTAAGAAGCTATTTTTCTATGAACTGCTAAAAGATTTTATACCCTGAAGTACCTCTGCTTTCACCATTCATAACTAAATTGGAACACTCAATTTTGAAGTAATAGTTAGTGTGATTTATTATTTACCAAGGCAGCAATGAAGAAATGTATTTGAAAATAAGCCAGTAGCAAATTACAATCGATTTGCACAATATAACAAATAAAATGTTTTAGGGAGGCAGACTTGCTGTTTGAAATGATATGTGATCCATAATAATATTTCCAAGATGTCTGCTTCTTTATTACTGTCAACAATTCATTAATCATCTTCCTACAAAGAAAGCTACTCACCCTTCCTGCTGGTTCACACATCTAAGAAAGTGCAGATTTTGGCTCTGGGATTTCAATCCATGTTTTACAAAAAGCTGTTGTTTCAGTAAAATGAACATACAGCACTTCTAATGTCCATTTATGTGCCTTTGGGGTGAAGGCAGGGAAAATTAGTTACCCTGTGATAGAATCACAATATGGTTATGGTCATATATATCTGGTGATATATGGTCATTTTCCAATAAGATAAGAGTGAATTTTTATAACCAAAAAAGAGGAAATATTCAAATCAGAGAATAAGAGATTTGGGGTTAGAAGGACCTTAAAGATCAGATTACTCAGTTCCAGCCCCATTCCCATGTTGTTTTACTGCACATTTTCCTGCTTGTTTTCTTCTCAAGCAAGAAAAGGAATCAGAAGCCCAAGACGCCTGAGTTAAAAAAAAAAAGTTCTAGCCCAGTGATAGTAATGTGCCTAAATGAGGTAGTAAAAGCTCCACAGTAAGGTTTGTTGAATTCTCTGCTGCCTGCTATGTGTATTTCTCAGATTGTGTTGGACATTTCACTGCATCCTTGAGATAACATAGAAGAGTTTCAGAGGAATGAATTTTCTGCTTCTAGTAAAGCCTAAATGAAAGATTAGATCAACAGAGATGTTTAGGCATGCAAAGATACAGATAAATGCTGACAGGATCATCAGAAATCCCATGTTTAGGCCAGTGAGTTTATTCAGAATTAAGTGCATTATCCATGTAATTCACTTTTGAAAATATCATCCATCACCAAGCTGGATGCTCAAATGCCACTGTAAATCTGGACCAAGTTACTCTTATTGGTAACCAAGGCTGAGGGAAAGAAAAAAAAAAAAAAAAACAACTGCAAAGCTGAAAGAATACAATGATACAAATAGAGCTACTGCTTTATTTTATCCTTGAACAAAACAGAGTCTGCTTTCTAAACACAGCTCATTACTGCAGAAGAGATCATTCTGCCAGAAACACGGAGTAGTGCACTAAGTTATCTAAAAAGCCTCAGGAACTTCCTGGCCAGGCAGCACAATCTGCTCAGGCAGCCCTTTGATATGCTATCAGCAGCCACAGAGCAATCTAGCTGTGCCCATTCCCTCTATTACTCTCCCAGACTGCTGCTGCTCCCTGGGATGTATTTCTGTGCATATCCATGCATTTAGGAATCCTTAATGGATTCCCCTGACACGAATTCATGCAATCCATCCTCAACCAGTGGGGTTAGAAACCTTCATTCAATCAAACTGAGCTGCCAACTGCAGAATGTGACATTAGGAGCAATTAATGTAACCACCAGCAGAAAACTTAACTACTGTTCTTGCTATGTTGTGCTCCTTGCAGATTAAAAATAACAACTGGCCACTGCATCAGGACTGCTGAAGAGCAAAAGGACAGAACCTCCCCATTCAATAAAACAAGTTCTTTCCAGCTGATGGAGTGAATAAAAGCTCTGTCAAAATCTGTGAGAACGTTGGCTGGGGCAGCTGTGGCTGAGCTGCTGCTTCTTGTAGCTAGAAAGAAGCACATACTTATAAATGAATATAATTGCTGCTATTCACTGCCTTCATTCAAGGTGCTTCAGGGGGTGCAACGTGAGGATAAACAATATAAAAGAGCAGAGCATCACCAGAGCAATGACTTCCAAAATTTTCTTAATCATTGAATTTTGATTTGCACAAGAAATCGTTCACAGGAGAAACGGATGCACTGATTTTTTAAATTTTTGTTTCAATGCAAGCAATTTGCTTTTGGAGGTTTTTTCCATGGGTTTTTCCAGTCTTTAATTTTGGAATTAAACTCTGCCACTTGGATAAGGCAGAGGGGCAGTTAATTAGCCAAGAAATGGGCATTGAGTGCTCTCAGAAAAATAAAAAAAATCACGCTTTTGTAAGTAAAATGATTGCTGAGGATATGGTATTGATTTGATAGTTTTGCAGTTGAAAATGTTTGCTAATTGGAAAACCAATTCTGTATTTTTATTCTCAGCACAGAATCAAGAAGTTTCTGGATTAAGAATCAAGAGCAAATACTTGCAGAAGGAAAAATGAATCCAATAAAAGTCCAGGATGTGATACTGGGTGACACAACAACCTGGCAGCCATGCTCAGGGCACTCTAAAACTGCCCTGGAAATGTAGAAATAATTATAAATATGAATCCAAAATTAATATCAGTGGATGCTAGTAGGCAATCATTGCTGGCCAAGCTAATAACATTTTTCAGCTCTGGTTTTCATCAAATGGTCCCTGGGTTTATAAGTCCATCTGTCAGAGTGAGTAACAATAAGATATAAAACCTTCTGATGTCCTGCCCTTGCTTTCACATAATTTTGTCTTTTTCTGACAAATAATTCTGATAGAAAGAAACTGGTAAAAGGATAAGGGGTAAAAAGGAGAACTAAAAATTCTGGATGTTTCTTCAGAGCCCTAAAATTTCCAACAAAATATCTGAACAACATGAGAATTAGTTTAGCTAATTTTTAAATGGATGCCTTTTTCATTTCCCTCTATATTTATTTCATCAGGCAGTGTTAATCAGGTGTGAATGCAATATTCAGGAAAGAGAAACCACACCCTTGTTCTATTTTACATGTCATTCAAATAGCAGAAAGTTTGGTGATCTACAGGAGCTGAATATTTGCAGTCTGCTGGTAAGGGCTGACAAATGACACCAATCCCTTCCTCACATCTCTGAATTTTCTCAGGTTTGTTTGGTTTTGGTTTTGTTGGGGGTTTTCAATAAATTTCCCTCTCTATTCCACATAAGGTATTGATATTTCTGAAAAAGTGCCAGCCACTACCTTGAGTAATTTCAATAAATATATGTCCAGCAATTCAAGAAGAAAGAAGGGCTGAAGTAAATCCACCACCCCCACCACCATGCTGCCAGCCCAGTCCCTGCTTTACACCCCTGCACCCCCAAAATAAGTTATCTACAGAGCTCTGGGATGCTTGCTAGGAAGATAACATAAAATATAGAGGTATGAATAAATAAGAGAGTGCTTGTTTCTCCCAATGTGTGTGCCTTGTGCTGGTTTATGTCACTATTGTGTCCCTCCCTTCATCCCTGCTGTCTCATTCCTTTTATTAATTGCTCTGCTTTTTCTCCCCTTCTTTTTTTCTGGCCTTTCTTCTGCAGAAGCATAACATCTGTTCTACTCATTCATTTCTGCTCATTCATTTCTCTTTTCTTCATTGTCTCTTCACTGTGTAAGTCTCCTTTCCTTGAACCCGGAGGGATTTTCTCTGTTCTCTCATTTCACTCCTTGTGACTTGTCTGCCCCTCCTTCTGGGTCTAATTCTTCCAATTCCTTTGTCATGTGAGCTCTGTCTCAGTGACAATGCTCTGCATTCTGCCTCTACTCTTTCTCTTTATGGTCTTCTACTGATTTTATTCTTTTTTCTCCTCCACAGAGCACAGCTGGGACCTCCAGCTCTGTCCTCTGATCTTCATAGAGTCACAGAATAACCTGTGGTGGAAGGGACCCATTGGGATCATTGAGTCCAGCTCCTGGCACAGGACACTCCAGGAATCCCTTCACAGAAGCTCACACAGCTGTCCCTCCAGGGCACACAGGTGACACATCCCCCTGTCACCCTCCTCAGCTGTGTCACATCATCGCAGCTTCTGCTCCTCTGGACCTTCTGCACCTACAGCTGCTTTGGGTTGGGCATAAAGCAGACAGAATGGCCTAAAAGCAGATTTTTCTCTCAGAAATGATGCCTAGAGGAGCTGGAAGAGAGGCTAGACAGAGTTAAGGGGAATAAAATGGATATTTATTGATGCCACACCCTGGCAGTCCCAGTGCCACACTCGTGGCCCTGCCCAGATGGCTCCAAGATGGAAAAAAAGAGAGCTTGGTCACAAGATCTCACATTTTTATAGGTTTTAGTCTATTTGCATACAACTATCCAATTAACAGCCTCAAACCATGATGTTTCATCCTCCTTGCTTGCTTGCCAGCTCTCCTTTTTTCACATAGTTTATGCTTAGGGCCTAAAGTCTGAAGGGATTGTCCTTGTGGCCCCAGCTGGGAAATGACTGTTTTGTCTTCACCACCCTGTGAAAAGTTCCTGGTAACCCATGATATAGAACTAGAAGCTGCACACCCAAGCAGAACAGAACTCAGGACATGACAAAGGCTGCACTGCTGCCCTGGGTGGGGGCTGTGCTGAGGAATGGATCCATGGCTGTGCCTGCTCTGCTCTGACTCTTCTGTAATTAGATCAGCAATGAAGCTTTTTTACAGCTTGGACTCATTTGTAAATCCCACTGATTTTTTGCACGGTGAAGGGTTGATTTTGTGTAGAAGGAAGTTATTGAATTATGATGTGTCAGTCACAATAATTAGCAAGGCCTGTGCTCGCTGCAGCAGGAGGATGGGGTTTGTTTTTCCCCTCTAGCCCTTTCTAACTTGGATACCAGATATCTGAAGTTTCACCTTCGCATCCAAAGCCCTCCTCTGACAGTGAGGTCCATACAGGATCCAAGACCTGCAGTAAAAGCTGGGTGTCCCCAGAACCACTGTGCCTGTTGGGTGTGATGGCCGTGAGCTCTCTGCCCATCCTGTTCAATTGTTAAATTCTGGCAGGTTTTCCACCCATCAGGAGCTGAGTGGCAGCCACTCAACCACGCCTGAGCAGTTTGGGGATCACCCCAGGCAGGAGCCATCCTCCCAGCTCCATGGTAGCACTGCCCAGCTTTGGCACAGAAGGACTCTGCCACATGGAAATGAGCTGTGCCTGCTGCTCCAAGGGCCCCAAAATGCTTCCTGCATTGCCTCATTGTGAAAACTGATGTGTTATTTTTAATCTGTCCAAAAGCAGTTCTGCAGCATCCTATGGAGCTGAATGCAGGAAATCACTCACAATGGTCATTTTGTGTCTGGAGTGCCAGACTTGCAGAGAGATGCATTTAGATATGCCAACAGCAACAGAATTTTCCAACAGTCAAATCAATTCCTCACTTCCTTCCCTGAATCACAATGTGGATTTATTGCTTAGTGTTATTTATGAGCCTAAATTGGTAAAATAAGTAGTCTTAGACCTGTATTTTTTTAATATATCAAATAATTTTGTCTTTTCTTCCTAGTAAAGGTTAAAATATAAATCTTTCTCCTGTTTTTGTTTGTTCTAGTTCACTTTGACCACTCACACCAGTGGAGCTCCACGAAATGCTGCTAAAAAAGCAGGTAAAAAAAAGACACAGGTAACTCATAAGTTGGGTTTTTTCCCCATAATATTAAATTTTTCTTTTATGTAAGAATTCTTTTCTGTCCACTGTTTCTTCTGTGTGCCTTAAAACGGGAAAATCCTGCTATTTTGGAGTGGCTTCCCATGCTCTTGGTTATAAATCACAACTTGTTAGGTACTAAAATAACCAACTCCCTTTTTTTTTCTTCCCAATCTAATGGTAAGAAATTTAGTCTAGGATGGGATTAGGTTTCATTTTTCTTACTCATTACCAATTTTGAAGATGTTTTTACCAATCTTATTACTAAAAACATTTCCAGTTACCCCTGAAGTCCAACAACAAATGTTTCTCCTCTCTCAGAAATATGTATGTGGAGAGTGTGCTTGACATTGACCCATTTATTTCACCTTTCCCTGCAGGAAGAAATTATTTATTTTATTCAGAAATTAATATTGGATGTGCTTGCTAAACCTGAAGTTCTACATGTCTGAGGAGTTAAAAGTTCAGGATGGCAGTGTAAATCTCAGCATTGATTTCAGCCCTCCTTACTCTGTAAGTACTGTTTATTCTTGGAGACAGGTTCCCCTGTGATCTCGCCTTGGAAGTAATTACTGGGTTAGTGTTTAAGGCAGAAAGCATTTGTGGACTGCTAACTCACAAGCTGACAGAAAATCCTCAGCAGATCTCAACTCATTTTCAGTTCTGCAAGACTTTTCCAGAGAGCTCTGATCACAGATTGTTATCTTCATTCTGATCTCACCTGTCTCTGTTTGCTCCCCAAACCAGGTTTTTAATTCTCCCACCCACCCAATCCCGTTTTCTCAGCTCTCACAGCCTCCCACATTGCCTGGCAGTGATGATCAGCTCCTGAAAGAGTGACTTGCATTCCAACTGGGCAATTAGAGACTAAGGTGGTAACTTTGTTTAAAGTTTAATATTAAAGCAACTTCAAGGTATCTTATGAGCTCTAATGACAGGGTTATCAACAAACATGAAGAAAACCAGTGTGAATTATTTATTCCTTCATCTCCTTACCAAGTCCCAGCTCTGCCACAGACATGCATTGTGCTGAAGATGTGATGACAAAGCTATTTTAGCAACTCCTCCAAGGCAAATGTTAAATAATATATTTATATTTAAGTGCATTTACATAAAAGTAAATATGTGTGTATTTATATGCATGTGTATATAAATAGTATTTGTGTATGTAATAGATTTTTATATATACAGTTTTTATACCAAACACATAAAGAGTTTTTCTAAATATATTTATAGTTTCGATTTTTTGACTGAAAAATAAAAAAGTCTGTTTTTTCTGTACCAGACTCCAGCACTTGACACATTTGATAATACTTTCTCTCCACTGAGATTTACAGAACACCAGAACTTCCTGCCATTAATTGGGATGAATTGGTCAAAGGAACATCAGAGTACAACTACAATTCAGTTTTAAAAACTATTTAACTAAATTTTTAAAGTTTTAGTCTTGGAACTTCTAGCTGGATAAAAGATTTTGAAACATTCTGAAATTTATGAGCTGCCTGCTACCAAAACCTTGCAAACCCAAAGCAGTAGAGATTATGGAGATTCCAAATTCCATTGGGTGCCAAATTTATGGTGCTTTATTTTACATAGATTGTATTGACAGCTTCATCTGGGAAGGAAATGGAGTAAAACATTTATTGCCAATAATTTAATTGTGTTCTTGATTTTAGATTTCATACCTGTACACTTGTAATTGTTCCCCCAGTACTTTCAGAATCCACAGTGAGGTGCTGGTTGACTGAGGTGCTTAAGTTTATATTGCTCTTTAAGTTATCAAGAAATTCTTGAAAGTGATTAAAAAGAGTAATTGCCTAACTCAGTAACTCATGTAGAGTCTCTGAGACCATGCCTAAGCTATTCATCATAAAGCAAGCTTAGAATTCACTGCATTCATATTTCAAACAAGCTGTCACCATTTATAATCTCAGTCTGCAGTTCCCAATGGAAGAAACAAGATCATGTGCTAGGGTATGGTTAAATAATGTTCTGGATGCAATGGGAGCAGAAAAAAAGGAGAAAAATACAGAAATAAGGTTTCCACGTCCTTTTTAATCTGTTTAGCATCAATTTCCATCAGGATGTCAGATCAGGTCACATTTACAAATGAGCTATGGAATCAGTGCATGGAAAATGAGCTAAGCAAGAGGCTGATATTAACTCTGAAGTTTTTTATTTTGTCAGTTTAACTACAACTTCAATAAAGGTGGGGTGGGTCTTTTTTAATTCATAGAGGCTAAATATTTTCTTATAAAATTTTCTTGTGTTGGTTTTGATGTGCACACCACGAATATTTAAGATCTGTCTTCTCTTAGTGACAATTAAAATGTTGGTCAGCATTCATGAGAAACACTGACCAAGGAGTCCAAATGCCAGATGAGCTGGCACAGAAATCTCTTTCTTTGCTCAAGAACTACATTCTGATCCTCAAGTTCACTTACTCATTTTCTTTTTCTTATTCCTGACTCCAGCTCAGCAGAATTTATTTTCTCTTGAACACAGTGACCCCCAGTTCTAACTGTGCTGTCTAGGAAAAATTCAGCAGAACATTTTATACTTTCTTTTCTGAAGTAGCTCAGACTTCTTAATTATCCAGGTCATAATTTTCTAATCCAAAGTCACAGGAAAAGGACGAGCAAGGACTAGGTCTTGGAAATTATTAACATCAGCTTCATCCAAGTATAATAAAGTTTTAATACACATTTTATGTTAAGTCTTTTTAGATATTTTACCTAAATTAAACTGAAAATTACTAAATTACTCCTTCAGAAAATAGGAGTAATGTAGTCATTAAAACTGACTTTATTCAATTCCCTTTAAGAATCCAGGAAAAGTACTCAAACACAAGATGGAGGGATCCCTTTTATTTCCAGCACATCAGAAGACAGTGGAGATTATCCTCATGGTCTGAAACCCAAAATTCACCTTCCAGATCCTTCTTAAGGAGTCAAGGAAAAACCAGAACCATGGAGGACAGATGCATGGCAGAGAAGAGCAATATTTTTTTTTTTTTTAAATAGGATGAACCCTGCAGAGCCCAGTTATCTCAAAAAGTTAATGGCCCTGAAACACAATTTTTTTTTTTAACACAATGCCTTTCAGAATTTTTATTTAATTTATATCCATCTCCTAGGCTCTTATTGATAGAGTTGTTTGAATTTTCAGGCTTGAGTATCCCTTGTGTATCAAAGGAATGAATCATGTAAAATCAGGGGGGCATCATTTCTCTTTTGTGCTGAATAGATGCCACTTAGCCAGCACCAGATGGACAAGAACCATAAATCCTGTCCTGGCTCACTCAAAAAATATCTCCAGCCAAACTTTGTTTGAAATTCCAGGTTCTTCCCTTAGTCCTAAAAAACCCTCTTGATCTTTGTCCATGTTACTGAAGATTTAAGAGGGTCAGTTCAGCTAAAATCATTTGTTAAGCAGTTTTTCCACACCAGCTCCAGAATCTGGATTATTTTTGCAATTGGCAATTTGGCAATTTCTCGTGTCTAAAGATGCCACAGATGCTGCAAAATCATTTAATCACAGTTGAAGATTTATTTTCTTTGTGCTTTGAACTGTTAATGTTCCATTTCTGTCCTTTGCTCATTAGTATATCACCAGATGATAACAAGCACCAATATGAGTTTAGGCTGTATATTATTTTATTTCTTGCTTTAAAATGTGGAGAGGTAGACAGCTAATTTTTTATTGTTTTGTTGTTTTTTTCCCCATTCTTCATACTCTCCATGATCTTCTAAATGAAGATGAAAACCTGCTTTTTAATAGTTAAATTCTTTATAGTTTTTGAAAGTAATGCATAGGTTTTGAATCTTGTGGCAAGTAATCTCCAAAGTATTTTCTACCTTGTTTTAAGGATTATTCACTGAACCCAGGCAGAGCTGTTGCAGTCCCAGAGCCCCAGTGAAGCACTGATGACATTGCCACCAAAATTCTTTTGGAGATTTGGCTGTCACTGTTCACCTTTTGCTGTGAAGCCACCAGTTAATGCTGAAAAAAATCCACCTGAAGCTCTGTGGCTTCCCTTCTCCCTGCATCCTTGTTTCATAATCAGGCCTTGATACTGTGAACAACTCAGAATGTCTGTATTGATTAAACCTTAGGAGTCTTCACTTGAAATTCTAGCTGGTATTCTGCAGACTATAATGAACATTGCTGAATGCATGGTGTCTTCTGGGAAACACCCTGAGATTATCAAGTTTAATTTCCCCCAGGAAGTTCTTACAGCAGTGCAATCAAGCTAACTTTTACTCTCTGTAATGGAATAAGATTTAATCTGCAATTTTTAAACCACCAACACTTCCTAATTTTCTTCTTTTAAAAAAGGAGTTTTGCTCTGGTTTGAGGCTCCTGCTAGACTTTTTCCCATAGTGCAAGGAATGAATATTCCATCCCTTTTCAGTATGCTGGATGTGTACAGGCAGCTTTAAGCCTATGGTTCATAAGGAATTTATGTCAATATTGCAATTAAATCCTGCCTGTCATAATAGGTGACCTTTAATCTAGTGCATATTGAGTCCCTAATCTGTCAGATTGTAGCTGTGATGGAGATGCAAGACTTCATGAAAGAAAGGCAGATCATAAGAAAATAATTATTTTTTTTTGTGTAAACAGTGATTTTCCAATTACTACTCTCAGCTGGGACAGAAAAATATCTAACTCATGATGTGTTCTGATCCAAAATTAATCCTTTTGTAACTGTGCCTTTTTTCATTAAAGACTGATTTTTCTTTCTTCCAGACAAAGCCTTCTACTTCTGTGGTAATTTTAATGTATTTTTTTTTCTTTCCCAGTATATCATTACAATATAAGCATATTGATAAATATGGGGTTAAGCAATATAGAGAGGTATTCAGATAAATAATCATGAGATTTATATTATTATCTATAAATGTTGCTTTGATGGCAGTGAGTATCTGGCAAAAAAAAAAAAAAATCCCTAAATTGTGGAAAAGATTTATTTTTTTCAATTTATGAAGTAAATATTCTATTTTTAAAATTAATACATTTGAGATATGTAAAAATGGCTGTAGATGTTAAACACAGGGTTTAAGGTTTTGGTGACATGGCATGTGAACAATAAAACAGGGATAATGCTTGAGTGACCAGAAATTTTTGACAAATACTGGTGGAAACATTTGCATCACAGAAGAGAAATTTTTAAAGGTTGACTCTGTTCCCAGGTCTGTGCTTGTGCCAACAGAACCATGCAAGAAAATTGTCAACTGTCACAATGATCTTGTTTGCAAAGCAATTTGAAATGTAATCACCAAAAGTGCAGTGTCAGAATGAGGTGTTTAGGATCTTTTACTTCAATTACTGTTTGCTCCTACTTATGTTTTGTTTCTAATTTCTGAATTTTTTATTTTTTGCAATATTGAGAATAGTGGGAAAATATGTTCCCAAATTATCTTCTTGGGAGAAATCTCTGATTTTCAGATGCTAAAGTACAGCAATATTACTTAGGGCTATTACTGGATTTTTCAAGCTTCCAATACCTCCTGTTTGATGATGGAGAGCAGGCATGGCTTTGATGCAAACCATTTAATTTAAATGTCCTCCCTAGAGGAGAGTTCAGCACTGCTTTGGTCACTCCTCTTACAGCAGTGGTGTCAGATCCCCTCCAGGGAAAACAACACAAATAAAACCAAATCAGGGTAAACATGGACAGTTTCTTAATTAATTCACTCAAGTTTATTCACTTCATTCTGCACTACAGTGATATTTTGAAGATGGAAATAAATGAGCCTCCATTTCCTTCCATGTCACAGAGCACTGTTCCTTTGCTCAGGGTGAACCAAGGCTGGGGCACAAAGTGAATTTAAATTTGCATCAAACACGGATTAAAAATCCTATTTTGGAGTTTGCTTTTTACAATCTTTGCATTATAAAACTAGACTAATAAAAAGACAGTAACTTGTACCTAAAACCTCAAAACATTTGGTTAGTTTGGGCTGTACTCTGGAACTTTTTATCCAAAAACTACAGATTGAATTACCTGAAGATTTTTTAACCTCTGAAATAGAACTTCATGTATATGGTTATGATCACACTGAACATAAAAATTTCAATTATTTGTTTATATTATTTTCTTTTTGAATTTCAGTGGGGTGGAATTGAGCTGAGAAAATGCCAAACCACCTTGTCTGAGATCTACTCTAAGAAACTATAGATAAAACCTGAACATCTCTTGTAAACTCTGATGAGATCAGCTCACTTCATGCACATCAAATTGTAAGAAAATCCTTTTAAAGGTTGAAGTATTCCAGTTTTCAATCTGCTTGGTATGGGCTATGTCAAGAGAGGACCTCAGAGAAAGTTGAAAGAAATCCATGCAGTTGCCACCCATAAATGAAAGAAGTCTGATAAATAACATCTGAAGGATAATTAGAGGTTTTTCAGGAGAACCAAGGGAGACAGAGACACAGAAGCAAGAGGGGGAAAGATTTGAATAAATGGTGTGTCAGTAGCCATGGAAGGGGCTGGGAGGTGAGCAGGGAGGAGGAAGGAGGATTCCTTCTCTATTTCTACTTCAAAGAGACCAGCAGAGACTTAGATTGGTTCTGGTGGACTGGGAGGGATGGGTCACTGATTTCAGAGAGATCTGAAGGTGCATTGTAAATTAAAACCTTTAATCAGTAGAGGAACAAGACAGAGCCAAGACCTGAAAAAATAACTGAAAGCACACAGCAAAGTTTCCTTTACAGATGAGTGAAGTTCTGTTTTCTTTCATAGCAAATGAGAAAGAGCAACAAAGCAAAGAAATATTCTTTGCCCAGTGTCTCCATACTGACATACACAGGCACAAATGGAGGCACAAATATCACACTGATAGAGACAGTGGGGTTTACAAACATGAGACCAAAAATGAGAGTTTTGAGTTTAAATGTCCATTTAGAGAAGTGGGAGATATGGAAGAGGGAATCCTTGTTCTGTGTGGCAGAGTCGCAGGTTTTCATGGCAGCTTGGTGCAATTTGTCAGCAGGAGCTGAACCACACCCAGGCTGCTCCAGAAGCAGGAGGAAGGACATTACCTGCAGCAGAGGGCAAATCAACACACAGATCATCCCTGTTTTGTGAGTGGTTAAGGCTTTTTTTTTTCCCCTCAAACCATACAGAAGTGGTTTACCAGGAAATCTCCATTATGCAAAATGGGCATAATGAGCAATTCTCTGTGTGCATATATATTTACCCTCTTTAAATAATTTTTTTGGTAAAGTATTTGTCTCCTTGCTCTCCTATCCCTGTAACCACTAAGAAAAAACGTTCCTGACAGGGGACACATACAAATTTCATAAATGCCAAGACGATTTTGCAGTATGAATTCAAAATGTGCCTGGAACAAAAATAATTGATATTTTGTAGGTTGTTCATGTTGTTCATGTTGGTCCCTAATCACTTGAGGTATGTTTCAGCTTTTTAACTGATACTTAGTTCTTTCAAATGAGTAAATTAATCTCCTGGGTGCACAGCAGCTCCACGTACCTGGGGTCACAGTGCAGAAAGTTATTTTTGTTGCTATCTACAGATTGTCTTGACATGCAGCATATACCCACAGGGTCAGAGGAATTGCCCTCTGATTACATGTACAATAATCTGGAGCTCCCAAGGTATTCAAGTAGTTAATTAAATATCAAGTAATTGCTAAAACTACTAACTGACATTTAATTAGTATGTTAATTGATATCAAATTTGTTCTCACTATCTTGTTTTATGTTAATAAAATCCCTAAACATTTCTTGGGAGTAGATTAGGAAACAATGTGCTCCAAATGTACTAATGCAAAACAGCCTAGAGCATCACTTCTGCTTGTGGAATGTAACTTCTGACTTCAATTTTTATCCCAGCTGTGATACTTTATGTTTAAAATTACCTTGTGCTTAGGGTATAGTATATTCAGTAGTGCAGACCTCTCTTGGTATGGATTTTGGCTTTTTTGATCCTGTAATCTTCCCTCAGAGCTGCCAGAATCACCTTTAGCTGGCTGATGGCTCTGCAGCAGCAAAATGCTGCCTCAGTGTGAGTGCACACAGGGTGTTCTCCTCCTCCTCTCAGAGAGGAAACTGCTTTGCCTTGCAGCTTGAGTCCTCCAAAAAGCTCCACAGCTCTGCTGCAGGGAAGAGCTGCCTGCAGGCTTGGGGCCAGAACAAGACTCCAGAATGACAAGAGCCCCGAGCTTGTCCTTCCTCTCAGCCACTCAAATGTTCCCAGTGGCCTCATCAGGAACAGGTGAACCATCCAAAGTTGAATCCACCAAGAGAAAAAGTTGTTTTCCTACCATCTGACTGGAGAACACACTGGGAAAAAAAAAAAAAAAGTCCTATGAATATTCATGTGAATTTTAAAATTCATTCCTTTCAGCTGTGCTCATGCCTTTTGTGTGTCAGCTTTTTGTGGAGTTTCTTCTGTGTTTTATTGGTGCCAATGCACAGAGAGAGTTGGTTTTACATTCAGGATCACAAAAAAAAAAGCCAAGTCTAATTTATTCTCCATGAACATTCACACCCAATTACTTCAGAAGAGTCCAGCTGGGAAATAAAAACAATGGGGTATGACCATGCCCAGGGAAACCACAGAGCTCTGATGCCATCCCTCCTCCAATTCAAAATCTGGAATGTACATGGAAACACTGTAAAAGGAAGCTGCTAGAGGAGGGACTGTCAGAGAACTTTGAATTAGGAATAAAGAAAACTGTGATCTGTTTATTCATGGATATGTCACAGAAAAAAAAAAAAAAAAAGGAAAAAAAAAAGAGGGAAAATTGGTGAAATAAATTATTCATTACAAAGTACTCAGTTCTAGTTATATGTCATGAAATACTGCAGTAGAACTAAGAACCAGCAGAATGATCATGATAGGCAAAGTATGACACTGAATTTAAACTACTTTTGCATCAATTGATTTGAACTTCTGTGATTTCTTTTGGATGGTTTAGATTTCACAAATAATTTCACACAATATATTTTTTAAGTTTCCCTTTCGATATATTGTGATAATCAAAATTATCACTAATAGAATGGTTTGTACAAAGTGAAATATTTGAAACCTATAATGCAAAATGGATTTTTTGCTGAATTTGTGTTCAGCCCTTCTATCAGCTCAGAATGTCCTCTGCAAAGTTAATACTGGTTGTACAACTCATGTACACTGAAGTAATGATACATAAAACTGTAAACATGAATAATACATATGAAGAGTAGCCTATTTAGCTGTTGTGTAGACTTAAATTCTTGAAAAAAAAATACACACAAAAATTCAGAAATGACATGTTTATCTACAAAAAATCTCCAAACAAACTTGTCACAGGAGATAAAAGCATTTCTACTATTTGAGTTCCCTTCTGCCTTGTCCATTAGCCCTCACACACAGTGTCAAATCCAGAAATATTTTAAAGTACAGCCCTCTCCCCACCAGCTGCTATGGCTCTGTGTGGTAACTATCACTCCAGTCTTAACTCCCAGCTGGTTTTTTTGTTGCTTTATCAGAAAAGTGACCAGTGTTTACCAAGAGTTAAGCCAGCAGTTTGATTATTTTCTGCCTTGCTAATATGATTTCAATTGTTTCAATTATATTTGTTCAGGCATGAAATGCAATATGGATCACTCAGTTAATTAAGAGATGTAATTTGCTTTGTCCAGCAATGTAAATCTAAGCCCACCAGTTAAAATGTGCCAATGTTAAATAAAAGGTGAATCACCCACCTGTACAATAAAATTTGCCTTACAGCCCTGCCTGCAGCAATGCAGTTGCAACAAGTCATAGTTTCCAGGTAGATAATAATATATTTTAATTACATAAAGCTTTTAGATATCTGTAGTTTAGAAGGTCTGATATTCAGCTTATACTTTTATATATCTATATATTTATTTATTTAAAAATGTGTTTTACCTGTGTACATGTACATGTATGGGATATTTCAGATTAGCAAATTTGGGAAAAGATGAAACCAATGTTATAAAGAATGTGCTGAGTGCTCTTAAAAAGGACAGAGCTCTGCCAACAGAATCCCCAGTAGGTAACCACTGCTTGAAATTGCTGAAAAAATACACTCCTGAAGGATAGTCAGTTTGATTAGAAACTTTGCTGTGGTGTGGAACCATTCTAAATAGATTTTATACATTTTAGCCACTTTTTAGTATAGAATTTAAGAATCATTGCGGTGCTCTCTGTAATCTAGTTTTGAAAGGATTTGTTGTCATGTCTTTAATGAAATAAATAATGTTTAAGATTCTTATACTTTTCAGGACATGATTGAATTCCATCATGGTGAACCTTGCATTAAAAGAGACTGAATGTGTTGTTGGCCATAAAAAAAAAACCCCATATATATTGTCTGCACAGAGTCCATTTTGTGAGATTAAAATCAGATTTTGAAATATGCTGATGAGATGGATTTTTAAGGAATTAATTCAAGCAGCCAGTTTCTAATGACCATATTACTCCATTTCAGTTGCAAATTCTGACCTGGAACTCTGATAAATAGAATAAAAACAATAAGTACATGGCAGAGGTAAATAAATTTTGAGTCTTGCCCTGTGGGTGAGCTCTAAGACTAGGGAGAGTTGGTGAGTTTTCTTCATTGATTTAGGTGGACTACAGGTTCTCTTCTAAATGTAGACTCTCCCCAAACTGATAAATCATTATTTGAAAGAACTTACCAGCAAAATCCTCATGAAGCCAAATGTAAAAGAAAATCTAGGAGTCCCATCTCTGAGTATTTATGAACCATTCTCCTGCAACACTTCAGTTACAAAAGGAGCAGATATCTGACATTTGGTCTGATAATAAGGATATTTCTCTCTACTTGTTAAAGAGCCTGCAAAGAAACTCGGTTTCTCCTGCTGTTTTGTAGCTGTTTTAAGACAGGATTTTCTGGTCTCTAGGGCTGATGCTCTGGGTTGCTTCATGGGCATTAGAATCCCATTACAGGAAAAAACCCATAGAGCTTGGAGCTGAGCTCATCTGAGGTCCTCTTGAAACTACTGAGCAAAGGGATGTTCTTTTGTGCTGCTCTTTCACGTCTGAAAGCATTCCTGCTTTAATTCATTCTCTTTACTTCTGCTGTGCTGAGTGTTATTATAGTCTAGTGAGTTCCTCAGAGTGGGAAATGCCAAACAAACAGGTGTCAGACTTCAAAAGGAGCATTTGTCAGGACTTAATGTTCTGAAGCTATAGGCAACAGCTCAACCTAAATAAGCTCTTCTCAACAGGATTTAAGTTTTCCTAATAAAAAAGTAATAATAGAAAGTAAAGTGCAAATCCAACAGCCTAGAGAGTGGAAGGCTTAGAAAAATGAGCAGCATCTGACATGATATCTTGATTTAAAGCCAGCTTGCACTGTAGTTCTCCAAGTCCAAGGGATCCACCACTCTCTCATCTTTCCTCACCTTGCTGTGGCTCAGTTTTGAGGGATGAACTCCCCTGTGACTTGCACACAGGAGCAGTTAGGAGTGCCAGCCAGCACAGGGTCAGCAGGACGTTTTCCCATCTCAGAAGGGCAGCCCTGGGTGGGCTGGAGCTAACTGGGCTAACTGGGGAGTGCCCAGAGCAGCTGAGCTGAGTGGGCTCAGCAGGTCCCACTCCAATTCTCCTTCTCTCCTTGGGGCAGAGATGTGGCAGCCATAATTCCGTGTTCCAGCTGAGGGCAGGGACAGAGGGAGGCTGGGATGTTTGCTTTTCACTAATACCACTCAGTGCAGTATTGCACTTTAGGTAGAGCCATCTTTTCTATCAGCTCCAGCAAACATTGCTGTGTTTGTTCAGGCATCCCCTAATTAAAAGGCACCAGCTCTGATGGAAACAGTCAAATGGAACGTGCTCACTGTGTGCATTCCCCCAGCATATCTGGATTTATCCATCAAACAAATGTCTATTGTGATTCCTCATGACCAGCAGCTCAGGAATCTGATGTGAATGCCTGGATCAGCCTGCAGCCTGTGCTGTTCTCAGCATGACAATTTTGGTGAGGAAAAATAAAATCTGACCCTCTCAGCATTGCTGGCAATGTCTGATCTGAGCTGAAGCACAGATGTACATAAAGGCACAGGAGAACACTCACATGTATTAATGAGATTATTTGTGGGTTTCTGGCATGCCTGTGATTCGTGTTTTGGCTGGAGCAGATGCCCTGTGTGTCTGTGTAACAATGCCATGCTAAGGAGCCCTTAAAAAACAGGTTTAAAGACATGGGGAGAAAGAGAATTATTATCACCATAATGAAAGGGGAAAAAAGCAAAAAATAGCTCTATGCAAGGAAAAAAAAATCATGTGCTGTGCTGGAACACACAGTTCCATCTCCTGCCTTTGCAGCATTTGTCTATGATGGATGGTGGGACTCAAAGTCCTCCATAAATTTGTAAATAAGTTCCTTCCTTCCTTCCTTCCTTCCTTCCTTCCTTCCTTCCTTCCTTCCTTCCTTCCTTCCTGCTCAGTGTAGACAGAGTTTAAAGTGTTACCAGGAAACTCCAATTTAGATTAACAATTGTACAGTTGGTGATTTTTAGGGGTTTACCATGTAAAATGTGAATTTCTTCTCATAAGGACAAATTCAGGAATCTCACTGCACTACAACTCATCCCATCAACTTTCCAGTCCTCTTTCAAATCAAGGGAAAACCTTGTGTATGTCCTGATATAATCAGCTCAGAGTTATTATTTCCTTTTCATTCCTGGAGACAGATCAGCCCAGACTTTCAAAAATTATGGGAGAAATTTCTGGAAGAAAATTCCAGCTGCAATAGTTAAAATTTCACCATTACAAGGAATCCAAGAGAAGCTACACAATTATCTGTGCAGCCCTAACCACAGCAGGCTGTTGGGTCCATTTGTAACACTTGATAAAATCACTGCATTTAAAGAGAAGGAAAGCAGAAGTTATAAATGTAGAATTCCAGTGAAATAGTTCCATGCATAATTGCTGCCCTATAAATGAACAATAGCATCTCATATTCCACTTTTTTTTAATACAAGTCAGTGTCAGGAGTTGTGTTCTCTGGGCTTGCAAAGATGGAAATTGGATCTAAATTATGGATGTTTTCCACTGACCTGTATGGTAAATGATCAAGGATTATAGAAGCCTCATGCAAGAGTCTGCTCTGCATATATATTTAAAAAGAGCTGCATGAATATTCAAAAATGATTGTTTCTCCCATTTCAAAGAATAAAAGAAATAGAGCTGTTCTGCTGTCTCTACATCAAACATTGCTCCAAGGTCAGAGGGAGAGGTCAGAGCCAAAATAAAAGCCACTCCTGAGAGTGATTTGCCACGTGATCTTCTCTGTGTTTTGAAAGGTCAGAGTCTATGTGGGACAAATTTAATAAAGTGATCCCAGAAGTATTGTATCCAATTTCCGAGGAAACATTCCAGAATGCCAGAATTGGGATTTTGCTGCACTGAAATGCCAATCGGTTTGTGATGTTTTGTCTTATAATTATGAAGGTGGCTCAGCTCCAGCTGAACCAATGGTTGTTATGTCCCTTCTCAAAGAGAAAAAAAGGTTATCTAAAATGTCTAACACTGATATTAGAAATGGTTCAAAGTGATAACTTGGATCTGCTTTCTTCTTTTCTGAACAGAACTTGAAAGGTGCCAATAAGGAGCATAACACCATTAACCAGCTGCTGTGCAATCAGCATCTAAAGGACTCTGCACCTTTTGAGAAGCACTGGATGGGCATTTCTGCTGCATGCAGGAAATGACCTGATAAAATCTGAGAGTCTCAGGTCCTTCCTGATGCTCCTATCAAAATAAGGATCTTTTAAAAAGGAAAAGGAAGAACTGAGCTGTAATAAAGGTGGTGTACACAGAAATAGCCATCAAAGGTTTTCATTTTAAGAATTGCTTTAAATAATTTTTAGTTTTATTTATATTTATAATATTATTTATGTAGTTGTATAAGATCTCTTTAGAAAGATGACTTTTAATCCTTATATATCTTATTCCTAAAGTGATTTTATACACCAGTATTACCTGTGAATGCAATCCACTGACTGTGTTGCACAGGCTGGACTGTAGTTGTGGATTTAGATTATTGGTGACAGAACAAAACACTCTGGCTACTGGTGGATATTTCTTTTTTCAATATGTGGAAGCAGAATGAAGGTGCTGTAGCTCTGTGCACAGAGGCAAATCTCAGTTTCTCTGTGTGGATGTAATCATTATTTCCTTCTTGCTGACTGCTCCACTATTGATCATGCTGTATTTCAGCTGGGTGGGTTGTGATTTAAACTGGTAAATGTAATATCAGCCTCCATGACAATTTCAGCTGAACACCATTTGTTTTCAATGAAATACAGTAAACTTCTCTATTACATTTGCTTCTGGCATCCCCAGCACGGCTCAACCACTGGTTTTGTGTCTCTGCTAACAACAGATTGTTTTTTACCTTACAGGTATTTGTGGGCATTTGTGACATGAGCCTCAGCGTGGAGGATCCTGCTGTGGGAATAAGAGTAAAGGAAAAGGAGATACTTGCCATGATGTTCCCTGTCCATGTCTGATTAAGTGTGTTCTACCAGGGGCCATCCAGCCCAAACCTCACCAGCTATTTGTGCAGTATCTAGTACAGATCCCTGGGGGGTGGGAAAATCAGAACAGAGCAAATGCAGCCTCAGAGAAGGAGCAGTTGGAGCCTGCAGACAATGTGGAGCATCACTTCAGAGCAGCAAAGCTCGGGCTTGGGACTGAAACCTAAAGGTAACAACTGAAATTATTTTAGTGTTGTTCTTTCACTGAAACTTCCCTGAGGCCCCAAACACTTTTTATTCCTTCCCCTGTGCCAGAAGCACCAATTCATTCCCACACTGGATTCAAATCCTGCAGCTGTTCCCTCAATAACTTTCACAATGCAGTTAGTTATTGCTAATACAAAAAATCTATAGCACACTATAAAGTGGAAATATAATACAATATATTTAGGGGCTGGGTGCCTCTCTGAAGGAAGCCATCCAGGAGCTGTGCAGGATTTGTATGGCAAATTTAAAATTTTCTGGTGGCAGAGCATCAACATAACTTGTTTTATGACATCTCCACAGAGAGAGAAACCTGACTTGGTGGGGAAGGAGAATGAGAGACAGGCTATGGACCCAGTTTGGCCCTGGAGACCCACTGGGCTCTGCACTGCTGATGATGATGGGAGGATGCTGCTGGGTGCTCACCTGGGCTCCTCCTCAGCTCCTGCAGCCCAGCATCTTTGGATCACCCTGAATATTGAAATGGAAAACATGTGTCTGTTACTGAGCTCAAAATTTCCTTTAACTGCCACCAAATTGCTGCTTCACTGGAGCTGTAATAGACAGAGGCAGCCCCAGCTATGATGGAGTGTGACAGGTTCTCCGTCCTTGCCTATAAAACTCATAATGGCAGATAATCAGAAACTTTTACTGAGAAACCTTCTTAAGTGTTACTTTCCATTTCAAAGTGGGATTCTTCTTTCTCATTTAACTCTGGATTATGTAATTTACCCTGATGTAACACAGAATAGAACTTCATTTTATGGAGAATGGGAGAAAATGTACATCTGCACCTACAAGTTATACTTCTAATTATTGCAACTGTTTAGGGACCTGTTGTTTAAACAATTTCTTGTATAAAATATTGAAGTAATCTCATTTAAAATACCTGGTACTGCCATTTATTTTCTGTTTCTTAGACTGACATCAATTCCAAAAGCAAAACTAAGATTTTTAAATTTTTTTTTTAAAGACATTTACTCATAGCAGTTCAATTAATGTGCATCTTCCATTGTCACATTTGCTTATAAAACCACAGTAATTTTGACCAAAAAAAATCACAAATTGATTGCAAAATGTTGTGCTACCTTCAAAATGCAGCTTTTATTCATTTATTGGTTAAGTGTGGGCTGTGTTTAGTGCAGCTGCTAGTCAGGAGCCCATATTCCATGAGTCCCTTAAATGTCCTGGGCCCATCAGGATATAAAAACCCATCACAAGTGGAAATTAAAGTTTTGAATCCAGAACCTTGATGTATTTGACAGTTTTATGCCTGTTGTCAACCTGGCTCTTTTTGCTCCTTAATGAGTCCATGTATCGTTGTCTATTGTTCTTCATCTTCCCATAAGGGAAAAAACAGAGGCAATTATAACTTAATAACATTCTCTGTGCTAAGAATGTGTGGTGACAGATAATGAAGTCCAATATCTCAGTCTGATTACAAGTTGCTCTTTAGATGGGGGACAAATAACTACAAGATGGCAATGTCAGAGCAAGGAACACTTACATGATGAAATATTAATGAAAATACATTGCACTTATGTCTCAATGACATCTAAATGGGAATCAGTTATCAGATCTTGAGTGTTTGCTACAAATTTCTACTCTGCAAAAGAGAAAAAAAAAAAATCCAATGAACTTTAAAAATGTCAGCCAGCAGGGCTTTCAAATACATAATTTACTAGTTTGTTGGCTTCCTATAAATGGATAATAATAAACTCCTAGCTAAAAGCAAGCTCATAAATGCTGAATCAAAAATGGGAAGAACACCATGAAATGATAGATGCAGAGCTGCATGGTGGTAATTTTCTTCTAAGGATAAATTGTAGCTGTGCTGTTAAAGCTGTGAATGGAACCCTTGACAGGGCAGTGTTTCCTTCCACAGGGAAGGGGCTGTGCCACTGTTTGTGTGTTGCTGCAGAAATGCAGGAGCAACAGTGCTGGAATTGCAGCTTCAGCTTGATGGACTTCCCTCAGCATTATATTTTCATAGCCTGCCTAGTTAGGCTTGCCTCTTTGATGCACTCTCATACTTATTTATTTAAACATATGAAAAATAGACTGTTCTATTAATCAGGGGGCAGAATGAAGTCATTTCTCATGGAGAAGTTTTAATCTTAATCAAAAAATTGACCTATGTGTTCTATGTTAAAAAGGCATATATTATTGAATGGTATTAATAGAACCTTTAATGTTAAAATATTTGATATCAGCCAAAATTAGATTCTATTTTAAGCCAGCACTCTGGGCTGAATGACGACGAAAGCCTCTCATTTTTTGGTTTGATTTGAACAGCAGAGTGGAGTTGAAGGCTCAGTGCTGCTCTCAGGCTGGCTGTGCTGCCTGACACTGCAGCCTCATCTCCACCTTCTCCCTTGCTGGGTGATTCTGTTAAACCAGGAGGTGAGACATGACCTGGGCAGAGCAGTCAATGGAAGAAACTTCAAAGTGCTCAGGTCGTGGGGAGCTCAGCCTTCATTTGGATAAATTTCTCTGAGCTCTGAAATGCCATGACAAGGCCCCTACCTCAGTGGATTTGGGATTTACAGCTGCAGTAAAGCCCTGCTCAGCTGGCTCTGGGCAGCTCCTGTGGGAGGATTCCTGGGTTTGGGATGGGGAGATTTCCAGCCTCATCTCTTTTGGACATGGCTTCAGTAAATGCCTTAGCAATGAGTCACACTGGGACATTTTGGTACAGCATGGACTCAAGTAAGAAAAGATTGAGAAACTCTTTCTTCAAATGTTTATACTGCACCATAACAAGAAAAAAAAACCCAAACAACAGTGCCACAGAACCATTTAAGTAAATTGCATTTATGCAGAATAAGTCCAGGAAATGCAAAACTAATTGATAATTAGATCAATTTTTGCAGGTTTATATTTAAATAAAAACTTAAAGCTCAGACTTTTAGTCTTAAAAAAAGGAACTGACTTAATTAAACCACTGTTATAACAATGATTTAATTGGATTTCTTTTCTGCTCGCATTGAAATCTTTGTCATAAGAATATGCCCCAGCATTGTGGAATATTAATATGGGATATATTCTTATTCACAGTACCTAGTCTAATAGTAGGTCTTATACCTGAAAAATAATGTTTAATTTAAGCATTAAAACATCCCAATTTACTTATCCTAACTTCAAAAAAAAAAAAAAATCAACTATCTAGCAGTGTGCTAAATATCTTACCTGGGTGGAAAAAGATTTCCCCAGGTTCCTTTCAGCCTCAGCATCTCTGAGGTTCTGTGGCACCCAGTGCCCACCTGCTGTGCAGGATGATGTGATACCTGGTGATCAGGGTGGAAACCATGCAGGCTGAAGGAGGGCAAGCTGTCCAGAGGAGGGTTTCCAAGCTGAGCTGCATTTTTGGAGAGCCCTGAGCACAGCACCCAGTGCTTTCTGAGCTTTTTGGAACCATCAGCAGACTTCTAAATAAATTCCTTAGCTGCTTATTTTGCTTTGTGAAATGATGAATTGTCAAATGTCTGTTTCTAGTGTGGCACAAGTAACTTTGCAGAAATCACCTCGATCTGCTCGTGTCCCTTGAGTCATTTGTTCTAAGTGGAAAGCAGAGCAGGAGTGTTTTTGTAGGGATCATTGGGCAAGTCCTCCTGCTCCCCACCAGGATCCCCCCAGATCCCCCAGGGCTCCAGGATTCTCCTGGATTCTCCTGAACTGTCACTCCCTGAACACAGCCAGGCAAAGGGGGATGAGGCAATCAGCAGAAAGAACAATGAAATAATGACCCTGGCTGGAACAGCAGAGCTGCAGCCAGACCTTAGAATCTAACCTGTGAGCTGCATTTACATTCAACAGGACCTTCCTCTACTAAAGCCTAACTCCACTGAGTTTGGACTGGGTTTGTGTTTTTGCCTGGGAGAAGCAAGGCACACAATCAATCTTGTGCAAAACCCCACAGTGGAACAGGCTTGTGCAACCAGCAATTCCTGGGATTTGCATGCTGCAGTGCCTTTGCTGAGCTCTAACCAGTGGCTCTAAAATCTGAACATTTAAATCCCATTAAAGAATTATCTGTCTGTAAGATGTTTTATGTGATAATATACACAACAACACGTCTCAGACTCCATTAGGTCTTTGCTCTTGTATAATGTAGATCAGCTCAATTAGTCTTTGCCAAATGACTCACTGAAATTAATTCTTGCAGGTGGACACATGACTAAATTTGAAACAAAATCTGCATCTCTTTTCATGCACTGTAAAGCCCTGTGAAACAGAATTTACATTAAAGTAATAAGTCTTCTCTATAGCAGTATTTAGAATTATAGAATCACAGGATGGCCTTGGCTGCAAGGGACCTCAAAGATGACCCAGTGGAAGGGCAGGGACACCTTCCACTGTCCCAGGCTGCTCCAAGCCTGTCCAGCCCTGGACACTGCCAGGGATCCAGGGGCAGCCACAGCTGTGCCCTGTGCCAGGGCCTCACCTCCCTCCCAGGGAGCAATTTCATCCCAACATCTAATCTTAAACTCCTGCCTTTCTGTTTGAAGTCATTTGCCAACCAGTAATAATAATTCAGATATTTTAATGTGATTTATACACTTAAAAGTTCCATGCAGCCTCCCAGCCTCTCAGGGAGGGACTGCTGTGTGTTGCACAGATGTACAAAATGTGACAGCAACTGTTCCCAGTCTGCTCAGCACAGGGAATGAGCAAGGAGAAGCCAGGGCTGTGGTTTTAAGGAGTAACACATTGTGCAGCACATTCTATAATGTTAAAGATGCTTTATCCTTATATTGTGTCCCTCATTTCTCTTCCCCTGGCCTTCTGCCATCTGAGCTCCAGCAGACAGGAGCACCTCCCAAACCTGAGAAAATGTTCCTGCTGCATCCCAGCACTGCCCTGGGAGCACACCCAGCTTGGGGCAAATTTCAGCCTTTGAAGCATTGTTGGGGTGTTTTTTTAGCATGAAGAAGAATCTCATGGGCGCCAGGGGAAGGGGAGGGGCTGCAGCTGCCCCCAGGTGATGCTGGGCTCAGAGGATGCTCCTGGGAGCCTCTTTAAATGCAGGGAAGGTGTGGGAGCAGCTGCAGCCCGTGGAGGTGAGGAGCAGTGAGGAAAGGTCAGTGCAGCCATTATGTTTCTATGGATTAAACAGCTTTTCCTCACGTATATATGAATCTATAGTGAATTCCCCTGTAGCCTTGAATGCCAGTAATTATTGACTGTGGTGTGGTACAGCTGTAGTTTTGCTGCATCATTAGAGGAACTTCTTCCACTCTGGTGCTTCCAGAGACGTCTCCAGTTGTGTCCCAGGATGGTTGTGATGTGCACTGGAAGATTCATTGTGTGATTCCTCATTTTCTTAGAGGGAAAATGCTTTGTGTCTCTTGAACATTTGCATTCTCGTGTTACTTACAGGCGGCTTAGCATTCAGTGTTTAGAGGGTTTGTGCTTTGTGTGGGTGGGGAGCAGGAACTCATCATCTGTGCAGAATTCTCGGCTTCATTCAGCAGCCCTGGGGTGTGGGTGTGTCTGTACCTGCGGATAAACACCCTCCATCCCCAGGAATCACTCCTGGGCAGAGCACAGAAATGCTGGATGGGTGGAGAGTGGAGGGAAAGGAGAACAGCAACGCACAGAAGCTTCAGCTGGGATATCCAGTGACCTGTACTGGCTTTGCCTGAAATACACGAGCTCCAGAGCCCAGTTCTGGCAGCAATGGCAGTGAATATTTAACACGAGTCACAACTTTTACACTTCCATGTTTCATATTCAATATATCTTTCTGAGTGTGTTATTCATCGTGCCCAAAGTGATATAAACAAATCCTGCTCTGCAGGCTGCTGTTTACTCTCCAAGTGGCATTTTAAGAGCAAACCTTCCCTCCCTGACACAGCACAGTGACAAATTGCAGCTAATACTTCTACATCCACCAGGAAAGCAGCACAGCAGTGCTGAGGATTTATGGAGTGGGGAGCTGTGGAGCATATGTAACTGGCTGGCATTTTTAGTGCCCTGCCTTGATTTTGAGACAGCTTTGGTTAAACATTGCTTCCCTTCTTTGTCCTTGACTATTTAAAGAATTAAGTTTTGGTTTTGCATTTGCTGTTTTGCTTTTATAAACCCAAAAAAAAATCTCCAAAGGTGTATTGGTAAAAAATCGTCTGACAACTTCATACAGTTTCAAAGAATGTGTTTAGGTAAAGGGGGGAAGGAACTGGGAAATATAATGGGAAGAAAGACAATTAAAGATATTTGATATTACTCAGCTATCTTTTTTTCAAAAGCTATCAAAATCTGTGTTAATATGAAACTTTTCACTCATTTGGCATTTTTTGTCTTCCTCTGAGACTCCCTTTCAAAGGCTTTGAAATGTGCTAATTTAATTTTTCTGTTGCTCCTCATCAAAATTGTTCTTCATCCCAGCATAATAGCAGCAGATACTTAAAAAAAAAAATCATATTAGAGAAAATCAAGAGAAATCATGAGTATTAGATAATTTTTTGAAAAATAAAGAGTTTGGTTCTACTCAAGTGCAGTCTTTCTGATCAGCCTAATGTCAGCTGGGGAGGGCTCAGATAATCATCACTTTAAGGCTGTCTGGGGTACAGAATAACAAAATCTGACCAAGCAAAAGTCAATTTTTCTTCTGTCACTCTGAGCCAGCCAGGAGGTCTGAGCAGGATCTTTTAGGGACCTTGTGTAATTATGAGGATTTCCTTCCAATATTTTGATATGGATAAAATCCAAAGTTTTGATAACTGATATTATTTCTGCTGGAGTCTCCTTCTTGCATTTTCCCTACTGGATTGTGAGCATTACTCTCCTTTCTCTGTCCTCATTTTTTGTCAGGTATTCGTTTTGTTTTCAGCCACTTGGAGAACAAAATGGAGTTATTCTCCAGCTTGTGAATAATTTGTCATCCTGGATCTTAACTGATAAATATTTTGCTTTTCTGAGCACCAGTGTTTACAGTTGGCATTGAATCAAGGGCTCATTCACAAGCTCAGTGTCTCAGTCAAAGGTGGGATGACATCAGTGCTTCTCCCAGACACAAATACTTGTGCTGGTAGCTGTTTTCTGTTGGTTTTTTGAAGGGAAAAAAAAAAGAAAAAAGCTTGGTAAACACCATCTGTCAAACTCAGTTTACATTCTGTTGTTAGGTTAAGTGCAAGTGTCCTCAAGGATGATGTAGTCAATACTTTTCTGTGGAAAGATTTGAAGAATTCACCTTTTTTCCAGTGGTTGGAGCAGGTTAGTTATGAAGTGTCCATCCCCCATTTCTGCCTGGGTGACACTGAATTCAGGTGGTTTTCTCTGCACTTCTCTGTGGGAGCTGGAAGTGACTTTCAGAAAAGAAACACCTCAACTTGGAAACTGCCCTGACAGGCAAACTCTTCTCCAAAGCTCTTTTTGCCTGCTTGACACAAAACAAACAAAACCCACAGGAAATGGAAAGGGGAAAAAAATCAACATGAGTGTTTCTTCTCATTAAAATTAACTTTTAGCTGAAGATGTTGGGAAAAGGTAATTAGAACACGTTTCTGCCTGATTCCTGCCCAGATACAGCCTGTTTCAGCAATAAGCTTTTTTCATGTTAACAAGCTATTTTAGAAGATAAGAATGATTATGAGTTTTCTCTGTTGATAGAAATTACAATTAAGTATTGAAATTCTCTTCCAGTGAGGCAATACCCTGAAACAGTTACCTGCTTTCACTTGAAACAGTTCTTTTCCTTTCCTTTTTTTTTTTTTTTTTTCTCCCTTATAACTTAAAGGCAGGAAAGCTTTAGAAATCTGTGGGGTTTTCATTTTTTCCTCCCCCCAGAAGCCATTCCTTTAATGATATGTTTGAAAACACTGAGTGGGTTTATCCAGTGCTGTTCAGTTAATCTGTTATTTGAATGTCTAACAGGCTTTTATGCCTGGCAACCACAATGTTGAATTAGGAGGAGCCTTTGAATAGTCAAAATGTGCTCTTAAATTTGTAGAAATATTTCTTTCAAGGCTGAAAGCAAACAAATGAATACATAAGACAGAAAATAAGTCTTCCTTGAACAAGGAGGTTACCCTTTCTCTGCATTCTGCATTTTTTTCACTGGATTTATATTTGTTTAAATTTGCCCAGGGAGGTTCTAGAAGCTGTATTCTTTTCTAGAAGCTTCTTTTTTTTTTTTTTTTTTTTTTTTCCTTCTTGTTGTGACTCTGTTATTTGCATAAGCCAAACATCGACTGAAGAAAGAGGACACTGGAGTCATTTTACATCAAAATGGGAAAGGGCATGAGGGAAATCTGCAGAATTTGTCAATTCACCTGCACATTCCCAATTCATTATTTTGTTCTAAGAAATACTTGATTTGATTGCCTGTGGATTATCAGCTGTTGATTTCCTTTCTCACATCACTTTAACTTTGGCAGGATTGTTAAAAACCAGAAAAATGAGGAATTGATGTGGAAACCAGACTAGAACTTTTGATAATTGCTGCTAAGGTGCAAAATAGTTTACTTCAGAGCTCAATACTTTAATTCAGAGCAGGAATTTGCATCACAAAAGCAAATACCTGCATCATTTCTGTGAAACACAGAACATGTTTTACTGGCACAATATTGATTGATGTAACTCACAGTGAATCCTTCCTGCTCAGGCCTATCAATATGGAAGCAATGTTAAAATCATGCTTGGTCACTGGATTCCATGCTAAAACTTTATTAATTTTTATATGTTTGATATAGTTAAAACTTTATTTGTTTTTATAATAGAGGAAAGGCTTTGTTATTTCAATTGGAATAGGAATGCAACTTTGCTGATATTGGAGGACTGAAAAAAGAAAGAAAAAGGAAAACAAGAGGTTTAGAAAAACCAGGAAAAGCAAACAGCTCTGGGAGTTGTGATTTTTTTTTTAGGAAGTGCTGAGACAAGAGTTTCCCATGAAGCTGAAAACACGTTTGTGCACATCTCCTGTTGAAGAATCTCCTGCAGCTCACTGGGATCCCCAGGTCTCTCCTGGAGTTTTTGGCCAAACCAAGCTGCAGGAGGAGCCCTGCCAGCAGCAGTGGGAGCTCCCTCCCAGGGCTCCAGTGATTTATTTGTTCCCTTTCTCCGGGCTCACCCATCGTTAGGTGTTCATTAAGGAGTAATTGCCATTGATCGACAGGCTGCTGGATGGATGGTGCTAAAAGAAACAGGGCTATTAAACCTTCACTGCCTAGAACAAGTGCATGCCACAACCAATAAGGCAGATTAATGAGAAGAATTAAGCTAAGGATAGTTATATTACGGGCCACTTCCTTCCTTTTCATTTTATTTATGGTTAGAGACAAGTGTAGGGCATTTTAGACATTCAGAAAGAAAAGAAGAACAGTATGAAATCGAACTTGTGCTCCTCTGACCCTCAACAGCAGCTGTCATAACCTGCACTAATAATTAAATTGGTTTGGTGGTTTTCAGCTGGGCTTCATAAACAGCATGCAGATGAGTTGGAGGAAAGGACAAGAGGGTATCACAAATAAGATTCAGAGTCAAATCAGGCTTCTCATGGATCAGTTGTGGGCAAGTCCCTGTATAAATAAATATTTAAAAGCTCTGAAAGGCCTAACCTTGCATCATTTGGGGACAGTGGCCAATTTATGGTGACTCAAGTCATGATTTTATTGTACTCATTCCAGTGCATTGTTTTCAGAATCAGGGTAGGGACAATTTTGGGATGTTCTCCCTGGATCAGTAGCATCCCATGGGAGGAGGTTGCCATGAAGCCTTGCCCAGAGCTGTGCCTCTGGAGCCAGGTGCTGTGGCTTTGAAAATACATTTGAATTTAGGTCTTTTGGTGCCCTTAATTCTGTACATTGAAACATTTTTGCCTGTCTTCTCAGTTAGAACTAGAATAGCTCCCTGTAATCTTTCCTTTAGTAGCTTTTTTCCAGCTGGATGTTCATGTCTAAATAGAATTACTGAAAATTTTCTCTCCCCATATGTGCATTTGCTTCTGAATTATAGCATCATATATTAATGTTTCTCTGCCTTATTTTGCCTTGTTGCATCTGCAAATCAGGTCAGCATTGCCATTATTGTTGGGCCAAAAGGCAGTGGCTGCCCAACAAACTCGATGGGTTTTGAGTACAGGTAATTCCTCCTTTTCATTGTGGTCTCAGGCCTCCTGCAATCAATCTTTTAATAAAAAAGGAAATGCCTTCTGTTGATTTTTACAGACTGAAAGGTCAGGATAGCACTTAATGAGAAGAAAGGATGGAGCAAAGTGGGAAGCAGGAGAGGGTTAATTAAGTACACATGATTGCAGCAATTTTATAATTCCAGAAACCATTCTCCTGTGTTAGTGCTTTAAAAATTCAGCTTTAATTATTATGCTGGGTAAGAAAACTTCCTTAGGGTGGATTCTGCCAGTGCTCTGCCATTGATTGCTGCAGAAATCTGATACTGCAGCATTTCCCCTGCCCCTGCTGCCAGGCTGGCTCAGAATATCCACTGAAACTGCTTGAAATTCAGCAGCAGAGGCAACTCAGAGGCAAAAGTTTCCAGTCTGCATCTCAACCCCACAGCAGCCTTGATGAAAAGCTGCATAATTGCTTTTAAGTATGGCAAGTAAAAAGAATTGTTTGACTTTTTTAACATATTCCTGTTTATTTTTAACCACTTTAAAATCAAAAAGGCCAAACTATTGTATGTCCATGGTACCACAGTTAGAAAAGGAGTTTAGCCCTGCCAGCCCTCCTGAATGTCTGAACATCAGCTGAGTGTGAGAAAAGAGAAATATTATTATTTAAAATATTGTGTGATTTGCTTCTTGTCTTATGGAATATTATTATTGGCTTATTATTATTATACAGGGGAACGTGATGGACTAGAATAAAAGAAAAAAAAACCATTGTTTTGATACATTTCTTCCATCCTTAGCTGCATTTTAAGAACAGATCTTGTATTTTCTTTAATGAATTCCAATCTGTGCTCACTGAGAAGAAATAAGAGGGATAACATTACCTGTAAATATCCAGGGATAAATTTGTTTCTAATCTGTTGTGGAAAATATGCATTTGTAATTAGCTATAAAATATTTGTCCTTGTCATGGCTGTTATTGCACTATAGAGTTTTCTAATATGAGAATAGGTTTATTAAATTATGGATATTTAAAACTAGTAGCTTTATAATTTTTTAGAATAATTCAAATCACATGCAGAAGCAGGGATGAGGAAATTATCAGTATTTTCTGAGAGAAGGAAAACAGAATAAGACCTGCCTTGTGTATATGAACTTTGGACAAGAATATTTAAAGTTTTAGACAGCCACAAAGTTGCAATACTTTTTCAGAGTTTGCCTTTATTAATTTAGAAACTAAACACTGGGAACTGAAATGGAGAAACTTTTACCCACACATTTTTGTAGCTATATTAGTTATAAATACTAAAAGAAGTATAAATGCCACTCAAATGCTGTTACTAGATTTGAGTGAGCAAAAGAAGCAATTTATATTCTTTCATTTTTATTATCACATCTGCAACAGTTTATAAAATCAACTTCTTTGAATTTAATTATTTATGAGCCTTTAATGAGCATTTTATAGAAGGTAAAAATCCTCCCTTTGTTTTCACTTTCAGTGAAGAGATTAAAATAATTAAGCAGTGATTAGACTTGCATTGACCTTTGCTAACAAACCTGCTTCTAAAACTGGCAAACCTCAAAACTTTTTCCCTTTCCTGGAAACAACTTCATGTGCTGCTGAAGAGCACCAAAGGCCACTTCTGGATCACCCCAGAAAAAAATGAGTTTGTTTCTTTTTTTTAACTGTTTATTGACCTGAGACAAGTCAGAATCTTTTTTGCCCTAAGCAGCAAATCAGGAATTCCAAGGGAAAAGTGAGAAGTTATTCCCATGTAGGACAATGCTGTCCTTGGATTGTGGCAATTTCTCATTTTCCCTGAGAGCCTTAAACAAAGGGCTCTAATATAATTCAACTTTTAATTTTGGCAGCTTGCTGGAAGGTTTTAACACAGAATGTTAAAATTCTTGAAACATCTTCTAAAACATATTTTACCTATTTTGGCCAGGATAGGCAAAAGCTCTTCATTTAATAATTATTTAGAAGCCATACTTGCTTTTTATTTGCATTTAATCTGTTATTTACTTGGTTTGGTTGTTACCCAATGATTGCCAATGTTAAGGTCAAAATTCTTTAAGATTGGGCTTTTTAAATGTTACCTTGAGAAGTATTAGGTGATCCTCAGCCTGTTAAGAACTGGTATTGTTGTTCAATCAGATTTTTGGAGTGTCTTTCTCCTAAAGAGTGTTTCATTTTCCTTCATAAATCTTTGAAATTTCTCTGTGTAGTCAGTGGTACTTGTTTATTTATGCTAAATAAAAGCAGATCCATATGCATGACCTAAGGAGGTGGAAAGCCTTGGAACACTCAGGAAAAGAGAGAAGCCTTTCTAAAGTTATATTTGAAATTCATTGTCGTGGAAACATTGGAATAAATCTGATGTTCATGCATGTGAGACCCAGGGGTGATGTAAAGAACCTCTCCCTGTGCCAAGCCCAGCCCAGGAGCCTCCCAAGGAAAGGTTTATTTCCAAATAAATAAATAAATAGACTCAATTCAAGCCCTGAGCTGACTTTAGTTGCTGTCAGTGTTTTTTACACTTCCCAGAGTGGCCAGAGCACAGCACAAAGTCAGAATTAGTGTTTGTGGTATGAGCTGTGCTCTCTCTCTCCTGGATCACCAGAAACGTGTCAGCTCTTCACATCTGTTGCTGCACTGCTTTTATTTTGAATTGCCTGCACTGAAGGCATGTGTATAAATATGATTATTCAAAACAAAACCCCTGAACTTTAGATGTTTTGGATCAAGCATGATTTTATCTATTTTTGACACCGTTTCCTTGGTTACACGGTATCAAAGTCAGTTCATTTTAAACACAGATATGTTACTGCAAATCCTTTAAAAAATCCTGTTGGCATGGTAAGTCCACTAAAGCATGTGCAGAGTATTTCAGATATTGTTATTATTCCATTATTGGTGATATTGTTATTATTCCATTTGGGGAAATGGAGAGGGGCAGGGCAGTCAGGAGTGAGTGCAGCCCAGTGCCTTGGGTACCACGGTGTGGAGGAAAATAAAGATGGAAAATAAAGATATTGAGGGAACCTCCAGCTGTGGGAGGGATTTTGTTCTGTGTGCTCTGAGGAACCAATGCAGCTCTTCCTCCTAAAATCTTTTTTGGGGAGGTGCTGGAGGGGTGCAGGTTCCTGGCAGAAGCTCATGGTGCTGTGTGTGCTCGAGCTGCAGAGATGCTTAAATTCTGAAATCAGAAATGCTGAGGCTCCCAATGAGTGCAGGCAGAAGAAATCAGAATTTTTTGGCAATATCCTCCACCAACAGAGCTGTAGGTGACTCCTGTGACTCAGGGCAGGCTGGAAGTCTGGACATGAGGAATCTGTAAATCCCACAGGTCCTGTGGGAAACTTGTGGTGCCTTTTTACAAGATCTGGAAAGTGCTTTCATCACTTCAGCCTGCACTGAATTATTGCTTTTCTATTATTTATACCCCAAAATATTACTATAACAATACCATATGCATATTAATAACCTCGTCTGGGATGTGATCTGTAATTGAGAATAGATTTTATATTTGATTCTTGTTTAATACAGCACCAAACTTTTCTGTTTAAAGCAAAATAATTACTCTTTATTTTATGCTAGCAGCTCTTTGTGGAGTCTGAGCTCTGTCATGTTGGGCATTATTAGAAGGTTCTTTGTGCTCCAAACATTGAGAAAAATGTTGGACAGCATTTTTGGCTAGAGAAGAGAGATACAGAATTTGACTTTTTAGTAAAAAAATAATTTTTTTGATGCATGAATTCTTTCTGAAAGCCTGGCCAGCATTATCACTGCCAGTCCAACTTGTCCCTTCTCTTTTCAGAAGAGAAAAATGATCTCTGAGCTGGCAAAGGAGGTGCAGGGCTTGTCCTGGAGGATGCAAACTCCACATTTGAGAAGAATTATTGGTGATGGTGTTGGCACAGCCACAGCTCAGTGTTGCTGTTTCAGGGTTATATTGTATTTCTTTGTCTCTCCTTTCTCATTCATATATTTTCATTTATCATGCTCTCAGCAATGCATTTAAAAAAAACATCATTTTACAACTCAGAAGTAAAAAAATTAAATTTCACCATAGCAAGTGTCAGATGAGATGGTCGAGCTCAGAATCTCTTATGCTCAAAGACAAATTCTTATTTCACATCCTGCCAGGGGAGCAGACAGCTCCTCTGAAAGATCATTTTAATTCAATACATGCACTTTATAAGAATTGATTTTAATTTCACATATAAGAATGTCATTCACTGATGCCAAAGAACTAAGCTATGGGGACTGTTTTCATGGAAACTAAGTTGTAGTTTAGGTTTTTTTTTGTTGTTTTTTTATTTTTTTCCCTCCCAATGAACACATTTTCTTATTTCATGGATGGAAAGATGAGCCATTCTATTCCAACTTTTAACTAGAAGCTCCAAAGGTGCAGCTGTGGGTACATCCCAACAAGCAAAGAGCATTTCTGCAGATTCTCATCTGCCCTTGTGTTTTAAGAATTTCTGCTGTGAAATAGCCAACACTTTGCTTTGCCACAATTTTAAGAATTTGGGCTAAACCCTTCTCACTCAAATGTGAATTTGACCTGTATTTAGAGTGCTACATGGTCCTTAAAGTTATTGTTAATATTGAAATCACCTTTATGACAGTTTTGCATATTTTTGTCCAATAGCTTTTATATTGAAATACAAGGTTTGTCCCCTAAGCCTGTGCATTAATAAAAAGATTATTTTAATTAGTGTAAGGTCAATTTAGCTTAATGTTTCCTCATTTAATATCTCTGCTAATAGTTACTGGGGGAAAAGAAGAGAGAAGAAATAATAGGAAATAGTGAAATTTGGTTAATTATGAGCTGAGGCTTTTGCTCTCTACTCCCTCCCCTCAGCAGAGGGACATCCAGCTTTCCCATGCTCTTGTTCCCTGGGTGCTTTATTCCTTTTGCACAAGGTGCTGGTCCCAGGCTGTGAGTGCTGGGTGGGAGCAATTACACAGGGCCAGGAGAGAGCAGCTCCAGCAGCACAGGGCACACAGCTGGGTATTCCAATTTGCCTCTTCTCTCTCTAATTTTAAAGAAATTAGATTTTTTTTTTTTTTAAATACATGAATCCTTTCTGAAAGCCTGGCCAGCATTGTCACTGCCAGTCCAACCTTTCCCTTCTCTCCTCTTTTCAAAAGAGAAAAATGATCTCTCTGAGCTGGCAAAGGTGGTGCAGAATAAATTAAATTTTAAGAAATTCTAATTTTAAAGAAGCTTTTAGAGCCTTGTGTCTGACAGATTAACAGATTATGACCCTTTTTTCTGAAAAAGGCAGGCAAAAAGTTTGAGAGAAACCTAATTGAAAATTCACCAATGAATTTCTTATATTCTAAGGATATTTTCTGGCCCAACTGGTCATGAATTTATTGATAAGAGCAATGAAAGGGAAGAATTATTTTCATACACCTTCAGTAATATAAACCATCATATCTGGTTGTGGAATTTTAGTGTTTTGGTTTTGTGCTGTTAATATCAACACAACCTCTGCCCAGAAGGAAATTCCAGAACCTTGTACGGTTTGGATGCTGGGGGTTGATTGCAGAGATCAAAACTGGTCTGAGATTGGGAATTTCAGATGGTGCTGATAAATGACACTGTGCACCTGAAATTCCTCCAGATTTCCTCTGAGATCCTAAATAAAAGCAGGGCATTGGTTCACCCCCCCAGGATCCATGTGATGGTGAAGTTTGGGTGGTTTTTTCTCTGCTGCTTTATCTCTGTTAAAACACAAACCTTTTGTGTTAGACTTAGTGCTCTTCCCATCCTTACCAGTGTGTTTCCTGAAGATTTTTTTTTAATGCTTCCAATCTTTCTCACTTTCTGCAGCATTCCTGTGCTAGCATTTGTTTTTCTTGCTGCCTGAACAATGTGCAAACTGATGGTGAGGGGAGATTGGAGCCAGGGATGCTGCAGGGTCCATCTGATCCCTTTAAATCCCTGCTACCAAACTCACAGGCCTTCCTTCTATAATCCTGATTTCTGCTGAATTCCTGCAAAAACTGCATTTCTGTCTGAGCCATGTTTTGGCTCAGCTCAGTGCAGGTTTCTCCCAGATCAGCAGTCATGAGGCACTTCTGAATTTCCTCAGCTCAGTCATTCTAAGGGTGTCTGAATTTTTCTTTGACACTAAAGGGAATTCTGAATTTTTAGATTTGTGAACTCTCACATGCCATGTGCCAGGGGAGTCACTCAAGGCAGCTCATGGCATTGTACCTCCAGGATTTTTAAGCTGTGGATTCATTGCCAGGTAAATGATTGGGCACAGGTAACAATTTGTGGGGACACTTAGCATTCAGCAGAAGGGTCCAAAATCACAGGAGGCTGTTTTCACGTTGTGAGGGAGCCTTTGGTATGCTAATTTGATATACACAAGTGACAAAATTGTGAGCTACCTTCTCCCCAAGGGACTGAATGATAATATATAATTCTGTCAGAACAAGATGTGTGCAAATGAGGTCATTTAAACTTCAAGGGTGCTCAGGCACTTTGATAGGAGTTTTCACACTGCACCAAGTCAAACTTAAGTTTTTTTTTTTTTTTTTTTTTTAAGTACTAGGAACAAGTTTAAGACCAGTTCCAGTTGGAGACACCACCAAGAGTATCCGAAATTTTGGACTGCAGGTGAAAAATCAGAATAGAGGGAGAAAACTTTATCACAGGTCCTTCCTGGAATGATTCAAAATTTTTTGTTAAATTGCAATATAAATATAATAGCTCCACATGTGGCTCTTTATAATGTTTTTTCTGCAAGTTTTACTCTAGAACCTAAATACTTAGATCTCATCTTAAATAATGTGATTCCTTTATTAATTTATGATTGCATTAAATAGCATTAAGGCAAATAGCAAGTAAAAGCAAGCATAGAAAGCAGCACAAAGTCTACAAGGCCAGAAATATTCACTGCTTGTGAGATTTCACTCTGAAGTCAATTAAGGATATTTTCTATCATTTTGCTTTTAGAATGCTCTCTGTAAACTAATAAGGGTGTAATATTTTCTTCCTGTTTTTTTTGGTTGTTTTTTTTTTTTTGGGAGGGGGGGTAGGAGGGTGTCACTGTTGGCTCATTACCTGAGGCTCTACTAGAAAATGCCAAGTATTTAATATTTCTGTCAGATGCCTTTTGTACAGCTCTGACTGTAAAGAATCCATTCTGCCAGAACAGGTAACCTGCAGCAAATAGGCAATGACAGCTTGATTAGTGATTTAAAACATAAAAAAGGGGAGGGAAAGATATGATGATAATGAAGGTGAGTTTGCTGTTGTCAGTGTCCTTCATAGATCTGTGACAAAACAGGTTTAACACTCAAATAATGGGAAAATCCAGTGGAAAGCTTCAGTGCAATTTACATTAGTGTGATATGATTTGATCCTACAGCTGCACTCACAAAACACCTGAGCCATGACACTGCTGATTGCATCCCCTGCCTGTTGCTGTTAATGTGTGTATTAATGAGTCTCCTTTCCCTCTGATCACTGCTCTGAAAGGAATACAGCAAAGATGGATAGCACGTTTCCAGGTCTGGGATCATTTGAAAAGAGTGAAATTGCATACAAAATCTGTTAATGGATTTATATTTTTGTACCAGCCATATGTCTCAGTATCTAACACAAATGCCCTTGTGTATTTTGTAATAAGACCATATTTAAAAGGAAGAGTTACATATAAAATGTGTTAATGCAGTTTTGCTTTTTTTCTCCCATCCATATGTCTTGGCAGGAAACATCTGTAGCCTTTGACATTTATATTTTATATTTCATGCTTAGAATTTCTCTTTCTTGAAACTCAGATGTGAACCTATCCTTAATCAGTGCAAAAAAAAAAAAAAAAAAAAACCAAAAGGGAAACAAAATAAATAAAAATTACTCTTTGAACTTTTGCTCTTTGTGATGCATAGGGAGGAGGCTGCCAGCCTGCCTCAGAAAAGGCCAAAGACTGCATCAGCTCCTAGATAAAAATGTCTATCACATTCAGCTCAGGTGGTCATTTAGGATGAAGAGGGAAGCTCCATCAGCAGAGCAGTGTGAGGAAGCCCACCTGTGGTTTGTGTGTCTGCACTGCACTGATTGAGGCACTGGGGAGCTGCAAGTCATTCAGACACACACCCTGGGATTCATCAATTAAATATAAACCATTCAAACAAGCACCAGGAAAACAAAGCTTTACACGGCTGGCTTCACTTTTTGCTGTGTGTTTTCTCCATGATTGCTTCTCTTCACTGACAGGAATAAGTGCTTGTGGCTGGGAAAACTTGGAGCTAGGGGAAAAAACATTTCTGAAGTGATTGATGAGAGCAGCTACAATTAGCATAGAATGGTTTGGGATGGAAGAGACCTTAAAGCTCATCCCTATCATGGGCAGGGGCTCCTTCCACTATCCCAGGGTGCTGCAAACCCCAATGGCCAGCTTGACCTTGGACATTTACAGGGATCCAGGGGCAGCCACAGCTGCTCTGGGCACCTGTGCCAGAGCCTCCACATCCTCACAGAGGATTCCTGCCCCATATCCCATCCAACCATCCCAGGGAACAATTCCATCCCAATGTCCCATCCAACCATCCCAGGGAACAATTCCATCCCAATATCCCATCCATCCCTGCCCTTTCCCAGGGAACAATTCCTGCCCCATATCCCATCCATCCCTCCCCTCTCCCAGGGAACAATTCCTGCCCCATTATCCCATCCATCCCTGCCCTTTCCAAGGGAACAATTCCTGCCCCATATCCCATCCATCCCTCCCCTCTCCCAGGGAACAATTTCTGCCCCATATCCTATCCATCCCTCCCCTCTCCCAGGGAACAATTCCTGCCCCAATATCCCATCCATCCCTCCCCTCTCCCAGGGAACAATTCCTGCCCAATATCCCATCCCTGCCCTCTCCCAGGGAACAATTCCTGCCCCATATCCCATCCATCCCTGCCCTCTGGCAGTTTAAAGCCATCCCCTGTCCTGTCACTCCTTTCCCAATTCCCTCCAGTTCTCCTGAATCCTTGAGGCCCTGGAGGATGCTCCAGGATCTCCCCAGCCTCTGGGTCTGCTCAGTTTTGGGACAAGGATGCCATGAGAGAGGGTGGCAAATGCTTGGTGCAAATCCAGGTGGAATTCGTGCTCCTGCCTGCCAGCAGCACAGAAAAATTAACAAAAAGAGAATGGACTCCTATCTGTGATTCCTTTCTAATGCTGCACTTGAAGGGGCTGAGGAAGTGTTAAAAGTGAAGTAGTGTTTAACAGATGATATGATGAATAAATGATTGTAACCAGTCAGAATATTTTTAATGTATTCATTGTCCTAATAATATGACTAACTCCATATTTATATCACTTTTATTATTGCCTTACATTTCAGAAATGTGAAAACATATTTCAGGCTTATTCTCACCTTTCATTAAATGTCTGAGCATTGTCTAGCAGATATTCTTGTAATCATTATTTATGGAATATTTAGGCAATTACTAATATGAATCTGGATGTGACTGCAGCCTTTTGGAATCAAGATCATTTTACCAAAATGCTGTTTTTAAAAGTGTTTTTCGTGGCATAAAACAACCTAATTCTTCTGTATATAAAACAAATGGCCTTTATTTTTTTTATTTTAATACCTCCTGAGCTGGTTTCCCTACCTCTGCAGTACTTTTATTAGTTTGTAACACGCTGCTCCCAGGATAGCAGCAGATGGATCTGAATATATGATGGCTTTTTAACAATAGTCTGTCATCAGCCACTGTGCCTCTAAGTGCTCTTCCCTTCATTCAACAGCTAAATGGACTCTCAAAGCATGGAAAAGAATAGACATGCATCTGTTATTACATGGGCTTTATTAAGATAGAACTTGCTAAAGATCAGGCAAATTACAGTAAATCATGTAAATACAGTTGTTTCCTTAAATCTGAGAGGACACAGATTTCTTTGTAATGCACTGTGGGCATCTGCCCACGCTGTGTGTGTTTCTTCTCTGCCACAGACAGCACTTGCTGATATATTTAGCAGCAAGGAATAGCCACAGTGGTGGTTTCACTGTGCATTAAATGATCTGTCAGACATGAAAGTTGACAATTTATCCACCTGAACCTGAGAACTCTTTGCCTCCCTCCCAGATGTGCATGCAAAATAAGCTATCTTTACTCTCCAAGCCTGGTCTCCTACCAGAAGGAAGTGGGGATTTTGCCAAAATGGAATGGGAAAAAGAATTTCAAGGCTGCAGTAGGGATAACTTTGCATCTTTTTTGTCTTAATTATATTAACAGAAATACCTACTAATTTATTTGAAGAAGCTTTTTGAACAGAAGCCCAGAAAGATCACCTGCTCAACATGTAATTTTGATACTAGAAGGGCTCTGCATTTGGAAGATACTGAGATTTCACAAAGAAGCTGCTGTTAGTTGAACAAGCTGCTTGCCTCCTCCTATTTTCCTACCACCAGAAATAGTAAATATTGCTGCCTACACATGCAATGCTAAACAGTTTATCAACATGCAAGGAGCAGGTGCAGTACCTGGTGGCATCATATTTCAGGAGAAATAAACAGGACTCTGAACTGATGAAACTCGTCCCATCAGGCCCCACTATCTCATATCTAAAGCTGACTTCATTTCCAAAGGATGTATTGCCTTGTGCTAAAGAATCCTCTTATTTCAAGAAACCTACAGAGATGCAGGGAATATTTTAGGATATGCTTTTACTGCAATGATGCTGAGGTAGGGATAGGACGAGAGACTCTCCCTTACAGAAGAATAAACTAACTCCCTCATGATTTAAAAAGATGCTCCTTCTCAAGCTGTGCCTTTATGGTACCACAGAGATGTCTCAGATAAATATACACAATTCTCATTTGCTGTTTAACTGGTATATGACAGATACAAATCTGCTGTGGATGTGCACCTGGAGTGTGCCAGGAGCATCATTCTCTGTTTCCCACAGTGAACAAATGTGATTTGGGTCAGGTTTGGGTTTTGTCCCCCCTAAATTACAGTTTTACTGGACAACAAAACAGTTCTCATTTGTTTTCTGAGGATTCTCACGGGTTTCATTACAGAATCACAGAGCAAAGCCAGCCCATTCTGGGGATTCTGGCTCAGGAACCAGCCCAAACCCATGAAACATTCTCCTAGCCCTCTCCTTCCCTCCAAACCAGCCTGGGAAATCAGGTGAACCCCACAGTGTGGACTGGCACTGGAAATCTTTTTCTGCTCACCACCCCAGAACCCAAATCAGTTGATACAAACCCATTTATAGTCTGGCAGAAGCTGACAGAGGTGATCTGACAACCTATTGAGTTTGTTCTCATCTAATGCTTTCTAACAAACTGTTTCCTATTCTGCCAAGAGAAAACATCCTGGCTAAAGAGGTGACCCACCTGGAGGGTATTTGCACTTTTAGTGTACTTTGTATTCTTCTACCTTTAGTCTCACACTCGTGGAGTATTCATGCAAATAATTTCTGAGATTCATCCAACAGACACATCAAATGTTATTGGAAAAGGAGACTTGACTAGGAATACATTCTGATCTGATTTGTAACAGAGTGCTTGAAGAATTATGAGAGTTTAAAGTGGCTTGATGTAAATCTCTATTGAAAAGTATTGACAGCTGGACTTGATTTTCTATTGGAGTTTTTTTTAATCACCACATTTGACTTCCCTGGTGCCTTGGATCCAAGGTGTTCAGCACTGAATGTCTCTGAATATGTCATTTAAATTTTGAAATCATATGACTGTCAAGCTGGAAAGGATTCATTTGCAGAGCATCTTAAATTTGAGAATTACAGGGAAGTGACAGCTAATAAATTACTGGTGCTGTATTTTTATTAGGCTTAAACAGCTGAAATGTAGTTTAGTTTAAAGTATTCCTAAAAAACAGAGGATGAGCAGGTCCACTAAGCATTTTGGGAGAGCTGGGGAGTGACTCTGGGATTCTCACACAGCTGAGGCAGCTCTGGGCTGTCCTTGGTGCTGCCTCACATTTATGGCAGGAAATGAAAAGTGAGTGTGGGTGAAATCCCTGGAAGCTTTTCCTGCCATGGGTGTCTGCAGGGACAGGAACTTCCTGCAGTTTCACTCGTGAAATCTCTGACTTTTACAACTAAAGTTGCTGTTGATGAAGAATCAAAAGGAGAGCTTGTGGCATTTTAATTGGGAGACAGTTAAATAGAAGTTTTGTGACTTTTTTTTCTCTTTGTTACCTATTAGGTAGCTTTGTGTTATAAATTCATGGATTCTTGTTGCCTTATACATTTTTGTTGCTTTGATTCATGTGGCTCAGTAATTCTAAGGGGAATGATAAATGTAAAAAAAATCCTGTTTGTTCCAAAAGTAAAGGAAGAGAGAACCAGACAGTAGAAACACAAAACTATTTGTTGTTTAAACTTATTTTTCCCTTTCTTATTGCATAACTCTTACCAAAATAATGACTCCAGTTTTGATTTCGGGCACTGCTTTACTCAGTATTTGTCTTTTATTTTCTAAAAATCAAATTTCTGAGAACCTCTCCACCTTCCCCTGCCAAGTGGCTGCCAGGCAGGAGCCCTGTTTGTTTTGGGGTCTTTCCCAGGCTCCCCTCCACCCTTCCCTGTCACCACCAGCATTGCTGACACAGGAGGAAATAAAACACAGCAGCAGGTTTAGGATTTTCTTCTGCTACATTTCTCCTGATAATTCCTATTTCTTTCTCACAAATGTCCCAACCCTGTGTTTGAACAGGCAGAAGGCTGAAGTAATTGTCTTTAAAAAATAGAAGGGAATTAATAGACACTGAAATAGCCATGGGGCAGGTGAGAGAGGTTCATGCTAGAGAGGATTTGCATGATATTTTTATTGTAGTGACTCCTCTTTTAGGGATTTTACTGCTTGTTGAAAAGAACAGGAACACATTCCTTTCCTTGGTGAACACAATTAGGTTTATTATTATTAAATTTATTAATTTCACTTATTATTATTTAATTTAATATTATTTATTATTTATTATTTATTATTATTTATTTATTTATTATTAAATAAAAACTCTTGCATGATAAATTTACCAGCCCCGTGTTCCTCAACTGAGATTTCTTGCAAATGGAATAATCTCTTGGAGCAGCAGGTGGCAAGGGAAGCACAGCTGTGATCTCATGTGTGTGAACAGACCCTTCCCTGTGTAACTCTGCTCTCACCACTGTGACATCAACCCCTACAGGACAATTTTCCCTTTGGCTTCTCTCTCCTTGGATAGTTTTCTGGGTTATTTAATTTATTCCTTCTAAATTTTATAGAGGGCAGAATGTATCTATTTCATAGCTTTTTCTCCCCCTCTCTCATTCCTCATCTGTTTTTTTCTGGCTATCTTATTTAAGAAGTAAAGAAAGATTTTTTTTTTTTTTTCCCTGAAAGCAAGAAGAATGATGTTTTTAGCAAGAAATTTTGAACTCTGAAAAATGAAAATCCAATGAGTTACTAAATCTTCCACCTATCTGTTTTTCTTATGTAGTCTTTTACCTTATAGCAAAAAAGTCTCTGAAAGCTTCTCTGCACTATATAAATAATATTGTGTAACTACATATTAGCAATTGTTCACTGGGATCTACAGCTCCAAAAAGACTTCTTATATTTTTATAGAATAAGTTCAGTGTGTGCTCAGGTGTTTGGTTGTAACTCATATTTTATTTAAATCTGAAGTGTGTGAATGGTCTGGAAGTTATCACAGGAGTCAGCCAGACCATGGAAACTCCCCCAATTTGTAATTTTCAAAGCTCCATCCACCTTTTAATTGCTGAAAAAAGGGTGGATTGGATATTCTACCCTGCAAACAGTACTTGGGAGCAATGTGGGTTTTCCTTAGAGAGAATTCACTGCATTTTTGGAGGATATTAAAGGTCTCTAATGATCTCCTAAAAGTAATACAGGGCAATTAATTATCTCCTTGAAATAGTCTCATTTCAGCTTTGTTCAAGTACATGGAGCTCTTGCCAGGGAAAAGACAAGGGGGATCTTGTCCCTAGAAATTCATATTTACTGGTGTTCATCAGTCAGTAGCTTTGGTTATGTAAGGACATCTTCCCTGCAGGTGAATAATGTATTATTACAGAGGAAAAAATTGCTTTTTGTAGTATCCTGTAAATGAGGAGAGAGATCTTTAGTCTGATTTTTAGTGTGACCTTTTCACTGTGTGTATTGGATTGATTACTGGGTCCTGAACCCCGAACAAAACAAAATATTAAAAAAAAAAAACAATGCAACAAAATAACCCTAAACAAAAATAGGGTTGAAAATTGAAAAGTGTATTTATGGAACTCATTCACCCTTTCCTTCCTCTTGCTCTTTCCCTTCTCTGACTTCATGTGTTAAAATCAGCAAATCTGCCATTTCTCTGCTCCATTCTGAAATCCCACACAAATTTCTCTCTGAAGCCAAACCTTTCCTTGATCTCCTCCAGCAGAAACCCATCAAGCACCACATAAATACCTTTGCCAGTGATGAGTTCTTTACTTGCCAGACTTTGTCTCATGCCTTCAGCATGAATATTGTTTATTATTTTATTTATATTCACTTATATTTATATTACTTATATTTTATATTTTTATATTTTAAAATTAAAAATATAAAATATATATTTTTATATATTTATATTTTATAATTTATATTATATATAAACATATATATTTATTTATGAAGGAAATTAATATTTCCTTTGCTTTATTGCCTCAGTTTAGAGCAAAACCCCAGCAGAGCTGCCCTGTTCAGGTATTTTGCACACTCAGGAGAGTGAACAAGGAGAAGGCAGAAGTGCAGGGGTTGGGATTTGGCTCTGGTGGCACCTTCAGGATCTCTCCAAGCCACCACATAAAATGAAGACAAATTCCCCTTCAGTTTCTCTGCCATTTTTCATTCCTTGTGTCTTTAGGGAAAGACAGGGAGAGAAAGTGAGAGGACAGTTCTGACAGAGAAGAATTTAGGAGAGGATGCAATTTTTTGTACTACTCTTTGAGTAAACTTGGTTGCTTTATAAGTGAAACAGCTGTTGACTCCAACATCAGGTAACAAATTTAATCTAAAGCTTTTTTTTTTTATTATTATTTATTTAAAATAAGAATCTGACTTCTTTTTACTCATGGCAGAATCACAAAGAGCCAAAGCTTATTCTATACATGACAGGAACAGCTAATATTGCTGTTAGATGAAAATTTACCCAGATTTAACACCTACTATCTGACACTACCTGGTTATTATAGAACCAAAGTATGTGAATATATTATTATTATTATTATTATTATTATTATTATTATTATTATTATTATTATTATTATTAATAATAATAATAATAATAATAATAATAATAATAATAATAATAATAATAATAATAATAATAATAATATCTTGCTGGCATTATGCAAAGTAACTGCATGAGGTGTTTAGTCACCAGAGATAGGAGTAGAAACTATTCTAATAAATGGAACTGCCAGGAACACGATTTTTCCTTTATTCTTCTCCTTTTTCTCAAGCTGAATCTCATTATAATAAACTGGAGTTTGATAATGCTCTTGGAGATGGCATCAGGAATCCATCCCAATTTGCCCTGTAAAACTGCCTAATGTACATTTGTATGTGAAATGCAGCAGCAGATCTTACAAGATACACACATCCAAGCATGGGGTATTATTTATATATATATAAATATATATTATTATAATTATATGCATTATTTATGGCCTCATTTGGCTTTTAGTGTGAGGAGATGGTGGGAATAGCCTGGACTGATATCCCTGGAGCACCCTCCTGCAGGAAACAAAAGAGCTGCAGAGCAGCTGTGTGAGTGTGGGGAGGGATGTGCTGAACCTTTCCAGGAGCAGGGGGAAAATAAGGAAAAATAAGGAAAATAAGGAAAAATAAGGAAAAAAAATAAAGAAAATAAGCAAAATAAGGAAAAATAAACAAAATAAGGAAAATAAGGAAAAATAAGGGAAAAAATAAGGAAAAATAAGGAAAAAAATAAAGAAAATAAGGAAAAATAAGCAAAATAAGGAAAAATAAGGAAAAATAAAGAAAATATGGAAAAATAAGTAAAAATGAGCAAAATAAGGAAAAAATATGGAAAAAAATAAAGAAAATAAGGAAAAATAAGGAAAATAAGGAAAAATAAGGAAAAAATAAGGAAAAATAAGGAAAATAAGGAAAATAAGGAAAAAAATAAGGAAAAATAAGGAAAATAAGGAAAAATAAGAAAAAATTAGGAAAATAAAATAAGGAAAAATTAGGAAAAATAAGTGTTGGACTTCTGAGTAGCAAGAGCCAGTTTGGTCCAAATCAGGTGGGAATTGCTCAGCAGACAGAGATTGTCTTTCTGCAGAAGTTTTGTGCATCAGGGAGCTGGTCCAGCCAGGTTTCCCAGGGGTGTGTGCTGGGATTGGGGTCTCTGGGATGCTCCTGTGCCATCTCTGGGGGGTGTCAGGCTCCAGAGCTGCTCTCAACTCACCTTTCCTGCCCTTTGTCCCATCTGAGCCCTTGCAGTCTTGTAATTAATCTGTTTAATGACCCTAAAGACTATTTGAAAACCCGAAATAATAGGTGTGCCCTTGATTTGACATAATTAAAAAATAAAAGTAAATTGGTTTCCCTCAAAAAATCTCCTGCCTTATTTTGAAGCTGGCCTTGAATACTGTTTAGAGGTAAGGAAATGAAATGGAAAATTCTGCAATCCTTTTTTACTGTCTCTGGCAGCCTTCCAAACACAGAGCCCAAAGCCAAATACTCATTTTAACCATATTTTGTTTGGAAAAGATGCTTTAAGCAAATTAATTCAGTTTAAATCTGGAACACTTTAATAATGTGTGGCTGCTGATGTTGATTAGAATAAATATTGTGCATTTGAAACATAATATTCTGTAGCAAGGCACAGTTACTACACACTTACAAAAGGATGGAGCAGAGTGACTCCAGTGCTAAGAAACTTTGATAACTGTTGGGATTACAGCATTAATGTACAGCACTCCATCCCAAGCTGTACCTGATTTTTCTCTTTTTTTTCTTATTTCTGAGAAATTCAACAACAATTTATTTAAATTCACTAAGGACCATGCCCAGAAGTTGAATTTGAGAAGCAAAACTACCCCATCTTATCCTCACTGTACAGATCTTTTTGATTTTTATTTTTCTCTTGCAGAGCCACCTCTGATTTATATTTGGTACGTGCAATCACATCTAATGTCATCTGGTGGGAGAATCTTGCATTGTGAGCACCCTTGATGTGGTTTTTGAGGACCCTTATTGTGATTTTGAGATTTTTAACATAAAAAGGGTGTAGGCAGTTGCAGAAAAGCTTTGTTATCATTCTGCAGCTTTATTTTGAGATGAAGCTGACCTCTGGTTTTGCCAGTGGTGACCTCAGTGACACAGGGATGGATCAGCCAGACCCTCACCTAACCAGGACTCACTATAAAGTGAATTCCTCCTTTTTTAGCCCAATCTGTGATTCTCTCCCCAGCTTTTCTCAGGCCATTTGGGTATGAAATCACCATTTTGATTTGCCTCAGACACTGCTGTGTGTTAAATCCTGTAAAATATCAAATTACTCACTGAGGTCAACCCCTTTTGCCCCAGACAGGGTCAAACTCTTCCCTCTCCTGAAACTTCAGCAGTGAATTGAAGACAGTAAAGTGAATTCCTCTTACCTTGAGCAGGTAATTAATACCCAATCCAAAAAAACTCTGAAAGGAAGGTTTCCTCCTTTTTATTTTTTAACTTCCATTAAATGCTCGGGTCTGAATGTCAGTGAGATGAGCTCCATTTCTGAGCATCACTCAATGATCACCCACTGCCCTCACCATCACATTGGCCAGCTGTGGCTTACAGATTTAATTTTGTGGAAATTAATATTTAGTGTCTAAATCAAATGAGGGCAATTTTCTTCCATTCCACAGGAATCTGTAACAGGAAGGACAAATTCAATAATTTGTACAGAACCGTTTTTGTTTGAGTATTGCATCCAGAGTTTATCTATAAGGATTCCATTTTAAGAATTTTCTAGAGGTTATTTTATTTGTGATCTGTGAAGCAGAAGATGCTGGTGTAATGTTAATTATTCTGATCAGACCATTGTGCCAAGGCTTTAGTGCCTTTGTGGAAATATACTTCTGAATAAAATCAGGGAAGTGAAAACCACTCTTTGAACATGGTGCCTTTTGAAGATGCCAGAATACTAAAATATTGGTTTTAAAAGGTTTTTATTCCATAATTGACCAGCAGCTCTTTAAGGAAACAAAGTCAGTCAGCCAAGGATGCCACAAACCCAGAAATGCTATCAGGACAAAGTAGGGCTCTTATCTCCCAGGGATTGATTGATTGATAGTAATTTCATGGAAACAGTTATTTTTAGAAATTCAAATTAGTTCCCATTAAAGCTACCGCTTTTAATTATAAAAAAAATAGATTTACTGAAATTGAACTCTTAATGTGAGATTTAATAAGGTGAGTATTGAAACTCAAAGAGAGTTTGAAAAATGCAATTTACTTCAAAACTTTTCTGTTGTTCTGCTCTAAATAGACTCTTCTCATTGAAATTCAATATAATATTTTGACCAATAACTGTTTCTGTATTTAAATTACCAATATGGAAATATAATTTCTACAATAATTTTAAAAGGTGTTTACATAAATGTGTTTGGTGTTCTGGAATTTTCTTAAATACTTTCCCTATAAAATTTGGTTTTAGAAAAATGTGTGAAATGTTAAGATGGTATTTTTTTTTTCCTGAATCACTCAATACACAATGATAGAGCCTAAAAGATATAGATCTTTCAGACCTCAACTAGAATTTGAGATGCTGCATATCACTAAAAACTTCTGGATTCTGGAGGAAATTATATGTACCATTTGATTAAATTTTGGGGAAAAAATGATAAACAAATTATAAACAAGGTGTTCCAAATGTTTCTTATCAGAACATTGATTTAAAATCTGGGCCAAGCCACAAATCTTTCAGAGTCCAGTTACATTTGATGTTGTCTTTGGCAGCAAAATTTAGTTTAAGAAGTTTTCACTTCCTCATATCTTTGCCTCCTTCAGTGTCTGCTTCCTGACTTATCATTATTTTATTAATTTTTTTTTTCCCAGCTGGGTCTCCATACAAGTGCAGGATATTACACATATCTATCTCAAATTCTAGAGACACTCTGTGCCTCATAAAAATAGCTGAGAACTGTGGGAGAAAGGCAGAAGGTAAGAATGATCCAATAACCAATTGTAACCCAATTGTGAATTTGTATTTAACAAATCAAATAAAATCCAAAGACCAGTTGGATTTGATTTGCATTAACACTGATAGACTGAGGAATATTGGGGTTGGGTTTTTAGTAGCATTCCCCAATTTCTAAGCTTGCAGCACAGTAAAGTCTCATCCCTTGTGTTCCTGCAGGATTTAAACCTTTTATCTGCATCCCAAGGAATCCAGGGAAACCTCAGCAAAATCCACTGCAGGGATCTGAGCTCACAGAGGATTTTATGGGTGGATATTCCCATGTTTGGGTGCATTTTAGGGTCAGTATTGCTGTGAGAGCTGGTTTGGGCTGGTCTCTGTGGCTGAGCTCTTGTTGTCTGGGCTGCTCCTGGTTTACCAGGGGTAGGAGTGAGTGCAAACAGAATTTACTCCTGCTTGCAGCAAGTGTTGAAGACTGGGATGCAGCTCAGAGTTATTAGGCAGTGATGGAAACACAAACAGGGAAATTCTCTGGCAGGAAATGCTGGACTCAAAGCCAATTCAAGGTGAAATTACAAACTCCAAGGGTTGGTGAAACAGCAGCCCCAGAGAGGAGGGGGTGTGAGATCCACACAGTGAGGAAAGGGTTTGACTCAGGCTGGGAATCAACCACAGCGAGTGGAAAGTGTGTAGTAGGTGTAAAGAGCAGTTTATTTTAGCAACAGAGAAGGTGAGAAAATTCATTTAGCGGATCCCAAAAAGAATATTGTGCTGTCAAGCAGGAGGAACTGATAAACACTTCATACTTAGAGACTTTTTAATTTATAAAAATGTCTGTATGCAGTGCCCCAGGCACACTTATAATCCTCTTCTTTAGCACATATAAAAATATGAGTTGACCCAGTGTCACCATCTCCCAGCCTGTTGGAAATGGGAGAGGAGATCAGCACTTCAGTTTTGGGAATTGTAACATTTCTGTTCCATGGGTGAAAATCCACATGTAATGAGGTAAAAATCTACATATAATGGGGTCAAAATTCACATATAATGGGGTCAAAATTCACATATAATGGGGCAAAAATCCACATATAATGGGGAAAATCCTCATATAATGGGGTAAAAATTCACATATAATGGGGTCAAAATCCACATATAATGGGGCAAAAATTCACATATAATGGGGTAAAAATTCACATACAATGGGGTAAAAATCCACATATAATGCCACTTTCTGGTACACTGCACTGCCCTGATGTCTCACCTCCCTTCCTAAAACTTCAGGTGAACCATCAGCAATTTTAAGAACGTCCTCAAAGTGTCTTATTTTTTCCCACACAATTGGAATTACTGAACACTGAACAAAATTCCAGAAAAATAGTCATGGGAGAGTGTAAACTCCTCATTTTTTATTCTCAACACAAGTGGGCAAAAAAAAAAAAATAGCAATAACCATAGCTCAACTGGGGTGTCATAAATATTCTGGCAAAACAGTTGGCAAGGATACACACTCCAGTTTAGGGAGATTTCAATGAAAAATAATGTACCAGGAGCAATTCCTCTTCTGTAATGAGGGAACTTTCAATTTCCATTGATCTCAGCTATGGATGTATCACACAAAAATCTTGTAAGTAATGAGATTTAAAGCATTTAAGCTTAAGTTGACATTTTCTCCCTTAAATTTAGCTGTAACCTGTCACCCTATTTAAACACTCCACAAAGCACTGGGCAGCTTTGCATGGGACTATTCCCAGCAGGAGATCACATAAAACTCCATCTTCCACCCACTCTGTCTTACTCAAATCACAAAAAAAAAAAAAAAATGCAGTGTTTAAAAATAATTTTGGCCATATTTTCTTCTGAAGTGTCCTGCAGTTCCTTTTAGTTGTGGCTAAATTCACCCAAGATATGGTAGTTTCATTTTTTCATCATCTGGAGTGATTTTCTTACACCTGTCAGCTTTCTTTCAAACTCTGGATTCTGCAGGATATATTAAAATATGTAATTAAATGCACATTCTTTTCCTAAGGTGGTGTGTGATGGACTTAAAAAAAAAATAGAGAATAAAAGATTTTTGTCTCACTTGTAAATATTACAAAGATTTCTGCTTTGCTGCTTATATTTAGCTTTTAATATTTTATTGGAAGGGGTGATAGTGAAGCTGTTCTTTAATCAAGAGTTAGAGGGTGTGGAGTGACTAATCAGAGAAAAATAACAGCTGGAAAAAAATCCCTTCCCACTGCTGGAAATGTGGGGAAATACTGAGTAGACTGGGAAAGACTCAAATATCTGTGAAAGGAACCTGGACAAACTGGAAATGAGCTTTGCACACACAGTTATGGCAATCCCAGAGAATCTGGTTGTCTCTACTGAACAGATTTCCTAAAGATAGAAGGGGAAAGGAAGCCCCTGAGAAAGAGTGAAAATGAGAAACCTTAGGACAGAGTGGGGAAAGGAATTATCAAATTTATGCACATGAGAATAACACAGAATGAAACAGCAGTGAGGAGATTTGGTGTAGACTCTCAACTTGTTATTCCAGAGGGAATTCTGCAGATTGAAGGTGATGTCAGAGATCTGTGGAAAAATGAAGGGAAAAGAAACAAACCAGGCAGTTTAAAACTTTCAAGAATTTGAGAAAATATGGGGGATTTCTGTGTAAAATATAGAATTTCTGGCACCTTGGGCTAGAGTGATGAGGGGTTTATTTGTAGAGAGCAGCTCTGCTCTTGAACATCAGCGAAGATGGAGGAACTCAATGCAGAAATTACAACCTCAGACCCAATAAGACCAAATTTAGCATTTTATTTTGGTAATCCATTAACCTCAAAGATGTTAATGTACTGAAATCTAAACACAAGAACAAAGTTCAAAGCTGTTGGAAGCACTGAACTCTGTCAGCAGGTTCTGTTGGTGTTGTAGTAAAAGATGAATTTGCCTAAAACACTTCCAGACAGTCACCCTTGTGACAGGGAAGCCAAAGAATCAAATTCAATGTTTTCAAACATTTTCCTGCTGGTTCCATCACTAGCTCTTTTTTAACCCATTGGTGGGACTCATTTATATCCTCCAAACCTAACTAGGAGCCTCTGAAATAGAGCATTGCAGAAATAGAGTATTACAGAACATGTTATTTGCCATTTTTGTACATCAAGGATTCTGGCAAACATAAAGAAAATTAATGCAAAATAAAAGCTAAAAAATTAACAAGGATATAAATAAGCACAATTTCAGAATTCAGAATTTTGTACCAGAAACTGATCATGTGTGGTCTTCTAATACTGGATAAATATTGGATTTTTTAATATACAAAGTCTCTTATGTGCTGAAAGGACATTTCCACTACAATAGCTGGGCAATATTTCTGAAGTATCTTTAAGGTTTGTCAAAATATGTTTTTTGTCTACTAAAGCAGTGTGCAGAGTTTCTAAATCAGGCATTTGTATCAGTCATGGATTGTTCCTATCATATTATTTTCATCAGGAGCCTTGACAGAATTCTTACAGACCTTTTAGAGGAGTCATTCAAAAGCAAAATTTCCATGAGGTGTGATGATTCCAGCAATGCTGACATCTTCATCAGTCTTTGCTGCAACTTCTCATTAACTTATTGAGTTGGTTGAGTTACTCAATATTGAAATCAGGGTTGCTTAAAAAAAAAAATCCATTTTCACAGAGCTGTGCCATCTGGCAAAGCGCTATTGATAGCTGTGAACAAAGGGTTTGCAGTGCTGAAATAGAGCAGATTATTGGTTTGCCACACCTGGGTAATGCAGCAGAGCATCCTGGAGGGCCCACGGGCTCCCCAGAGCTGCATCTCTGCATCCTGACTGCAGAATATCACCCCTTAACTCAGGGAACTTCAATTCTCATTAAAGCCAAAGCAAAGGAAACTCTGATTTGCTTCTGTGAGTTTAGGACCTGAGGTTTTATCTGTGTGCTCTTGCTCTGCTCCTGCCCATGGGATAAAATGTGTGAAGTCCAGAGATTTAATCCCTGTCACATCAGATGCCAACCCCAGCCAGGATCTGCCTCTAACAGCACCCAGGAGTTGGGGAATTAATCTGGGCTGATGAAGTGTGGCTCCTCAGTGCATAAATCAGGAATAACATCACTGATATGGAAGGAGGGTGTGGAGAAAAAGAAATTGGAAATGAGGCAAAGCTGAGGAATCCACTAATGGATTGGTCCTTAATGCTAAGTAACTGTGGGAGTCAGTTCTGACTGATTTCCTCAAGCTTCTCTAATATGTAATATTCTGTAATATGTAATTCTGTAATAACTATTTATTACTTAAAAATAGTGACCATATATTTTATGTCTATGCATAATATATGATATATCTTCTATTATAACAGATAATATATAAAACATAGTGACCATATATTATATGTATATATAAGATTTATTTCATCCTTGTTTCCTTGTTTGTAATATATTTATATACATCATTCTAATATTTCAGGATTTTGCATCCTACCCATCCTGACTTGCCACTTAGATATATTTCAGCCTCATCATAGAAGAACTGGAGGAATTCAAACTGTGAATAAGAACACAAAGGTTAAACTCCTTGGCAATCAGAGAAATTAAGTACAAATTAAGTGTAGTAGATCATTCTCAATGATTTACACAAACCTGGATAATTCAGAACCATAATACTCTTCTTATAGGAAGCTTAGAAAATTTGGTCCACTTGTATTCCTGCAAGAGTTTTCATAAAAAACAGGGATTGCAGAAAGCACCAGTCAGTTTTCTATTATATTTTGATGCTTTAAATAGTTAATGCCTTCCAGCAAATTTACTGTACTACCAAGGCTGGATAATTTGGATAATTTTCTAATTCAGGCAATCATTAGGTGTTTATTAGTAAAAAGTCATTATTGCTAAGTATTACTTTAAGAATGAATGACCACGTAGGATATGTGGAAATTTAATAAGTGTAAAATTTGAGACTACTTTATTCCCCACAGACAAAAATTGGTATTTTCTCTGTGGCTCACAACAAGTTTAATGGACACAGGGAGAAGAGAGTGTGCAATAAAGTATGAAGCAAGAAATTAACTGCGAATAAACAATAAAATTTCTCCTCAGTTATTAGAGTTTCAAGCTTTCAAATGGCATGGCATGTTGAATTTACATTATAATAACAGTTAAGGGTGCAAGATTCTTCAAAACTCACCCTAAATCTGGGGTGTTAAACACATGTATTTATGATTTTCATAAGATTTAAATAGGAGATATTTGTTTTTTGTGTAGTGAGTGACAAAGCAGAATTAAGAGCTGTGGTCCTGGGTTCTCTCTCAGCTTCAACAGACAAAAGCATCTCCTTGCAGTCAGAGGATCTGCAAGCACTCAACTGTGAAAACAAGAGTTTATTGGGATCTAGCAATTAAAAAATAAGGTGATGGTTTGGGAGCAAAGTGGATTTATCAAGATGAAACATTTTACCAGGGCAAAGAAAGGGAAGGTGTGATGGGCTGACCTGGGGCAGCTGCCAGTCTTCCTCCTCAACAGGACAGGGGAAAAAGGAAAAATCAGGAGCTCATGGGCTGAGACAAAGGCAGGGAGGTTATTTACTAATTGCCATCAACTGATTATTTACCAATTTCCACCTCAGGCAGAACAGGCTCTGCAGAAAATAACTGCTCCTCTGCATTCTCTGCATGGGCTGCAGGTGAATTTCTGCTCCAAAAAAAAAAAAAAGGAAACAAGTTTTAAATTCTTCTATTATAATATCTCCTAGACCAGCATCTGTCATGCTGAAATGACTTGGAGAAGTTCAGTCTGTAAAGAGGCATAAAGTGTAAAATGGTTTTAAAAGGACTGAAACTTTTCTGTCCTTAACAAAATCATTGTGCCTTTTCCATCCCAGTTCAGTGCCAGGTCTGTTCCACATCTGAAATTATCAAGCCACTGGCAGGTTTTCCTGTAGAACATTAATAAGAGCTAAGCTGACAATCAGAAACAGTAATTTACAGTGAGTGTAAGAGGAAAAAGTGGGCAAATATGACAGCAGAATATCTGTTTGAAATGGAAGATGAAAGGGGAAATGTTCAATCCACTGGAACTCCCCCCCACCCAATTTCTGCAGCCTTTGTAGCAGAGATTTCCCCAACTATAAAAAGAAGCTGTAGGTTATCACACTTCATCACTTCTTCTTTAATCTCCATATAAAGGTGATTAATTTCAAACTCTTTCAACTCCAGAGCGTTCACCATGCAGGGGGGTAGAAAATCAAGACCATCTCAAGAAGCAGTTTCTTACATATTGCAGAACTTCACTCCTTTTTTTTTTTTTTTTTTTTCTCTTTCCCCCATAGGTTTGCAGCAAAATCAGCCAAATGACATTAGCTATGCTTCAAATTTCAATTTCCACACTTCTTTCGTTCTGTATCTCTCTCCTTTTTTCATCTCACCACCTAACTTCCTCAGATTTCAAGTGTAACAAATCTCAAACTCTGGGCATAAAGGGAAAGAGAAAAAAGAGGAAACTCCCAGGAACCTATGAATTTGTGCTTGGCAGGTTCAGAAAGTTTTCTGGGGTTTGATGATATCCAGCCATTTGTACAGCTATTACTGATTTTGGTGCCCTACACAACCTTTCTGTCTGTCCATCAATAGCTGCTGACCCTGGAGGATTCAGCAGCAGAAGTGGAAAATCAAAAACCCTATAAAATGATAACAAGTTCAGGTTCTGCTTTCTCAAAAGGATTTGTAAAATTCTTGCCACCACCAGGGCTCAAAGTGCTTTCACTGCACAGAGCTGGAATCAGATGACACCATTTGTATTTCTGTTTAATTTTAGCCCAAACTGTTGGCATAAATCTCATGGACCTTGTTTAGTGTCTCCAGGCTGAGACAGGCTAATTTTTGATTAATTGCTGAGAATGACCTTGAAACTTTAGTCTGTTCTAAGGGATGAGAGTGGCTACCAGGGAAATGTGATGTTTAGCATCTCACACAAAAGTACTGCTTATTATTAAAAAAAATTTGGAAAATTTTTTGGACTGAAAGGCTTTCCTTTCCCTGGACAACTTTCTCCAAGATGTTATATTTGGAAGTCAGAAATTGCTTTCTTTCATATCTACATCCATTTATTTTAACCTGAAACGTCTTTTTATCTTCATCTTAAAATAGAAAGATCCAACCTCTAAAAAATTCTTCTGCTCAGTTTCCCTGGAATGTTTTTCCACAATGACAGATGAAAGGAGCACAGCTTGTAGTCTGGGTAATCAAATATTGTATTTTTCTACCCTGTGAGTTCTGTATACATGCCTGAAGTTTATATTCAGTGAACACTACCCAAAATCTTACACCATTTTAAATATAGTCTCAATTTAATGCCAGATCTTTTGTAGATTAATGCGGGGTTATTTGTATTTTGCAACACTTGATATTAAATACTGGTGGAAAAAAGCATGAAATTATTTCAGGTGTGTCAGAAAAGTTTTTTGGTGGTATTTATGGAGGATTCCACCTTCAAATGGAATCAAAACAGCAAAAACCCTCTTTTTACTGTAAATAATCTGCTGTGTAGTTTATATGGAATTGTGATGCTGTTTGTTGTACAGTAAGTTGCTTTTGAAATGAGTTACACCAACTATTATAGGTGAGACATCCAATTTTCTTTATAAGATTTAGGGAGAATAAATGTTTGGTTTTTTCCACTGGGGGGTCACCTGAATGAAAAGCTTTTACTCATTGTATTTTCTGTTCCCTTTGTTTCCAAAGATCTGCATGGTTACTTTTGCAAATTTAGGGAGCATAACATAAATTTGCAATCTTTTTTTGAACCAGAAGAACATCATAAAAATGATCTCACTTTGCTTCATTACAACACCTGCTTGCAATAAGATGGGATCTTATCTATTTCTGTAATAAAATGCCATGGTAGAGCTGTGCTCTTAATTATCCTGCTAAATAATGGGACACATTTAAAGCCTTTCCACTCCATCTCCCAGTGCTCATTAGTGTCACTTATGAGTTATTTGTCTGCCAGGTTTTGCTTTTTTTACCAAAAAATAGCATTAAATGCATATTCTGATATAAAATGAATGCATAATTAATAGTCTCTCCTGTTTCAGAAATTAATAACAGAAGAAATACCAAGTGTTTCATTGAAAACCAATCCACTGAGAAGTAACCAAGGTATCAATATTTCAGTGTTTCTTATTGTTGGGGAAAAAAAAGAAGTACCTTGACACAGCAGTTTTAATAGATTAAACAATAACAATTAGAGAATGGTTTCATAAAGCTTCTTGTTCACCTGACAGGTTGAACAAATGAGGTATTTTTCAGTAATGATAGATTTGCATGTGCTCTGTCTGAGAGCTGATATGAACTGAATTCCTTACTGTGTAGGATAGGGGAATATTGTAGTTATTATTCTGAATTCTTAAACCTGTAGTGGTTTAATGGTTTCAACAGGGGGAGTTGAAACCACTAAATATTTTCTTACTAAATACTTTTTATATTGCAGTTTATGAAACATCTAAAAAGTCCTTTGGAAGTGTTTTCAGTATGAATTGGGAGTGAGTGGTTAAAACTTTATGGATAGAATGGTAATATCAATAAAAACTTTATAAATTGACAATAGAGAATAAATAATTAGAAGATCCTGAAGTAAAATTTAGTTAGCACACTTGAACTGTCTTATGGTAAGTGGTGGGGGGAAATTCTTAAATGGAATTCTGTCAAAGAAAATATTTGATTCCCTTTAGTATCTGCTTTCAGCATTAAGATTTGCTTAATAAAAACTGCCTTTAGTGGGTTTTTTAGCCAAGTGTTGTAATTGCCTGGCAGTGTGCATTTCATCAGGGCAGGAGGAGATTTGAGGTATTTATTCCATCAGAAATGTGGAAGTAGAAATGGCTTTGACTTGCTCCCTGTCCTGGAGCTGCTGTTGAGTCCAGGGGAAAGGAGCTTTGTCTGCTCAGCAGCCAGTGTTTGCTCAGAAAACACTGAAATTATCCCTCAGGGAAGGGCAGGAGCTGCTCCCAGAGCAGGTGAACCCAGCACAAACCTGGGACACAAAACCCATCCCTGAAAAAACCCCACAGGCACCTGAGTTGGTGTTGGCTGTGAAGGGGCTAAAGAAAGTTCAAAATAATCCTTCAGAAAAGGATTAAATGTGTTGTCACCACTTAATCCAGTCCATGTGACCCTGTTGGAGCTTTGCAAAGCAGTGATAAAACCAACACTGGGAGCAGCCATCCAAGAGCTCAGATCCCATCCTGCTGTGCCCTGTGGCATTTCAGCTCTCCAAGGAAAAAAATGTGAATGGATCCCAAAGTCTTTGCTGTGGAGGAAAGGAGGAAGAAAGTTAAAGACTTCTCTGGTTTGTCTAAATCAAGAGGATTATCTGGGATTAATTAATTAATTAATGGCAGCAGTGATAGGAAAGGAGAGTGGGAAAAGAATAACCATGTCCTCCTGGATTAGCATAGATGGGATCTTTAGCTAATCAGTGACCTCATTAGCACAGAGAATTATTAGAATTGAATAGAATTAAATTTGGACAAGACCTCTAAGACCACAGAGCCCAGCTGTTAACTCACAATTGTGGCTGTTGGGGGCACAGAGCAGACCTGGCTGGCAGGTCCTGGCTGCTGCATCCCCTCTGTCCCACTCAGTGAGGGACAGGTCCTGCCAGGACCCTCTCCCAGCACATTTATGGAGCAGCAATGCCCCCACCATGGGCCATGGGATGACAGGACACCAGCTCAGGTGGTGCCATTCCTCAAGGAAAGGATGCTCAAGGAGTGCTGAATTTTAGGCTGGTCACTTCCTTGCTGTGCTTCAAACAGGAGAATAAAGCAGCAGCCTTGCCCTAACAGCCCTGCCACAAAATTCAATTTCCTGTAAGTGCTCTAAGGGCTCTGTTACAAAATACAATTTCTATGGTTTTGGTCTGCATAAACCACAGATTTGTATTTTACAGAAGCCAGTATAAGCATGTTGGGTCTGTTTTGTTTGTTGTTTTTTTTTTTTTTAAACCCAAACAATGGAGAGGAAAGGAGTTAAAAAAGCAAGAGAGGAAACCACACAAAAGAGAGAATAGAGAGAAATAAGGAAGAGCAATAAATGATGGAATTGCCAGAGGGTGATTGGCCTTTAAGAATTAATGACTTTTTCTTCATCTCTGGTCATTCAGCCTTCTTCCAAAGGTGAGGAAAAATAATCCTTCATGACATGCTAAATCAGTGCTGCTGGGAGGAAAATGGGAACCTTATTTCTTTTCTTTCTTTCTTTTTCATTTTTTTTTTTTTTTAAACAGGTGGTTTAATTTTGCAGACAGAAGACAAAGTGGTGTCCAAAAGAGTACAAAGCAAAAATGCAGAGTGGGAAGGCACAATCCCAGGATGAAATTTGGCAAGTAGAGCCACAGATCTCAGAATCAGATCATCTCAGATCATCTTCCTTTGCCTCCCTCTCCCACGAGGATGTGACACAGGCCTTGAGGAATTTCTGCACTGCCAAAATTGAAAGGAAAAGAGATGGGAGCTTCCAAACCCAGCAACTTCTTCAACATCCTCCATAGGTCTTCATGCACAAGGTTTCCTGTGAAAAAGTGATTTTGGATCTCCTTTTGGCTTTTTTTTTTTTGCTTTATACAGCAGAATTCAGAAAGGGCTAAAGACAATTTAACTGCACAGGGACAAATGGGGGGTGAGAAAGAAGAAATAAAAATGGGAGTTCTCAAATTTCTGGAAAATACATGTAGCTGTATCATCCTTAGGGCTAGACTGGAATGAACTCAGTGGAATTCCATTTATGGAGTTCATGGGCTGTTTCTGGCATGTTTCTGTGGCTCCCACCGAGTTTTTGCACCTGCATTTTTGGTTTGCAGTTTATGCCTGTGTTGGTTTATCAGCCAGCTGGAACTCCCTGCCTGCTCTGTGGTGACCTGCACCAGCCAGAAACCTCAAAAAAACCTCATGGGAACAATTTGGTGGATTAGCCCAGGCCAGAGGTTGATCCTAAAGAGCAGTTTGGATATGATCATGCACAGAGGAGTGGTGGGGACAAAGACTTTTATGAACAGGCCATGGCATTGACCTGCAGGCTGGCCAGCACTGGGTAATTTACAGGAGCAGACATCACAGAGGGGATTTTCTCCTGAAGACACTGAAAGCTCTTTAATTATACTCAGCCTAACTAATATTGGACAACAAAGTCAGCAATGATGCTATTCTAAAACAGGGAAGATGATTTCACATCTCTTTGGTTCAAAGAAATATCTATAATTTTTTTTTTTAAATGTGGGAGTTGAGATAACGATGTAGATTAAGCAATAAATTCCTGAATTAATGCTGGGGAAGTCAGTGATGCAACCTGGTGTAAAAATGACAAATGTTGGATTAGAATCAGGCTGTGAATTCTTATAATTATCACTTGTCTACTCACTGAAAGTAAGATAACTGCAAGGAATTAGAGGTATGAAAGAAAAGGAAGATAAGTGTGTACAAACATCACAGCAGAGATTAAAAGTCTATTTATATGCTGTTATTTTTAGGGTAGAATTTCTGTACAAAACATAAATATAAAGCTTTCTCTCATAACCAGCAGCTCTGCCCTGTTATGTATCTGAAAAGATGCAGCAAATAAAAGCAGTCAGAAAACAAAATGCCACAGCCTTGGAGACTGACAGAGCAGAGAGTGCAGAAGGGTTTGTGTGTTATTAAAATCCTCAGCCCTGTGCTCTCAGATTGGCAATTTAGTGAAGCACTGACGTTTGAAAGAGGATATGATGTGGAATTGCTCAAGAAATTGATTTAGATGCTTTAATATCTCCAGTGATCTAGTAACAGGTATGCCCAATGAAACAAATTGTTTGTGTGAATTCAGCCCATTAAGAAATAGTTTGGAGGTTTTTGTTTTTTTCTTTGATACCAAGTGATTATTTTAATGAGACAAATAAACTCACAAACACAACAAAATCTTTTCACCTCAAAGCAATAAAACAGAGATGCTGAAAACACTTGAAGAGTGATTTTTCTCTCAGGCAAATGAGAAGCACACATCTGAAATCAGCCCTGGATGCATTAAATAATCCTTGCAATATTTATATTTGTATTAATAATACAGAGTCTAATATTGATATGTGAGCAAGTAGCACCATTGATGCCAATGAAATAAATTGTACTAAAATTAGAGTAAAATTAATAAAAAATGAGGCCCCAACTTGCTCATTATGCAATACATGAAAGCCATAAATAAATCCAGACCCATGGAAACATCATTTAGATGCACTAGATAGTGCACAAAGGCTAAAATGTGAGAATTATGAGTATCTGGTGCTTCAGCTTTAGAGATTGGGGTCTCTTCCAGCACAGGAACTATGTTGTTTTATGAAAAAACAAACAATTAATTAATAAATTGTTCAGTTTGGCTAATATGTAGGGCAAGAAGGAACTACAGCACTATAATCTGTAAGGCAGAATTGAAAACAGAACAGCATAAATATAAAAATTGTAGATTGGGATTAGAAAAAAAAAAAAACTGGTTAAAAATAGTGATATAAGAACATGTTGACTGTATTGTACCTGCAAACAGATAGAAATAGGCAAATTAAATATTAGATCACAGGCTTGGAAGCCTCTAAATAACTTTTCTTCCACCTGTTCCTCTGGAATTTGTCCCCCTCTTTAAACATTCTTATTCTGCTCTAAGTCTCTAAAAGTGGAAAATCATGACAAAGCTTTCTTAGTTTTGAAACAAAACCACAGTGCATTGAACTGTGAAGCTTTAGGTAAATAAGTTTCAAATTTCCAGGGTGTGGAGTGATTTTCTCTGCTGCTCCAGCAGCCCAAGTGACAGTGCAGGACTAAAAGAAATGAGGTTTTGTAAACATTGGAAAATTCAGCTACAGGAAAAGTGAAACCTGCATTATGTAATATAATATAAAATAATACAGATAACAATATAATATATTATTATATATATGTATTTTATAATTATAATTATAATTATAATTATAATTATAATTATAATTATAATTATAATAATGTAATACAGATCTGTCAGCTGTCCCAGGATGTACAGAAACTGCTGCTCTTGTGCAGTTTGGCCATTCAATTCTTCACCAGTTTTGCCATTTCCCATAATATTTTTAATTCTCTGCACTGTACACCTGACTTAAGCACCAGAAATGAGGCTTTGGGGGCTGACTTTGCCTCCCCCATCTCAGGCATGTAAATAGTCCAAAAATTAGCCTGGAATAATTTATCCAAGTGTCATATCAGAGTCAGCTATTTATTTTCTGCTGGTCCTGGATTATTTGATTTCCTGCCAAGTATAAGTGGCCAGCTGTAACACATTTCCAGAATGAGGCACTTAATGAACATGTTTAGTGCTAATATAGTTATTTATGTGTTATCTCTCACTGTTTTATTGCAGATGATAGGAAAATAGCACTGTATATTGTTGAAAGAGGGTAACTGGGACATGATTTTATGTTTCTAGAAAACAATATTAAATTCACCAAGTGGGAGTTCCTGGTTTAGATAAATGAACTCTATGTGAAGTGCAGAAAAACTGGAGGGGAAAAAAAAAAACCTGACAATTAAAGCTTCAAAGAGATATCAAGTAGAGTTTGATGTCAAATATACAGAATTGTACACAACAAAATACCAACAAATAAAAGCAAAAAGCAATAAAAAGAAAATGCTGTGAGTCTGCTTGTTTATTTATTTCACATTAGATTATATACATCAACTTGCCCAAGATACTGCAAACTAAAACATTAAGAACATCTGAATGCAAAACGAGAATAATCAACATCTTTAATTTCAAAGTGCTATATAATGTGTAAACAAAAGCATATGAATGTGACTGCAAAAAGAGGATAATTCAGAGGAAAATTTTTCTGTTTTGGAGGATGAGGACTCATCCTGCTGCAATACCACTCTGAGGGCCTAAGGAATGAGCAGCCAAATCCTCTTTGCTTTTCTCAGGTGACCAAATCTCCTTAAAAATCAAACATCATGAGCCCAAAATACCTTTGAAGCCATCAAAAACATAAATTATGTTTGAATATATGAGCAACTACCTGTTAGCTTTCCATTAGACTATGACCAAAATAATTTCTGTGCTGACACACTTTTTGTTAAAACAACTTATAAAAATAAGATAAATCTAATCTTAGGGTTGTTTTGCTGGGTGTTTTGTCAAACAGCCCCTGTGTGCTGTGTCTGACTGTGGCAGCTCAGGTTCAGCTCAGGTTCAGGCTCTGGGTGAAGCATTTCCAGCATTTCCAAGTGTGCAGGAAATCCATCCTTTAGCTGCAGTGTGCCCTGTGATTGCATCCTGAATAATCCATCCCATCCCTTGTGGTGGGCACAGCTCGTCTGGGGCTTCCTCTGAGCCTCACAAACAGCAAACTGAGGAAGGACAGGGTGTGGGAGATGGGAAAGATGGGAAGGATGGAAGGGATAGCAAACTGGAAACAGCCTTGGCTCTGGGGACAGATCAGAGAACATCAACAGCCACCAGAGAAGTGATGGAGACAGAACACTTGGGTTTCTAGAAGACTAATTTCAGTGAGATTTAGGGAGGTGGTAATATTTGCTGACATCACATGGTTGCTTTCATCTTGCAATTGTTTCAATTGAGATGTTACAGTGATGTTCTAAATTAAAAGCTTTTTCTTTTTTTTTGTGAAGCAAGAGGAAATTTAATCAATATAGATTAATTTAGAGCAGCTGCTATTCACTAAGTAGGAACAGTTTCATCTCTGAAGAATTTTAAATCCAGCTTTTATAATGTAACCTGCAGTACATTTGAATGTATTCCCCTGGTCTCTGCAGTGCTGTAATTCTGCTAAGCTCGATGAAATTTATCTCATTCGAGACAATGTGCTGTAAATCTTCACTTGTTTATTTCTCAGAAGCTCCTTTTTTTTTTTCTTTTTTTCCTGTTGAAACATAGGTTGTGTAAAACCATTAAAGCTTGAGGTGGGAGGAAGGGAGATGGAATGAGGAGGATGGATCTGGGGATGGTCCTGGGGGTTCCCCCTCCCAGTACACTTCACAGATATGTGAATTTAAAATCATGCCCCTTATCTAAGGGCTGGATATGTTCAGCATCCAGTAAATTTTGCCAGTTAGATGTAGTTGGAGTATGAAAGATGCCTCCAGCTGGTTGTACATTTGGACACCTGCTGCCATCCCAGACACGTTCTATACAGCTCCAGCTCTATACAGGTCCAACTGCACTGCTCCCATTTAGTTCAGGGTGGTTTCCAAAGCCTGCTAAGCATCTTGGAATCACTGGGACAGTATTTAAACTCTGTTGCAGTCAAAAATCAAGAAGGAAATAGAGGTGAACCTGAATCTAGTTTAATGTACAGCAGTGCTGGGCTGTGTCTGTAAATCCTCCATAAATGATATCAGTGATGGTGGCTTAATTGCCACTGCAATGGACTAATTATGGGGATATTAGATCCATCCTGACAAGGGGGGAATGTCCCTCTGTCCCTCTTGATTTCAGTTGCTGCCCAGGATGAGTTTCCCCTGTGGCAGCACTTGTGCAGGAGTGGCTTTTATCAGGATGGGGTTTTTTGGCTTGAAGGCAAAGTGGCTTCTAAAAATAAGGGTTGTGATTAATTTCAATCAGGTGCAAATGAGAAGCACATTGACAGAGAGTTTTCAGTCAGGAGTAAGCTGGCTTTCCCCTGAGGATGCAGGCATCAGAAGAACTGTCCTGAGCAGCATCAGCATCCTGGTATTTCCCTCTGTCCATGGAATTGTTGGTGCTGATGATCTCCACAGAGAAAAGGTGTGGCCTGGCATTCCCTGTCTGCCTTGTGCCCACATGTCATAAAAGGACAGTAGAAATTACAGCATCACTTTCACAGTATTTGGAAAACTTACCATGTAACTTTTTCCTGCCTGTGTGGCTCTTGTCATGCTCCATTATTCTCCTTTTAACCTCATAACTCTACCTTTGGTTAAAGCAATAAATCTTTATTTCTCCTGCTTGCTCATCTGCTCCAGACTTGTGCTTCTCCAGTACTGTCAACTTTGGTACTGTAATGAAATGACAGCACAATAAATTAAACATTTCTATTTTACCTATCTAGATGGATATTCTGAAGATAAAAAGAATTGGAATAACCTTTTGAGACTTGAAAAATGCAGAACAAAAAGTCAAATTATTCAGGCAAGGATGTTTGCTTTCCTTATACATATCCCAGCTGAGAATGTAAATTTTTTCTTGCATTTTAGGAGGGGTTGAGTTGGCTGAATTCCTTAATAAAAGAACTAGATATAACCTGCAGATAAGGGTATTGTATTTGGCTCAAGCTGCAAATCCTAATTTAACTCAGCAGTTAATCTTGCTCAGATGGAGATGATGGATCTCACTCTTGCAGCATCTTTCATTTTACAACTGAAAATTTGCTTCCCCTGTAGGAACAAAAAAAAAATCAAATTTTAAGAAAGTCTAAGAAATTCTAAGAAATTAAAATTTCCAGGCTGGGTTTTTGTGATCTATATAGAATTTCCTGCACAGAGTAAATGTGTGCAGGTGTTGAGTGCTTGTGCTAAGCTCTCACAGGTCATTATCTGTGGTGCTGCTGTAGGTATAAAGCAATTTGTTTATTCCACAGAATATTCAAGATGCTCAAAGGTGAACAATTCAATCATTTAACAATTTAAGGATAATTGAGATTAAAAGGAGGACAGGGTCCTGCACCCCATCCCCACCCCAAGGTACCTTGGATGCCTGTGACTGCACAGGGGGTCTCATTGCATTGTGTTTATTATTAGAAAGTTTAATATAATATGGCCAAAGGGTATAAAATCTTCTTTCTGTCCTTCACAAATTTTATCCAGTTATTTTTCTTTCAAGGTATTTTTGTTAAGTTAAAATTCATGTTTAAAAATGTGACTAAACTGGTATTGCAGCCTGTTTAGCCACTGCTGTTTCTAAAATAATCCAGTGACTCTTGCTACTACAGCCATGTCTGATGTCCAAAGGCTGCACACAGAGCAGGAAGTTTCACTTGTCAAATAAGTCCAAACATCTTGCCTTTAATCACTGGCCTATATTTATAAAAACTCTTCCTATATTCATGTTCTAAATATTTATTATTTTCATTAAAGTCTCATCAGCTGAGAAATGCTGAGCATTCCACATTCACAAGATGCCTGTGAATTCTGGTAGCTCAGCAGAAGTCCACTTGATATCTTACTAAACACCCACATTTTTTCTGTAGTGGCAATTTGAATATCAAAACAACCCTTCAAAGTAGATTAAGAAACAATTCAACTTCATAGTATTAATAGGCATGAAATTGGATAATTTGGAGTTAATTACATTGCTAAGTTTTCTTTCACAGTTTATAAAAACACCTGTTTAGATTAAAATTCAGCCCTTTTTTTAGTTCAAACTGTTACTCAGATCTTTTTATAATTTTATTTTTAAAATTGCAAAGGAAAACCACAGATGTAGTTGGTTGGGATGTTTAGGGAGAGTTTAAAGATATAGGAAATGGCTTGGACAAAACCAATTTATTGCAGCTGTGGAAATATAAGATCCACTTTACCACAAATGCAATCTGTGGGAGGATATTGGCCAGCAGCAGATTGGCATGAAATTCCCAGCTGAAGCAGATAGGAAAAGTAATTTTATGTATCTCCCTTATATTTATGTGAAATGTTCTGACCATTTCAGACTTAGCTGTACAAATGAGTTATTATAAAATAAAGGAGCTGCACTAGTGTGTGCTCACAGAAGAAAGTAATCCATGCCATGGAGGGGGGGAAATGTGGCAGCTTCTTTTCCTGTGGTCAGACATCTGCTAAAACCCTAAAACTAAAATGTTTCACTGCATTCCAGTGGCATGGACCTTCAGGCACTCAGGAATGCACTGGATACAATCCCTAATTTCCTGTGACACTCTCACAGTGGGATTATTCCAGTTTTAGCTCCAGCAGCACCTAAGGGGAGCTGAAGGGGAGGCAAGGCCCATTGTGACCCCAAGAAAGAGCAGTTGGTGGAATTATTCCAGCAGATGGAAAAAATTTAGTGGGAAAAGTAGTGACAAGAGGGATTTTGAATAGAGCTGGAGAGAAAACAAGAAGCCAATTGAAGTTTATTAAAGTCTAAGTAGTGTCTGTGGAATGAACACACTTGAACCTGGAGTGAGCACACTCAATGTCACTGTCTGATTAGGGATGGTGAGTAACACAGCAACACACACAACTTCTTCACAGCAGCAAGAAAAAGTGATTTATTGAAGAGTCATCACATTGATATAAGATAGAAAGTGCAAAACAAAATAGAAAAGGCTCATTGGCCCAAGAAGGCAACACCTCTCTGAAAACATGCTTTGTGCAAACATCACGAGACACACACACACAGTTTTGTGAATTTATATTATTCATTCTTCCTTCTCCTGTTTGTTTCTGAGAAAAGTCCCCAGCCTGGGAAACATCTGAGTTAGATTTTCCCTCGAGCCTTCAGCAGTGTCCACAGCTGAAAAGTGGAGGGGTGGGGTGAGCTGGAGCTGAGGAAAGGGAATTTCAGGGTATCTGAGCTGTGCCTTGCTCCCAAGGACAGGCTGCATCACTCTGAGTCAGGAACCATCCTGGGGGAGCCCAGCCCTCCTCAGGCTCCATGGCATTTCTCATATTCTACATGCTTTATTCACACTGCTGTGCCTCCCCCAGAACATATTCCATTGCTGTGCTCTGGCATACAAAATGTATTAAATACAAGACAAAATTACACAGCTTTTTTTGGTGATTTTTAGAAAGGTTTTTTTAATATTAATTTTACTTTGTGTTGGTTTTTTATTAGCTTGTGTTTTTATTAACTTGTCTGTTCAGAAAAGTTATTTGGAAATTGCAGTTCTTGATAGAATTAAATTAAAGAAATAAATATGCAGAGAATAAATTTTCTATCCCTTTGAGATGTGATCCCATGTTTTGTGTCTGGGCTGTTTGTTCCCTGTCAGAAGGGATCCAGATTATTTCTCTCATAAGAAATTTTGCCATGAGATTTGATGCTTGACAGTACAAACCCTAAAACTAAATATTTCAGTTGAGAGTGGAAAGCTCACTGCTTACATACTTACAGCAATGCAGAGATAGCTGGCAAGGCATTTTATTTATTTTATTTTTTTTTTAGGATATTGATCTCTTTCATTTAGATATATTGTCAAAGAAATGAAAAACCTTCTAAATTCATTTGTAGAGCTAAACAATTCTAGATTTTAAAAAAAGAGCAAGAAAAGGAAAAAAAAAGAGAAAGAAGACTTATTTAAAGTTCTCTCTCTTCTTTTTCCTAATAACATTTTTCCACATCTGCTCCAATAATTAAGTTAGCTAGGGTGGCTCGGTGGCTTAGGGAAGTTTTTGGAGAAATCTCTTTTATTATTGACTTTATTAAAAGTAGCTCCATGCAGGTTTCCTTTTAATTTCTCTGGGTCACCTATTTGCCTGTGTAATATTATTTTAATGCTTCTTAATTTGAAATAATGAAGTTAATTTCAAGAATTATTAGGTTGCAGTTTCTGGAATCTCCAGACTCTCACATTCTCCATGATTTCACTAGTTTTACAACAGTACAAGATTATTCTCCTCACCTGAGCATCCCCAACCCCAAACACCTGCTCAAATCCTATAAAAGCCCCTCCTGGAAGAGAAATGGGTTGGGGATGTTTCCTACAGCTCTAGCACAGGCAGGTGAGTTTCTGGTGGTCTTTTTTTAGATTTTTCCTTATTATATATCTAAATAATGAGCTCTTATTCCCATTTAAAATTAAAGATGTCCACTCTGCTACAGAACCCTATTTTATAAGAGAATGGGCATTTCCTCAGCTTTTAGGACTCTGATTTCATCAAGCTGTATTTTTTATTAAGGACTTTATATGTCTGAGTGAGTGCTCTCTGCTAGGGCTGCCTAACCAGGACCATGCTGTGCTTATCCCATAATGTCATGGCTCAGGGTAGACTAAATTTTAGAAGAAAACAGAAAGTTACTTTTTGGATTTTTTTTTTTTCCTTTTAAACCTGAAAATTTCCAGCTGTTTGCACTTGTAATTTAGGGTGTGTGTTTTGTTTTGTGTGCTTTTTTGGATTGATGACTTTTAGGGAACATTCAGTAATTGAGAGAATGAGGAATGAAGTGGATTAAAAAAGATAAAATAGGGGGAAAATGGAATTGGGATTCAAAATGGATTGAACTTCTTTATAGTTATTGGTTTAGGAAATCTGTTCAAAAAATTCTTAGCATTTGTTTGGAGAAGGATATTTTGAAATTGTGTGTGAGTTTTACAAGTAGTTTTCATATGGAAAAAAATAATTTTATGTGTTTTAGAAGAATGAGAAAACAATACTTAGCTCTGTGTTCTCAATAAGGTGCTTCACGAGTAGTCTGTGGCAGTGAATTTCCTATTTATATTTTACTGTAGACTATGAAAATCTTGGTTTGTTAAACACATGTATTTATATACATCAGCCCTCTAGAGAATCCTGCTGCTCCTGTGAGATCCACCAACCCCTCCAAATGCTTAACAGGGAAGGGGAGCTCTGAGTCCCAGGGAAAGTGTCTGATGGAATTGGGAACATCTGCTCCTGCACTCCTGGCTCCTCCCTGGAGGGGATCAGGCTGAGTGAAGGAACAAAGGGAATGTGGAGCAGGGAGGTCTCTGGAGCCTCCTGCTCTCCTTCAACTTGTCCTCCAGCCAGAATCTTCCCTGCCACAGGAGAGCAGGGAAAGAAAAAGGATAATAAATGTTCCCCAGCTCAGGCAGCCCTTGAAAGAGATTTTCCTCTTTACAGCAGAATCTGCTGGGTACAACCCCAAACCCTGTAAACAGATCTGCCAGGCTGAAGAAGTTGATATATAAATAGAATATCAGAATATATAAAAAAATATTTATATGTATATATATAATTTATATATATTTATTTATATAAATATATAAAAGAATATATATAGTTTATATATATATATATTTATATAAGTATATAGAAGAATATATATATAATTTTTATATATTTATTTGTATAAATATATAAAATAATATATATAATTTATATATATTTATTTGTATAAATATAAATATATAAAAGAATATAAAATATTCTTTTATGAAAGTTTACTTTCACCCTTTCAGATTTTAGTTCCTACTCTCTTTAGCTTGGAGTTCTGATTACACAGTAAATGTCCCAACAGATTCATGAGGATTTCTCTTACTAAATCAAATGTTGTTCTGAAAACATTCACTTTTTCAAAATGAGGTTTAACATACAATGTGCTCACTTGTACTGATTAACAAACACTGCTTGGTGAAAGGGGACTAACAAATGAATTTGATTAATAAAAAACTGCAATTCCCTAAAAACTCTAATTTCTTTTAAAATGTAATTTGTATTAACTCTAAAGTGCAGTTCATCATACATTATGCACGAAGATAGGGAAAAAAATCATCAAGCCCACTTCTGCAACTGGCCTATAAAGCAAAATATTTGATTTTTCAGGATTTCTCATTACTGCAATGTGATAAAGTAGTTCAAACCAAACTCATCAAAAAACTACAGAAAACAGATGTTAGTACAAGGTGTTTCCCCCTATTTAGCATAAGTTCAAATACTATTTCTTAGCCAATTTCATATGTCATGTGGCTATTTGAAAACCAGGAAACAAAAAATGCCAATTTAGCTGAAAAAAAGACAAAATTTCTGAGAGAAATTGAGAGGCTCTGGGGTGATAGGAGTTGATTTCATAGAGGAGGAATAAAAAGATCTGATCAGATTGAATTTTTGGCTCATGGGATCAATTCTTTTGATCCAATTGCAGGGACAATGGGGAGGGAGAAATGTTGAAGGTATTTACAGACTGGAAGGGTAAAAGAAACAACAAGCAGTGAAGAACTGGGATTAACACAGGACATGGGGAAACCAAATTATGTTGGAAAAGAGATGGAGAGAGACAAGGCTTTATTTCTGTCAGAATTGCCTGTGTGAGATTAGATTCCACCCTTGTGTTGATGCCATCACTGCCACAAAGTCATTACAGAGCAAAGATTTGGTGACTGAAGGATGGGAGATGGTAAATCTTGTGGTTTGGGTTTTTTTTAATCATATCCCTGCTGTTTTGAAAGTCTAAGTTTGCATTGCAAATCTCAATGTATAATAGCTAAAATTTTAAAAATGAGAAAGTGTTAACAAGGATCTATATTTTCAATTTGTCTGGGTGACATTTAAAAAAAAATCTGGTTTTAAGAAACGAATGATACACTATATAATCCTCAATACCTCTGTTTTGGTCTTGGTATTCTGCTATTTCATTTGCAGCTAAGAAAAGTTTGCAAAGATTATCTCTGTAAAAAAAAATATAGTTCTAGTCACTCATTTTTCTTCTTGAATATTTCTATGAAAATTTGCCTCTTTAGATTTCTGGAATGTACTTGTTCTTCTGTCAGTCATATTTCTAGCAGCAGCTTGGGAAATTTATTCTTTTATGTGTTGAATAGATCTTCAACACAGGTAGTACTGTTTTCTTTGAAAATGTAAGCATCTTTCAAATAGCAGGATATAAATGTGGGGAAAATTCTGAATATGAGCTATAAATATTTCAAGCTGTAGCTACAGAGAACTTGAACTGAACCTAGTGCTTGGGTATCTAAGTGTTTATTAAACCTGAGTTAGCTTCTTCTAGTGAATTGAAGTGGGTCTTTTGCATTTGAAAAAGCCTGAGATTCTCTTTCTGCAAGAAACACACACTTCTGCATGCAAATCTATTGCAGCATTGCTGGAGAAATGCATTAGTCAGGCTGTGTAATCAGAAATGTTTGTGAGGAGATAATGAACAGAGCCTTGCTGTACACAAAAGATAAAGCATCATTATGCACATATTTCTGCTGTGGCTGTTGATATTCCATTATTCTGTGCCCGTGAAACAGAAGTTTCTGTGAATTTTTGTGTGTTGTCCTGTGATTAGGAGTTGTGTAAGACCTGGTGGGGGGGTTGCTTTGCTTGCCAAGGCACTTGGTGACACTTTATTATAAATGTGAGCTGCACTGTGGGCTGTGTGACAACCACAGGGGAGCAGAGAGCAGCTCCAGGTGCAAGAGGTTAAAACTGATATTAGTGAAGAGTCCAGTCCTGAGTCCTTCAGGACAGTGAGCTCAAATTGTGCTTCCTTAGAAAAGTCAAGGCTGAGCCCCAAGCAGTTAAATGGAAGTGACAAACGCTGCCCTTGAGACACCAGGGACTCTCTCTGTGCTCTCCTCCACCAGAATCGAGTCTCTGAAAAGCAAAGCAGCCCCTGGTGGTGCTGAGCAGCCCTGGCTCAGCTCCAGGCTGAGCTGTTCCCCCTCCAGCCTGGGAGGGCAATGCCAGGGATGCTCCTGCCTCCCTTCAGCTGTGGAGCCAAAGGCAGCAGCCCTGCCCTGTGTCCTGAGGTGAAGCATGTTCTTCAAAACGTGCTTTCAGTGCATGTTTCAACAACCTTGGCACTGTCACCTCTGCAGGATGCACCTCCCAGCTTTCAGAGGACAATTGAATTTCTCTGCAGCTTTCCAAGTGATGATTTACATTAATGAAAGCTGAGTGCTGGTGCTGGCAGACAGCTCAGCATCCACTGGACTCATACAAATGCCATTTATTTAGCATTTGAAGTACCAAGCAACTTAGTTTTTAGCTCATTGTCATGTTATCTGCTTTCAGGAACATGCACCAGCTTTCACTTAATGCAATAAATCTGCAAAGAACAAGAAGCAAATTAAAAACAATAAGCCCACTCTATTTCCATACAAAAAAAAACCACAAAACCCAACAGATTACAGCTGCAAATGTTGGTAAAATGGCGAAATTATCACTTCACCATCTTCCTAGTGGTAAAGAATATGGAGTGTAAGATTTTAAGCCCTTCCTGGACTACATTCATCCAATCAACCAAACCTGACAGAGAGCTGAAGGTCAATATTCTGCGGTATTTTTGTTCCATGATTATTTCTTTTTTCTGTCCTCGAAGAAAATTGCTTCCATTTGAGGAGATGTCTGGAGCAGTAGCAGCTCAACATCCCCCAGTCCTTGTCTGCCAAACCTGTCTGTTAGACGTGGATCCTGACACCTTTGAATCATCTAATTTTAGAGCACTTTTTTTTAATAACCATCACTCCTTCCCAAGGAGTACTTGTATGACATTAGAAATATCTTAATCCTCCTTCAATAACAGGATGGAAGATAAAAATTGCTGCAGCTATCATTATTGGAAGAAATAGCATTATATTGAAAGGATAAAATGGACTTATTCAGTCTAACCTGGAAAAACCACTTACAGGATGTATTTTCTGACAGTCTGTGACTGTTTGAGGAACTTTCTCCAAGTTAGTGCCTAAATCAAGGCCAGTTCCCTTATTGTCCCATTTGTTTTATTTTTACTTCCTGTCTTTCAAATGATTGTTGTTCATAAAGGACTCTGAAAAACCCCTGGAATTATCCAATTAATATTTTATGAACACTGTGGGATTTATACTGAATGCAGTTTATATTTAGAATTAAAGTGTGAGAAAAAGTTTTGTTTGAAACACCTTGACAAATTCTGTTTGTTCAGATGTCTATCACTCTGCTGTTGTATTATCTCACCTCATACAAATCACCTGAACTAGTCTCAGGCTGTTGTCTAAGTTCCTTCTCAATATCTCCTGTAGAACTGATGAGAATCTAGAAGTTTTTTCATCCCAAAAAGTTCAAAATGAATAATGTAATGCAGGGAGAAAACCTGGCTTCTAGAGAGGTTTGTTTCCCTTCAGTACCTAGAGAAAGGACCTAAAAATACCTAAAAATATCTATCTAGTGGTTACTTGACTAGGATTGTGTCAGCTGAATGTCCCAAAGGAGCAGAAAACCCAAACTGCACATCAAAGTGATAAACAACTCTATTGGTTGCCTTTCAGTGGAGTCAGGCAAATTTGATTAATTATAATTAATTCATTAAGAGACCTCATTAATAATTTCAGAACCTGCAGGAGAGCAGGATTCCTCTGCTCAGTGCTGCCTGTCCCCATCCTCTGTATTTAAAACCAAAGGTTTATCATGGAAGAGGATAAACAATTTGCCTTCTGGTGTGGGGTTCTAATTCCTATCAAGTCTGCTTCTGGGCTGGCTGGTTTCTCACTTTATCTGAACCCTTTAAGGCTGAAATCTTTGCAGGACTTGTGGGTTATGTTTCAAATGAACACATTTTACACCTTCAAGGGTGTGAAGCAGCACTCATGGAGGAGGAACTTAATGTATTATTCACCTTTTTTTTTTTTTTTTTTCATTCTATCAAACAGTTTTAAATCAGATGCTAAATTTTGCATTAGTATTGATCATAACTTTATCACCCATTATAAATAACTTTTCTGTTCACACTCCTTGGACAGAGTTATGGAGAGGGGTAAGAAATGGACATTAAATTAGGTCAATTCATTTCTGTGTTGTTTGGAAGGGATATAGGATGTGTTCTGTTCACTACAGTCTCTTCAGGTGGAGAATGGTATCAGATCCTCCCTGGCCAGACCTGATCCCAAGATGAAAAGATGATATCCCATTCCAGAAATAAATTAATTCACTTTTATAAAAAGGAAACCAAGCACTCCATTGAAAGTTAGAAGCATTTAATTATTGATCTTTGTCTATTATTATTATTATTATTATTATTATTATTATTATTATTATTATTATTATTATTATTATTAAGAACTCTGTTTTTCTGTCCTTGGTATCCCATACATGTTCAATCACATTAGTGTCATGAGTTTATTTGTGGTAGTTTAAATAATATGGCTGAAATATGACTAATAAAAATATCTAAACAGCCACTGCTATTTGGGGTAAATACATAGTTCTTGATTGTAAGTGAAACACATTGATCAAGTCTCCTCAGTGATTATAAATGAATGTAAATAGTTTTGCAGGATATATATATATTATATATATATAGCAAACCCATTTTGCAAAAAACTGTAGTTCTATCACAGCAGAGAAATTTTTGAAGTGGTGAAAAGGAAAAAAAAAAAAGGCAGTGAAATAATAAAGCTAAGTGAAAAAAGATTAAAATACTCTTTGTCTTTTGAGGAACTTTGGAGAAAATTATAATTCTGAGTCTCATCCAGTTTTAGCAGTGAAGATATTTTGTATCAGAGGCATTACAGGGCTCAGAGTTAGATAACATTCTCTCTATTTCAATTTGAACATCAGATGAAACAAATCTGTGTGGTTTGTAAGCTATCAAGCAACTCAGACAGCAACAACTCTAAAGAAAAATGTTGTATTTTCAAGAGTAAAGTATTAAGAGAATATCAAATCAATTCTGAAATAACAAAAAAAGGGAGAACCAAACAAAACCTACATCAGAATCAGCACACCTGCAACAATATTTTCCTCCACAGGGTTTTCAATTTCCTGTGTTCAGTATGTGACCTTATAAAAACGATAACAAGATTCAGCTTCTGAAAAATATACATGCATCTTATCTGCTGTTTTCTGAAGGCAAACACCAGAATTGAGATGTGTTAGAGAAGTCAGTGTGGTTTTGTTCAGCTGGTAACTTGAGGCAACAGGAAAATGTTCTGTTCTTGCTGAATTGTTTATGAGAAGTCATTTTATTTTCTTTGGCTTCTGAAAAGCACAGAAACTCAGTTTGCCCAGTGATTTCTCTTAGTTACTAGACTCTGAACTAACTTTTAATAAAGTAATGGCTCCTTATAAAACTTTCTGTCAATTTACAGGAGCAAGAGTTAACAGATTACAACAATTAAGGGAATTCTCCATTTCACTCATCCCCTGGGTTTCTAATTCCTGTCTGCAAACCAAATATCCCTGAAATATGTGCAGGATAGACATGTGATATTAGTGCTTGAATTCTTTCAGTACTTCCAAAGCCGTGTGTGGAACAAAACATCTCAGGCTGTGTCGTAGCACAGTCTCTTCCTTTTCTGCTTCTCTTTTCAGCCTGAGCTGAGATAAAAACACCTCTCTCATCTCTCAGATGCTGTACCCATCCTTGGTGGCAGCAGGGTTTTGCTTTTTGTCTCAGAGTTTTTCAGCCCAGCGGGAAGGCGCGTGTGGCACCGGAATGGAGTTTTCACTTTCCTTCAAAACCTTCCCGTTTGACTCCTCCCAGGATGGATGGGTTCAGCTCCAGCTCAGCTGGAGGACAGCTTTTAGCCAAGCCAGACCCAAAATCTGTGGCAGGAGTGCAGCCACTGCCCCTTCACTGAGCTGGGACCAGCCACGCCAAGGATTTGGCGCACGCTGAGGAACCAGGCGTGCTCCAGACTCAGATTTTTTAGATATTTGCTGGGGTAAAAAAAATGTAATTTCCTAGAAAAATGACTTCTGAGATTCAGGTTCTAGAGATCTCCTGAGCAAAGGTTTTAAGGATTACAATTAAAATACCTTAAAGTCACTTTACATGCCTTAAGGTCGTTTATAGCTTTTTATCCTCATGGGGAGTTGGGATAAACAAGGATTTCAGCTTGGTGGATTTTTGCAACTTGCATTATCTACCCAGTCAAGCCCATAAAACAGAATAAGCCAAACTTTTTAGTTAGTTTTAATTTTTAGTGATTGATTTTGGTTTTTTTTTCTTGAAGGGACAAATTGTTTTATAATTATCACTATTTCTGTGAATATTTCAAAACCAGTGAGAAACCCTTTTCAAAAACGATGGGTCTGTTTCAATGTTGTGAAATCCCTGGCACATGTAGATAAAGGTTTCAAATGTAGTTCTGTTGCTTTTGTTGCATACAAAAAAAAATTTGTTCTGTATTTCAGCTATAATGTGTATTATTCAGGGGTAGCAGAGTGAACTGCCCATGCTGAAGTGGGTGATATTCAGGGGTTTGCTGCCACAAAGAATTGTTCCAGCTGCTTCACCTTCCGTTTTCTTCCTCAATTCAAGAAAAATTTGTAAAATTTGACCTTACATGTCTTGCATCAGAGGGAATGAATCCTTTGGCCATTCAGTTTTTTGTATTTTATCAGCACCTTGCATTCAGTTTTTCCCCTTAATCTTTCATTACATCCAGCCATATCCAGCAGATCCCAAGTTCTGAATAATTTCAGAATGTTATTTGGGACAACACAACCCAATTTTTGGGTAAATTGCCCAAATTATCTAATTTCAAGTAACACTTTTTGTATGTGTTTTCCCTGGAATTTTTGGCCAACATGGAAAAGAAATCAAGATACAATTATACTCCTAATTACCTGTACCTGACTCCAAATAAAATAGGAAACTATTAAAAACCTTCCTGGGGATTAGAAGGTATTAAACAGAAGATAATTAGTGCAAAGGTGAGAAGAGGTGATCCCATTTTCCCATTTGCCAAACTTGGTGGAGAATGGGGCTGAGTTTGAGAGATGTGACTCTCAAATGCTGTACTGGATTTCAGCAACAACTAATTAACAAGTCATTTACAAGTCTTATTGCATTTTTCATAATGATGAAACACAGGCTGTCATATGGAGAGGTACCAAATATAACTACACAGGAATAAGCAGGCATAGAAATACAGCTTTGATTTGAGTGGATTTTCTGACTGAGGAAGATAGAGTTTCTAAAATAATAGGAAAATAGAAGAAAAAACAGCAAGAGAAGAAAGAAACTGTCAGGGTGAACAGATACTTCTTTAGATTAAGTTTTGCTCTACTGAACCTTATCTGTCTACAGGCTTGTTCTGGTTTTTGTTGTAGTTCTGGGGCTTAGTTTGGATTTGCTCTAACATGAAATCTGGGATGTTATAACTTGGTTTTCAAGATGCTTATAAAATAATTTTAAAGTGATTGAGGGCACAGGTGCAGGTTTATATTTTAGGTGAATCCAGGTTCCAAAGAAATAAATCTGGGCTATTTAAAATGATGTGGTCTTGTGTACAAGAATTCAATCTGGTTCTAAAATCACTGCTTTAGCCTCTGAGAACTCTAAACCAGCACATCAATAATAATAGCAAAATGCCGTTTTTTCCTCAGTTTTAGGCAGGCTAACTGCAGTAATTAATATTTGCTCATGTTTTACATTGATTGACCAAAGCCATTTGAGGCCCTCTGTGGTGCTGATGGCAGCTCCAGGTTCTGATGCAGAACATTAAGCAGCTGATCAGCTGGAATGAGAGCCTGGGACCTTCTGTCAGGGAACGAAGGACAAAATTAATTGGGGACACTCTCATCCTTCCAGCTCACACAGAGCTCGGCAGGAAAAAAATATTGCTGGTTTTTGTCAGTGTGGCTGAGTGAATTCCTACCTTCCCTTTCCCTGGGCAGGATCCTGAGTATCCTGGAGCTCTGAGTGCTGCTGGGATTTTAAACTCCAATTTTATATTTCCTTTTAGAAACAAATTCATACAAGCTTCTCTTAAATTAAACACTTCAGTGCCAGGTGTTGCTTTCATCTATTATTTAATATTTTACCTGTGTAGTTGCATGTCCAACAATGTGCACATACAACATGCATAGATTTTTTTTTTTTATTAACTCATAGTAAGACCTATTCAATTTTCATTGAGAAAATGGGTTTGTGTAGGTTTGCTGACCTTCCTCCTGCTCAGGCAGTCACTTTCCTTAGTCTCTCACTCTGCCAGAAACTTCCCAACTCAATGAAAGAGAAGAAGCTGTCAATAGGTCAGCTTTAAATTGTATGCTATTTTGCAAATATCTGTGTAGGCAATTTTTGTTTTTGAAAAAGAAATTAAAAATCTATACAGCAATACAGCTGAAGTTGATAACTTCTGACTTAAAAAAAAAGGTGCTGCCTGAGGGTGAAGGCAGATCAAAGAACCTCAGGCCAATAATCTGCATGTGGACTTCAATCTAGAGGGCACAACTTATGTTCCCAAAATATCCCATTTACCTAGTTTGAGTTTTTAAAGAGATAAACAATATAATATAGATTTAAGGAGAAAAACAATATATTTTGTACAATATATTTCTGCACAAATTACTGTATTTTTATACTGCCTACTTTTAAATTCTGATTCCCATTCTTCTAAATATCATTTATTTAACAGCAGAAGCTCACATAATGATCTTGGTTTCATCTTTGAAGCTGACATATCTTCTTACTATCTAATGGAACATAATATTTTCTTTATCACCTATTCTCTTTTTCCCAGCACAGCTTTGCTTTATCAGAAATCAGCCAGCAATAGGACTCTCAATGCACTCAGGAAAACTTCCAGTGATCACAACAAAAGCAGGAGATCAATGGGCAGTTGTGAGCTCAAACCATGAATGGAACAAGAGAAATCCCACAAAGAACTCTTCAAGAGTTGTTCTCTGGGAAGTGACAAACAGATCTTGCTGCTGCTCCTCAAGAGATTTCAAGGCAATGTCTTGGAATAAGAGCAGAAACAGTCCCCAGAAAATCAAGTTCAGAGAGAGATAAAATCAGAATAAAAAATTATTCTGATTAGTAATGGGTGTAGGATCTGGATTTAGGTTTTCCATAAGACATCAGCAGTGGCACCACATCTAACAAGTCACCTCTTCTGTGCTCTTTTGAAAGAGCATTGTGACAAGTTTTTAGGAAGCTTTGGTAATTATAGATCACTAATTGTCTTTGGATGAGGCAAAACCCAAGATTTGAATACAGAACTCAGAATAGGGATGCTTATGGTACAAATTAATGCAAAAGAAAGAATAACTTAGTGGGCAATAAAACCAGAAGAAAATGCTGAACTTCCTGCAAGTCTCATTGTCTATTTGATATAATTCACTTTATCTCAAAAGTCTATTCCTGCAGTAAGCTTTTCATTTTTTGTTATCTAAGTGTCTTTAAATTTTATATTATTTCATGAAATTGTAATCCTCATTTTTCTCCTCTACCCATCCTCCCCTGAATCTCCCAAAACACATCAACAGATTCATTGGATTTAAGAAAACTGTAACATTATTTGTGCATTTCTATCAAAGTGAGTTCAGATAATGGTGGTGAGACTTAGGAGGATTTATGCCCAGAGAAACATCCTGGTTTGGGTGAAAGGTGCCCCATTTCTCCCAGTGCTGTGATCTAAAACTTGGGTTTAATTCATTAATTCAGGGAAACATTGTCAGTCTAAAAGCTTTAAAAAAAAAAAAAGAAAAAGAAAAATCACAATTATTTCTTCAATCTGTTAAGTTTTTCTTGCAGATTTATATCAGTATTTTAATATTTTATTTATCTACAGACTTCTCACTTATATCTCTTAGGGAACAGCATGCAACTCCTGGCATCATTCATTTCTTTACTTAGTTTTGCCTGCTGTTCCAGAACTTTATGTTCAACTGGATTGTAAATGTAGCTGAAATAGAAATGCTGAAAACAGTTTAGTTCAAAAGAGCAGTTCTGCAGTCTGATTATTTAAAAATCTCCCCAGTCTCCTAAGTTTCAAGAACATATGGCAATTCACCCATGATTATTGTTGCTAAAAATGATTCTAATTTAATGAGTCAATGAAATTAAAGATTTCTTTTTCTGGCAGCTGGCTCTCTGAAAATTCAAGGTCAATGCACAGTGTTGACATAATTGCACAGCCAGTCTGTCCATGTTCTACAGGTGTCAGTCACATTGAAAATAAACACTAATTACATATTTTAATGTGCAGCAGAAGTCATAGTCAAAAGCAAAATCAGTGGAAACAATGGCAAGCTTATTCAAAGTCACTTTTGGGATATCAAGTCCTCCTACTTTGAGAAAAGCACATTTTCCTTATCATTACTGTGTGCAGCTATTTGAATGTTGTGCTGTATCTTTTTGTTCATTAATTGCTTGACATCATTAAGACTTAAGTGATTCCTAATGATTCATAACTGAGCTTTCAGCTGGAATACATCAGCAACAAGATTCAGAACTGAAATCCCAAACCCTCCAAATAGCATTTAATTTGATAAATCCAGGGGTTATAGTGTGAAAGGAAAACTCTTAATAGCTCTAATACAATCAAAAGAAGAGAAAGAAACTAATACAGAGAAATGAGAAAACCAAGAGATTCAAACTTTACTTAGTTTAGAGTCTAAAGGTCAGAAAATGGTGTGATTTCTGGAGCTGATGTGCTGCCAAGTGCCTGAGAGGGGAAAAAAAAAATCCCTAAGCAACCCAAACCCTGAGATTAAAGAAAAAAATATATTTAAAAAAAATCCAGCAGTCCTGAAGGATGGAACAGTGTTACCCTGAGGTAGCTCTGCCACACTCAGAAGGAATTTCTGGCATTAAAATGTCCTTGTAGTGCAAGCCAGCTCTGTTCTGTGCCAGATCCCTCTAATCACATCAGCAGGGCTGAATTCTCCAGCAGCAGAAATCGAGGGCAAGAACAGAGAGTGGAATTCAAGCCAGGGGCAAAAAACTCTGGGCTGGGCTGGATTTCACCCACCTGCATCTGGGAGATATTCACAATGAGAGAGAGGAATGTCCTGTCCCCTGTGCCACTGCCCAGGAAGGTTTTGATGGATGAAATTAACAGTAGGAGGCACCTACACAAAAATCCTGGGCAGCACCAACAGCTGGGTTCCCTCCTGGGCTGATTCCAGCCACACACAATCAAAAAAAACTACTGGGCTGCACTTTCTTATGTCTAGTGACACATAAATCCTTCCAAACACACAAGCCTGGAAATTAAAACAAAAGAGTGATCTGGAGTCAATAAAAATAAAGATTCTAAAATAGAAAAGAACTTTTCCTACAATATTTCTTTTAAAGAAAAAAAAAAAAAGGAAATTGTTGGGTTTTTCCCTCAGATGGTGAGATGGTTTTGTTTGTAAATAAGTTGTCATTTTCAACTAGGAAAACATAAATACAGAATTTAATTGTAACAGCTGTCATTTTCATCTTGTGAGCCATTCTGCTCTCTGCCATAGTTGTCTATGTTTAGCTGAAATGTTTCTCTTTTGTGCATTCAAAATGCATAATGTCAGAAAGGACTGATGAATATAGTTTTTGTATTTGTTATTGGAATTTTTTTTTCTTGGGTGGGAGGATTGGAGAGTCTCAGCTCTTTGAGTGCAGGGAGAGAGTTTATTCTTTATTCTCATATTTGAAGTCCAAGATATTGACTATGATGTTTTTCATCTTAAAGCCTCAGAATGGTTGGACTGAGATTAGAATTTGGCTCCACAATATTCTTTGCTGACAAATGAGTATATTAAACACTGGAACATTATTTAATTAATTGGCCTTTGCCACTCTTTCCATAATTAAAGTTCTGAGCCTTTATAATAAATAGATAATGCACAGTAAGGACCTGGTATTGAATTGGGCTCCAGTTTCTGAAGTACTTCAATATTTTGGGGTTTTTTTTGGTTTTTTTTTTTTTTTTTGGTTTTTTGTTTTTTTTTTTTTTTTGTTTTTTTTGGTTTTGGTTTTTTTTTAAACTATATAAGCTAATGTATATTTTATTAATATAGGCTCTATTTGAAAACTGGGCATTTCAAAGGAATGATATCCTGTGTTGAGCTTCAGAGGTACTTAGAGGTCTCAGATAAATTGTGAATTATCTCTGTAGTAACACATTGAGCCTTTCCCTTGCAGAGAGTCTTTGATCCCAGCCACTGCTTAGTTTTTGTTTTCTTTTTAACACCATCTGAACTTCCAGAGCCCTGCAATCTAATAAATACTAAATTCTCTGGTTAAATTTTTGTTGGGAAAGAGGTTCCATTACAAATCACAGCCTCTTCATATTTGTATGAGTTACATTCCTTCAGCTACTGTACCATGGTTTATATTTTGATGAGGAGGTCTGGAATAACATTTGTGTTGGCAGAATTTCCTGTTTTGCTATCTCTGTCAAAACTGGAGAGGTTTCACAATGAAAGACATTTCAGGTTTAGGCAGAAGGTATTATCTTTTGCCAGACCACTGCAATGACAATTTATATTCTAAGTACAGCCATAAGTGGAGCTATCCTCAAACCCTGGATCCTGCTGTTGCTGGTGGTGTGTTGTGTAGTGGTGGTTTTTTTGTTTTTTTTTTTAATTAGTATCACTCGCCTTTCCAGGTGCAAGAAGCCTTGATGTGTGGGGTGTTCCCAAAATATCCATTTGACTCCTACACAATGTCATTATTCTTGATGTGATATGAATTCAGAACAGAGCCTGGCAGGGTTCCAGGAGGTTTTTTGGGCAGCACTCAGAGCCCCAGGGTGGAGATCCCTGGTGTGTGCAGGGTCAGGGGATGGACTTTGATCCTAATGGGCCCCTCCAGCTTGGGGGATTCTGTGAAAATATCTCATGGTTCTGGCTGCTGTGGCAGGAATGGCCTCACCTGGTTTCTGGGGGGCTGCAAGGAGTTTATATACGTATATTTATACTTAAATATAGGTGTTTGTACAGCAAGGTACAGGGACCTTGGCTCTGCCTGGTGACACAGACCCTGCAATTGTCAGTGCTCTGTGCCTGGCTGCCCCAGAGCAGATATTGAGTGCAGACAGCCACGTTTGCAGAGTGATTGATTAGGATTAGAGGATTAGGGTCAGTATTAAGTCAATCAGTTTGGTGAAATGTGCACAGATAGCACCACAGGTCTGAGCTTCACCTTATTCTGTCTGGAGCATCCACTGCCCTGGTGCAAAGTTTGGAAATTCCATCACTGGGATTGTGACAGACCAGTCCCTCCTGCCTCATTCTTACCCAGGCAGGGTCTAGCAGACTTTATTCCCTCATTAAAAAAAACCCTCCTAGTAAAACATGGGAGAGTAATTAAATATAGAGAGCAGGTTTCATAAATCTCTTTTCTTTAGGAAGTGCAAACTTTATTTATTAGGAATGCAGCTCTCTGTTCCGTCTGTGCACCCAGCAGGAGCCTGTGCCACACCGGGGGCTGGAGTGTAATTTTGTATTGCAGGGTAATTTAAGCAGGGACACGGAATTTGGTAGTTTCACACTTACAAAGGCAGCTAACAGCCTTGCAAAAGAAGCTCATTGGCAAAACAATTGATTTCTAACTTCTGGAGCAGAGAGCCTTGCTGCCTAGATCATGTACAATAAAACTGACATCTGAGGGTAGAGCAAAAATATGCTCAGCTCTCCTAATCCCTTGGAGGCTTGTGAAATTACTGTCTGAAAACTATAATGAGAATGAGATAATTTGTGACATTTCCCTCTGCTGTTAGAAGGTATTGATTTTATGACATTTTCATTTCTTATTATGTATTACGAGCATAAGACATCTGAATGTTAATATCAGATGCACAGAATAAACAAGGATGGTGCCAGGTAGCACTTTATTTATTTCAATTATTTTTCAGTTTTATGCTGTAGCTATTTTACCAAATCCCTGCAGGCTGTTAGCAGATAAACAATCATTCCTAAACTCTGAGAATTCAGAATTAGAGGAGGCAGCCCATACATAAACTTATTTCTTCCATGAAGTCTACAAGCCAAGTAAGATAACTTATCATCACCATGCTGAGTTTTGACCTCCCCTGTTCTATGTAAGATATTCAATTTTCCAGCCACATTGTCTGTCTAATTTAGGCTGTTAATGCCTTGGGGTTGTTGTCATCTTCCTCCTCACATAGGAGAGACCTGCAGAAAATACTAATGCACTCACAATAGATCCAACAGTGTCACTTGTGTTCAGCCCTGCTGCATCTTGTTGTCAGGGCTTTGTGAAGGGTAAATCCCCTTTCTTAGAGGTAAAACCAGCAGGGCAAGGTTATGGAGAAACTGTCTCATCAGGACTCCCTTGGAATTCTTCAAGAATTAGCTCTGAGCTGTAGAATATTGCAGTGCTGTGAGCTTTGCTCACTGTCTGGGATCACTGAAAATCTATATTTTGGGTTTCTGGAGGGATCTCTGTGCATCTCCCCTCTGTTTTTAGCATATTCACCTGTCCATCGTGTCACAATGACGAGTTACACCCAAGGAGTGACTGAGAGGGGTGTGCAGATCAAGGAGCTCTGACAAAACCTTGGGAGTTTGAAGTGACTATTGCCAAAAAAAGAGAGACAGGGAGCAAATGAAGTTCCCACAGGGAGATGCAGTGTCCAGGCTCGTGGCAGTGTCAGGAGAAATACATTTTCTCCTTGGCCATCTGCATTTAAATTGATACATTACATGAAAGAGCACAAGCCAACCCAGGAAACAAAAAAATTCTCTTATAGTTGTGGATAGAATGGATTTTAAGGGCTTATTTGTAGTTGCAGTTTGGTTTGGTTGGGTTTTTTTTAAGTTTGCTGTAGGGGAATTCATATGTAATGGATAATATTGTGCAAAAATAAGAATGGAGGAGTAAAGAAAAAGGAATTGCTATTTTTATGCCTTGTGAAGTTGACTAAGTGATAGGTATTGTACATGAACTGTATTTATATCAAATTTATAGAGAGCTTTCTCACAGAACAGGGTAGTGAAGAGAAGGGAAAAACAATATCATAATAAGGTCAGAGCATGAGAGAATAACTGAATTGTCCAGAAAATAAAGACACACAGGGATCTCAAAAACTGGGAAATCAAAACTATTCAAAATACCATTCACAAAGTATCAGTCCCTTGTGGGGACTTTAAATGATCCAGCCTTACTTTGTCTGAAATGCAGCTTTTATAAAGAAAACACCAAAACCAGGGAAAAACTTTCCTTGGATCCTTTAACAAAAAGGTCTGAAAATACAATGTTATTGAAATTCTTTTTATGTGTACTTCAGAAACAAAATCATTTTGGGTTTCTTTAAAGAAAGGGATTGTGTAGATTTTATCTGCCTTTTGCAGTGTAATAATATTTATATCATAATTTTCTGGTTTGTACCAATATCTTTGTAAATATTCAGTTCTCTTTCAATATAAATACTTCAATTTCTGGGGGTCACAATTTGATCTGAGAGCAAATTACTTTAAGCAGCAGGGGGCCAAGCCATAGATATGTATTCAGATTTGGACCCAGCTCCTAAAGTGGAATATTTAAATGTTCAGAGAGAGTTTTCATGTTGTCTTGGAGCTGGAGATCAAAAACCATCAAACACACATAAATTCCACTCTGAACTTTCAGAAGGAGACACCAAGAGAGAAAAAGAAGGAAAGAGAAAAAGAAGAAATAATGTTTATGTGCATTTCTTAGCTGGAATTTCTCTCTAATACCACAGTGCTCACTTTGAGCTTGTCTTGCACATGCTCAGCAAGGAATATTTGATTTTTATAATTTTAATTGTAGTCTAATGCTGTTTTCTTCCTACATGGGAATGCAAATATCCACTCTTTGAGCTGGGCCCAACTCTTGTTCAAGGGGTTTGGCTGCACATCCTCTGGGTTCTCTCCACAGACCTTTGCAGAAATTTGAAATTTCTGAGAGTCACATTAGGAAAAGTTACCAGGGCTGGAGGGGGGTGAGGGAAAAACAACAGCTGAGTTAGTTATCATTCCAGTGGAAAAAAAAAAAATCTAATGGGAATTCCTAGTCCCTGGCCAGTAGGGAATCCACAGAGGAAACTTGCAGCTGCCTGGTGATGGGGAAACACTGATTAATTAATGCCCTTTGCATTAATTGATATTGCAGCAATCTAGGCATCAATCATTAATATCTCCCTTATATGATATCTTTCTATCCCATAGCTATATTCCCATGGATAGAGGGAAGCACAGGAATTTCTGCCATAACTCTACTGGAAAATCCCCATATGCCCCCGAAATGTATTCAGAGTAATTTCCACTCTTTTTAAAGATATTTAGTTCTGTGTGTTTGGTTCCTGGTAGGAATTACCAGGAGTGTCCCAGAGATCCCTTTTTAGTGGGAGGCTGATTCACCAGGTCTCTTTTTACTTATTGTGAGACTCTAATGTAGAATTTAAAGTTTGAAATAGAGAGAGATAAAGCAAAACTCAAACAAATGGAAAGCAGAGCTTAATACAGGATAACCCCCAAATTCAGAGCTATTACCAAATTAACTAATACTGGTAAAGCATTATTGCTATTCCTCTCATCAAGGAGGAATGGAAGTAAATCCTGCAAAAAGAGCAGCCTGGGATCTCTGGGCATGGGTCTCTAACTCCATGGTGAAATTCAGAGTTGGGAAAGAGGAAGCAAAGACAGATTTTTATGAAAATAACACCTATTGGGAACATCAATATGTCAAAGTAGAACAAGAGAGTGGTTCCCTCAAATGGTAAAAGGAAAAAAGCTGTGCCTAAAAAAGTGTGAGAGAAAAGCACCATGAGGTAGAGGAGAGTGGATTTGGAGATTATTTACCACTTTGTATGATTTCAGCAAAGCAGCCTTTTAGCTTGATCTATTGTGGGTACTTGAAGCTAAACTTTTTGTGCAGGAAATGAAAACTGATTAAGCATATTCTCATTCTGCCATGCATCCTGTACATCCCTGTGACACCCTGTGATGGAGCTGCTGCAGTGCCCAGGTAATAGATGGGGAATTGTTTCAGGCCCTGGTGCTGCTGGTGTCTGATCATGACCCAGCTTAGCAATCACAGAAATTGCTGCTGAGGGTCATCTGCAGCTCTCCCATTGCCTGAGCTCTGGCTGCATTTGGGGATTTGTGTGCTCCAGCAAGGCAGAAGTTATAAAGGAGTCATTTCTAAGGAACTGCTGCAGATGAGGCTTATTTCTCCAACTCCTGCATGTGGATCATGGCTTGTGAAAACAGCAAGGAGTTATACTGGAGTGTTCTGTGAGGCTGACATATGGCACAATTTCTTGTTGGAAGAGACACTGCCAGTTGTGTGCTTGCATCACAGGCAGGGTAAATTACTCACTTTACATCTACTTCCACTTTATTTTGACAATTATGAACTTGAACAGGAGAAGGCTGTGGAGGAACTGTGGCTTTACTGCTTTAGGGCTGAGGGTTGAGGAGTGTGTGCTTCCTTCTTCTCACCTCTCCCAAGTTTAATTGAAACTGAGCTAACAGGTTTGCTGGAGGTTTTCATCACAGATGTGCTTAAGTGTCTGCTGTAAATTGAAGCAGGTTAAATGTATTAGGAATTAAGTAGCTATTTCCTCAGGAATGTCTGTGTTCTTTCTGCAAAGTTTCATTTCAATAATTTAGAAAATATAGAATTATCGGTTTTGTGCAATATTTATGGTAGTGTGTCATGTGAATGAGGAAAGGAGAGAAAAAATCCAGACCCTGAGAACATTATGGAAATTATTCTTTGCAGATATTGTGGTCTTTAGCTTCTATACTAAACTTTATTTGCATGACTTAATATTATTAAGGCAATTAAAGCAAACCCTCCCCAGAGATTAAATATTACATGACTCAATCTCTTGCTGAGATTGATAGTTGAGAACTTTCATTGTTCATATTTCACATGTTAACATCCCTAATCCCAGCTCCTAATAAACCATCCTTTCTATCATGTGATTTTCTCCTTGTGTCTGTTATATTAAATACCTTTAATTCCTATTTTTCTTCTCACTGAAATGAGAACTTGCCCAGCAACTTCCAGGCTGATTCTCTACCTCCCTACTGACAGATGCAGTGACAGAATAAAAGGACTTGGTCTTTTTCTGTGCTCAGGGATATCCTTATCAAACAAACCAGCCCAGCAAAATGAAATGTACCCTGTCAAAATCTGAGGCTAAACCAAAGACTTTGCAGGTTTAGAACTTCCATTTTTTCCCATCTTTTAAGCTGTTATATCAGAGGGAATGGAAATATGGCAGTGCTATTACTAAGGCAATCATCCTGGGCTCCAGAACCAGAATCTGTGAAATATTCAGGTTGAATTCTAGGCCAGGCAAGAATAGAAATGAAATCTGAGTTGTACTTGGGCTATGTAATATTTTTATGCAAGTATTTAAATTATCTGAATTTTGGCTTCATCTAAATACAAAATTCCTTCACTTTCATTCATGTTCTCAGAATAAAAAAAAAAACCAAACCAGATATTTTAATGTGTTTCCCTTTTCTTTAAGAGTGGTAGAAAAAGAGCAAAGCAAGCCAAACTTCCTCCTGGATGATAACAATGTGCAGTGCAAATACTGTCAAATTTAGAGGTCAAGTCTTTAAAGTGCTGTGCCCTCTGGGAAAATCTGGTGGTGTTGGTAGGTGGAAGTAATTTGTTTGACCTGGAATGTGGCCACAGTGGTATAAATCAAAGATAACCTGGTAGACCATAAACACCCTTTTGTAACTGTGGAGTGTATTTTTAATTTGACACTGGTGTGCTGTGAATAGGCAGCTTAATTGTCCTTTTGGGTGTTCCCAAAGGTAAGGGGGGAAAGTGTGGGATTAAATGTTTTTTTCTGCTTACACAAAGAAACTTGTTTATATACAACAAAGCTGGACCAGAAATGTGGAAATACAGGAACAGCAATACTTTCAGCTTTTCAACTTGTGACTATATTCTTAAGTGTAGGTACCCTGTCTCAGAACAGTTTGTACAGTTTATTATTTATTCATTTAATGCCCCAAATGAACTGGGGTATAGATGAGAGCAGCCTCTTTGCTTTGGGTCCAGTGGAGGAAAAAAATAGGCAAAAAATTAGTCACAGCCACATTTATTTTTTATTCTGCCTGGTTTTTCCTGCAAGAGGAGCAGTAATTATCCATACAGAGATTCTTTTTTGACTGAAGACTGCTCTTGGTGTGAAGTCAGCTTGCTTTTAACAAATTATAGTTAATAAGTCAGTTTATAAGATTGACAGTCATAAAACCAATCAGCTGAACAATTGCTTTCTGATGTACAGTCTTTCTTGATTCTCTGTCCAAATACTTAAATACTTATTGAAAATAACTTGAACAAAATTTATTTTAACGAATTGTCATAGGTTTTAAAATAAATCTGTTTATGTGATTTGGGTGTGAAATGACTTTTGAATATGAGATGTTTTATTGATTTCATAAAATGTGTTTGGTTTTGGCTCTGTGAGGCAAAATATTTTAGTCATCAATAGAGGAATGATACTTGGCTGATAAAGAACAGTTTCTTATTATGTTCATACGTTTCACAAATGTTATAAATTAAATTTAACTCACCAAAGGCCAAATCCTCTGGAAAGGGCAATAAATAATTAACTACTCAGATCTGAACATTTCAGGAAGTCTGAGTTTCTGATACTGCCACAGAGCTGAAAAGAAGGAAAAAGTGGAAGAACTAGAATTCTTTGACAAGTTGGAAGGATCCTTTGGCTAATTTATAATGGCTTATTTGGCAAGATTCTTAATGGTTTTTAAAAAACTTGAAATTTCTGTTAGGTGTCTGGAATGCAGAGTGATTCACAAAGAAAAAAAGTGAAGTTCTGTTAGTGGGTGATGCAGGTAGAAGTGATTGTTTCCAAAACAATCTGGAAAGCTTTGGGTTGTCTTGACCTCCTGAAATTCCAGGCTCACCCAGTAACCCCATCATCTTTAAAATGCTGTGACATTCCTGAAATAGCAGAAATATCAGATATTTGTAGCTGTTCAAAATTATGGTGTCTTAGATCAAAGACTGTTGAATGGCCTTAATAATCTGATTTCTTAAATTCATTTTTTCCCCCCTTCCTTTAATCCTTAGGTCTTCAGAGGTGCTGCCAGCAGCTGGGGCAGAGCCAGCTCTTCTTCAGGAGCCTTGGGGCAGAATTTCTGTGTCCAAAACCTGAGAATTTCTGTGTCTAAAATCTGAGAATTTCTGTGTCCACATCCAGCCTCAGGTAAGGCAGAGCTGTCTCTGCTCATTTTTCTGTTCTATTCTGAAGCACAAAGAACCTGAATTGCTTTGGAAAGTGAACCCCATCAAAAGTGATGCCACACAAGGTGTAAGTGAAGGACTTTTGGAAATGAAGATTGATGCTTTTTTCTAAAAGAAATGTTTTCCTGGAATTTTGGCTTTGCTGCTTTATTAAACAACCAAAAAACCTAAATATTTTATAATGGTGTTTTACAAATATTTTACAGATGTTGTGGAAAATAAAGGTTTTAGTGTGGTGCTGTTGTCAGAGGAATGTTTGTCCAGCAGGTCAGCCCAAGGTGGATGGAGTGTTTGGATTTTTGTTGTGTGGACAGAAATTCTTTGTCCTGATGGTGAAAAGACAGAGTTTGATTTTTCCAACTTTTTTGGGTAGCAAAGTTGTCTTGTGGCAGTGATAAGTTTAATGAAGTCTGATGTTGGATTATGGAGTGTTAAGTTAGCAGTGAAAAGAAAATAATCTGTGAATAATGTAACTGAATTGAAAAGACCACTTTCTGGATTTATTCTTAATTTCTATTATATTTCAGTTTACATTCTTCAGGATAAATTATTATAAGGTTCCTAAGTGTGATAAATTTGGATAATAAATTTACTTTGGTGTGGTGTGAGGCTCTTGGGATTTCACAGAATTCTTTCTTTTGGACCTTGAAAATTGTGTTTCCAATTGCTCTTTGAGAAAGTAGAAATTATGGCTGTACAGGAAAAGAAGTGTGATTGTGGAGGTGAGAGAAAATTAATAATATTGTCATGTAGGTAGAGATCTTTTGATTTCATTAAGAAATTAGCAATGGGGAGAATCACTTTATTGAATTAAAGTCAAAAATTGGTTCAATACTACAAATTCAAACTTCAAATACATCCATATTTTGAGCTGTCTAGTTTTTGAGGACATAATTTTCCTTCAAGTACTGATGACTCCTGAATCTAGATTGTGACTGGAACCAACTTGTTAAGGGAAATAATATTATTCAACAATGATATAACAATAATATATTAATAAATTACTTATTAAATAGTCTGTGCTTCTAGTGTAGGTCAAATAATGAAGAATATTTGCACATGTTGTTTAGATGAAGAAAGGAAAGAAAAGAAATTTAAATCAGAATTGGTTTCTCCTTCTGTCAGTGACTTGCCAATACATCTGGAATAGTGTACTGTTAATATATATCTATTTATATTTATATAAAAAGTTATAGAAATGAGAATAAAACTGCTTATAAGTAGAGTCATCTTTTAAGCAGAAGAACAATAAAGAGACACAGAGAGAAAATTAACTAGAAGAGAATTTCCTACATAAAAGACAATATCCTGTACTTTTGTTGTACCAAAATCAAATGCTTTTGAGAAATGAGCACAAAATGAAATATTCTAGCAGCAAGATGTTGATCTTCACTGATAATTAGTTTTTAATTTGAAATGATATCTCAAATTTTCATCATAATTGTTTGCCTAGTGCAAGCTTATGAAGGTGGTGGAAAGTATCAGTGTGAGAAAGGTATCTAAATATCCTCCTTTCTTCAATAAAAACTAATTTTGGTTGAGTTACTTGCAGGTCTTTAACTTCAGAGAGAATGGTGAATGATGATTTTCTTTGAAAAAGAGACCACTTTTAAGTCCTTAAAATTTTCTTCTGAAATCAGATCTAGGTAGGAAGAGTCATATCAACACCAAATTTCATTATGCAACTAGAGCAGAAAATCACATAAAAGGATCATTATCATTAAGGAAGAATGGCTTGGCAAAAAAAATTCACTCTGATAATCACAGAACTGGGTCAATTGTGTCTTGTAGATTTGTTGATTTCCTTTATCCTTCTGGTCCCAAAGAGAAAAAAGGAAAAAAGTGCTGTTTGCTGTTTAATAAAATCCACTATGACTGTCAATAGGGAAGGTCCATGCCATGTGAAAACAAACAGCTCTAAATCAGAAAACAAGAGATGGAGATGTCTAAACAATGCTCTCCTGCATCCATAAATAATTAGCTTTTTACTTCTCTGTTTGTAAATAATTAAGTTATTTGCCTCTTTTTTGAAATATGTGGGTGCATAATGGAGAAAGCCAGATATTGTTATAGGAATATTTACTATTGATTAAAGCAAAGTAGAGTGAGGTCCCTCACTGTGTCCCTTCAGATAAGATCACATCATCTGTTTTTATTTCTTTATGTTGAATTATCTGCATCTATAGCACCTACAGGTTTGTGTGTCTATAAATATAGAAATAGTACATTTTTCTAACCTCATTCTTTTGTGCTGATGTATTTATCACTTCTCACCTTCCCTATGATACTGCAGAAGTTTGCATGTTCTTACTAACAGTGGAATGTAGAACAATCAGTTGAGAATTGTTTCATATTCTGAGAATTAATCTAATTCCTTCCTTCTGGCTTACCATGGAAGTCCATATTTTGTTTTCAGTCTCCACCATGGTATTTTCCTTTCTCTGGTTCAGTTTTTAAAACTCTGTTCACCTTCCTGCACATAACCTGTGCACTCAAACAGAATTCTTGCACTTGAAAGTGTGTGCAGGTGAGTGAAAGTTGCCTCTGTAGTAGGAACAGAAGAGAATGAACTCATTGGAGCTACCAAGAAGGAAATATTTTGGTTGCTGGACCTTTTTTATCAGCAATAATCTGTCACTTAGGCCTGTTCCAGAATTCATGGGGTGTTTAAAGCTCTGGCTCTGGGGATGCCTTGAGCCACAGACAGGGAGAAGCCCCAGAACTGGCTTGGGGGTTCTATTTGATATTTTCTCTCTGGCTGTGCTCTGCTCGTGTGTATCCCCTGAACTCCTCATCTTGCTGATGGATGGTTGCAACCTGTCATCAGTGTGCTGTGAGAAGCTATTTTAGTGTTATATATCATCAGGGACCCTTCTCTCAAGGCAGGTTACTATTATATATCATTAAAATGATGGCCAGTAGGAACAGGCATCCCAGAGAGGGAGCCTTAGGATTTTATGTGGGGAAAAAAATCCTAGTTTACAGGTGAGTTGGGACAAAAAATACAATAGTTGGGAGTTGTAATATAAATAATATGAAAAATAACTGCTATTTTTTATATAAATTGTGTCTAAAAGGAGTGTCTAGATCATAAAACCAAGCTTCTGAACAGCAAAAAATGTCTATAACTGAGGTTTTTATGCATAAGACCTATTGTGCTGTAGCTCACTGAATTATGACAGGTATGGCCAGAATGTGCTGAGCCAAGCCTAAGAATAATTTGGAGATGAAAGGGCACTGTAGAATTTTTCAGAATCTAAATAACTACAGGACTCCCATTATGGATCTGCCTATGATATTTTATATTTTAGCTGCAGAACTTCCCCAGGCTCTCAGGAATAAACAATTTAAGTGATGGCAATCTTGTTGAGTACTGAGAGGAAGCAGTGGCTTCTGCTCACGAGTTCCCAGACATATGGAGAGTGCAAGGAGCTGTGCACACACGTACAATTCCCATGGAAGTTGCCAGGAATGAGCTGAGGTTCCCCAGGAACAGAGCTGGACATGGAGTGTTTGCTGTGACCTTGTTACTACAGCAGTCTCTCAGCTTTTCCTGCCAGAGAGGGTTTTGTAATTACAGAGCCACCATCACCTTCCTAATGCAAGCATAACTCCTGCTGTGTGTCCAAAAAATGGCTCAAACCTTAAAAATGATAGAAATTGGGATTATCCATGAATATAGCTGCAGATGTGGAGCGGGGGTGAGGCTGCTGGAAGTTCCTCTCCTCCTCCCCTTCTCCTCAGTATTGGCAGCAGAAATATTTACCTACAAACCAAAAGGGTAAAAGCCAAGACAGCAGCACTATTTCTATCTGTAGAGATTGTTGGTTTATATCTACAGAAACCATTAAGCCTCATTGCTTTCCTATTATCTTTATTAGAATTAGATATTGGTAGATCTCCTGCATCCTTAGTGTTGTGTGATTCTAAAGTGCATAATGCAGGCATTGAAGAACTGAGATTTTTTTTGTTTTTTGTTTGCTTCTGTACATGCTCTTGGGATGATGATGATAGCCTAAAATAAATCTAAAATCAAATAAACATTTGTGTCCTTATATAATGCTGCTGAAAGCATTTCGAGTAGAAGAGTTTAGATTTTTTTCAGATGAATTTTAAATTTTTTTAGCTATTTTGTGTCGTTTTTTCTTAATTCAGTTTTACACATTGCTCAAATATTCACATTCTTGCTTAAAATAACCCAAACCACACAACTAAATCTTGTTTTGTTTTTTTTACTGCTGCTTTTACTTGTGTGATTCACTTGCTGTAGGGCAGCTGTTCTTCACTTAGGGAACTCATGCTAAGATTGGGAGGGGAAAAACTTGCCAAGATAAAGGAACAAAGAGAATAAAAGTTGATATTTTCAATTAAACTTATCAAAATATTCAAAACACCTTTAATAAAAATCATCTCTGTATCTCATCTCTGAAGAGTGTTAGCTCTGGGTACAAAACACTGATTTTTCTGGATATGAATGCTGAGTTTAAATCAGTTTCTGGACTTTGGAGAGACATATCCAGGAGAAAGGGGATGGCAGAAAATGCTGCTCAGGGTGGCATCTGCTCTGGTTTTGTGAGCATGTTCTCATAATATGGTGTGTCAACACCATCTGCTGAGCAGGGCCTGAGTGAGTCTGGCCTGGGCTGTCTCCACATCAAACTCAAATTTTTGCCTCCACATCAAACCCAGATTGTTTCCAGCAGTGTTGGAAGGATGAGAGCTTGGCCAGGGTGTCCCAGGACTGGCTGCAATTATTTCTGTTGATGGTCTCAGTGTTAATTAACACTGAATGGATCACACCTTCATCTGTATGAGCCAGGTTGGGTCAACACCAGTTTTTAAGAATTGCAGCTTTTAGAAAAAAATCTATTTATTCTGTATACATGTTCTGTGTCTATAATACACAGGTAAGGTACCTATTGGTTACCAGTTTTTGGACTATTTACAAATTTGTCTTTTCTACTTTAGTGACACGTTTCTTCTTTTTTGTGACTCAGCCAACCTGAACTTGGGCAATAATCTTCATATGAATATTGATCTGAATTATTCTTGAAAGGACATTTTCATTGTGAATAAGATTATAGTATTAACTAACATATAATATTGCCTGTGCCACTTTCACTTTGTCCAAAGATTGCTTTGCCTGGTGAAATTAAAAAATTACTTTTATCTATCAAAGCCTCTTCCCTGGGGACATACATGCTCTGGATGGAATAACAGGCAAGGTGAAGAATTAAACAATAGAAAAATGCTGATTGCAGATAAGGTGGCATTTGCATGTGCTTTACACATTGCATGTGGCATGAAAGCTTCAATGTCAAAGCTTCATGAGAGTCTAGAAACTAAAAACTGGTCCTTGGAAAGCACCATGCCTTCCTAATGCATTTCTTATTTATACATCTATATATTAGAATTTCACAATCACTGAAGTTATCACAGTTTCAAAATGTGGAAAGATGACTTTAAATTCCCTCAAAAGAAAGGAATATTTTCACAGGTTTCTGTCAGGTGTATAACCTTCTGAGCACTAAAAATACTGTGGAGAGTCAGACACTATGTAAGTAAAGGAAATTGTCTGGTAGTTTGTATGAGCCTTGATAATTAATAAGTGTAAATAATTATGGGATAAGAGAGAGTCCTTTCATTATTGCTATCTAATTTATTTACCATACACTGAACTGGATATTTTTTTGCTAGATCTAATAGTATGATGTTTTGCTTTTGAAAGTAATTGATAGTGGCAAAGATAAATATTTTTGAACACTAGTTGGCAGCTTAGAGGATGAGTGTCTTTAATTTACTGCTATTTGTGGTTGAATATTCTTGCATTCCACTTGAGTATCTCACATTTAAGTCTGTCCAACTTGAGCATTTCCCAGGAGGGTTTCACAACCACTTTATTTTTGCTTATTTCAGGATGAACAGGGATTCTTGCTAACAGCTTCCCCTGTTAGAGCTGCTCTGTTCTCATAAATGATTAAACACCTCTTTAGCCCTGACTCAGGAACAGGAGCCTGCTTAGACTGTTTAGGAAGCTGAACCTTGAGCACTGCCAATGTGCATGGGTCTGATTCATGGCCCAGGTGGAATTTGGAATAGAAAAAAAACAATGAATGAAGTCAGCAGTGGTATTTGTCACTTCACTTGGACTTTTAGTGCATGTGCTCTATGCATTTGTGGCTGTATTTCCTTTTAAATTATGGCACATTAAACATCCTCATAGAAATCTGCAGCACCTTGCTGACAGTGAAAATCCACGTGCTCCATGCTCTTCACAGAGAGGGTTCCAAAGGAGCACAGAACTGCAATTCCTGAACAGCTGGAGCTCATCTGAGCCTGCCTGCACCCTCAGCATCAGTTTAGGTTCATTCTTATCCTTTTCTGTGTTGTTTGCCATCTGGATCAAAATTGATATTAAATATTTGGATGTAGTCTCAAATCCTCTTACATTTTCTAAACAGCATATTACACGACCTATTAATGCCACCACTGAATACAATTACACAATTACAATTACCCTGGATTCAGCCAGTCCCATTGGCTTTATTTCCCTGTTGCAAGCACAGTCAGTATTTGGCCTTTTGGCTGCTGACTTTATAAACCTGTGTCCATTTAGAACTTAGACTCCAGTTAGGATTGAAAAAAAAGGTGACAAGTTTCTAAATTTATTTTTTTTCTTGCTAGACAGACAGCATCCTAAAAAAGTAAAATATTTTGTAAATAATGATGTGCTGACTACAGTGGCTCATCACCTCTGCCTGCCTGACTCTGCTTAGTACGTTTGTCAGGAAAACAATCATCACCAACCTGGGCTGGTGGAAGTGGAAGGTGTCCCTGCCCATGGCAGGGTTAAAACAAGATGATCTTTAAGGTCCCTTCTGTGAAACTTCCCTTTAGCAAGCAAAGTATCAGGTAGTTATTAAAAATAAGGAGTATAATTTCCTTAGAACTGTTCTAGCAGTTATGGATATTGATCTTTTCCATGCAACAGCAATGCAGTGTGAGTTTGAAGTAAGTAAAAATTAGGATGTTAATGCTGTAATCTGGCTGGAACCTGTGATATTGAAGTCAGGTCACTTTTGAACTCAGTTCAGTGTCTGCCAGAGTGGGATATGCTGCTATTGTCAATACCCTACAGTTTGATCCTGGTTTGAAGTACTTTCAGAGATGCAGCAGGGTTTATTAATAAAGATTCACTTGTTCTTTTATTGATCAGTGGTGCAGATCACACCACCACCATGAATTTACTTGTTAAGCACTAAGCCACCTACATCTAAAAAGTGCTTAATGAAAGGACTCTCCTGAGTCACAGATCTGGAGGAAAAAAAAAAAAAAAAAAAAAGATTAAAAGTGTGAGGGACCAAGGATAGAGATAAAACTGGTTGTACCTCCGACAACTGGGAGTACTTGGATGCTGAAATCCTGAGATCAGTGTCTGAGGGAAGGGAAAAATCAAGGAGGGACCATGGTTTAGGGGGAAAGGCTTGGCTGACCTCTGTGCTGTGCTTTGGACATGGTGTTAGCACATGATGAAAAACTGGAATGCACAGATTGTAATGCAGGAGTCTCTCTGAGCTCCTTCCTTGACCCCGTGTCCATCTCTGATGTTAAAGTCATCTCTATCAGCTTGTACTAGTGCAGGAACTAAATAATCTGGGAGAATATCCATGGTGGGCAGTGCTAAGAATTGTTTTACACTCAGAGGGGAAGCCAAACTCCTCAGCTGTGCCCAGCAGGGTGGGACAGGCTCCAAGGAGTGCAAAGCAGAATTCCTTTCTGACCTGGACAGCTGCAGCTCTTTGCTGTGGTTTGCTTCACCTGCAGAGTAAATGTATTTTTCCTCTTGGAGGAAATGTCAGAATTGAGCTGTTGGGGTGCTGAGTGCTGTTCAGGGTGGGCTCCAGGTCCCAGCCCTGGGGCTTTGGAGCTCCTACAGCACTCCTGAGCAGTTGCAGTCAAAACAGAAAAATGTCCTGGGTTTGAACTCAAAAGATAAACCAGGAGGTGTTGCCTCACTTTGAGATTTTTGCATATCACAGATAAAAGTTTTACTTGCTGGCCAATATCGAGGAGACTGCACTGCTAAACATCTCTTGTATTTAGCACAGCAAGTGCCATTATTACTGAAATACAACCAGTGTAAGGAGAGCATTGACAAGCACAGCTTGTGTTTTTCTCACATGAGTTTAGAATAAAATATCAACCTTTCCCAATAATTTTACATCTCACATTACATCCCAGTGCCATGACTAGGGCAGTGGAGGGGGGAAGCTGCAGTTAGTGATTTTAATTTCTCTTTTCAATTTAAATGTTGTATCCTGATTTTTCCTGATGTTGTAAAAATAAGTAAGTTTTGGAAGAGAATTGAAATTTAAAATTTAAGTTGGGAATTTGGAAATACTATTACAAGCATTTTGTCATTAATATTCAAATATTAATCCTGAAAGACGAGGTAGAAATTAATGTTTCTTGGAGGGCAGAGAGCATTTCCACTTATTGATCTTGTTTGCCATATGTGTTGATAGAAACTTTGAATAATTTGGGATTTCTAGATGTGTTGCCCATTTTTAGGTGTTATCTTTGTGGAGCACTGGAAAGCTTGTCTGACAATGCATTCTGCTAAAACTCCAATCCTTGACCATTACAGGCCAGGAGGTGGTGGGAACATTAATTCTTGAATCTGCACAGACCCACCAAAACAGGCTGAGGAATTCCTGTGACTCTGTGTGATTTTACAGACCCAGATTTACCTTTGCAAATTTAGGTTACAGCAGCAGTGATTTTCATAGTCAGTGATTCCATGACAATGTCCAGAGAAAATCTAATCAAGGTGCAAACAAGGATCCAACATTGCTTGTGGGAGCTGGCAAAGCATCCAGCTAGAGATTTTTGGATCCAATAAGTGCACTGAGGCATAATAAAGAAATTGATTTAGGTTTGTTTTCTTGTTTTTTTTTTTTTTTTGAAGTGCAGCCTCTGATCAAAGAACCCCCATGATAGAACAGATCCAGCAATTTTTCACGTGTCAATGCTTTGATCTCCAATGAGTAAATGCAAAAGAGAATGAGGTGACACATCAAAAGTGCAGCTGCCTGGTATCCTGGGCTGCAGGGCTGTGTGGCAGAGCTGCCAGCCCCTGCTCTGAGCCTCTCTGGCATCAGGGACAGAACAGAATCACCAGCTTGGAAGAGACCTTGAAGATCATTGAGTCCAACCCAGGCCCTAACTCCTCAACTAGACCATGGCAGTGAGTGCCACATCCAGTTTTTTTTTAAACACCTCCAGGGATGGTGACTCCATCACCTCCCCAGGCAGGTGATTCCTGTATTTTATCCCTCTTACTTTGGTATTTCCTTGCAATAACCCTTGGCCATCCTCCCCCAGCCCTGGCACCAGTTATCCTGGGGAGTTCTGCGTGCCTGAATTCTGTTCTGCTTCCCCCCATAAACACAGGGTGGAATTTGTGGCTGGTTATTTCCTTGCTGTGCCCTCCCAGCTTGAGGCCACGGGGATCTTGTGCTCTGGAAGTAAATATTTGAGAAGTGGAGCAGCCAAAGGAGGGCAGGTTTAAACATACACATACAAATAAAAGCAGAATTTCCTCAGGATCTGCTTCTCCATGGCCCAACTAAAACCAGACATTCTCACATCTTTATGAACCAAAGCAGTTCTTAAATGGTTGGATATTCAGACCATGGTCTCTAGATAAATCACTGATGTGTAATTCATTTAGATTTCCTCTCCAGTCAGTACAGAGAGACGACAATTTAGCAATCCTACATTATTCATATAATCTAACTTAGACATTTAAACTCCCTGAAAAGTTAAAAAGTGCAATAGAATTTCTAAGAAATGTTAATATGCAGGAGCCAAGAGTTCTGCACTGCTGTGGTTTGAAAGTAACTCTAGTTTCTCTGTTGTAATTGGTATTTTCTAAGGGAAAACTTTCACTGAGACTGGTTTTAGATAGTGAGTAAAAATAACCTAGAAGGCCCCATGTCTTCTTTTCTCTCTTTTTTTTCTTTTCCCTCCAAGGTAATTCTGCCTAAGCATGTTCTTTCTTCAGTATTTACATTTAATACAGTTAAAACTAATCCAGATTAAGCCTCTGAATGCATCTTCTCTATTTTACCCTTATTATGTTCTGTTTCTGGGTGTAAAAATATCAGTTCCCAAAATTATAGCTGTGGTTAAACAGGGTTGGGACCTTAATTTCTCTGGAGGTTTGGGTTCCACTGCCTCTCCTTTCCACAGGTCACAAGTTTTATTTTGCTTTGGACTTTATTTTTGGGCAGAGAAATCAGATATTTATTTCCTCATGAGCCTGTTTACAGGTAAATTTCTTTTTTTAGTCTATTTTCTCTTCAGTTCTGAGGCAGAAAGATTGCTGCAGAAATGGATGGAGGATGTCAAAATCCTCTTAAAGAAAATTCTGGGCTTATTTTATTTACTTTAATAGTATTTCTCTGATTCACCTTGCATATTGGGAAATACTTAATCCACAGACATAACAGGCTGCAAATGCCTACAAAGTACAGGAAAATAATGATGTTCAAGAAAGCACACTTTGATAATTGTATTTTAAAATTCAAGCCACACACTGTGATTCTGATATTTTTGGTCATTAGTGGAGCAGATTAAAAACAAAACAAAAACATGAATCTGGGAAAGGTAATGAAATATTCTGTTTGATCTGACAATTTCCTGTTTAACACCTCCACTTTGTGGTATTGATTTCTGTACATCACTGCCTGGATAATAATGTTGTTGAATAAAACAAAAATCCTAACAAAAGTATCAAACCAGTATTTGATGTTTCTGTGAATGTTAAAATGGCACCTCTCAAAACAAAAGGAAAAAAAAAAAGAAAAAAGTAATGTAGATAAGAAAGGCTAAAATCTGGTTTGATGTGTACTCTGGGCTTTCCAGCACATTCTGTATTTCATATAGAAAATCAGTAGAACTCAGGAGAAAAGTTAATTTTTATAGAGTTTTACTTTTCTCCAAAAAATCTCTCTAAACTCCCAACCCCAACTCTACTTTTATAGGAAATAGTCCTTTTTAAATAAAGAAACCCCACAATTAAAACAAAGCACAGGAAGTCAATGTTGCTGCTTATTTTGGACTTTTCAGTGTTTCCCTGGGGTTTTTAGGTAGCTGAAAATGAAATTGCTGGAATGCATGCCTTTCTTACTTTTGTGTTAATCCCAGGGGGAAAATATCTGCTTTCAGCAAGACATCTTTTAATATTTCCAGAGAATAAAAGAAGATGTGGTGTGAATGATCTTCCTCATCCAGTCTCTATTCCAGTGGTGAATTCTCTGCTTGGGTTGCATTTATCTTCTCAGCCTTGTGATTTTTTTTTTTTTATTTTTTTTTTTTTTAACATAAAGAAGGACTATTCTGCCTTCTGTCCCTTTCCCAACATGTGCTTGGATTCTCTGGGTTTTCTGCTAGAATTCCTGGCCATTCAGACAGAGCTGTGGAAGATTTCACAGAAATGTTTCTGCTCTTGCCTGTGTCTGTCAGGGCAAGGACAATCCTGGTGACAGACCTGCACTGCTGGGAGATCACAGCTGCTTTATCACTCTGACTTTGGTGATGAAGATCAACTTTAATTTCTTCTTTTTTTCTTTTTTTTCTTCCCCCTCCTTTCTTGCTTGAGGTCACTCAAAGATCACAGGTTTTACTGGGAACTCTCCTCTCCCAGCTGTGAGTGTTTTCTCTATTGATCAGTGGCATAAAGGGGAAATTTCACCTTTGGGGCATTGCTGTGCCATGTGTAGAATGAACTCTTTTTAACCAGATAGCAATAAGGGTCATCATTTCTCTACCTACAAGTTACAGAATTATTCACCAAATCCTAAGGTGCTGAATCCATTAAATATTAATAAAAAGGTGCAGTAGGAATGTGGAAGTGGCAGCCTGGGCAGTGGTTTTGTTACAGATCCTGACCTTGTCCTGGACCACAATTTTTCCCAATACTTGAGGTCTGATATGTCACAGGTTGTGTGCCTGGAAACCTTCCCTGCTGCAGGGACAAGGCTCCAAAATGAAACTTCAGACTTCTCTATATGCATTTAATAAGAATTAATATTACTAAAGCAAATTATTGTTAACTATTACAGTTTTAAATGTGGATTTTAAAACAAAAATGCATTTTAACAGCATCATGTGTTCTGGCATTGTGGCCTTTCAATCACTCATGAAAGGGGACACAAGGACATGAGGATTTTACTCTCCAGGCTTCTTTCTTGAACCAGAATTTGCTTCTTCTCTTGCCAGAACACCTGCTGTGGCTGTGAGGTCTGGTTTGCTCAAAAGAGCAATCACCTTTTGGGATTACTCATTCTTTGTTTAGTCTTGCTCTGCTATAAATTCAGCTGTGGCCAAATTTACTGCTGATCCAAGGACTGAGAGATACTAAAATATCTTGTTGATAATCAGAAGGGGAATTTTTTTTTTTTTTTTTTTTTTTTTTTTTTTTTTTGTAGTTTAATATTAGAAAAAACCAAAAATTTTAAGTTGTTACTTGTACAAGAGGATAGCATTTGTATATGGTGGGACTGGTCTAATCTGTCAAGAACAACAAAAAAAATACAACTTTTCTTGTCTGCCTAGACCACAGTCTGTTCTTAGAATTTTTTTATTAGTTAATGGAGTTCAGTATTTATAATTAGCACTCTGTAGCCTCACACTGAGGAAATGAGGATGTTTCAGAGAAGCAGAGCTCCCCCTGCAATGGTGCAAAGGAGGAGACAGAGCTGAAAAGAGCATTTGTGTTTGTCTCTCACATTCACACACTCTTCCTGCTTGAAACTGGGTTATGAGCTAAAGATAGCAGTTTGTGTTACTGAGACTGAACTTGGGCTTTGGGGTGAGCCAAGTGCAGCTTCCCAGGAGCTGAAGGGAGTTCAGGAAAGATGGAGAGAGACTGTTTGCCTGGGGGACAGAGAGCAGGTTTAGGTGGGATTTTAGGGAAAATTCCTTCCTGGGAGGGTGGGCAGCCCTGGCACAGGGTTCTCAGAGAAGCTGTGGCTGCTCCTGGATCCCTGAAAGTGCCCAGGGTTGGACAGGGCTTGGAGCAGCCTGGGACAGTGGGAGGTGTCCCTGCATGGCAGGGGTGGCACTGGGTGGGCTTTAAGGTCCTTTCCAGGCAATTCTATGATTCAGCACTTCACAAATTAAAGGGAGAAGAAACAGGTAAGAGAATGATTGTCATGTTGAATGTGGCAGCACCTTCATTCCAAAGAATAAATAGAAAGGCTTGAGATAAACCCCATTTTCCTGAGCTAGAGGCAGAGCTGTGGCTGGCAGGGAAAGGGGTTAAAGGGTTAACCCTGACATCCTCAGGGCTCTGGGGCTCTGCTGAGCTCAGCCTTGCTCAGCCCAAGCACAGACAGGTCTGGCTGCCAGGTGAAGACACTGCAACTCTCTGAAGGGTTCTGTGCTGCTTGACTTTACTCTGACAGGGCAATCATTTCTGAGATTAAAAATCAGTAATTTAAAGAAAGGACTAAAAACAACTTTGTGGGACACAAACAGTGAAATCATATTTGTCCTGTGTTTAGGAGCAGCCTCTGGTCCCCTTGGGGATCACAGGTGGTAGCACTGGATCTGACAGAGAGATCTTTGTTACCATGAATTAAAAAATAATCAGTGAATTTAAATCAGATTCCCAGATATCTGCAAGGATTTAATTGGAATAACAAATAGCAGAGTTTATGGTGAGAGAAAAGAGGAGCCAGTCTTAGCAATACTTTTGCTGTTCCTTAGCAGATCAGTCAGCTCACATTAAATACTGATCACCAAACTGCTGAGCTGGGTTAGCTGTAAAATACATTCTTATGGAGATTATCCTTTCTGTTGCTTGTATGATACCAGAAATGGGGTTAAAAGATAAAAAGGCAAATGTAGTGTTTCTGCCAGCTGGTTTGCTTCAGGTATTTTGGCTAGTCAAAATTTTTGGTAAAGAAATAATAGAAGGACAGAATGCAAAATAAGGCTTGAAAAAAATAATTGTAAAGAAATATAAAAAATCCTGAAAATCCTTCACACACATACACACACACACACAAAATCATCACCATTTTTATACTGGGTTCTTTCTACAGGCAATGAGACTTTTAGGGGAATAGGATCAGGGTTCCACATTTTTGAAATATTGTAGCAGATACTGGATGACTGTATTTTGAATTTCTGTGTTAAATGAAACAGTTTGTAATAGTGCTACAAAATTTACAATAGAATTATAATAGAATCTAGCTAATTAAGATGTTTGTCTTGATATAATTTCTTATTATTCACTATGTCTTTTTCCCATTAGACTGCAATAGAACAGCTCTGTAGCATTTCATCAATAGGATGTAATTCTTTGTAATAGCTTAAGTGTTTCTAGATTTATCACTGAAATAAAAAAAAATACCACACTTCCAAACTGAAGACATTATAAAAGGAAATGAATGGAGATCCTTTCTCCTGCATCTTTCCTTTTACAAATCCACATTGTTATTAATGCTGTGCATTAATTCCACATGACTACATCTTTTCTTCAATGAGGATGAGATGTTAAAAACTGTTGTGGAGTGGCTCTATAACCAGCATTTCCAATTTCCTCTGGTCTCTGTCCTCACTGAATAAATTTAATTTCAAAGAAAGAGTGCAGTAGTGCTTCAGTCTGTGCTATCAATGTGGTGTCAGCCACAGCAATCCTAAAATCAAGGTGTTCTAACACAGATATTGCATACAACAACAAAGGAAAAGAAAATCTTTGAGCACTTAGCAGTGAACTGGGTCACATCTTTGGAGAGCTTGCAAGTGCTCACGGCCACCATTAGAAACCAGAATAAGGTGGAGGGAAAAGCTGCAGTTTAGCCTTGTCCTCTGACTGTTGGGCCACTGTGGGGGTGTTTTAAGGCAGAGAAGGTGCTCAGTTCTTAAGCAGGCAGACTGGGAACCCCTGTGATGTCTGGGCAGCAGGGGGCACACAGTTTGTGCCATGATATGCCTCAAGGCAATCCACTGTGACCTTTGTGCCTTCTGCACAGGACAGAGATCAGGCTGATCCTTCACAGAGCATCACTGCTGCACTCTTTCACCTTGTCCTTGTGGTTTTATCTCAGTAGGTGCAAAAAGCTTTAAATATCTTAATGAAAAAAAATCTACAGGAATAGTGCAATCTGTGAGTCCTGTGAGAGCTTTAGAAACACAATCCCCACTCCCCTCTAAACATTGCAGTGCACTGGTACCTGCCCAGGAACCTTTTCCTTGGCTCTTCAGCTGTCAAACAGCTTAAACCACAAATCATTTGGAAGATTATATCTCAGACAGTAAGAACAAGTGTCATTTGCCAGCACTTTTCCAGTTTTGCTGGACTATAAGCAAAAAGCACAGGTTTTAAAAATCCCTCTTTGTGTATTTTGTTGGGTTTTGCTTTTTCTTTAGATTTTAATTAGATTTCTTTTTTTAATTGGATATGCTTTAAGCTCTATTTAGAGTTCCAATCAGAATCCAAAATACACTGATTCTGTTTCAGAGGTTGCAATGGGGTGATGCTCTGCTGAGGAGAGCCAGCTCTCATTACTGAAGGTACAGAATTCCTCTGCTTTTGCAATCTTTTATCAGCATAAATGGAAAAAAAATGCTTATAGTATGATCAAATATCAGGGTTAATGCTAAAATAATAGTAGAACAAGGCATGGTTCTAAAAAGATAAAAGGCAAATATGGCAGCCCTACATAGTGAATGTGAAGGGAAAAAATGGTGGGTTTGCCTCAAAATTGCATTGAGCCAGGTCTATTGAGAATGGCCTTTTTTTTTTTTTTTTTTTTTTTCTATTGATCCATTTGAGCTAAAGAAGAGTGGGTGATGCTTGGCCCATGATTTCACTGCATTTTACCTGGAGCAAGGGGTAAGGACTTCCCTGTGCATTTGCTCTGCAAAGTGGCTCAAACTTGCTTGGTTCTACTAAACCCACTCCTGCCTTGAGATGGCTTAAACAAAACATTAGAATTTTTAATTAATACACAGTGCAATCAAGGCACTCTCCACAATCAACTTAATGTTTAAATTAGGAAAAGGTTTATTTCTTCATTTATTTCACACATCTCTGATGTTAAAGACCAGGGAAATGAGGAATTCAATATTTGTCAACTGAGATAAGCACACAAGCAAGGACTTCCAGCTTTAATTATCCCAGTTCCCAAGACAGAATTCCTAACTATGTGCTGGGTGCCTGAGCTGAGTGTTTTGGTCTCTTTTTGGGTAGATTGTTAAGCTCACTGATTTAAAGCAGAATTTCCTTGAAAAATAAACTTTTATCTCTTCACTGCATATTCCAACCACTTTTTCCAGTTTGGAAAAAAATATTCCAAATAAAATGTAGAAATATTCTGTGTGCATTTAGCTTTTCTTGGATATCAGACAAAAAAAAAAAAAAAAAAAAAAGTTGCTTTGCTGTAATTTGCATGAATTTAGGAACAGAAATCAGAAACCAAGTTGGGTGAAGAAGGGAGAATTTTAGACATAGGATCCACTCAGGCTGGCTTTGGTTTAAGGGGTCTCAATATTGAGTTAGAGGAGTTCAAATACTTGGGAGCAAGGAAATTTTTGACAGAGCTCAAAATTTCCTAGAGTTTTGAGTAAAATTATGGCCACCAGAATTCCTTTTCTTAGTGTAAAGCTCAGTATCTATGGCTTTGGCACTATTAACAGTGAAATGGGACTCTTAAGCAATTAATTAGTGGTATTTCTGGACACAACATTAATTTTATATCATCTTCACCTTTACTTTTAAGAACTTTAGTCAAGAATGACCAAATTACTAAATTGGGGAGTGGGAGGTAAATTCTCATAAAGTTCAAATAGCCACAGAGATGTTTGTATCAGATTTTTTACACATATAAATAAAGTAGAATCATTATGGATAGAGGAGGGAGAAAACTTTAAAATGCAATAATTTGGAAGCAAAATGTGAAATAATGGGGAGGTTTTTTTGAGAGTAATTTTTTTAAACTGCACCTTGGAGATGTAAATACTTTTTCAGTTGATTCTCGGTGATTTTCTGGGTGTGGGAGATGGAAAAGCAGCTAATCAAAGGCAGGAATGGCTGTGGCAGTGAGAGCAGAGGTTCATTCAGAGTGAGCAATCTCCCAGAGCAGTGTCAGGCTGGAGATGCCTCCCCTGCCTCTCAAACAAAGCAATTCATTGCTTGGCAAGAAAGGCCTTTTTCTCCAACACTTGTATCTGAAAGAACATGGCATTGTCCTCCTGTAGCTGAAAATTGCTGCTCTGAAAGCCCCAGCAATTTACTGCTACAAATGTTTGCCTCTATCACAGCAACTTGTACTTTTTGCTCTCTTTTGTTCACGTTTTCTATTGAAATGATACATTGTGGAGGTTTATTTTTGTTGTTTTAGGTGTTTGTTCTAGTCCCCAGCTCCAGGCATTGCTGGGCAATATTCAGTGTCAGGATTTTTATGACAAGATTGAAATCAAAAGCAAAGCAAATAGATAATTCTTATCTCTGTTAACTTTCCAAGTTATTTTATTCTGGCCAATTTGCAGTTTCTAGGACCTGTTACATCTCCTAGAACGGGGAGTTCAAAGCAACCCTCTACTTCTTGGTGTTATCCTAAATTACAACTTGGTTTTCTGAATCTGGGGCTAATTCATTTGGGGCAGAGTGCTCTGTTTTCATTTCCTTTTCTTTGTACCTATGCGCCTTTTACTGGATTTTTCTTGTGGATTATGAGTAGCAAAGTGTGTTTGATGGTTCCCAGTAGAGCCAAGTACTAAAAGGTCCTAATTAAAGCAGATTTGGTGGTGCTGAGTGACTCGTGTTTCCCTTTGAATCCAGTCAGTATTCAATTTTTAGCTGTTCTTTCTCCCAGAGGAAGATTTTCTTTAAGCATTGCTAATACATTTTTTGCAAAAATCAACATTTTACAAATATATCTGGTCCTTTGGTCTGGCCCAGAGGGATTTTTCTGGAGAGGCAGAGAGGCAGGTAGCAGGATTTGTTATTTTGCCATTCTGGCTTTATGGGACCAAACTCTTCTCCCTCAGTTTTGGTTACATGTCAATACTATGTGGAATATAAATAACAGAGAAGAAATCAGTTTTCTAATAAGATGCTGCACAAAACCTTACAAATATATTTCACATTGTAACACTTTGGGTTTCTTTGTCTATAATTTCAATTCACTATTACCCCAGGAGCATTTGTTTGAAATACACATTTGCTGCTCAGCCAGGTTCTCCATCTTCTAGAGCTCTACTGATGCAGCAGCTGATCAAAAAATACAATTTGGGGGCATTATGTTTGTGTTTAGAAATGAACACATGACATACTGCAAGTGTGTGTTGTGGCTTTATGAAATGAAATGTGGAACCCCAGTGAATATTCTGAGACCAAGCATTTTTGTCTCTATGCCTAAAAAACAAAGTCTTTTGAAATAAAAGTTACTGATCCTAATTTATACAATATGCTGACTAGAATAAGCTATTTCTGGGCTATTACAGATGTACAGCCACTGAGGAATTGCCTGGATAAATGTAGGTTTATATCTTTTATCTGCTAAATCAAAGATCAAAATGCAAGATTTAAAGCTCAAGGACATTCTGTGGATTGGTGACATTTCCTAAAGGAATCGTAGATAATAAACCTGTGACTGGATTAGTACAATGAGACCCATTGTAAATGCAGAATTTTCATGTGTGACACAGATAAAACCTTGCCCTCAGTATTTTTAATGATGCTTAAAAGAAACACCTTTGTTCAGTCTCCTTGTTTGAAAGCTCAGAAGGAATAAAACCCATTCCCAGCCATAATTCTTTGTAAAGGGTGTTCAGAGCTTGTCATGATATTGTTTAAAAAGCATCACAAATATCTGCATGCACATATAAATATATGTGCTGGTGTATATAAAATTCCCTTCTGTCTCAAGGTGTTTTATGCAGTAACACTTATTTATTGCTTGCCATAAAAACTATCTGTAAACACTTGTTGCAGTTATTAACTTGAAAGTTTGTGAGAATCTCCCTTTTTTCACATTAGAAAAGCTATTTTTGGCAGGATAAGCCTATAAAACACATGGAAGAATATCTGTTAAATAGGTAAAAACCCATTAAAAGTACAGGTGGATATTGCAGTGACTTAATGACTCGGAGGAAAAAAAAAAACCTATATTTGCATATTCTGCAAGTGAATTAGGAGTAAACTTTGAAAATGTCACAAAGCAGACTGTTATCAATATATATCAACATCCTCGAGCTACTGGCTGGCAATAAATGTCAGAAGAAATTTTTATGGCTTTTACAGCTTATCTGCAATTTGCAATGAGCTTTTTTTTATTCTGTGGAGGGGAACAAGTGGCAGCTGGGTGGGTTTGGGATGTCAGGAATTCCATCAGCACAGGAGCAGGGGCTGAACCCACCAGCCAAAAAGGAACTTGCTGCTCTCATTACTTATTCTTTACCTTTTTTAAAATGAATAATTGAACTTACATTTCTGATCACCTGGTTATCAGCCCACCATTTCATTAACTGCTCATTACAGCATTGCAGTTTATGGCTTTGCAGGCAGAGGGACTGGAGGGGGAACCAGAGCTTTGGGTTGTGTAGCAGGAGCTCTGATTTGCAAGCAGAGCCTGCAGCACTGAGAATTTTATGTCATTAGAAATCTTTTCATCTTTCTCTCTCTCTTTTTCTTTTTTTTTATTTGAAACAGAAGAAAAAAAATTTAATTCTTTCTCAGAATGATTCATATCCTGTGGATTTTTCCTATTAGGCAATGAAGCTGTGATATTAAGATTGAGTATATAAATAATTCTCATAATTCACACAGAAGAAAGAGAAATAATTACCTCTGAACATTTCATTATGAATGGAATTCTGTCAAAAACTTTAAGAAAGGAGCATTAATACAAATTAAGGTCTTAGGGACTCATATTTTAAATACTTAATTCTGGATTTTATTTAACTTTTACCAGGCCACTAAGAATTTTTTTTTTAATCAGCAAAATGAATTGCTGAGCTAGAAAAACATTAACTATAGAATGTAAAATTCCTATGATGAACAAATATTTTATATTTTATGGTGTCTGTCATTGCAGAATGGCTGAACTTGTGTGAGTTACCAGCTTTGTAGAGATGACCATAAACCCAAGTGTCACAGAGAAGTGCTTAGGAGCAGAATACACCAAATTTCAAGTGGTTTTGCACAGTCTCTGTGGGGCTGTTATTTTCCAGTCAGGGAGTGCTGGAAAATGCAATTAGGCTGATTTTATTATTGAAAATCTGGAAATCCAATGACATCTGCTGGGAAAATGGGAATGGTCATTTTTGGAGGTGCTGATTCTTTATCTTGAACAGAAATCAAGGGGAGTGGGAGATTCTCTGCACAGCAAACTCCAGTTCTCACTGACAAGGGCAGGCTGGGGGATATTAAAGCAGCTGAGGAAATGCAATCAGGCATCAGAGGATTATTTCAGGAAAAGTCAAGATGAACCCCAATTTTCAAAATTGCCTGTTCTAATCCTAATTTTTGAGGTTCCTTAGCTGCTGTGGTAATTATTGCTGACTGGGGGAGCCTGAGCTGCTTTTCTGCTCTTCAGAATTATTTCTGCAGCCCTACAGAAGCCTCTGCTCACACACAAGCTAGAGAGAGATGAAGAGAAATATTTCTGCTATTTACAATGTGATTTTTATCTCAAGGCATATCAAAAAATTCCATCTTATCCTACCAATGAATTTGTTCAGCACAGGTAAAACTCCTGTACATCTGTGAGATTCCTGCAGAAAGTTCTCAAATATTTTACTTTAATTCCTAATAATTTGAACAAGACAGCATCTCTCCATTCTCTCACAAAAACCATATCCTTATATTTAGAAATTTGTACTGACTGAGATGCAGAGTTATTTATTATTTTGTTTTTTTTTTTTAATTTGGGACTAAATAATCCCTAAATATCCTTGATTTCTTTATCAGTCAATCACAATTTAGGGTCACAATCCTAAAAAGAGCACATGGCATTTGCAGAGCTATGGGGAACACCAGCCCTGAAGACCCCTGAGCATTTTGCTCCTTTTTTTAATCTGCTGGGGACAAATTTCCTGCTGCTGTTTCCAGCCCTTGTAAAGGACTTTGCTGCTGCATTTTTTGTCAAAGCAAGGCTGATGTGGGTTAATCTTACCAGATATATTTTATGTTATATTTAAGAACTCAACAGCTGTTTATAGCTGTATACAAAATCATAGCTTGCTTATGATTCTTTTTTTATTAAAGAGGAACTGTTTTGGAAGAAAATAACATTCTTAAATATCTCATGAAAACATCCTTTATTTATTAATTTGTTTTTACAGTTTAGACTGTGACAGGGGGAATGTCCAAAGACTTTGTTATTAGATCTTAAAGAGAATAAGTCTGATCTGTCCCAGGCTCTTTCAGCCCATGGGTGAACATTTCTCTGGGAGCCTGGACACAATTGAATTTAACAGGAGATCTCTACTAGTTCAAAGCAATTTAAGCATATTCAGAATAACTTTATACTTGTACTGATTTCTGGTTTTCACTTTTAAGGATGCAGCTTTTCCTGCTTAATCAGATAAAATCACATTACACAATGCTGTGCAAACCAAAGGAGAAATGGCTTTAATTCCTTTTGGTTTTGCTGTGGGTGTTCCCAGTGAGGTATTCTGAGTCTGAGCATCCATTTTTGTCCCTCAGCTGCTGGCAGATTCCAGCTGAAATATTGGGAATGGTGGGGACATTCACCACTGGGATTGAAATGTTGCCCTTTTTCTGTGTTGCTGGAGAGTTGATACAAAAATTTGTGGCTGTGAAGAACTCCTGTGGTGCTTGTGTAGTTTGTGTCATGAGTGGCAAAGCAAAGATACACAGAATAAGGATAAAACAAGTTAAAATAAAAGTTTAAAATAAAATAAAATAAAACTAAAGGATGACTTTTCTCAGACTGGCAGAGGAAAGGCCAAGAGTGGCAACCTGCACCTACCTGGAGTGGATTTAAAATGAACTTAAGCTCTACTTATTAATTAGGTTATTGATTAATGTTTAGGGCTATGATTTCTTAATTCCTCTTGTGTGCTTCAAAATGCAGCTTTGGATAAAAAGAGTTTGTTTGCTTTTCTCACATTCACATCTCTCAATTTTGCTCCAAAAAGCAAAGCTGGAAAAAAAAAAAAACCCAGACTGAAAAGGATGGCAGAGTGCCAGCATGGCACGCAGGGGAAAAACAAACTTAAAGTCATTGGGAAGCTTTAGGACTAATTCCACCAAAGAACAGACTTTTGAAGGTATTCCAGATAAAATCTTGGAACAGATCATGATATTTTCATTTTTTAATACGCGTAATAAAATAAAAATACAGACATCCATTTCCATGCTGCAAAGATTTACTCCAGCTCTAAATTAACAATAACTGAGCAAGGCTGGGGAGCATTATTCCTTTTCCCTAAGAAACAAGAGCAGCATTTGGAAGTTATTAAAATGAATGTCAGTGCTTGACAATGAAACCCCCAACATCTGTAGCCATTTAGATTGGTCTGAAGTGAATATGATGGGAAATCATTGATCTAAAAACCTGGATTTGATTTGGGTCACAGAAGGGTTTATTCTACATACACCTCTTATTTAATACTGCCCCAGTCCAGGAGGTGGCCTGGAATATCTGAAACCCAGCCCAAAGGCAGCTGTATGTAAAAAATCTGCCTGATACCTTGTGAAAATATCTCATTTATTGGGAACAGCTGTCAGGTTTTGCAAAAGTAGGAGAAAAGTTGAACCAGCCAACTCCAGGCAAAGCTTGTTATTTCAAATAAGGGAGGTTATACAGAGATATTAATGTTATTTTGAAACCAAATTTATTTTCACACCACACAGAATCATCTCATGTTAATTTGGATGGGAAAATGTAGACAACTATGCATATATATGTATATATATATATATATATATATATATACAATCTAAAACCACAAATCTTTCGTAGACTTTCACCATTTATGTGCCATGGGAACTGTAAAGGAAAAGAGCATTGGGGTATTTGGGTCTTTTAAAAAATTAGCTCACTTGTGTGAAGTTTGTTGTGCATTAAAATAAGTTCTTTGGTGAATATTAACTTTCTTTCAGTTTGCTAGAAACTTTACCTGATTTCCTGATTGTCTGAATCTTTCCATTTATAATGGCACCTCAATTTTTGGGCTGCTGTAACTTCTATAATGGAAGTATCTGAATCCAAATGAATGGTGTCCATTATTTAATCTATTGAGCATTTTAGTTAAGGGAAAAAAAAAATGACATGAACACTCTTGATCTGAAATTTATCAGAGGGATTATATTTGCCATATGAAAAGAAAATGTGTTGAAAAGCAAAACAGTAATTTCATGAAAAGATGGTAGATGTATGCTGTGACTATTTTATAAAGTTTCAATCTCATTAACCTTGGGATTTGGAGCCTCACAGCTGGGTAAATTCAGGGTAGATATTTTTGCATTGTGTGTCTATACAGAGACATTCAGGAAAATAGTTTTATGCTGTAGCTCATGTGGGTTCTCCTGCTCTGCCCCAGGTTTCTGCTTTTCTCTTGCCTCATAACAGAAGCAGCTGCCACACCAGAAGAATTAAATTCTTCACCTCTGGGAGCTTTTCACGAGCAGCTCAGAGAAATCCCAGACCCATTTGCACTCCATTGAGAGACCTGTCTTGGACTTGCTGTCCAAGTGAATGAAATTGGGAAGATGCTGAGGTTGGGAACACAAGCAGCAGATCCAAAATTCATCCTGCCCACAAAGTTGTTTCCTTGAAGGGTTAGTAATGTATCATGGTTAGTGAAAAGTCAGAAATACATATTTTGTCTGCAACATGCTGGACCTTGTTTGAAACATCACAGGGCCATGGAATAAATTTGATTTCTCAGCTGTAGTCAGAGGAAGAAGCTGCAGCTGGCATCTCAGGGACAGTGGTGTGGATCAGGAGCAGAGGTTGTGCTCAGTCAGTCTTTGAGAGGATCATTCTGGAATATTTTCTTAGTGTTGGAACTCTTATGGAGAAGTCACCTGTGTGTGATGCATTTGTAATCCATGAGAAATAGTTTAATAAATTAAAGGCTTCATAAGTCTTCCTTAGTCTTTAATAATTAAAAGAATTTTTAATTTTCTTAGGAAGTAATGGGAATAGACAAAGCAGGCAATGGATGGAATAAATCAACATGATGAATTAATTAATGGTTCACAAGGGATCTTAAATTAGGTCACCTCTTAAAATATGTCAGCTGGTTATTTGCTTAAAGCTCATATTGGACATACCTAAGAGAACTTTTCAAGCCTCAAAATCTCTCCAGCAAAGGCCACCCAGAAACAGCTCAGGGGCATCATCTGGAAATAAGATTAATGAAAAGGCAAAGCTTGCTTAGATTTTCTTTGGAGAATTCACAATAAAGATGAAGCTCCATCCAGTATTTGACTCTTGATTCGTCTCACTTGGAGAAAAAAGTTCTCTCTAATCTTATCCCTTCACTTTCCAAGTGCACATCCATCATGGTTTTCCTGAACTTCTGAGCAGTTTCAGATCAAAAATGCAACTGGGAAGTGTTACAACTGGTATTTATGAAGCTTTTAGCTGTTGTCAGCATGTGACTCCCTCTGGAGTTACTACATGAAACCAGTTCTTATTAGCACAATGTAGGCATGAAAGTATGAAAGGCCCCTTAATTATTCATTTAATAGGATTCTCTTCCAAAGGAAAACTTGGCTTAGCCTATTTTTCAGTACTCTGGATCTATCCACAAATGAAGTCCAAGAGGATTGTATTGTTACCTTATAATTAGACCTCTCAGGGGTTTTTATGCTTTTCTGTTCAGTTTCCAAATGTATTTTGAGTGCCAGTTGTCTCAGACAAGTGGAGTGATCAGCATTGTCCTGAGCACTGTACTGGAAGTGCAGTGGGGAAGCACAAAATTCCATTTTGGAGTTTGGTTATTTGCTTGGTTTTACCTGTAATTCCTCTCACTGAAATGGAAAGGGGTTTTTGTGTCCTTGTCCTGTTGTAGTCCATATGTTCCAGAAAGTGATTTTATATAGGTGTGTGGTTTTTGCTATTATAAAATGCCAACATAATTTTTAAAGGAAACTTTATATTTGCCTCTTAAAGGTGGAACAACTTTGTACTACAAACATTTTCTTGAAAATCTTGTGCATTTTATTAGCATAGCTTTCCTAGGAATTGTTTCCTTTTCTGAAACTTGATATATATTTCTTACTGCATATTTAAAAGCGCACAGTATTTTTGGTCCCTCAACAGATGTTAGTTTTCTTCTGATCTCTTTCAGACATCTGGAAATAATGTCATTATGAAATGTAACTAATTCTCTATACCCAAAGTCTGGTCTGAAATCCTGCAGAGATACATCTGCTACATCTGCACTGTATTAGAAGTGATTCATTGAAAGTCTTCTAAACTTGGGCTGGGCTCTCAGCTGGGGTGAGTTGCCACAGCTTCCCTGGAAGTGAAGTTGGGAGTCTGCTCTGTGCTGTCAAATCTGTTCAGTACAACATTTGGGCAGTTCCAGTGCTGCAATGTGTTACAAAGGAACTAAATTTCTGGCAATGCCTCCTTTGTTCCAGCCAGAATCCAGAGAGATCTTCACCTAAAGCCATTGATTCCTCATTCTTTCCTTTTTGCACTTTTACAATACCTTTTTTTATATATATATATGAATCAGCTGCTGTTCTACTGTGTGTTGAGGGATCAGCCCTGCACAGAGGAGTGGTGGGGTCAGGGCTGGCTCAGTTCCTCCCCTCCCTATTTAGAACAGTCTCACCCTCTCAGAACTTCCTTGTAGACATCAAAGCCCTTCACCTGCATAGGTGCAAGTAAAAGGAGAACAAGAGTCTGGGGCCAGAACAAAGCTCCAGCCCATCCCTGGCAGGGCTCTCCTGCAGGGAGATGTGTGCTGGCATCATTGCTCCACTATCCCAAACAATTGCTCCTTTTCCTGCCCGTTCTGGGGTGGTTCTTTGGGAATTGTTCTGTACCAGTGCAGCGTGACCTCGGGGTGGAGTGAGGACTTAGGGAGGAGCGTGCTGCTGCTTTCTGGAGTTACCACCAGCTCCACAGAGCAGCAGGAGCCAAAGGGATCAAATCTTCAACAGATAAATTTTTAATGCCTCTGGAATTAAGAATTCCAATAAATTTTGAGGACCTTTGCCTCCACTCATTTCTTTCCTAAGAAGTAGGAATGTTCTTTTCCTCAAGATCTATTTATGGAGATGGTGTTTTCAGTTACTTATGTGAAATTTGTAAAGCTTTTTAGTTGTGATGGTTTTTTTTTTTTCCTTTTTAAAATCAATAGTAGTAAAAACTGATTCATTAATTTGATTTTAAAAAATCACTTAAATACATTTAAAAATTAATGCAATCCAACTTATTTAGCAAATCTTAAGTAGCATTAGTGGCAGAGTGCACAAAATAATGTGGTTTAGTGTCTTGTTGGGGATTTTTAGCATCTTTTTCCTAGATTTTTATAAAAGCTTAGGTAAACACAGAAATAAAGCAGTAACAAGTTATATCTTGGAAGATGGAACAAAAAAAAAAGTCTGAAAAGAGTAGACACAGGGCTTTGCAAGGCACAGGTGAGCTGTGAATTTTATGGGAACTTCCATGGGCAGGTCTGTGCATGTGCCTCACAAGATGATTGTAGGGCTGAAAATAGAGTTTCACAGATACAGGATGAATTTGTTTGTAAGATCAATATGTTCCCTTGGGCATCTTAAATGTAAGGTAGGGCTGCTGGGGTTTCTTTCATGGTATGTCTTGGTCATACTTCAGAGAGGATGGAATTAGTTGGAATATTATAAGGGTGTTGACATAATTCATGGAAAAGCGCACTTTTTATAAAGTATGCTTTCACTTTCTAGAAAATCTGTCAGACTGCTATTCTAAAAGACACTTTTTGTCAGCAGTACTGATGGCAAATGTAGGAGTCTGCTTCACTGAATACGCCATTTAAAGTGCATTTAAATTCAAAAGTGGAGAGGAATTTATATGCAAAACGATCACATTCAATAACTTATAATCAGAACAAAACCGCCGCTGATTACCAAGTTTCTGGAAAGTAGTTCAAGGGCGGAAAGAGCAGAAATTTCTGCTGTTTGCAGATTTATTTAGTACTTAATCATTGGGGATTGGTTTGTAAACAGCTTGTTTAAAAAAAGCAGTTGGTGGATTAGCTCTCTTTGTTTGATGCAAACCCACAAATGTCACCCTCTCCCTCGAAGGCGGAGGCGTCAGGGGCGTTGTTTGATATCTGACAAGGAGCTGGCAGCAAATTGGGTTTGACAGCTCGTCTTGGGTGCGAGGCGAGACAGAACGGGGCCCAAGGACGGGCCGGAGCCGCTGTCCATGGTGCTGCTGACAGCGCTCACCCGGCGCCCCATTTAGGGGATGGATTAATTAATGAATTAATGAATTAATGGTGTCAGCTCCCAAGGAAAACATCGCTAGGAGCCTGGGGACTACCTGTTGTCTGTGTAGCCTCTGGGTGCAGCAGGAATCTGGAATTAAACACGGATTTTGTTCTCTTGTGTTCCTGTCACTGAGGTTGTGCAGGGGATTGCTCTGGCCCAGATGTCTTTGTCACAGAAAATGTTTGTGGGTTTTTTTTTATTTGTTTGTTTGTTTGTTGTTGTTTTTTCCCCTATGCTTTACAAATTTGCATAGAAACTCTTCCAAATATATGCTTTGTTTTGTAGCATAGCTCCTCAGACTACAGTCAGCCCATCTGCAAAACAGTTGTGAAAAGGAGCAGAGGAAACAGGAATAGGGACTTGAAGCTGGAGGAATGACAGAGTGCAGAGACTGCAAGGGGAGGAAGATTTTCTGGCAATTTCAGATTTAATAATTCGTATTTTAGAAGTCATGGATGACCAAGCATACATGATTTGTGTGATAGGTACTGCTCAAAAAGCCATCAATGGCAAACCCAGGATAACTCTGGATCATGTAGAACATCCCAGAGTTGCAGTTCAGGGCTGGAATTGTGTTTCTTGTCTCTTTTCTTCCTTTCAGAGATGGTTATAAAGCCCTGGGATGCACATTTCCCTTCCCAACATTTTCACACTTCATTTATGATATCATTCAGAACTTGTGGAGCTGGAATCTGACAACTGAACTAATGAGTTTTGAAAGAGTCCTGCAAAAGTTAAAAATAACCCCCGAGGTGATTAGTAATACTTTTCTAAAAAATAGTATAAATATTTTTCTAAGCAGTATAAATATATAATAAAAAACCCAAAATATTCTTCACTTGACTGCTGGGTTGATGGGCTCCTCAGGGATGACCAGAGGTGGGTTTTAAATTCCCATTTTTCAAATAAAATTCCTGATTGCTCTGACATGCCTGTGCTGCTGGTTTTGTGCTGCCCATGTTTCATGGGAGATTCTGCACCTGGAGCACTTTGATCTCTCAGGTTTTTCTACCCTTGCAAGGTTCCAAATTTGCCATTCAGGGATTCCAGGTGCTCTGCACAAAGTGGATTAAAGGGCTTTAGAGAAAAGGGCTGGGCAACCTCACAGTAGGCAGCTGATTGAAACTTACTCGTTTGAAAATCTGTTGTTGGAGAAGGAAAATAAAAATATTCCTTTCTCTTGTGATGTAAATCCCCATATTCTCTTTCTGACTATCTGAAATGAGTACATAATTTGCTGATTTTTTTCAGTTGGAATATGGAGCCTTACAAAGAAAAAAGGCTGGTGAAATAACCCCCTAATCATAAAAAAAACAAATAAATGAAACCTGGTACTACAAATACATTTAAACAGCAGAAAAAAATTGTGTCCCATCTACAAGTCTAACTATATTAAAAAAATTATAAAAAAAAAAATGTGTGAGAGAGATATTGATTGGTGGTAGAATAATGGAGGGGGGGAAAAGGTAATTTGAGTACTTAATCTTTCTTCAGAATTATTTTCCTGTGAAACCTTGATATTAGGAATATTTTCTGGTCATGTGGTATAATGCCCTGAGATAAATGATCAATGTGCATAGAGAGATTGCTTCATTTTATATTATTTTATATTGCCAGCTTTTAGAAGATGAACTCTCTGCTTTAAATTTGTTCCTGATTCCATTTGTTAATGAAAAATAATGAGCAATTTTATGGAAACTAGCAGGAAATATACATATAATAATAGCTAGATGTGAAGATGATTCATGGATATTTCTGAATAAGAATGGGTTTAGAAAACAGAAATGGAGAAATTCTGCAAAATTGCTTTTATTTTGTGCAAGCCTGGCTCTGGAAGGGATGCTCTGCTCACAGGTGATCTGTTCATTTATTCAAAGCATCTGGTTTGTGGCCACAGCCCAGATTGCTGGAGCCAGGTTTGCCTGGCAGCACCATAAGGGCAGGAACTGAAGGGATTAAATGTCCAGTTGAGGATTTCCTGAGCACATCAGGAACTCTAGGCAACTCTTCACCTTTACTGAGAGATCTCTCTTATCCTTCTACCTACAGCAGATTTTTTACCCTGAACTTAGTTCAGGATCTCTGTGCCTTAAGGACACCTAATGCTGGGTCATGATTGTTTTTATTGCATTTTTTTTTTTTGTGGTACACATTGAAAATTAAGCAGAATTCTTTCTGCATTTATTTGGTTTCACATGGTTGAGATGCCATGCATCTCTGTAAAAAATTGAAAGCTTGGGAGAAAAATGAATTAGATTTCTTTGTGAAGTGATTGGATGGATCTTAATCAGAAAGCTGGTAGGTCAGGAAGTATGAATTTTGTAAATGGTAATTACTGCATGATTAGGAAGCAGGAGAGAGAGGGAGTGGGTCTGTCCAAATTAAAAGTAGTCCATTGGTATAGGTTTTATTTGAGGGTTCATATTCTGTGTAAAAAGAACTGTGGATGCCTGTTCTTTAAATGCTCAGCAGTGAACCATTTTATTATATATGGGGTGTACATATTTACATAAAAATAAAATTACAGGGATCCTGTTAAATTTATCTGAGAGCATAAAAAGCAGTCTTCCTGCAATAAAATGTTTTGAGAATGAGTAATAGCACTGTTTAGATGAGATTCTAAAAGCCTTTAGGATTATCCAGCTTCCATTTAAATTATGTGGTAACTGATGAGGCTGCTATCAGAATCAGATTTTTCTCTGCTTACTGATGCTAGACAGTTCTCCTCAGCATGGTGTCTTCAAGCTCTCACTTATTTAATGATTCATTGTTCCAGTCAAGAAGAAAAAAAACCCAAAGCACAAAATAATTACCTGACAGCTTTTTAAAATTAACTCACTTGGGATCTAAAGATTGCAGCAATAAATTACATATTGTAGGTTCATTCCTCTCCATTTCTACTCGTGCATTTTTCTGTTGTGGTGTTGATGTCATGAGTGATATAACCCAGAGGACTGAAGGCTGCCAGCAAAATTCCTTTGCATGAAGTCTTGATGAGATCCAACCCTGCACTTCATCTTTTGTCAGGAGCCTGAACAGCTTTTGAACAGAGCAGGAGTTCTCATCCAGCAAATAATTGAGCTTTATCTTGTGAGGAAAATTGTGCCAGATTTGATTTAGCCAGAAGGAAATTAATCTTTGTCCCAAAATATATTTGACTGATCACATCAAAAGTAGGGGACACTAAGCCAGACCTCAGGGAATCACAGAATCAGAATCACAGAATATTCTGAGTTAGAAGGGACCCAAAAGGACCCTCAAGTCCAACACTGAATGGGCCTTGCAAGGACTGAACCTGCAACCTTGGAGTTTAGCACCAGGCTGTGACAAACTGGGCTGATCTCAGAGATCCTGGATAGGGTTGATAGAAACATTACCCTAAATTCTGACTAATCATGGAATTGGAGGAGCTTTGCCAGGCCCTGAGTGCACCAGCTGAGGGCACAGCTCTGCCAGCCTTCCTGACTCCCTCTGAATTGGCTCCATTCCCCTGCAGAGTGAAGGAAAAGATGGGGTGCAAAAAATAAAATATTGTTAGTAAAAAAAAAAAAATAAAACTCTGGAGGCTCCCTCAAGATGCTCTAACTTAGAATCCACTCTTTTTAAAAATCCATCTTGGGGAAGAATCAGGAAAAGGAAGTCCACAGGAGATGTTTCCTTTTGGAGCTCTCCCATCCAGAGGAAAGCAGATGCTCCCAGAGCTGGGTATCAATAATGCATTGCAGCAGGTGCTGCAGGCTAGGAGACTCTCAATATATTTGAACAGTCAGCTCCTGCCTTTTCTGAAGGAAACTCTGAATTATGGATGGGAACAAACGATGCCTTCTGATGGCAACATTTCAATAAAGAACAAATGCAGTTCAGGAACACGAGGCCATTGTGCAACGCTGTCCTAGGAAATATTGGAAGGCACAAATTTGGATAATGAAGTGATCATTTATAATGAGCTAAGTGTGTTCCCCTGGATTTCTGATTGTGGCAGAAATACATGTCAATATTAATCTTCAGTTAGGAACACTCTTGCTCCCAACTTGTTCTGCAGAATTCAGGCTGCCCACTTTATAAACGGTCAGCAGTGAATCAATGCTGAGAAGCAATTCACAGCAGTCAGGATGGATTTGTGTCACTGTTTAGCTGGGGATGAGTCCTGCAGAGGAAAAAGCTGCTCTTGTTCTTTCGAGTGAGCTTCAGCCTTTACTCAAATAAACCTTTTCTCAAAGGGGAGGGCAGAGAAAATTCTTTAGAGAATCACTAATTCTGATCTACCTCGAGTCACTTCCATTTTCTTCCTGGAGCACAGAGTGAATTGTGCTGTGTGATCCCTGTAAGTGCAGCATTCCAGGGCAAGGTGCCTGGGAATGGAGAGCAGTGTCTGCCTTTTGTTCTGCACTTGGAACCCAGAGGCTCTATAATATTTTAGAAAAAAAGAAATTTTTCCCAGCTGAAGAACTGTGAGAACCAAAGACAAAAAGCAGCACTTCACATCAGCACACCATCAATAAATAGTTTTTCTTCCCAGACATTTCTAAATCACATAGGATTTTTCAAATTAATGAGAAAAGAAAAGAGACTAAATTAAGGGAACTTCTTTTAAGAGCTTTACATCAGGACTGAGAAGCATCTCTATAATCAGGCATAAATAGGAATCAGGGTGGGTGGGAGAAAGATTGGAAAAGGGCAACTAAAAACTCCACTGGGCTGTAGCTCGTGAAATATGGAAGATATCACAAAGATTAAAACAGCTACTTAATTTCTGTCAGCAACTGTTGCCTTCAGCATGTTGAAAGGAGCCCTATTTTTGGAAATAGGCAGCAATGCATTTGATGTATGCTAATTATCAGGCTGTCTTGGAGGTATTTGGAGAAAACAGTACTGCATGTAAAATGATTAAACAGGAAAAATTCCCATTTTCAGTGCTGCTAGTGATTTTGAGTACTGGACAAACTGGCTGGTTGGTACAACAAAGAAAAATACCAACACCTGTAATAGAAAATCATTGCCTGGGGACATGGAAAATTTATCACACAAAATTCTAAGTATCACCCAAATCCAAAGGGATTTGACCTATGAAATTGCTAATTCCATGTCAAATTGGAGTACTAACAACTGGGAGATGGAAATACATAATGCAAAATGTATAAATGAGGAAAAGCATAAAATTGATGGGTTTATAAAGTTTAATGTGTCCAGTTGATGTTACATTTCTTGGATAAGAAAAGTGCATTTTTAGGCAAGTAGAGAGATATTATTTGTCTGATTTTCTGAAATACATCTCAAGGTTATGGGTGAAAAAAAGATTTGTTAAACTGAAGAAGGAAAGGTTTGAAATTAGGATTTTATGGTTATATGGTGGACAAAAATGGCTTGCATTAAAATGCAGTGTCTTGGACTGAAAGAAAGGTCCTTTTTAAAGATCTGTGTACAATGTTTTCTTTGTTCCCTTGGGTTGACTTAAATGAAAATGCACAAAATAAAAAATAAAAACCACAATGTTTTGAAGCAAAAGTATCAAGAGAGTCCAGAGTAAATGTATTGAGGTAAAATTTAAAACCATTAATTGTGACCTCTGTTGTTCCATACTATGCCATAAGATCCCTGCTGAAGTTTTTGGTACACAGTCAATTTTAAGCTACAGGCTTTATTTTTTTATTATTTATTTTTTTAAATTCCAAAATAATCTGCAATGAATTAAATCAAAACAATCTTACACAGCTTGAATATTGAAATTTTTACTGTTATCCTGATTCCTCATTGTAACTTTAGGTCTCTTGGTTATCATTTTCATTAGCAGCAACTGCTGAGAAGAGTGAGGGTGAAAAATTGCTGAATTCTTGGTTTCAGGAGTGCCAAAGCTGCCCCCTGAGCAGGCAGGTGCTGCTCTGTTGGTACAGCAAAGTCCTTCAAGCCCTTCTGATGGAATGGCAAAGCTTTATAATTATCAATTATCACTGAAAGTACCAGCTGGGGGTTGAGCTGCTGGTGCCTGAGTATTTTTAAAAGCTCCTGATGATTGAGTTTTGGATAGAGAGTGGATGGTGTGGGCTGAAGTTTCCTTTGCAGAGGTGTTTGCAGTCAGAATCACTCCCTTGCACACATTTTGCATTTAGAATATTGGTCCTCAGCTCTTCAGTGCAAGAGCAGGACAAATTGAAAGATGGCAGAACTGGCAGAAATTCCCTGGATTTGCTTCCATAGAATGGTACTTCAGTCTTTGGTGGTGTGGATTTGATTTTTTTCATTTTGGTTTATGCAAGTGAGCAGTTTTAGTTAGTCCTGGCAGTTTTTGATTCACAAGATTGCCCTTGTTCCTGAGCCTTAAAGCACAGGAAATTTGTGATCCCTCCATGTGAACAGCCACAACACAGCTGGAGGCCAATCAGCTGGACCAAAAGGCTGGCCCCAGTCAGTGTGTCAGTAAATCAAACATATTTACCCTTGTAACTCCCTACCTTGGCCACTGCATGATAGTGGCCACAGGAGAAACCCAAAGGACACGAAGAAATGGATCAGATGGGATAAAGAGAGGTTTCCTTAGGTAAGATGGTGCTCAGACTGTGAGCTGGATAGACACAGAGAGACATTTTTATTTTTTTTTTAGTTGCCAATCAGAGTTTAGCAGTTAAGTGGAAATATTAGACTTGTGCAGGACTTTTTCTATCTAGGTGGTTTATGAGATGTTATTCCTTATTCTTTCCCCACCTCCAAACAAAAAGAGGAATGAGGGGTAACCCTTTGAATGTCCTGGAAGAAATGGGCTCATCACAGCCTAATCCTAAAAGGAATGTAACAAAAAGTGAAGGCATTTGATAAATACAGCCAGAATTCAACATCTGATAGTATATCTAAAAAAGCCCCAAAACACTATCTTCACATGACTGCCATTTGTTGGAGCAGTGCTGATATGCTTTATTTTGACCTATTTTCTGATGTGCTTTATATCTCAGAGTGCTGATAGTGAGTATTTGTATTCATGCTTTGGCTGTATGACTAATTGAAGAAATTTGTAATCTTCTCATCTCATGTTGGCATTACATTACATTGTTTCATATTAAATATGCTGCCTCTTTTAATCTGTGGGTTACAGATGCTTATTTCTTTTCACATTCATGGTAGTATTATCCTATTAAGGGTATTTGTGATTTATTATTGCCTTTGTAAAGGCCATCTCACAGCAATATGCTCTGCCACGTTTGGCTGCAAACAGGAATTTGTTTTACTAATATGAAACATGTTTATGGACTGCTGTGCTAGCTTATCAAAGTGCCTGTTGGAGGAGCAGTTATTTGAGATTTTTCTGCCTGATGGAGATTTAATGGTGTCAGACTTAGGGAGAGGGCTGGCAGCAGGTCAGGGAGGGATCCTGCCCCTCTGCTCAGGCATCTGTGAGCAGGTCCTGGGCTGGCAGCAGGGACAGGGAGATCCTGGAGTGGGGCAGAGATGGGAAAGGGACTGGAGGAAATGCTGAGGCCAGGGAGGTTGGAATCAAACACCAAACCAAGCATCAGGATAATGAGAATCTGAAACTGAGTCAAAGGCTCAGCAGTGACCTCAGCTCTTCACTTGCCTCTTTCTGTCTGTTGGGTTGTCTCAAAACTTTAATAAAAACAAACAAACAAAAAAACCCCTACCAAAACCCTGAAGCCAATTAAAACAATAACAAGAGTTTTTATAATAGTTGACCATAGAGAACACATACAATTCTTTGTAAGTTTAGGAAGATCAAAATTGTTTCTTTTACTTCTAAATAAAATGATGGATGACAGTACTCTGGGATCTAATCAATATAAGCAGGAATGGAAAAAATAATTTAGAAGCTAATTATTTTTTAAAAGTCTTTAAAGCTTGTTTATTCTTGTAAACAAGGTGAAATTTTGGCATCAAAAACATAATCTTACTAAGATGTTATTAATATAGAAAGGAAATACTTTCTTTCAAATTCCAAAACCTCTTTTTTTATTCTTTGAAACACCTTTGGAGTGTAGAAAAAGATAATAGATATAAAGTCAAGAGTCTGAAACCATCTTAAATCCAGTCAAGCAACAAGCCACAAGGGCCTGGCCATTCCAGCTCTTTCTGAGCAGAGAAAAGCAAGCAGTGTAAGTCAGAATAAATAATTTACAGTGCAGACTGTCCCCTAAGATGCAGTCAGATTTCAGGAGGTGTCAGATAGCAGATAGTTGTACTGATTTAGAATAGAGCACAGTGGGATCCAGGCAGGCATTTGCTGCTGAATAATAATCACAACAGGAGACTACACAGCCCCAGGAGGTTTTCTTGTGTTATCTTCAGCAAAGCACGTTTAGAGCGATGTGAGAGACACGGGCTGGTGCCATCCTCAGAACTTCAAAAGTTCTGTAGCTCACTTGGGAGGGAAAGCTGAGCCTCCTGTGCACAATCCCTGTGTGTGTGCACAATCCCTGTGTGTGTGCAGAGTTCCTGTGTGTGTGCACAATCCTCGTGTGTGTGTGTGTGCAGAATTCCTCTGTGTGTGTGTTTGTGTGCGTGCAGAATCCTTATGTTTGTGTGTGTGCAGAATCCTTATGTGTGTGTGTGCACAATCCCTGTGTGTGTGCACAATCCCTTTGTGTGTGCAGAATTCCTGTGTGTGTGCAGAATCCTCGTGTGTGTGTGTGTGCAGAATTCCTCTGTGTGTCTGTGTGTGTGTGTGTGCAGAATCCTTATGTGTGTGTGTGTGCAGAATTCCTGTGTGTGTGCAGAATCCTCGTGTGTGTGTGTGTGCAGAATTCCTCTGTGTGTGTGTTTGTGTGTGTGCAGAATCCTTATGTTTGTGTGTGTGCACAATCCCTGTGTGTGTGTGTGTGTGTGTGTGTGTGTGTGTGTGTGCACAATCCCTGTGTGTGTGTGTGTGCAGAATCCCTGGGTGTGTGTGTTTGCAGAATCCTCCTGGGGGTGTGTGTGCAGAATTCCTCTGTCTGTGTGTGTTTGTGTGTGTGCAGAATCCTTATGTTTGTGTGTGTGCACAATCCCTGTGTGTCTGTGTGTGTGTGTGTGTGCAGAATCCCTGGGTGTGTATGTGTGTGCAGAATCACTGTGTATTTGCAGAATCCCTGTGTGTGTGTGTGCAGAATCCTCATGTGTGTGTGTGTGTGTGCAGAATCCTCAGGGTGTATGTGTGCAGATTTCCTGGGTGTGTATGTGTGTGCAGAATCCTCATGTGTGTGCAGAATTCCTGTGTGTGTGTGTGCAGAATCACTGTGTATTTGCAGAATCCCTGTGTGTGTGGAGAATCCCTGGGGGCGTGTGTGTGTGCAGAAAGCCTGAGTGTGTGTGTGTGCAGAATCTGTGTGTATGTGTGTGTGTGTGTGTGTGTGTGTGCAGAATCTGTGTGTGTGTGCAGAATCCCTGTGTGTGTGTGTTTGCAGAATCCCTGTGTGTATGTGTGCAGATTTCCTGGGTGTGTGTGTGCAGAATTCCTGTGTGTGTGTGTGCAGAATCCCTGTGTGTGTGTGTGCAGATTTCCTGTGTGTATGTGTGCAGATTTCCTGGGTGTGTGTGTGTGTGTGTGTGTGCAGATTTTCTGGGTGTGTGTGTGTGCAGAATTCCTGTGTGTGTGTGTGTGCAGATTTCCTGTGTGTGTGTGTGCAGAATTCCTGGGTGTGTGTGTGTGTGCAGATTTCCTGTGTGTGTGTGTATGCAGAATTCCTGGGTGTGTGTGTGTGCAGATTTCCTGGGTGTGTGTGTGCAGAATTCCTGTGTGTGTGTGTGCAGAATTCCTGGGTGTGTGTGTGCAGAATTCCTGGGTGTGTGTGTGTGCAGATTTCCTGTGTGTGTGTGTGTGCAGAATTCCTGGGTGTGTGTGTGCAGAATTCCTGGGTGTGTGTGTGTGTGCAGATTTCCTCTGTGTGTGTGTGTGCAGAATTCCTGGGGGTGTGTGTGTGCAGATTTCCTGTGTGTGTGTGTGCAGAATTCCTGGGTGTGTGTGTGTGTGCAGAATTCCTGGGTGTGTGTGTGTGCAGAATTCCTGGGTGTGTGTGTGTGTGCAGAATTCCTGGGTGTGTGTGTGTGCAGAATTCCTGGGTGTGTGTGTGCAGAATTCCTGTGTGTGTGTGTGTGTGTGCAGAATTCCTGTGTGTGTGTGCAGAATTCCTGTGTGTGCAGAATTCCTGGGTGTGTGTGTGTGTGCAGAATCCTCATGTGTGTGCAGAATTCCTGGGTGTGTGTGTGTGTGCAGAATCACTGTGTATTTGCAGAATCCCTGTGTGTGTGGAGAATCCCTGGGGGCGTGTGTGTGTGCAGAAAGCCTGAGTGTGTGTGTGCAGAATCTGTGTGTATGTGTGTGTGTGTGTGTGTGTGCAGAATTCCTGGGGGTGTGTGTGTGCAGATTTCCTGTGTGTGTGTGTGCAGAATTCCTGGGTGTGTGTGTGTGTGCAGAATTCCTGTGTGTGTGTGTGTGCAGAATTCCTGGGTGTGTGTGTGTGTGCACCTGGGTGTGTGTGTGTGTGCAGATTTCCTGTGTGTGTGTGTGTGCAGAATTCCTGGGTGTGTGTGTGCAGAATTCCTGGGTGTGTGTGTGTGTGCAGAATTCCTGGGGGTGTGTGTGTGCAGAATTCCTGGGTGTGTGTGTGTGCAGATTTCCTGGGCGTGTGTGTGCAGAATTCCTGTGTGTGTGTGTGTGTGTGCAGAATTCCTGTGTGTGTGTGCAGAATTCCTGTGTGTGTGTGTGTGTGTGCAGATTTCCTCTGTGTGTGTGTGCAGAATTCCTGGGGGTGTGTGTGTGTGCAGATTTCCTGTGTGTGTGTGTGTGTGTGCAGAATTCCTGTGTGTGTGCAGAATTCCTGTGTGTGTGTGTGTGCAGAATTCCTGTGTGTGTGTGTGTGCAGATTTCCTGTGTGTGTGTGTGTGCAGATTTCCTGTGTGTGTGTGTGCAGAATTCCTGTGTGTGTGTGTGTGCAGATTTCCTGTGTGTGTGTGTGTGCAGAATTCCTGGGTGTGTGTGTGTGCAGATTTCCTGGGTGTGTGTGTGTGTGCAGATTTCCTGTGTGTGTGTGTGTGCAGAATTCCTGTTGTGTGCAGAATTCCTGTGTGTGTGTGTGTGTGCAGAATTCCTGTGTGTGTGTGTGCAGATTTCCTGGGCGTGTGTGGCTATGTGCAGATTTCCTGTGTGTGTGTGTGTGTAGAATCCTCATGTGTGCAGAATTCCTGGGCGTGTGTGTGTGTGCAGAATTCCTGGGGGTGTGTGTGTGTGCAGATTTCCTGTGTGTGTGTGTGTGCAGAATTCCTGTGTGTGTGTGTGTGCAGATTTCCTGTGCGTGTGTGTGTTTGCAGAATCTGTGTGTGCAGAATCCCTGTGTGTGTGTGTGCAGAATTCCTGTGTGTGTGTGTGTGCAGAATTCCTGTGTGTGTGTGTGTGCGTGCAGATTTCCTGTGTGTGTGTGTGTGCAGAATTCCTGTGTGTGTGCAGATTTCCTGTGTGTGTGTGTGCAGAATTCCTGTGTGTGTGTGTGTGCAGAATTCCTGGGTGTGTGTGTGTGTGCAGATTTCCCGTGTGTGTGTGTGCAGAATCCCTGTGTGTGTGTGTGCAGAATCCCTGTGTGCAGCCCTGGGACTCTCCCTGGGGTCTGTGCCATGCATCCTGTGACAGACACTGACCCTGCACAAGTTCTGTTCTCTCCTCTGGCCTTGCCTTGTGCCATGAGATGCCTGGAGAGGCTCCCTGGGGCAGAACTGGGCAGAGTTAAAGGAATAAAACAGGGATTTATTAAAAGCCTTCAGAGGATTCACCTTGGGCAGTGCAAGAGCCCAGCCATGGCTCCATCCAACATAAAACCAGAGTCATGCATTTTTCCTTTTTCATAAATTTGGGTCCATTCTCATTTTGGGGTTCACTGTCCAATCCCAGCTCCAGGCTCTGCAGTCCCACCCTCCCAGATTCTCTCCTCCATTCTCTCTGTTTGCACTTTTTGGGGCTGGAGCTGCAGCGTGTCCTTGGGTCTGGGCTGGAAAAGGATTGTTTGTGTGACTGAGCTGGGAGGAGAACTTGGAACACTTTATATGGAGTTCAGAGTTATACACTAATGCAGTGCAGAGTCTGGAAAATATGAAAACTGAAATTTATGGCATCACATGGGCCATCCACGAGCCCCTGCATCTTTGCTGGGCCTGCAGGCAAAAACTCCTCTGTTCATTTTCTGTCAAAAATCACAATATTGGCCTCCTCAGACTTCTGCCTGGGAGTTGGCAGTGTAGATCTGAAACAGTGAAATGAGGATGCAATTAATTAACTTCATGATTTCCTGTTCATATATAAATAGTATCCAATAATTCCCACTCTTTTACCACAGATAAGTAGAACTGTAGTAAAAGATAAATCAGCATTTTGGTATCTTTAGCTTTAAGGATAACCCAGCCCAATAATTTTGACTTCTGTTTTTCTACATTTCTCTGGATGTTAGGTGGGTCTTTGAATATTATAAATTGGACTTTTTCAACAGAAGAAAAACAGGCATTGAAATATTTAGTGTTTGAAGAGTCAGTGTGTAACAGATGCTTCACAAATTTAAGTGTTTGGGCATATTTCAGAATTGATCAAAATACTGTTAGTTTTTCACTAAATCTGAAGTTTCAACAGACTGTGATGCCAAGCATTTGTCAGTGAAATTAGTTCAGTGCAGCCACTGGCTCTGTGGTTTTCCTGTCAGAAGACAGTGAAGACCAACAAAATTTTAATTAGCATTCATATTTAAATTTAGTCTAAATTAATGATCAGTGAGAGAAGCAAACATGCTTGTGGTCTGTTTTGGTACATTACAGAGAAGACTTTTATTCCTAATTTGTCATCTAAAATATACTTTATCTGTTGCTTGGACTATCTGAGGACTTTAGCCACATCATGTTAATGAAGAGATTAGGGAGTCTGAAAATACATTTTGGACAAAAATTGTCCAATAATTGTGACACAAGTGTGCTGTTAAATAAATAAATAAAGCTTGGCATGTCAAGTGAATTGTAGTTTGTTGGTCTCAGATCAATAAACATCTAGGAAATGTTATAGTCAGGCATTTAGTAGTTCTATGGCCCATTCATTCCTCCTAAAGGCAATTTTAATTTCTTCTCACAGAGAAGTTAAGTATTATAACTAATAGCTTTCATAAGCTGCTGTGCAGCAATAATGTGAATATTGAACTTCAGAAATAATCTCAAACCATGCAGGAGTGGCTCTGAAGCCATCACTGCAGAGCTGGTGGGTGGGTTCAGGAGCTGCATTTGGAGCCCTGGTGCAGGTACAGAACAGCCCAGCAGGTTTGTCAGGAGCTGAGCCCTTGCTGAAGCACAGAACCAGAGAGGAAAAGCTGTGGAGATAAATAATAATGACAAATAATCAGCTGAGTGCTGCCAGAGCAAGGGCTGGGCATGGTTTCACACCAGGAAAACAGGAGCACAAGGGTGGGCAGAGCAGCTGTGTTGACTCTCCCTTGGCTTTCCTGAATCCTGACCCTGCAAACGGGACTGGGAAGTTCTGGTGATGCCCAGTGTTCTTACATCGCTGAGGATACTTGGCAAAGTTGTTTGACCTTCGTTTGCCAGCAGCTTGGGCATATCAAAACAAATGAGAAAGGCATTAAATGTCATGGGGGTTTGCCTCTGCAGCAGGATCCACACTGTAGGAGTCTTGACTCCTAATTATCTGCAATTTGAGCTGCAGTTCACTTCGTGGAGGCTTTGTGAGTTCATTCCTTGCTGTTGTGGTGTTTTGTTCATTGTGTGCTGAAATAATTCTCTCCTGGCACTTAATATGCTGTGACATTTGAGGGGAAAACAGTCTTATTTAGACTGAGGAACAACTGGGAATATCCTACTCAGAATAACTTGCTTTGCAGCCTAGCCTTTGGCTTGTTCTTTAATTAGGAGGTTAATTGTCATTGTCTCCCTGATTTTTATCTTTTGTTTTTCTTTAGAAGATACTGAGGGTGGGGGAGGGATAGAACACACACACTGTATCTCTCCTATTTAGATAATGTTTAGACTTTCAAATAAGTTAATAATTGTCTTCACATGTCCAGGTCTTTGCTTAAATAATGAACTTGTATAGGCTCTGTCTTCATGAAATGTCAGGCTGCCCTGTGTCCATATCCTGAACAGAAATGTATTTAGGGCTCTGAGATCTCTTATTTTTCAGCTAGAGCCATGCTAGACAGACAGCTCCCTGTTGACTAAACATCTAGGAGGCTCGTGTTTAATTGTTGTCTCCAGCTGTGATGAACAGCTCTGAGCAGGATTTCTGTTTCATCAAACTCCACTTAAAGGGAAATCAGAGCACTTGGGGCTGGGGGCTCTCACTTGCTGCTCCCTCTTTTTCCATCCCAGGCTGATACATTCCCCTCTTTCCCAGTGCAAAGCACCAGGTATTTTTCATTGCACATTTCCCTCTGCTGCAGCTGCCAAGAGGAGAGAAAGAAGAGTAAACTGAGGGAAAGGGATGTAACATTTTATAGAGAGAGACACAGACTGGGCTGGCTTCAGCTGGGAGAGAGTTAATTCTCTTCCTAGCACCTCTTACCATGCTGTATTTTGGATTTAGAATGGAATAACATGATAGGACATTGATGTTGAAGTTGTTGATGGGTGGTTTTAGCTTTGTAGTTTTTCAGTTTGCTACACTGTGCCTGTGAGAAGGTGCACAAGGAACCAGAGGGAGCCTGGCCTGGCCAGAGGGATATTCCAGGCCATGGAATGCTGTGTCCAGTGCAGAAACTGGGGGGAGTTGGCCAGGAAAGGCCAATTGCTGCTCAGGGACTGGCTGGGCATCAATAAACAGGTGGTGAGCCCATAGGGAATATTACTTTGTGCCAGAGAGATTTTAAATTTGTGTACATGTTTTCTAGGCAGTGTCAGGATGAATGTGTCAGAAATAATCAACTTATTCTAAATTTCCTGTTTGTTCTAGTACAGAGGAGACAGGCTCTCCAAATTCTGGGAAAGAATTTATATTCCACCAAAAATCAGAACACTGCATAAGTATGTGCAACTGTAGATGTAGAACATAAATTGGAAAATGTGTCCATTATAACCAAAACTCATTGTTTTATATGTTATTATCATCTCTTGGTACTACATGTTGATGCAAAGGTTTAAATACCTTAAGCAGATTTTTCCTTCCTATAATTTTGGAGTAGCTTGCTTCAGGTAGATAAGAAGTTGTGTTGTCACCCTGCCATCTTCATCCTAATTCAGGCTGATTTGTCTTGCTCCCTTCCCACTTGGGTGGGAATATTTTAAATAGAGTATTTATACAAGCTGTCTATCTTGATAGGATAAGCCTGAATATCTGTCAGTATCTCCTATTGCAATTGTGATCAGAGGTGCACTTAATAGCTCTGAAAATCAGGCCTAAGGAATTCATTAGACTGCCAGTTCCCTTGAAGTATTCTCTAGGAAAGAGAGTTTAGAGAAGGGCTGGAAAATATGACATTTAGAACCAGTGTCCCACTGAGCCATATTAGCATTAGCTTTGAACACAATTGTGGTTTATCCCACGTGGCTGACAGGTCCCTGAAAGACAGGAGCATGCACTGGCTACTCCTCTGCATTTTATATCCTCTCCCTGCCCTTCCCATGCAGCCACTCCAAATACAAATTCAGCACTCAGCACTGGAAATAAAATAATGCCTGACACCACCTCGGAGCTCCTGACTGGGATCAGCCCTTCCTGCACCCTGTGCATGGGGAGCTGGGATTAAAGAGAGACTTGGGGAGAAGTCTGGGGAGACTGTGCCAAAATAAAATCACATTCAGCAGGAAATCAGTGGCACCTTTCACTGTGTCTGTACCTCGGTGGTGCTGACTGATGCTGACCCTCAGCACATCCTGCCAAGAGCAGAGCTCCCTGCTGGGAACATTTGCATCCTGGAATGCACCTTGGGATGTGTGTGAAGCAGGGCTGGACCCAGGGGTGAGACTGGGGAGGAAATTCCCAGCTGAGCTTTCCTGCACTCCCTGATAAATCCAGTCTGGTCTCATGGATTCACCAGAGGGATTGGCAGGGTCCTTTTGAGTGATGCTCCTGATCCTTCCCACTCACCTGGGCTGTGCTCAGTGCTCTGATTCCAGCAGCTGGGGGGTTTTGGATGCAACAAAACCAGGGATGGGATGCAGGAATGCACTTAGTGCCTGAGTGTCACTGTCCAGTTACAATAAAAACACAAACTCTCTTCCCAGCACAAATCCAGAACAAAACCCCACAGCAGCCACTGGGAAGGAAATTAACTCCAGCCCAAACCAGCACAGGTAGTAATGGCAACAGAAATAATTCATGCCTGGAATAGCAGGAAGGTGTTGTGGGCGAACCAGTTTCTGAGAAATGCTAATCAGCTGCATTGTGTAAAAAGAATCAAAAATCTGGATTGTGATTGACTAATCAGTTAAAATTAGCAGGGGAAAAAAGGGAAAATTTTTACTGAAAAAAAATCTGTCTATTCAATTTTCATTTCCCACACACTGAAATCTTGTTAAACTCCCTGTGTGCCTAAATAGACTCATCAGATAGATAAATTGCATAGATGTGTTAATTGGAATCCCAAGTCATTTTCTCTATTTGATTAGTTAGAAATGATATCATGGCTATAATTTTGATCTGCAGTTGTTTTTCCCTCTCTTAAGATACCTCCTTTTGGCCAGGATTAACCAGAAAATATACCTGGTTATATTTCCCTCAGTTTATTTTCCTTTCTATATATAATTATACATTTCTCTCTTCTCCCACGGCCTTAACCTGTGTTGCCAATTAAGATCACATACAGAGTTTAAAGCAGTGGGAAAAAAACAGAATAAACAATTGAATATGGAGCACTTAGAGAGAGTGGAGTCTTCCATGTCACTAAAGGGAGAGGTAAAGCTTAGAGCAGACATTAAAGACCCTTTGCATTGTCAGAAGTGTCTATTCCTTTGTCCATAACCAGAGTAGAAGAACTTCAGAATGTTACAATGACTCAACTGAAGAACATAAATTACTTGCTGGTGAGAAAAAACTGGATTTTATTTTGATGAATCATTTGATTCTCTATGTACAAATTTGTTTTGTGTTGAATGCAGTTAAAAAAAAAAAAAAAAAGCCTACTTTATCAGTAGGAGATTGAACCTTTGGTATTATTTATAGATGTGGATTAATCTCAGAACCCTGACATTTAACCCTGTCATGTAGGGACCATCTTGAAAAAGCAGGAGTAGGAGATGCTTTTTTTGAAAGGATTTCTGTTGTTAAGCCATTGACAATGTTGTAGCATCTCTTGTATTTGGTGCTCTTGAGTACAAAATTAAATGGCCTCCAAAACACAAGAAGCTATTAATGACAGCTGGTAGAACTCTAGAATTTTGATACAATATGTTTTGTTTTCTTTAAATATAAATATTTAGAAAATTAATTCCAGATTGGGATCAGTGATTACATGACAAATATTTTATTTCTAGCCACAGAACCTGAAGTGGGAGTCTGGAGCCTGCTGTGTCTGCACTGAACAGTTGTGGAAGGGATCTCATTTCTCAGGCTGAGTTTAGGGTTTTTTCCTCTCTTTCCTTGCACTGAAAAAGGAACATTTGCCCATGCTGGTTCTTAACATGCAAAGAATGAAGTGACCTCTTAGAGAACTTGATGGTTTACAACCTGTCTCTGAGCTTTTAAACTCTGGGAGGGTTGGGAAGAGCAGGAAATAAGTATGAGATCAGATTAGCAGCCATGGAGAAGAAAAGGAATCTGATTGCTGAATTCAAAAGGTGGAGTAGCTGCAGGGTCAGCTGCTGTCAAACAGAATGAGAATTATGCCAAAGAACGAGTTCCTGGAGATCATGGGGAATTGGTGAAAAGCAATAGACCTTCAGGAACCTTTCTGCTGTTCCAGTTTCAGAGCCCAGTCAGTTCTGCACTCTGTTCTGATGCTGCCAGCTGCAGCCCAGGCAGTTTCACCCTGGCACACTCCACAGGTGCTCACAGAGCATCCTCAGGGGGCTGTGGCAGCACAGAATTACATGGATGGCACTGGTAACCAGCCCACAAACCCCTCACAGAGCAGCTTCTGTCTCTGCAAAGCTGCCCTGTGGCCAGGGTGTCCCTAGGCCAGGTGAAATGTTGTGTTTAATTTATCACACTTCCCAAAAATTCGGTGCTCTGGGCAGCAGCTGCTGATTGTCTGCTGCTGCCAGAGTGAGGAACAACCTCACCCACTTTTCTGTGACATCCTGGGGACCCCAGAGCTGCTGCTGAGCTCCTCTTGCTGCCAGGCTCGTGCTCCTGAGAGGAAAATGGGATTTTGTCAGGGAATAATCACCTGGACAACCCAAACAGCCTCGGTCTGTGGCACCCTCTGCACCCTCCCCATGAGAGGCAGCCCTGTGTGATCTTATTTCCTTCCCTTATTTAACTCCATGGGAAAAAAAAAAAAGAATTTTTGGAAGGCTTAGAGGTTTTTTTGGCTCTATCTTTTCCTGGCAACATATGGGAAAAGAACACCTAGGGGTTTTTCTCTCAGCATGATCCCAGGGTTGTGTCAAAACTCCATCCTTGAAAGGAACATGTTTACCTTCCCTTGATTTAAAAAATATTTCTAAAAAATTGTTGTGACACAGACAAAGAAATTAATGATTGTTGATTAATGATGCTAAAGTTATGAACTTGAAGAATTAATAAAACTCACTAATGAATGAGTTTTCTCATTCTTCCAGGCACCATTGCTGGCTGGATATTTGCTCCTTCACTTGAATTTCCTGTGAAACAAGTATTGTGAACAAATATCCTCTTATCAGACAAAAAAAAAAATAAATCTATATTCTCAAAATCCCTTTAACTTACCTAGCTGGGCCACTGTTGCTGTGAAAATGTTATTATTCTGGTCTACAAAATATCCAAGTTCTTGTTTGTGAGCTCATCTGGTTCAAACCTACTAGAAATGTGATTTATTTGCTGTGATGGATGCATGGTATCTCTGATTGCCTCTGTAAAGCACTGATGGAAACAATTATTTTACTGGTGATTAGCACTCCTCAGAAGAATGATTATTTTCCCAGTTTTCAAATGCCTGTTATCCTATTTTCCATTTATTATTATATTCTTCTGTAGACTTTATTTTCAGATTATCTGTAAGTCTATTTGTAAATATTATTAGGCCAACATCAGTTTCTGTAGTATTCATGAAATAGATGGAATTTGGATCTGTTGAAATCAGCTTTGCATCATTGTTGTTCCATTTCATTGGACAAATATCCAGCACCTCGAGAATTTTCTGGAAAATTTTCTTCCATGGAAAATTCCTCTGCAGGTGATGGTAGAGTGCTGTAGTTGCTGCCTGGGATTAATCAGTCAAGATGCTCTCCATAGCTGTGGCTTGGGGCCCAGATGAAAACATCCCCATTGCTGAAAAATCCAAATATTTCCAGGCTTGATCATTTGTCACCAGCAGCAGGATCCACATTAATCAGTAATTTCAAATGTGCCTCATCTGGGGATTTCTCCAGGTCTTTGGTACAGTGTACCCATCAAACCACTGCTAGTAAATTAAAATTAATGGCTGTGGCCACAGCTCTGGCCTCAATGACTACAATGACATTTCCTTTGCTGTTGCCTCATGGCAAGGTAACAAGAATTGCTTTTAGAAATAGGAATTTTTCCTACATGCTGGAGCCCCTCCCCTGTGGGATTTCTGTTTGGAATGGCTCTGTCCAGGCTGCTCCTGCAGGGATCTCCCCCAGCTGCTTTGGTGCAGCTGCAAATGTCACAAACAAGCAAGGCTCAGAGAAGCTGGCACATCGTTTTCTCCTCGGATGCTAACTATGTCAGGGATCTTTGCCACTGTGGCTTCAATTTCCTCTGCTTGACAGACCTTATCAACAGCTTAAAACATGTTTACAAACACAATACAATCAGAGTTCTGGGCTCTGGATGCCAAATTATGCTGTAAGCCATTGATCTTTATTACAGATTTGCAGGGTGTCTCTAAATACATTAGTAATTATACATCTGGGCTGTCAGAGCATCTACTCTGGGGCAATCTCCTTTTATGTTGGCTTTGACTGATAGTTAGTTACAGACTTCATTCCAAATGAATTTAAAAATCACAGTGCTGGAATATAAACCAGGTTACTTTAACTTTTCAGCCAAACCTAAGGTGGGAAGATCACTGATCTAACAAGGATTATTTAATCATGTACTAAATAAACTCTAGCATTCATTTATCTGTCCAAGGCAAGAATAAACATCTGGATTTCCAGTAGATGGCCATTTCTCTGCTCCCAGGAGCACAGTGTCAAGGAACAGCTGTCTGACTGTCAGAAAGTAGAAATCATTTTGGTGTTTGTCTTTCCATCCTCTGAAAAAGAGGAGGAATTCCTGTATGCTCCTCCAAAATATTAATAAGCAAAAGGTTATTTCAATAAAAGTGATTAATCATATCAAATAACAAGGTTAACTATCAAAATCAACCCATATTCAGTTAAAATTTTAAAAATTCCTTTGCATGTGAATGTATTTTTTTGCTTTCTTGGTGTGGTGAGGAAGAACAGCTTTGAATGTGCACAAGTCCTGGAGCTCCAGGTTTTCCTTTTATCAGGAGGGAGCAAGGACAATTCAGGCAGAAGTCACTGCTTGCATGTGAGGCAAAGATCTGTAGATCTGGGATGGAAACTCTTCTTTCTTTTTCTTCTTTCCTTATTAGATAATTTTTTTTCAATTAAGTAAAGCTTATCTGAAATTGAATTGCACACTCTATTTTTAATAGTAAAGCTGCACATCCACTTGCCCTTTTTAAAAATCCTACATTAATTCCTGTCCTGTTTATGTTTAGAAGTAACTCATGTTCTTCTTTCATGCTGAAAGAAATTGTTACTCAATTGAATTTGAAAACTGAGTTTAAATGCTTTTATATTTTCCTTTCATCCACATAGTAGATTTATTATCAGAAAACCCTAAACACAGCACATTTTGTTTCTCTGAAAACATGAGGCCATTAAAATTTTAACAGTTTAGAAACTAAATTCACCTGTAGAGAAGCACTGAATTGCTTTACAGAAAGGTACAAAAGAGATAATCCAAAGAGGTCATATTACTAAAATTTAATACTTTAATGCATAGGTTTACTTCTTTTATTAAAGTAGCAAAATTGTCTATTTCATGTCTGGAAAAGAAATTAATGTATTTCCTATGTAAGAAGTTTGCCAAAATTTTCCAACACACAGGTGCTTTAAAAGTTAGGGTTTTATAGCAGCAGAATATTGGAGTTTATTTTATGGGAATCTAATGTTTATTTAGCAGTGTGAGTCCACTAAGGAATTCTTTTGGGTTTGCATCAACAAGGTAATTTTTGCTGGTAAACTAATTAAAATGTTGATAATTAGGGTCAGGCATTAGTAGTTAATTTGCTTTCTTTATGCTTATTTTATGACTATTTTAGCAACATAGGTGATGAAATACAGAAATTGAAATGGAAATGGCAAAATAAATACATTTAGCTTATTTGAGGCAATTTCTAGTAAGTAAAATAAATCAGTCATGTTTTAGAGGAATGGGTGATTTCACCTAATTTCAGGTGAATTAAACAGATCACAAGGGACTTGAAGGATTCCTTCACTTGCAGAAGGGCAATAAAGGTGGGGAAGGGTCTGGAGATTCAGGTCCATGAGGAGAAAATAAATGACTCTATACCAAATAAAGTGATTAGAAAGATTTTTTGATTGTTTTCCTTGGTTCACAACAAAAAATCTCTGCAGAATCAGGAGCTCAGGCTTGTCTTACAGAAATCAGTTTTATCAGCAGCAGCATTTCACTGGTTTGGAAGCAGTATTGGTGTGAATGCTCTGATTTCAACATTATCCAAATTTAAAAGTCATAATGCTCAATATTTATAACTAGTATGGGAAGCAGGAATTTTGGGATATCACAGCTCACAAAGTAGTGGGATTTCCTCATGAAATGTGCAAATATTGATAATCAAAGCTGTCACTAAAAGATATCATTGATAAACCTCTTCTATTTTCTCTCTTCTTTAGTCTGTGTTTTCTTGGTGATAAAAAAATGTTTCTGACACTTTTCAGTTTCAAACTGTTCCTTTAGCACGTGTTCCTGTGCTGGAATTCTTTCTGTTTTACTTAATAGACCCGGGGGTTTTATGAACATTCCAGAGGTTTTATGAGACTTCATCCTGCCATTCAGTGAAGGAAAAACATGGAATGGGAACTCATGAACACAAGTGATTTCTAGAGACCAGCTTCTGCCTCAGCTGCACAGAATCCAGAGGATTATGTTGCTCTGAGGGTTTAGATCCAGGGAAAAATTTAAAAGTCAGTTTGGAATTTTTCAGGTTTTCTCACCTCCATTCCAAAGTGGAGAAAATCCCTCCGTGGAGCTTCCCTGTGGCTTTGTCTCTTGCTTCCTTTTTACATTATTGATACTCATTTTTCAGGATCTGACATTTATGTTCACATCAAGGCTTGTGTGTAAGCCTAAACCACGAGAATCTCTTCTGTGCTTTGAGACCTTAAAGAGTCTGAAATCTTGGGGTTTAACTGTGTTTATTCATTCTGGCAAACTGAGCTTCAAAGAGAACACATTATTGGTGTGGAAATTTCCCATCTTGATGGGGTTGTGAGCCCCATTCTTCAGCTGAATCATTCAAGAACAGAAAAGTGTGAGTGAGTTTAATTCCTATCTGTTAAAAAATCATTTATATGATGTTCCAAAATGTAAATGCAGGAGTGCAACTGTGTTCCCTCAAGAAAGGTCTGAGCAATGTAAAACTCATTGGCTTTGTTGTGCCTTTTAACAGAGGATGGTTTTAAGCCTTTCTTTCCTCTCTTGAAAGCACAAACAGTTCACAGGCACGTTCTGCAGGAATTTTAGCAGGCCCAGGGCAATGCAGTGAAGTCTTTGACAGCCAGCACTGTAATGAAGGAGCAAATAACACAGATGAATAAGTTTTTCTTTTGTGAGTTGTTGTTGTTTGCAGATTACAGAAAAACGGGAGACAAGCACCATGACCTTCCTACTTAAAAAGTCTCAGTTTTGTAATTTTGTTTAGTTCTAGAGTTGTGCTTTTCCTCTTTTGTACACACACAAATCAAAGCTCACCAGAGGCAATCTTGCATAAAGTGACAGCTGTTTATTTAAATTATCTGAGCCTCATTCTATTTCCATCTTTCTCTGACAGACATATGTTCAATTGGTGCATCAGAAATAGATGCACATATTGCTTGCCATCCTGCAGGAGCTGGGGACTGGACAATACTGGTTGCTCAGACAGTTGTATAATATTTGAGACCTATTTAACAAGTGCTGTTCTTATTTTATTCTATTTTAATCAATTCAGTGGCACATATGTTTGGGTAAACATTTTGACTCTTTTGTATTGGGAGATGTGATTAATTGATCATACTAACACCAGAAAAATGTCAAGAGAATGTCCAGCCTCAGGTTTAAAAGTGCCCTGAGTTTGCTGTAAGTGCAATATGAAGGTGCAATAATTCTTTTTTATTTGGAATGCAATTTGGATTTTATGGGAAAGCAGTTAATGTAAGTTTGCCATCTTTTTTGATGTCAGAAAAACTTTCAGACCCACACCATCTTCAAGGGTTAATTTCTCACAGCAGATTTGAAATTGTGCTCTTTATTTTTCCTGAGAGTTTGCAAAGTGAATATACTTGAAGGATGCAAAGGGAATGCACAATTATTTTTTACCATGGATAAGAAATAGAGGCAGAGCAGGCACAGGGCAGAAGGACTGACCCTGAGAGGAGAAAGTTCTCATTTTCAGTGTAGTTTAATTAATCCTTGTTACTCACTCACTGCTCTGTTTGACCCTCTTGCCAGTATTTCTGTTAGACTTCTACTGTTTTTGTAATTGCTGGATTTGGCATCAGAAATGTCCTGAATTGCCACCCTCACAAGAGCAGTCTCACCACAAGCTCCCAAGGATGGCACCCAAGGTTTGGGCATCCCTTAATCCTATAAAAGATACTTGTTTTCCCAATCCTAGATATCCAGATTTCAAAAAGAGTATTGAATGTTTTAATGTTGTTTCAAAGTCCAAATCAGCAGTATATTTTAATGAATGTTTGCCTTTCCATTACATGGTGTCATAGCATTCTGATGATCAGTTAAATGCAGCTTTGCTTGAGGGCAAAGGGCAAACCAAGCTGACCTCAAATCTTTCACCCTGAATTTAACAAAATTCTTCATTTATACTTGGATTTTATTAAAATATATGTGGGTTAAACCTAACATGGTAAACCTTGCATACTGCAGTTTCAAAGTCAGTTTTGGAAAAACCTTTTCTTATGTGAGAACAATACTTTTGAAAGCTCCTAAGGAGAAAATTCAATTCTTGTTGGGTAGCATGAGGTATGTTAGGAGCATAGAAAATTCCTCTAGGGTACTCCAAATGCTCTGAGAGGGTTTGTGCTCCAGAAATTCTCCAAGTGCTTGGTGCTGGCTGTTCAGCAGCAGCAATCCAGATAATTGCCACCAGCATTTCCTTCCTTGCTCTCAACTCATCAGGAACATGGTTCCCCAGCAATTAGGTTTGGATTTTTGTTTGTTCTTCCCTCCTTATGGCCCAAAATCTTCCTCGTGGCTGCCTAGAGATAATGCAGGAACCTGTGTAAAGGAAAGGCCCAGGGCAGTGGAACAAGGAGCTCTGGGAACTTTGCCCAGTAACATCAGTGCTCAGCAGTTTCTCATTTAACTTCATCCTTTCCAACAAGAAAAGATGTTTTCTGAGCAGTGAAATGAATTCTGTGCCCACCTGTCATTTCCCATGGTTTTCTTTATTCTCCACTCTCTTGAATATTTATTGATTCCTATATTACCAGTTTGAGACCCTTTTGTGCCTATTATCTATACCCTCTGCAATCTGATTCCCAAAAATCAATATTCTGTAACTGAATGGATGTTTCTACTTTCTGCTTACGAAACAAAAGCAGGACCCCAGCAAGGTTACAGGCTAAAATGAGAAAATACAGAAAAAAGACTCAAGTGCACATCAGTGTGAATATTTTCTTACAACATAATTAAAGGTTAAGGCTCTACAACAAATACAAAGCTATAAAGTTGTTGCAGTTCCCTTTTTGATCATGAATTTATCTTTCAAAGTTAAAACATTATAAAGTAGAACTATACTGATTTTTTTTTCCCAAAGTTGAATTTTTAAGGAAGAAATTGAAATACCAACACTTAAAATACTTCAGAAATGAACCATTTTGCTTTTTTACTTGCTATTTTTAGCACTACATGCTTGAATGTTATAAAATGAACCAAAATCATTCACTTGGAATGACTTTCTGTAAATTTCCACATTTACTCCTATGTAGAGCCTGAGGGAGTTCCTCTGGTTTCAGCTCTTCCACACTTTTAACCTTAAATGATGAAAGGAAAAAGTAAACTTCCCAAATCTGTGGATGACAATGACCTGCAAGGGCCTGCAAATAATTTGGAGGACAAGGTTACAATTTAAATTAACCCTCCTAAATTGGAGAAACCATCTCACAGATAACATCCAGAAAATGCAAGAGTGGAGTTGGGCAAGGAGAAATGAAAATCAAAAATACAACATGGGGGAGGACTGAGTGGGGGCAGGGAGCTCTAAAATGAGTGGGTCAGGGAGGAATTTTGTGTTCTGCTGTACCTGTAGAGGATACAGAGCTCTGCAAGTAGAAATTTGTAAAACTCAATGTATTTACTGTAGCAAACACAAGGCAGGTGCAGGTTGGTAAGGTTTCCAGAAAATAAAGGTTTTAATGAAAAGGGAAAATGAAATATGGTTCATGATGTTTGAGATTAAGAGTAATTCATGGTTTAAAACTTTGAGAGGAGCAGTTCTGGGAGTCAGAGGTCATGAGTGTCAATATTGCCTCAGAAACCACGAGTGGCTGAAGTCACTTAAAAAATTGTGGGTTTGTTTCCACTTTGGTTTTAAAAACAAGTATGGAATGATAGCAAGAAAACAGGAAAATTGCCTTTTTTATTCCTTTCTCACCCTCTATGTCTTCTCATAGACTTTTAAAATCTTGGAGCAGGTTCAGAATGTGGAAAATATTTTTTATGATGCACCTGTTTGGTCCTCAGCATCTCTAAGAGTGCTTAGAAATTGTATTGATAATTTGAAATAACATTTCTCATTTATAAAAACTTCCATTTGTTCAATGTTAAAACACTGCACTCAAAATGAAGTTCAGCTCAGCAGAGAATAAAACCTCAAAATTGCCCCACCTAAATATTCTTATATTATTTGTTCTATTTAATTGATTACAGTCAATGAAATTAAATTATACTAAAGAAATTCCCACTCAGCTGTGACAGGCACAAGTTGTACTCATTAATCAGACTTTTGCAGAGGAAAATAAATAAATATAATCAAACCAGAATGAAATTCCATATTAATATTAAACCATAATTATAAATTATAAATTAATTATAAAGTTAACTGATTCTCTTATTCTGATTCTGGGAACAGGGAAAGTGGGATCAGCCTTTTTAAGGGGTGGCAGAGAGAAAAGAAAAAGCTTTTCTAGGAACTCGTGTGGCTCTGAGAGCAAAGTTCTGGGAGACACCATTTACTCCATGTTCTTTAATTCTGCCTTTTGCTGCAGGCTCAAACTCAGATTAGGAAACAGATTCTCATTTTTTAAGTCATTGGGCAAATTTTTTTTCTCCTGCTGAAAGCAAGGAATAATAGGGCTACACAAAGATTTGTAACTCCAGGAAAACTATTTCAGCTTTTTCAGGATTTTCAGATACTCTGGTTGTAAAAAGCAATCTTAAAGCAGAATTTTGGTCTAAAACTCTCTTGCATCTGAAGGGTTGTGTTTGGGGTTTGTTTGTGTTGCTGTAAGAAACAGCCTCACAAATGTGACTTTTTGAAGGTGTTAAAAGTTGCAGAAATGTTTATTTAAAAGAGAGAGAGAATACTTTTTTTCCTAGGAGTTATTTATCAATGTGATACCATCTGAAATGTGGAAATGGCAATTATAAAGGTCATTTTAATTAAATTTAGAGCTATCTTCAGGCTTGCATCTATTTAATTCCCTGGTGACTCAGATTAAGTATAGAGCAATCCAGGCCAGTATTCTATACACAGGCTGTGAAGATAAAAACCATAAATGTGTGCTCCTGTCTGGGCTTTATTGATGCAGGGACAGAGTTTCAGGTTTGACTCACTTGTTTTATCTCTGATTTTATCTATTTTTTTGTTTCACCCAGTGCCTTAGGAGCTCCTCCCAGGGGATATCCTGGGTTCTTACCCCAAGCAGGTGTATCTGTACAAGAGAAACTCCCACAAACCCATAGGCTCCTTAACTTGCATCCTTTATCTGTCTTTTTCCTTTCCCTAAAACAGCCTTGACTTGTTGGATGCACTTTTGCTTTCAAGGCAGAGTTTCAAAATTTACCATGATAAAGCTGTGCACCGCCTGGACATCTCATTTTTAACAAAGCTCAGAGCACTCCCCCATAAATTATGACCAAATAAACTGTTTCACCACCTCAAATGGCAAAAATCTACTTCTGAGATGCTGTTGGCATTCCATGACTTCCATTTAAGTATCTTTGATAAGTTTGTGAACATCACAGAAACCTCCACCTGAAAAAAATGCAGCTAGAAAGTCACAGCTATTATAATAATTATTTTTACTGCTACTATTATTTTTAAATGATTGAGGATTTTTTTTGTGTGTGTGTGCCAGAAGTTTAATAGCACCAAGGAGACTTTCCTTTTTACCCCTGCCACTCTCAGTCTCTTTTTTTGAGCTGGAGCTTCTGAACAGATCTCAGACAAGTGACTGCACTGTTGAGCAGGGCAGGTTTGGATCATTTAATTCCTGCTCCTTGTGACCTTCTCAGGCTCACTTGGAGGAAGATAACATTCTGCACTGATAAGACCTTGCCTTCAGGAATATCTTCTCAGAGTATTTCTCTCCCCAAGCCCTGTGGCAATGAGATGTTTTCCCTGAGCAAGCCCAGCTGCACAGGTGGGGCTGTTAATGAGAACACACATCAATAATTGCAGGGGCTCTGCAGCTTTCCTCAAACCCAGCAGCTGCTCAGGGACAAGCAGCATGGGGCCACACAAAGCTTAACTTCTCCATTTTAACAAATGGAATTCCACTTTAGGAAAATCAAACAGCTCAAGCTTAGCATAAGCAGCCAGTCTCATGATGTTCCTCCTCCTTATTTTCTGACTCACACAGATTTTTTTTTTTTTTTTAATTTAGCTGCTAAGTTTTTCTGACAACTTATTCAGGCAGCTTCTTTAAAAACCACACTGGTTAATTTTCAAGCTTTTTCATTGGTTTTGCTTACTTCTGAAACTGTTTCCATAATGCTGATGGTTTCAAACATAAAGGGTTCCAGTACTGAATCAAATCCTGAATGAGGTAAAATCAGCAAGTAGAGGATCAGAAGGAAGGATTGGTGGGGTTTAGTTCTCATTAAGGTAGAAAAGTAACATTAGCTAGATGGATGATAAAAAATATTAATTTATGGAAGCAGAAAAGATTTTTTTCTAGGTTCAAGACCAAACTCACAAGGCAAGCAAGAATATCAAACCAGAATCAACTCAGCAAAAGGCTTGAAACCTATGACTGAAAAAGTTTTAAAAGGAACTTTAAAGAAATATTTCTCTTTGTGGTCTTTTGTCTTCTGTATAAAGGTAGCAATTTGTTAATGCACCAAAGGAATTGCAGGTGCACCTGCCTGCCTTTGGGAAACACAAAATTTTAAGGGATTTTAGCCCCTAAATGATCAGTTATTGAACCACAGTTAATAGGAATTTAAAAATAAGGGCTATCAAATTAGCATAGCACTGTTTGGCACACATTGGATTGCATATTGAATGATATGCTTTGAAAATTAACTTATCCTTTACATTAATTGGTGCTAATTACTGCAGATCTGTTTAATATTAATGTGTTAATCTGTACATCAGTGACTGGAATTGCACATTAAATTCAGAATGTCAGTTGCACATTCAATTCAGAAAGTCACTGATAATGTAATTTGTAGTTTATGTTATCATTAGAGTGAGAAAACATGAAAAAAGTTGGATATTACACAAAGCTGATTATCCTGTGTGCATGTGTGAGGGTAAAGAAGATAAAGAAATGTTCTTTAATCTGCTTGAAGAGTGAGCAAATTTATCAGAATTGGGCTTTTTGTTCCTGATTTCTGTCCCTTTGAGATTGCCATTGCCACAAAGAGCATCTCAAAACTTATAACTTTTCCTTTTAAGACCAAAAATACAGATATCCAGTTTTTCTTCTGAAAACCATGCAATTGATAATTAAGGAGGGGGAAAAAAAAAAAGAAAAGCCAAACAACTTTAAAGTTTGAGTCAGTATCAATGAATTCTTGAAAGAGCTTTGCCATAAAAACATGCAAATTAAAAAAGAATATGGATAAAAATGCTTGTTTGACCTGCCCTAGTTTTGACAAAGTGTGAATTTTGGGTGGGTGTATTTGTCAGTTCCTTGGATATTTACAATTTTCCATACTTTAAAATGTGTTTTTAGGCAGGGCTTAAACTGTTCATCCATTTTCTCTTGTTTGAAGATCCTTCAGTTGGGAGCATCCAGAATTCCTTATTTCTGTGAGCTACAGGCTTCCCAGCTCATTCAAATGTGCTCATAGGGAAATTGAAGCACAGAAACTTCTAAAATGATGATAAAACATTCTATAAAGAGATTTTAGGTGACCACAGAGAACTGTGTAAGATTTATATTCCCTTCCCCTCCACCCCAAATGGTTTGAGAGGGGCAAACATTTAAAACTCAATTTCTGGAGGTATCTTACCAGAGATGGTGCTTGTAGTGCAGCTGTAAATTATGGCACACAATGTTCAAGAAATAGTAAAATAACAGTTTCTATAATTACATTGTATGCCCTGCATTCTAATATCTAATTTTTCTACTTTTCTTCAAAACCTCATAAAATAGGCTGTTAAAGTTAACTGAGGCAATAAAATAACTGTGATAAATTTACATTTACAGCACTGGTTTTTATCATGTTTAAATCATGATGCATAAACCAGGGGACAATCAATAAACATCTATGGAAAAATTTGCATTTAAAATTTAAAGTGCAGTCTTTATGGACTGCTCAAAAAAAGGTGTTTCTGTCATTTGAACTCTGTTTCACTCTGAGGTTATGTCTTGCTGTAATATTATGGTCAGTCACATATTGGAAAAAAGTAAACAGGATTTTATTTGATTTAATATTTATTTGTTTATTTTTTTATTAATGTACCAGAAAATGTAACGGAGTTATGACCAAGTAAGTTGTTATTTTTATATTTAGGGTTTTTTTCCCTCTCTTAAGCAACTTAAAAATAGACAGGAAATTTCATTGCACCTTTTATTTTGGACTGGACTCAGGTTGTATTTTTACCTGTGGATGTTGTGTGTGCTCACCCTTTCTGAATATCTGCCCAGGATTTATTTTCCACTCCAAGTGCATAAACACACAGAGAAAAATTTCAGCCTTAGCATGTTCAATTTATTACAGATATCACTTTGTAAATTTAAATATTTCAGAGATAAACTTCCTTTTTCCTTCTTTTTTCTCAAAGTATGAGGGAACCTTTAACCTGAAACAATGAAACAAGAAAGTTTATACAGTCAGAGTTTAAAAATAAGTTTTTTCTTTCTTCTAAATGAAGGCACGAAGAAAGTATGAGAGTTTCTTGTATTCTTTAGTGAGATTTGTGTGCTTGGTAATAGAAAATTTTTCATAGTCATTGGTTTGAAGGCCAGGCCAGATCTTAAAAAATTTTTTTTTATACATAAAGGAAAACTACTCTATAAAGTGACAATTTACATTCCACTGAAAAGTAGAAACTATCTACTGGGCCAACACAGTTTATAGAGAAATATGATAAATCTGCTAGAAAAAAATGGGAGTTGGAGTAAAGCAAATGCAAAACTTAGTAAAAAACTGCACCACCTGAAATGGGAGATTAACTTGATGATTTAATTTTTCAGATATATTTACTTGCTGTAAAGTGATGTGGTTTATGGGTTAGAAAGCTGTTTATGGGTTAAAAGCAGTTTTATGGGTTAGACACAGTCTTCAGTTTAACTCTATAAAAGCAATATGCTAAAAAAAACCAAGAAAAATCTTCTTTGGGCAATTTTGCTTGAAAGCAAAATCAATAAAGAAAAGTGAATTGTCAACAAAGGCTGGTGATTCATAAATCTTTCTTTTATTTATTATTGAAAAACATCACACTGATCAAACAAATCTGTGATGTCAACCTTCCCTTTATTTAGCTGGAATACAGAATTGCTTTGGTCAGAAAAAGAACACCATGGTTTTGTAAAGAGGTGCAGCTTTAGCCTTCAAGGTTAATTCTAAATCAAGGTTTTTAGAGCTCTGCTTTAGCATCTGAAATAAAATGTCCTTAGAACTTCATGATGAATGGGAAATTAAATGTTTACCCTGTTTTAATAAGTAGTAAAATCACAAATTCTGTACCAGCAATTTGATGGTTGTGTTTGTCCTACCATTCTCCTACAGACACAGCACCTGAATGAATTGTAGCACCCAAAATAAATATTCATGAGCTCCTGGTTTATCACAGAAGTGTGCCCAAAAGTCACATTTTTTCCTTTAAAACAGAGAAAGGAATAAACACACATGGCTCACACGTTGCCACTGTGGGACAAACAGAACGTGGCAGCTTTTCCAGATGTGGCAAAAGCGTGGAACTGGAGCTGTGAATGTGATATGAGGCAGAAAATCAGGTTGGTCCTCTGGTTCTGATGGTGGTGGAAGTGGGTGCAGGCCTGTTGAAGAGCAGCAGCAGCAACCACAAACATTTATCTGCACCTTTAATCCAAGGCTGGGTTTGTTCTTGCACAAGCATCATCCTGGGGTGGGCAGGGCAAGGAGGAGCAGCTGCCCCTGCTCTGCCTTGGGCAGAAATATGTGGCAGTGGTTCACAGGATTCTAAAACAGAGAGTTGAGTGTGTTTGTCATCTCAGGCTTCTTTTTGATTTTTTTTTTTTACCTTTGAAATAGTTCCAGTTCTAGTGCTGTGCCACTGGTAATGCCAATTCCAGTGACATGGCAATTACACAAATATTGGACAGGAATTGCTGATATATGTATCTGAACACAGCATCAACATGCTCAAATAATTCTGAATTAGTTCATCATCTTAATTCCTTCATACCTGCATCTTTCTCCCATCTTTCTGTAGTTAATCTGCCTTTTGGAAAAAAATGTGTGTTCTATGGCCTGGTCCCACACACTTGTACTGAGAATCTTTTCAGCTTTACAAGCAATAGATTAATTCTAAAAGTCCTGAAGATGGAAAAAAAAAATTTAAAAAAAAAAAGCAATTTAGCATTTCAAGCATATGAATATTTCAGGAGTGTCAGCATCACTGAAAGACTCAGGAGTGCATAAATCCAAGGGCTGTGCAAACCCTGCCTTAGCTGGACAACTGCAGGGTGACTTAAATGAACCTGTGCTTGGCCAAAACCCAAATAAGGCCAAAGTTTGCAGTTCACTGTTTGCCTTGGACTAAAATAGCTGGCAGTTACAGAAGGTTAAATGTGCCTTGGCTGATAAATTATGTTTTTTTTTAAGTAAGCCAAGCAACAGGTTATTACAAGCCCAGATGTGGTGCTGTGCTGGTGGCACTACAAGCAGCCAGTGTCACAGATGTGCACCTGCCATTCCTCAGGCTGCCCCTCCCCTGATTTCAGATTTCCTTTTGGGATTAAATTTGTCTAGACTAGATCAGTTATACATTAGGCAACATTCCTGGTGGAACAAATGTGTTCTTGATAATTGCTGATTTAGCTAGAACTTTTTTTCCCCTGTCTTTTCCTAGGAATTTATATTTGATGAATTTTTCTTGTCAAGATACAGGAACTGACTTGTATTTCTCCATACCCCATTGTAACAGAGTTGTCTTCAGTACAGATGAGGTTAAAGGCCCATTAAATTCTGTCAGGTTTGACTGTGGCCAGGGGTGGATGTCAGGGGATGTGTGAGGTTTTGTGGAGCAGAGAATTCCTGAGGCAGGGACAGTCTGGGTGTGCCCAGGAGGTGAGGGGGTTTCCCTCCATGCCCAGGGCTCAGCCAGAGCAGGGAGGCTCGTTTGGGGTGGCTGATTTAGGATGGCTCATTTGGGGAGGCTGATCTGGGGTGGCTGATTTGGGGTGGCTGTTTTGGGGTGGCTGATTTAGGATGGCTGATTTGGGGAGGCTGTTTTGGGGTGGCTGATCTGGGGTGGCTGATCTGGGGTGGTTGATTTGGGGTGGCTGTTTTGGGGTGGCTGATTTGGGGTGGCTGTTTTGGGGTGGCTGTTTTGGAGTGGCTGATTTAGGATGGCTCATTTGGGGAGGCTGATCTGGGGAGGCTGATCTGGGATGGCTGATCTGGGGTGGCTGATCTGGGGTGGTTGATTTGGGGTGGCTGATTTGGGGTGGCTGTTTTGGGGAGGCTGTTCTGGGGTGGCTGTTCTGGGGTGGCTGTTCTGGGGTGGTCGATTTGGGGTGGTCGATTTGGGGTGGCTGATTTGGGGTGGCTGATTTGGGGTGGCTGATTTGGGGTGGCTGATTTGGGGTGGCTGTTTTGGGGAGGCTGTTCTGGGGTGGCTGTTGTGGGGTGACTGTTTTGGGGTGGCTGTTTTGGGGTGGCTGTTTTGGGGTGGCTGATTTAGGATGGCTCATTTGGGGAGGCTGATCTGGGGTGGCTGATTTGGGGTGGCTGATTTGGGGTGGCTGTTTTGGGGTGGCTGATTTGGGGTGGCTGATTTGGGGTGGCTGATTTGGGGTGGCTGTTTTGGGCTGGCTGTTTTGGGGTGGCTGATTTGGGGTGGCTGTTTTGGGGTGGCTGTTTTGGGGTGGCTGATTTGGGGTGGCTGATTTGGGGTGGCCATCCTGTGCTGTGACAGGGCACAGCCAGCCCATCCATCACAGGAATTCTGTCTGCTCAGCCCTTGCCAGCCCCTGACATCTTTGCCAACACAATATTCTGCTGTCTCCAGAAGTGATGAGCCATCACTCCTGGCTCAGCCTCAGCAGCTCATTTGTAATGTGGTCTGGATGTAGGGAGCACCACAGAGGTTTATGGGCAGCACATTCTGAGGGTCCTGCAGATCCCATCTTTAATCATTGCACAGCTCTCCCATTAAACTGCTCCTCATCCTCTTTTCCTGCAGGGAATTCCATTCATGAGTAACTCATCTTTTTTCTAATAGGAATAGCTGCAAATTATTTTTTCTTTCTTTATCATGTCACATGTATGGTGAAGGTACACTAAAAAGTAAACAACCATTTTTGCTTTCCAACTGATCCATAATTGCCCAGCTAAAGGGGAAACATTTATGACCAGCTAGAAATTAGGATTAATTACATTTGAACTAATGAATTGAAGGTTCTTCATGAAGAATTCTTGTACTTCACCAATTCCCATCTGTTTGAAAACAAAAGCAGACACAAAAACCTACAGTCACAAAACCCAAAAATGACTGAAATATTTATTAATGACTGATCAACAAAATATAAATAGTTCACAGACAATGATACAGAGACCTTAATAGGCTGTAGGTCTCATCCTGAAGCATCATTAAGTTGTTATTCTGGCCTAGAAGACACCAGACATTTCCATCAAAAACAGAAAAGAGGATCTAGCATGAGCTGGAAAGAAGAATGCATTTCTCAGTTATAGGGTTGAGTTATAGGATTTTTTTCAGGAAATACAGACAGCAAGTAGTGTTAAGGGTCTGTAAAGTTTCTCATAAACAACACAGCCAATCCCCTGATCTGTGGTGCTTGCATGTCAAAAGAGAGGAGAGTTAAATTAGCTGGACTTCATTTTTTCCACTGCCATTGAAGAGCAATATTTTATTTTCTCTGCAGACAGCAGTAGGGCTGATGCATCTCCCCTTAGTGAGCAAACACCTATTTTTTTTCAGCTCAGTTCTTAAAGTTTGTTGACCTTGTTTCTTATCTAACATGGCAGAAGCTGCTGATCAGGACTGCTGCTGCTGATTTCCCAAACTAGGTGTGTTATCTCCTTTGATCTTTTTGTACAAAGCCAGTCAGATAATTGATCTTTTGGGCTTGGTAAACTGAAGAAGACTAACAATGAAACGCAGACCGGAAAAAAAAAATATTTTGCAGTAACATGAAATATTTATTTGAAACACAACAGTTTGTGTTTACTTTTCAAGACCTTAGTTTTCTGAACCAATTTAAATGCAAGTTGCTTCTTGTAGTCAGAGAATGAAAATATAGATAAATTTATACAGAGAAAAAGTGTTTAATCAAAATTGCCTTAATGTTGCAAAGGTGATTATTTCTAAAGCTGTACATTTATTTCACTTGCTATTTCATCATATATTCCACTCTCTGCTTTTTTTGAATGATGAATTAGGGGATCCTGGGGAGAGCAGGTTTTTAGTATCAAAGCTGCTCTCTCTTCTCACTAATTTACAATTAGAGGCTGAGACAGTCTCAGGGAGAGTGAGAAGTGAATTTGATGTGGAGAGTTCCTTATCACCTCTGCCTGAACAAGGGTGAACCTGCAGCCAGGCTGAACAAAGGGATTTTCACCCTCCGTGTTAATGGGCTGAGGAATTCCTCATGTGCACTTGGGTTAGAAATAAAAGTGAAGCCCTTGAGGACACACCTCGTGGCTACACCAGAGGCAGATGTCTAATTTTCTCCTTATTATGTTGTTTCCATGCTATTAACTGATCCACTCCTAGAAGTCAGAGAAAACTTGGCCTCACGCCCTGAATTCTTGTCAGCAGACTTTGAAGCTTTTGTGTTTTATCTGGCAAACCTAAATCTTTATTGATTTTCTTATTTAATCACATTTCCCAGAGAAAGCACGGGGAATAAGCCACTAGACTAGGGCTTAAGAAATTTCAGTTTAAGCCTTTTTTTTTACCAGTTTTTCCTCTGAGTCATTTAGGTTTTAGCACCTGGGTTACTCCAATGGAATTGAATAACACTTCACAGTTTTACAGGATGTTTGTAAGGGTAATTTCATTAAAGATTTAAAAAGTGATGCTACAGTAAAAAGCCATCTGACTACAATTTCCTGCCATGGAAAATTGGTGGGGAAAAGAACATTTTTTTTTTTTGCCATACTGATATTGGTGTCCCTTATTACCTGAATAAAACTCATCCAGACAAAGGCAGTGCAGACTCTGATTGATGAAGTTCCTGCATTGCCCTGCAAAGAGAATTTGGCATTTTTGTGATGTTGGGCAAAGTTCTTGGAGATGGGAGGATTCACTCCCTGCTGAATGTGGTGGCTTTATAAATTAGAACAGCATTTATGGGCAGGAATGCTTCTCACAGGAGATGAGCTCTCACTGACTTTTTGACACCTTTTCTGCCTTGCCTTATTTTCTTGGGTTCTTCTTCTCTTGGACTGTGGAATGAGGCAACATAAAATGGTTTAAATCTGTTTAAATCTGTTAATTCTGGATTTGTGATAATTCTTGGTTTCCAGAAGTATCCCATTCCTTGGACTAAGCAATGATTTAATGACAAACCCCTAAGCTGAGCATGTAAATCATGTGCTTTCAGCTTTCTGTGCCTCTCACTTCATTGTAGAGCCAGAGGGCCACGTTCAATGGACTTATAACTCCAACCAAAACCTTAGAGCACATGTAATTACCACTTGTATCATAATTTATAAACCTGCTGGAATTTAAAATCATCTTAAGATACTGTTTTCTTGCCTTTATTTTTAATTAAGCCAGTCCTTGCTCAACTTCTTTTTTTGTTTTTAAATTCTACCCATAAAAATCTACCAGACATGCCAGACACAAAATAAATAAATGCAATCTAGAGGGGAAAATACATATGCTGCCTCTGGCAAGAGGGGTGTTAAAAACTAAAGTGCCCCTGTTATAATTGCAGTCATTAAGCAGTGATGAATACATGAACGTTATGCAATCAGCTTGAAATAAAGTAAAATATTAAATAAATGTAAAATAAAACAACAGGGGAAAAAAATCCCACCAAATAGAAGAGTTTGCTCAGAGCTCCACCCAGCCTGACCTTGGATTTAATTTTAAATATGTTGATAGCAACCCAGATTATTTGATATTCCTTAAAGCTCTGGGCACATTTAGGTGGAGCCATCACATGAAGAGGTCTGGGAGCTCACTCATTTCTCTGTGCATTGTTTTGCACACAAAAAGCAGCACACACCTTTCTTCCTCAGTGAAATCAGAGAATATTGTATTGTGAGCAGAAATTTAGGCTGCAAGGATACCACAAACAAGCCAGTGATACTTGTTAGTATTTTGGCATGGAATAAATGAGCAATAGAAAATAAGGTAGTTCCTTATGGAAACCACCTGTTTCTACCTTGCTTGATCTCAAATACGAAATTTTCAGATAAATTCCTATCTCCCAAGGCCACCTTTCTGTAGAGATCATTGTTTTCCAAATACAAAGGGGTTGTTAACACCATATTTTACTGTAATTTAAGTATCTGGTGGTTGTTTCTCAGTAATAATCACTCAGAACTCACAAAAATAATGAAAAGGATGTCACATCTTACTTCTAAATTTTTCCTTCTTGATGCTATTAGTCAATTATCCCTTAGTGAGTGTAAATACATACCTTAAATGCTAAAAAAAAAATGTACTCTAGACAGGTTTATTCCATCAAGAATTTAGTCCCTTTTTTTGTGTCAGTAGGGAAATAAGAGTTCATATTATTTACATTTTATAAATGTTTTACTGTGTTCCAGTGGCATTTCATTTTATTTGTTTTTCCAGCAAATCATGTCATTCTACCTGAAATATTTGTGTCCTTATTGATCATTTGAACAGGGGAGAAGTATATTAAAGATGAATGCTGGGAGAGAGAAAAAATGATTCACACTGGGTGGCTTGGCTGAGTACACTTCAGAAAAAGTTCCAAACAACATAAATAATGTATTGGAATTCCCTTAAAATAACATAAATATGAAGAGAGCCCAAGGCAAGGTGCTGCAGGGTGGTCACAGCAGGTCCATGTGCTCACCAAGGTTTGAATATTAAAATTGCCACATGGTCTTAACAAGTTCTTCATTTCTGGTTCCAAACAATTGTTTCAGTAGTGGAGGGAGCTGTGTGATAAAACTCTGGAGTGTTCAGAGCTTTCTCCAGTCTCGTTGCTGCTGCTCCTTCCACTTAGAAATTCCATTTTTATCAGAGTGAGACGGGAGCTGTGCTCGGGAGCACAAAGGGAAGTTACTGTGGCAAGTGTTATCAGCTGCTATTGGCAATTAGCTTACAGAGGATTATTGGGGGGTTTAAATGCTTAACTAGAAAGGTGATATATTGTGTGCTAATGAAAGGGAAAAATTTAACAAATGTAGGTCATCTTTGAGCAAAATTAGCATTCAACAGAAGTTGCCTGTTATGTCTCAACTTCAGGAAGCTGAGCCTTTAAAGCATGGTAGGATGCTGCCCTCTTCTGCTGATCCTAAACTCAATTTTTCCTTTACAGCATCTGCAGTGGTTCTGAGCAGTTTTTGTTCTCTGCCAGATAGTTCTGTAAAACAGAAAATAAGTGAAGTTTGCAAGTACACTCAAGCTATACATTTAATGCTGAAGATGTATGTAAGAAAAACGTGTAGGGTATTTTAGAAAGCACCCCAGGGGTTTGATATATTATTTCAGTTAGGTTAAATCAAGCAAAATGCCTCTCAACTCTTTCCTCTCTTCCAAACGTAATAGATGGGAATTAAAAGATAAAGCTGGACTTTGAGCTGTGTAAGGACACTTTTCAGTCTGTCAGGGGATGAGTTTATTACCCATGGCCTGTTTTGTCCTCTTGGCAAACCTGTCCCTTGTGGAGCAGCACAGATCTGCCAACAGCTGCTGAAACGAGCAGGTTTGTGCTAAAAGTTGTATTTTCTGTGTGTAGAGGCAGTGCTTGCATTCATGGCATTCACAGAGAGCTCTAAGGATCCTGGTTCAGATTTGTCTCATTTAGGGAAGAGAGAGCTCCTTTCATTTTCATAGAGGAAATAATGGATTTGTGACTTAACACTGCCCTTTAGCAGGCTGGATCCTGAATAGAAATGTGCTCATGCACTTAGCTCCTCTCTTGTGATCAGACATGGAAAATTATGGGAATGAAGGCAAGGGAAGTGATGAAATAAATTCATTTTTTACTTTGTCCCTGCATTGCAAATGTAGGTACTTGAATCTCTTAGCACTTGTGCAATTCAGATATAGATCTAATAAGGGTTTCTGTGATGTAGGAGACATGGAAATGTAGGGCTTCATGTGTGTTTTCAGGCACTCCACTTATCAAAAACTCTTTTTTTTTTAAGAAGAAAACCTTTTCACAACAAATTTCAAAATAAAAACCTGGCCTTGGTGAAGACTCTTTCACCACCTGCCATCACATTGCAAAGACAAGAATGCTTATATATTTTTGCTATTTCTTGTCAAGTTGCATTGCTTCCCTCCCATCTGTATATCTAACTAAGCTTAAGTGCAAGGAGTCACACAGAAAATGATCAATGTTTAAATCCATCTTTGAATCCAACACCACTTTTCCTCTGCAGTGCCTCTGTGATGAGCAGCCAGGTCAGTGTGGCTTTTGTAAGCAGAGTCTTGCCACAGATTCTGTGACATTTCTGCAAGGAATCATCAGGCATGAGAAATTTCCATGTCACAGTGTATTCACTTTTGGGAGAAGTCCCTAAAGGAACAGGTTGTGATTGCATTGCCATGGAGCTGGTTGGAGATGACCCTGTGGTTCAGGATAATGCTGGCTGGTACAGATTTATCCTGTGGCATTCCCAGGGTCTTGATTCATCCACCTGGGGAAACCCACAGGAAGTGTAATATTTATGGCTTGATTGAAATTTAATTATGAAACCTTTCTTCAGTGACTCTTCCTGTGGTAACCCTGCTGCTCTGACTGCAGCCAGGTTATCCATACCAGTTTTCACCACTAAAAAGCTGATACACCCTCGATTTTACATCAAGTTGCCCCTTTCAGAGTAACAAAAATGTTTTGGCAGCTGTAGCTGACTTACAAGTATGGGAGAAGTGGGAAAGGACAAGAGTTTCAGCAGTGAAATTCTTTTGGGAAAGAGTGAAAACACTTCTCAACTCGTTTGCTCAGTACTGAAGAGTTCTCTTCATATCTGTGATTTAATTAACTGTTACCTTAAAAATGACTGACTTTTGGATGGTGTGTTTGGTATTCCAATAGATGAGGTTTAAGTGGTCAATTTGCAATCTACTTAGTTGGACTTAAGTATGGTTTTGAATTGTGAATTGCTGCAGAGGAATGTAATGGGATTGCTAGAATAGTCCTTGTTTATCAGGATGGAAATATAGCTGAGTCTTTTGTAGAGCTGTAAGTTAAAATTGAAAGATGTCCTGATACAAAAGCTGAAATAACAAGCAGATTGCTTATAGGATTAGGTATGTACTCAACAATTGCTCAGTGGGAAATTACTGAACTGAAACATGAAGAGGAATGAGAGGCAGCACGGAGCAACTCACTGCTGACAGTAAAAAAAGGCTGATATTTCTGATTAATGGAAAAAAAAAAAGAGTTTTAATAACCACATCGAGGCTTAAATCTCTGGGGCTTTATCACATCTAGTGGATTTTCCATTGCTGTTCTTTGTTGTTGTTGTTAAGGTCAAATACATCACTGCATAATTGCCATGCAAAGCTGAAAAATTGCTCACGTGGGTAAAACTTAAGATAAAGTGTTTGCAAATAAGCAAAGACTGTTTATTTTATTCAAAGTAAATGTAAAGTGTTATCTATCCCAACATCAGTTCCTTGAATTTATTACTGCAGAGCAGAGAAATATATGTGGAAGTGATGCTCTAAGGGCAGAGCAAATATGTGCATTTTCCTTTCATTAGGAGACTCAGGCAATTGACTTGTCATTTAATCTTAATTTTAGGCCTGTTAATGTGAAATACATAATTTCATACATAGTGAGTCACAATGGCACCAAACTTTCCAGGCTGCCCTGAGAGTGCTGGCTCCTCCTCTGTGTTGGTGAAAACACTGAACAGGTTTAATCCAGTGCTCTGCTCCTGCAGAGCTGCAAACTTCACATCTCCTGCAGAATCAAGTCACTGAAATGGCATCATAAATATTGGAATTATAAATATATGTTACATTTTGATGTTGGAGAGACTTGATTTTGGTTGGGACTTTTTACATGTGTTTTAAAGTGAGTTGAAATGTGCCAAAGAATAGAGAAAAAAAATTCCCAAACTGTGATGATGCAGAAAGTTTCTGCCACTTTCCTTAGCCCAGAAAACTGACAAGTTTAGTGTTATTCTTTTGCCAGGATTTTCAATTCCATAAAACTGGGAAGCAATAATTTCATTTTAGTGTTTAATCTATTGTAATGAAGTTCTCACAAAACACATAATTAGAGCATAACTCTGAGCATTAGACACAAACTTTCATTTTGAATGGTAATTAAAGATATTTGAAAATTCTGAAAATCAGGCACTATAATTGGAGAGAAATGTCAGCAAGGGAAGCTGCACTGGGCCTAAGAAATTCTTCATGTGAGCAGGGAAAAATTTCCAATCCCAAATTACAATTAACTGTTTTTTGGAAAAAAAAAAAAAAAAAAAAACCAAAACAAAACCTTAAATAGGATAAATAATTTGGGGCAAGAGGAGGTAGCAGGTAGGAAAGCTGGATGACAAAAAAAATTTACAGAGTAGATTGCTGAGACAGATTCAATTCCAGATGTGTGTGCAGAAAGGGCAGGCAAGAGTCTCACTCCTGATGTGCTGTTCTGTATCTTTTATGTCCTGACTTTATTTAATGTAGAATTATCATTGATAACTCCTTCAGGTTCAAATAGAAATTTTGACAGAACTTGGAAAGTGAACAGCACTCAAAGTGAGCAAATTGGCATGAATTCATGGCTCTGCTGCTCAGGATTTTGTACATAATTAGTAGCAATGTTTGAACATTTTGGTTTGCCTATAAACAGTGGGGAAAACATCAAGGAACTGGATTGAATAGCAATGTACAGTTATAAAATCTCTTTAAATAACCAAGGATGTATCAATTGTTTGACAAAATCTGCTGAAATATTATTTCCCTCCTCCTTGAAATATATCTGTTCAGTGGTGTTCTAAGGAAAATAAGGCAGAAAGTGTTGTTGGATACTGCTGGGAGCCAGGAAAAATACAGCCTTGAAGCCTTGGAAGAAAGGAACTATAACAATGATTATGCACCTGCAGGGTGTGTGTGCTGTGTGATGTTTGCACAAAGCATGTTTTCAGAGAGGTGTTGCCCTCTTGCACCAATGAGCCTTTTCTATTCTGTATTGCATGATCTACCCTATATAAGTGCAGTGTTTCTTTGAATGAAGCTCTTTCTCTTCTCCATTACACGAGGAGCTGTGTTGCATTATCCTTTTCTCCACTCTACTATAGCACAAATGCAGCAGAAAGTGCAGATTTGACTCATTTGGTGGGACCCAAGGGCAGAGGAGCAGCTGGACTCTGCTGTGGGTTTGGGTGTGTGACTGGTTCTGAACCTGGCAAGGGAAAGGGGACAGGGAAAGGCATCACTGAGGTTGTTCCTCCTCTGACAGGTGTCTGTGAAGTCTCCAAAATCGAGGGATGCTGTACCTGACTCCTCATTCCCCACTGTTTAACCTGACCCAGGGTTTCCTCACAGCAAAGTGCCTTGAGTATTTTTGTTCACACTGGTGATTGGCATGAGTTAAGTGTGGTTTAAGCTCAGCTTTGCACAAGTTCCAGCAGCAGGGCCCTGAGTGGAGCAGCAGGCTGGGATGGGGCACAGAACAGAGCAGGGATGGTGCAGGTGCCTTTGGGCTCTTCCCCATCAGCTCATTCTGATAAATGAGTTCTCCTTGGGAGACGTGCCACCGAAGCAGAAAGCTCCAAGCTTGGTTTGGATGATCTGTCTTGCTTTACATCCCTCAATAAATACTGGTACAAAGGCTTAAGAACAAAGGGAGGGTTGCAGGAAATTCTCCAGGCCACCTCCTTTGCCTTTCTTCCCTCTGCTTGGAGGGTGAGAGGGTACAAAGCATTATTATGTTATCTCTCTGTTCATTATGAGCCCATGAATAGAGCAATTTCCTTATTCACACATCTTTACAAATTGCTACCTTGACTTCCTGTCATTTAAAACTACAAATGTGTTTAACAAAGAAGGTAATAGAATAATAACAATTATTGCAGGCACGAGGGTAATGTGGAAAACTCATTGGCTTAATTAAAAGCTGATTACAAAAGCAAAGGTCTAGGTTGCATCCAGGAAAGTGTAAGGAGAAAGTAACAGCAGCTTTGCAATATCAATTATAGTTTTAGAAAGGTAAGAAAGCTGTTATTATCCTGAGTTTTGTCATATTATTATGATAGTTTTGCTTTCATTTCTTTTCTTTATTAACAACAGAACACCCACCAAAAAAAAAAAAAAATGCACCCCTAGGAAGGGGTGGATTTTCAAATCCCTCCATGTAAATCCTGCTGAAATCACACTGAAGCAGACACCTGATGTTAAGCATTTAGGCCCATCAAAGTCAGTAGAATTAAGTGCTCAAAAATAAAGCACCTGTTTAAGTGCTTGGCTGATTTGGGCTACAATTAAAGATTGAGCTCAGCAAGCATAGGTATAAACTTAAAAGTTATATATGTTATATTAGTCTTCTAGGAGCTATAAAATTAATGAAAATTTGCCTTAGACTGGAATTTTATTAGGTTGCAGTCGAATGATGACAGATCCCCGTGGCACAGTTGCTTGAGGTCATTTTCCAACATTTCTTTGCCAGGGGCAATTCAGCCCAGAAAGGATTATACAGATTTTATAGAGTCAGAATGTCTTACAGGACATATTTGCTGAGCAGCACCATTCTACCTATAAATGATAACACCAGGGGGATCAAGACCTCTTTGAGATGACTTTGTTTGTTTTCTTTCCTGCAGAGGAGCTGCCACTGAGAGCTCATGCTCAGTGAGAGTGTGCAAGTTGTTTTGGATTATGAACACAGATTACACAGAATTCTAGATTGTTTCTCCTCATGGCTTCAGTCCTAGAGGTTGGTCTTGGAGTCATTGTGACCATTCTCTTGCTGAAGAGGGAATTCTGAATTTGCAGTAGTTTTCCTTGCAAATTAAGGATGAGGTGGGTCAGTTTGTGTAGCTGTAAATGTAGAATTTGTGTGTTACTTTCAGAAACATGAGTGTTTCTTCTTTCCCTTAAAATAAGCTGGAACAGGTTAAATTACCTTCAGTAGTGGCTGTTCCATATTCTGTGTCATTAAAGTGGACTATGAACATTCACAGCATTAATATGGAAGAGTCTCAGAAAGAGAGGGAACGTTTCTGGCAAAACGTGGGTTTTAAGGCAACAACATTTTTGCAGTGGAGGGGACTGGATCAGTAGGAATGCTTAAAGCACCTGTCTGAAGCCCAGAATTTCTCTGTAATTATTGCATGCTCAGATCATGGGAGCTGGCAGGTCTGGGGGAGCTTTCACTGCAGCAATTAGTGAGGAATGAAAGGGATGAGCAGTCACAGCTCAGCCTGGCTGTGCTGCCCCTCTCTCATCTCAGCAAATCATCTCCACTCAGGGAGGAGCAGTCAAACCCTGGTCACCAGGCCGAGAGTGTCCCCAGGTTCTGCAGGAAAAAAAGGGTCAAATGTGGTCGGTGTGGTTTTGTCTCCTGAGTTCCCATCCCTGCCTGTCTCAGAGGGACACAAAAGCTGTCCTTGATTTCCAGAAATTATCATTTCATCCCTGTTCAGTAACAGAAAAATCATCCCCTGCCTAAATCTTTCTCTTTCAAGATAAGACTGAAGGTATTCTTTCTTTTCTTCAAGTAAGCTCTCCCTATAAACAATTTTATTTGGAAAGGAGAACAAAGGCTTTCAGGCAAAAAGTACAACAAGCTTTCAGGTGAAGTCTTCCTTCAGATCTTGAATAAAAGAGGCAAACTTCAAAGATGAAGATAAGTTGAATTTAGCTGTATTAGTTTATAAATGATTTAGCTTTACAAACTTTAGTAGGTCATTTAAAGAACAATATCTACCTCTGGTGTTTGTAAAATAATCTTAGAATTTATTTAGTATTTTTTGTGATGACAGATTAGTTCAGATTTCTTCAATTTTTGTTCTACAGATACAATTTGTTTAAAAGTTTTCTAAGGAGATAAGTATGGCTAAAACTAAACAAAGTATTTAAAATAGCAGGGATTTTTGTTCCATTAACAGGAGTTTGCAGGGATGAAAAATGGGTGGTTCATGTCTATCAGCAGAATGCCAAAATCTTGAGGACCATCCCTGACAGATGGATAATGCTTCAGCTAAACCTGCAAAAAATATCTTTGATCCCTGAGATAAATCTGATTATACTTTGGCATAAAAAACTTAAAAATAAACCTGCCCTCTCAATCTCGTTGAAGGGAGCAACAGCCAAGAGTTACTCTTGAGAGAAAGAGCCTGGCTCCTGAATGCTTTAAAATCTTCTGAAAGCATCTGTGTGAAAAGAAATTTTGTCCATTTTCCTAAGCAATTAAGGCAAAAACATATTTTTCTTTTCTAGTGGCCTAACTTTGCCCAAGGAGTTAAATCAGATTTTCATTGATTTTAATAAAATAGGGATTAAAATTCCCAATTATTATTGCTCTTATATTTATATAGACTTAAGAAAACCCAAACTTTTAAATAATCCATTGTAAATTATTATGTTTAAATGCATACCCTCCATGTTTCATTGTAAAGGTAATAAAACCTTTGTCAAACAATTAATAGTTCATTAGGGGAAAAATAAATTAATAATAGAGGAGAGAAAAGATTATTAATGTCCTCTGGACACTTAGACATTTTTAACATAAAATAATTCCTTAGGAAATTCTTAATAAAAACTCTGAAAATTCTTTTTTCATGCAAAAAGCCATTGCTATTCTGTGGATTTGATTTCTTTTAAGGAATTCTGGCTCTTCTAGAAGGGGTTTCAGAGCCCTCTGAGTGAGGCTGGATCGGGATTTGAGTAACCTGGGGCAGTGGGAGGTGTCCCTGCCCATGGCAGGGGGTGGGACTGGATGAGCTTTAAGGTCCTTGCAAACCAAAGCAGTGGAAAATTCTTCAAAAAAACTAAAATCTCTGTTCTGGCAAACCAAGCAGCTTCCACACACAGAATTTGAAACAGATTTTGAGGAAAAAAAAAAAAATCCCTGGATTTTGGGTTTAGAATTCTCTTTTGTACCTGTTGTGAATGCAAAGTAGAATCATGGAGAACATGGCTCCAGATGAGCCAAATCAGAAGCAGAATATTCCTCAACCTCAGTTAATTTTAGCTTTTTAGTCTCTTTTGCTTTAATAAAAGTCTCTGGCTGTTGCAGTTCAGGTTGTAAAAGTGTTTTTCTGTGTGCTCATCTTTGGCAGAGCCACACTTTAAACCATTGCAAAGTTCCTGTGTCACTTTGGCAGAGTGCAGAAAATCCAAATTACTCAACTGGATGATCTGAACTTCTCCAGGGAAGGTTTAATGAACTGCTGTATTCTAAATCCAAATTTCCATGGAAGTAGATCAACTTAGCAGATCATTATATTTTTATTGAATTCTACATTTAAATGCATAAAATTTGATAGACTGGAATTACATCCTTTTGCTTATCATTGTATTTCTTAAGTATACAGCTGAATTAGAGTTTAGATATTATAGAGTTTATATATTATATAAAATATATAATTATTCAAAAAAGCCCAAATCCTTTTGTATCAGACAAATGTCCAACATTTTTGATGCCAGCAAAATGTTGCAGCAAAATGTAAACTGTGTTTAATGCCTTAGGAAATAAAATGTTTAAATATTATGGTGGTAAAAATCCATCTAGATTATTATGAGAAATAAACCAGCTATACTTTGGGCATTAATTTTACTTTAGGCTTTCAGTAAAAACAAATGAGAATACAGAAATAATAAATGAGCAAGCAGTGCTTGAATCACTGTGTTAGTTGCTAGAATGGTCTTTGAATAAAGATAATTTCCCTAATTCTGCTGTCTCAGCTATTGTAGGGAAATTGGTGTTGCTGATGGAGCAGTTCTAACTCACACTCCCCATCCTGGAATGTGAAATGTCCCAAATTGTAGTGGAATCTTTATATTACCTGAAGAACCTATTGGACAAGTGGCACTTTTTTTCTCTTGGTTTCCAACACTAAATGGTGCTGGACAGGCTAAAACTGTTCCAGGATCACAAAAGGCACCAGAGCTGGGTTTGGGGAAGTCACTGGGAATAAAACCTTTATCAAAAAATTCATAGTTCATTAAGGGAAAAAAAAATAATATTAGAGGAGAGAAAAGCTTATTAATGTCCTCTGGACACTTAGACATTTTTAACATATAAAAATGTCCCTTCATGGATGAGGTGTGTGAGCAGTGAGGAGCTCAATAGTGAAAATCCACCTTCAGAAAAACCTGGGTTTGTTCTTTGCCAGCTCCAGTCTGGAGCTTTGGGGGAAGTAAAAGGATGTGTGCTGTAATTTTGCAAGGCTACATGAGCAATACTCTGCCACCTGGGAAATCAAACAGTGCCACAAAACACGGGTGTGCCTGCAGCAAGGGTGGGCTCCCTGTCAGGGAAATGGGAAAAATCACACACTTCAGCTTTCAGAAGAGCCCTGGGGCAAAGATTTCTCCTCAGAGCCCTCTCTGCTCCCTGAGACATGGAAGGGGAGGTTTGAGGTTTGGGGCTGACAGGAGGGTTTCTGTCATTGGCAGAGCGGCTGCTCTGGTGCCCTGGGGAGCAGGACTGAGTGCTGGGCTGGAGCATTTTTGGGCTACCTGGACACAGAGCCCAGACACAATCAAGGGAATAAAAATCAGTTCTATTCACTGCAGGGCCTTCAGGTGCATTTAGGGAAGATAAAGCTTCCCAGGGGTTACACCCAAAATGAGCAGCAGGTCATGGGTTTTTACACTTTTATAAGTTTTTATATATTGAGGGTTAATCTCCTAATTACAGCTTCAGGTAATGAAGTCATTTACCCCAAGTTTGCTCCCCTCAAAACTCACTTTTGTTTGCAGTGAGGTGTCCTTGATTCCCTGGAGAGGAATTGTTGTGTCTGCCCAAAAGGTGAAATCAGCAGTTCACACTGGATATGGAGTTCAGAGTTATTATAAATATATAAATGTGTAAATATATAAATGTATAAATAATATAGAAATATATAAATATATGTATATGATTTTACTACTTTTCTTTTATTACAAGGATGGTGTATTATAGTAATCTGTTGCTTTCTCTGTAACACCAATATTATTAGAATAAGAATTCTGCCTATTAATCATAATAATTTACCATGATCTCAAATAATATGTGATATGGAAAAGCCATAGTTTGGGACTTGCTTCCTCTGGGCTTTCCATGAAAACTTTTATACAAGTTTGACAAAAGTTTGAGTTAAGGAATTCTGAACTGCAGGGTGTCCTTCAGTTCAGCACTGAGTGTGAAGAGCAGAGATGTCAAAATGTCTTCAAATGCACAGTATTTAATTTTCAAGGTCGGTAGTGCACTAACAAGAGCTTATTAAAAATTCACACTCTGTATTTTACAAAAATATTTTAATTGTACTGAGAAAGGTGTTCTCTCATGAATTTTAAGTCACTCTTGCACTCCTTTCTAACATTGTGCATCCTTATTTTTAAGAAAGATGATAATTAAACAAAAAATATAACTTCTGTTTCTTAATAAGTGTTAATAACGTGTTTCAATCACATTTTGGTTATTTTTATTTTTGGAGGAAAATAATTGAATATTTATGTCCACATTTTGTGGAGTGATGAAGCAGCACAGTCCCCAGCAGATATTCTTGATTCACTGAAGGAATCAAATACTGAAAAAGAGATTTGCACCCACCTTGGCTGTGAATAAAACAGAAAAGGTTCAATGAGAAATTCTGCTCTCACAAGGGACAAAAAAATGGAAAAAAAAAAATTTTCCATACCAAAGCTTAATTTTTGTGGGCCAATTTTGATTTTGTGACAAGTCAAAACTGTTCCATCTATGAAACATATTGAGAGACAATAAAATGGCAGGTTAATGTTTGAGGGAAAATGTCATCCATATAAAACAAAGCGTGCAAATGGGAACTATCACATCTGAGGCTTCAGTAAATCAAATTCATGAAAGGTCATATTGCAGAAATTCAGAATACAGATCTGTATCCCATCAGATCCTCAGCATAAAATTAGGAGTGAATATGAAATCAAAGGTAACACTTCCCTGATATGAGTTATCCATGTGGGGTTCACTGGAAAATCCACAATTTGGGCAATTTAGGAGGGAAATTTTTTTCACAAGTAGGGGAGGGGTCCAGAGTGTAATTTCAAAAGTCAAGGCTTGTATAAACCAGGGTTATTCAAGACTAGTTGAGTTCTCAGTTTGTAAAGTTGGTACAAGTGAATTCTTCTGTCTGCTTTTAAGACTTGCATTGCATTTTCTAGAAATGCAATCTCAACATATTCAATATTTGGATAAGAGAAATCACTGTACCTTGGCATGAGGTGGAGAAGAGAGACACTTGAGTTGGTTCATGGGCACTCCTTTAAAGCCCAAAGAGAGAAGCCTGAAAATGCAGGACTTGAGAATTTGACTCTCATACTGAAGGAATTTCTAAAATTTCCATTGTGCTTGTCCTCATATAAAACATTTTTTTCTACAGGAAAAGTTATTTAGTTATTATGTTATTCACTGCCTTCACTTTTTAATCTACAGGAAATTAAAATTAAGAGGAGGAGGAAAAATAAAGTAAGAATGAAAAAATAAAAGCATTAACCACAAGCTGAAACAATGCAATTAATTCTTTACTTTCTCAATTAGAATAAATCCCGTAATGTAAAATACCAAAGGCATAATTTTAGTTAATTGTATAGCTGTAGAAAGACTTCACTTCCACATTTTTTCCCTGTGAATTGGCAATCATTTAATAAATAAGTGGCACTTAAGAAATGAGCAGCTGGAGCTGCCACCACCCCTTTCCCACATCAGTTCTCAGCTGGTCAAACCTTATTCCTGTTTCTCCATTTCCTGCACTTACCCTGCACAGTGTTCACTGTTTCCAGTGCACTGTTCAAAAAACCACAAATTACATCTATTTCTCTATCAAGGCATGGCATTGCAAAGTGTTAATGGCTTTAGGACCTTGGAGGGGGTGAAGGAAATGTCCCAAATGTGGGTGGATTTATAAAATACTGGGGCCTTCAGGTCAGGTCTGTTCATTCCCATCTCCATGAACAGGGATTGTTCTATTTTGCTCTATTACACCAGGTAATATTGCTGAGGGGGTCTTATTTGTGAATTTGTCTCCTGCATCTGAGTTACTCCTGCAGAACTTTGGTGGAGGTCAAAGGCTTTATCTGCTCTGGGTATTTTTCCCCTTTTTGTAATTAATTTAATTTTCTGTGGCCTGTGAGATTTTGTGTATTCTATAACCATGGAATTTCAATTTGAAATCTGCTGTGAATTAAGCAAGACTTTTTCTCCTTCTTTTTTTTTTAATCTTTATTTTAAAAAATATTTATTGAACAAACAAAACAACCTCAGGTATAATAAGCTGACTGTTAGTGGGAGGAGAGCTTTCTGATACTGGTTTCAGGTTTTTGAAGTAAACCACAATTAAAATACAGTAGAGGAGCAGTTCTATAAAGGCAAGCTAAATAAAGTGATGTGTGAGTGAATCTATTCAGTGTCAATTCTGACAGCTGCATTAAAATTCATTGTTAATCCTATTGCTTCTCCCAAACCTGGATCTGTTTATTGCTCAAAACATCTCAGGGCACTGCAGAGAATCTGAGGGAATGGTGGGATTGGTTTTGTTGGAGGTTTTGAGGACCTTTTCAAGCTCAAAATGATGGTGCATTTTGTTAATTGGTTTAATTGTCATTAATCCATTCACATTCTTTCCATATCTTCTTTGTTGGCCCTTTTTTTCTTGATATAAAAGCTGAATGAGACAGTGCAAAAAGTAACAGAGTTTTTGGGTGAATTTAAATGATGCTGAATGGACAAGAAAAAGGCAGAAAAGAGATCTGGGTTAATTTCTAAACAATTCCTGTGAGCACAGGTTCAGCACAAACTGCCAAAATTTGTGGTGGCTGAGTGAGGGTACAGTTGGCAATCCCTGACTGTGCTATATACATTTTATGTGTGTACATGTATTTTTTAATGGATATTCACCTAATAATCAGCTTAAGGGCAAGTAGGTTTGGATGGCAGTGGCACTGGCAAAATAGATCCACCAAAATTCCAACAGCAAGGACCCAGGGCAGGCTGAGCTTCCCAGCTCCTCTGGAAAGGTTAGCTACTTATTGAAGAGCTCAGCATTACATTTGGAACATATTCTATGTCATTATCCTTCTCATATTGCATCAGGATGCATAATCACAGAAACCACAGAGAAATGCAAAACATGCATTTTTTGGCACCACCTGAAGCTGTCTGGAGTTGCAGAAAAGCTGTTTAAAATGAAATAGTTGTATTTTTAAACTTATAAAGAACCAGAGCTGTGATTTCCCTAGACACCCATAAACTACACAGATTTCCATTACTTTTTTTTTTAACCTTCCTTTGGGCCTTTTGTACTACTCCACTTGCAGTTTGTTGATGCTCAGCTCCTTTAAAAGGCTATATCCGAATAAATACAAGTTAATAAAGGACAGAGGGTGCAGAGGGACTTGCTGGGTCATAGAACTCACTTCCCTGCAATTGAGGCAGCCAGATCACAGAAATACATTCATAAATTGTGCTTGTTTTCAAGTATTTGGCTGTTATTTTTGCCACTGCTACTTGTGTTATGAAGCTGTTAACGTTCTTATGATCTTTACTGCTTGGAACTGTTTAGCAGTTTCCATTAAGAGCCAGCCAGTCTCTGTACATGAGTCTTTCTTTTCCCATTTAGTTGAAATTAAGCTAAAAGTCAAGTCAACATATTAAGTTTCCATCATTTTTTTGGAGGGGGTTAGAAGATGCACTCCTTTAAAAAAAATTTATTTAAGATACAAAACCACATGTACTTATCTTCTATGATTAAAAATAATTTCATTTAGAGGCTGTAATCATGAGGTCTGACCAGTTCTTTTCCAAAAAGGGTTTAGTATTCATTGTACTGGATAATTCTCAGATTGCCTCTGTGAGATCCAGTAAATTTCCCAGGATGTACTGGGAAAGTCACCACAGGAAAACATGGATGGGTTGGACCCATGAAATCTGCTAAAGCTCATTCTTGCTTTGTAGAGCATGAATTAATAACAATCATAAGATAGAAAGGGGAGCTCAAGGCAAAAAAAGGAAAAATGGAACAACCATATTCCCAAATAAAGTTGTGCTGGTTTAAGAGTTATATCTCTGGAAGAATTTCCATTTTTTCTCTTAATCCTCCCATGCACATCCCTACATGGCTGAGGAAAGGGGCACTGGCTTTGTCACAACCTTTTGACAGCCACATCCCAGCACAGCAGAGTTTTGGTTCTGCCCATGAGTTTTGGAACAATCCCTCTTCACCCCATGGGTCACACATTCAAGTTTCTATAAATTAGTAATATAAATTCAGAATTTACTCAGTTATTGCCCTTGACTGAGTTAAGCTGCTTTGGTTTAACCAGGAACTCCTTTTCTTTCCAGGCTGTATCTTTCAAATCCGTTTTTGTGTCACATAAGTGACTGAGAGGCCATACACTAATTTATTCAGTGTCAAAGGTACATTTGGGTGCAACATGGGTGATTTCAACTTCCCCTTTTAACCCATAGAAGAAAGCAAAACTCTTAAATAATAGCAGAATAGGAATATAATGTGCAAACAGATGAGTTTCATGTTTGGTTAGAAAGTTTAGCAGTGTGTTTTTCTTACCTGTTATACAGCTCTAATAATTGCAATGAGGAAAAGAGGAACATTCATTTGAAAAACACTTTCAAGATTGTAAACCTTCAGGGATTCAATATTTCCACCTCAAAACTCTGTTCCTCCAAAGACATTCACTTTCTAAAGAGTTTGCAGTATGAAAGAGTTACCATTCTGAGCCTTGAAAAACTTGCAAGAATTTCTGATGAAAGTATGTTGAACCATTTGATGTAGATAAATAACACACATGCATATTCATATTTAAAGTTGTCTCAAAACTTTGAAAAGACAACACTGAAAACTAATAATTAATGCAAGCTGAGATTAATTTGTCAAAAGAAAAGTAAACTTCAAGATGATGTAAATTTAGTAACATAATAATATTAAAAATCAAGTTTAATTGAGGAGGATTAATGGCATAAATTTGAATGACTGCCTCCCATTTATTTTATTGTGATGAAAGCAGTAGAATCCTGTATGAGAGTGGCATGGAAGAGATATTTTCTCTTGCGAAAAAAAAGGTTCCTAAATTCCTTTTGATAATGGAATTCTGGTGGAATGACACCAGAGGGGAATTCCAAAGGTGTCATCATGAAGAGCTCATTTAAGTAGGAATATTATCAATATTATCCTTTTTTGTACAATGCTGCTGTCATTTACTTCTAAGCACTCTTAGACTGAGTCTTTCACAGCTCATTGCAAAAATCTGCTCCCTGTTGCCAATTTTTTATGAGGAAAAGGTGGAGGATGGTTTTGACAAAGATTCCTGTGTTGATTGGATTGATTCCAATGTGCATCGTGTGTCCTGTGTAAAAGGGAACTTAGAAAAGTTAGACTCACCCAACTCTGAGTGTACTTATGTAATTATGGGCTATACTGCCAAAGATTATTTTTTCTTCTTTTGGCATTTCTTCAGGTTAGTGTCTGAACAGTAAAATTTCTAAAGTGGAATTTACCCCGAAAAAAACAACCTGTCAAGAGCTGTTCTGTGCACAATTTTCTCTCTTGCAGTTCTTTAGTTCTTTTAGAGAAGGAAAATAATGTTGTCTGTAAGTATTTGGGAAAGGAAAAGGATGTGAATTAATTCAGTCCACCCAGATTTAATTTTATCATTTTCTGCCTTTTTCAGTGAGCCATTTGTTGGACAATCAAAATTACCCTGGTATTTAGCACATAGACTACTTTCCTCCTTGTCATGGCTAAATTAAATTATTCTTTCTGCAGCTCAGATTTACTGTTGCTTTCATTAGATATGTGAATTTTAACCAACTGAGCTTTAACAGACTCTTCCTGAGTGTTTAGAAACAAACTCTAGTCATATATTTCAAGGGAAAAAAACCCATATTATTTCCATTTCTCTTCTGTGTGTGTCTGGAGCATCCTTTTCCTTTTGGGGTGTTTTATCCTAGAGGAAAAACTTTAGTGCCCATTGACCCTGCCAGGATGGAGATTTTGCTGTGGTTTTTTTGTGCCTCACACACAGATTGAGGGAGATCTGAAGCCATGGGCAAGGAAATGAGTCTGGGAATTCCCTTCCAGTGCTCCTAAAAGGCATTTATGTCCTGAAGGAATCCCAGCTGAGACATTTGGTCCTTGAGGAAGTCAGATTTTGCTTTGAAGGCTTCCTCTAGGAAAGGAAAAGGGAAAGGGAAAAGGAAAAGGAAAAGTTCAGTTGAATCTCAGTTATAGAGTCGCCTTTCCCAAAGTTCCTGTCAAGGATCCCTTCATCCTTTTTTTTGCATCTTTTGTCATTTTAATGCCAAAAACATCATAAAACATTATATCATTATATCATCTCTAGCTTCAGCTCACATATTTTCTCTAGGACACTGAAAATAATTTATTTGAAATATTAATAATAACTCTATACAAAAAGAATGAAATAAATGCAAAAGAAAAACCCATCTCAGTCTTATAATAGATGAATGATTAAAATAATCATATTCCATATTTTACATTCTACGTTATTCTGCATTTTTCTTCTCCTCAATCACTGATGAAGTCAGAAAATATCCCAGATTCTTGAGATAATGCTTAATGGGAAGTTGTGTATACCAACAGCTAAACTCCATCAGGAAAATCCACTGCTTTCAATACTTAATTTTTTGTCTACATTTTCCATTCATTTCAAGGATTAGTATATTTGGTAACAAGGATTCTTGCTCTTCATTTTTGTGATGTATGATATTGATTATAAACAGAATTAATTGATTTATAGACTCTGAGTCACTATAAAGATACTCCTGTGTTCTGTTCCCTATTTTAAACAAACATGTCAATCACCCTGCTGTGCCACTTTTTCCACTCTTAAAGGTTCAAAAATTCAAATTATCATCTAATTTGTAACCATAAAAAGCATTTTACTGTTTCACTTACCTGCCCTAGGAAAGATTATCCCAATATTGGATTATGTGACCTTTAGATTCTATCAGAAATAGTGAAGTGGATCATTATTAAATCAGGCTTTTAGTCTTGAAATCCAGTTTTACTGTGGATTGAACGTGGTGCTGTTACTGATTTAACAATGTAAATCTTAAAAAGAATCTGCATTTAAATAATATATAAATAAAATATTGACAGGAAGATACAATCCCATTTTCTATCCATTTGCCTAGAAATTTGATTGAAGAAAATGCTATTCTAAATTAGATGCAAAACTGTGAGAGCTTTTACAATTCAAATGCCAAATATATTTTTGAAAGCAAGGCTGTGCTTAAAGACAGACATATGTTGAGCTGGAATATTTTCCATGTATCTCTTCCTCCTAAATTCCTACAGCCCATTTCTCTTCACACATTTCTGGTGTGACCACACTTGTATTAACAGTGCAAGTGACCCCTGAGCACCCACATCCATCTGGATCAAGCCCACAAATACTGCTCCCATATTGAGTCCAGCTGTTTCCAGAGGTGCTGGAAGTCCTCAGTGGTTAATTACTGTGTGGAGAGCTGGCCCTTGACTTTTTGAGGTGACAGCAGAAAAGATTGCAAAGCTTGAAAGAATAAACCAATATAGCCAGGGATATTTTTGTAGAACATAATTCTGGCCTTAGTCATACAGCACAAGGTGTTGTGGTCTAATAAAATAATATTCAATGACCAAAGTGGAATTTGAAGCTAATTTGGAAACTATAAGCCTTGTTACATTTATAGAAAGGACAGAAGCCAAACTGCAGTAATTTAGATAAAGTGCCTTGATACTGAATGGGCTCAGTGGCACTGCAGCACATTTCCATGAGAGCTGGAACAATTATGAATGAAGCAGGCTGGAAATTTCAAAGCCATCTTTATCTTTTTTACTTTTCCAGTTTCCCTGTTCATGTTTTGTCCAGCTCTACCATGGTGCTTCTCATCTCTCCTGTCTGTGAAGGAGCTCAGGGTTGGATTGTACCCTGCTTTTTTTTGGTGTATTTTACTGCAAAAATTCCCTGAGTTTGACAAGATGTAGTATGTAACCAAGATTAGGCTTGGCACTGTTATTAGGAGAGAAATCATTTACAGATCCAAGTTTTTTCTGGAAATGGCAGTGACAAGGAAAGTGCTGGGATCACTGCAGTGTTCTGGGGTGGCAGGATATGCTCTGGGATGCAGGATGTGATCTGAGATTCATCTAGTGAATGTTAACATTTAGTCGAGAAAAAAAATTATAATGTACTTTTACTTCCAAAAATGTGTTGTCTTTACTCAAATTGTTCACCTTATTTCATCAAAAATTCTGACATTCCAGCCACAGCTTTTCTCAGTGAAAGCCCCACAATTGCTGCTCTGCACGAGTTTAAATTCAGGTTTTTTGTTTAGTTCATGAATGTCTACATGCAGCAGTGGGGCTGAGCTCAGCTGTGCTGCCTGTGGCAGAATCTGTCCCTGAGAATTAATGTTTTCCATCCAATTTCCCTCACTTTGCAAGGGAAAACAAAAATGTGCTGTGCATATAATGCAGGAAAAAGGCTCTTACCTGGTGTAGTAATGCTGAGGACTTGAGTGACTGCACAGGTGAAGTGAAATTCACCCCTTGCAGGACAACATTCAGGAAGTTTTGATGTGGTTGGAGAATTTCCTCCTAAGGAAGCTCATTTTTTCTGAATGTTTCTTATATTTCTCTCATTCCCAACTCTGTATTTTTAAAATATTGGTAATATTTTGATGGTGTGTTGCACATGTTTATCTTCTGATAAGAGTAGATAACTTTTCCTTTAAAAAAAAAGTCATATGTATCAAAACATCAATATCATTTTTATATTTTTAATAACTTTTCTTTAGTATGTGTTTCCTGGTGAAGTTTCTAAATTACCTGTAAACATCACTGTGTTTCCTCTCTTTCCTTCTCTTCTCCCATCTTCAAATTAGGTAGTAAATTTTTAATTAAACTTGCCTTGACATTTTAAGGACACTGAATATCTTTGTCATTTACACAACAGATAACAAAGTAATCCAATTTTCTGGCCTCCCACAAATTATCCCTTCAAAGAATACAGCTCCTGCTTCCCCTGTTTAAAATAAGCATTACCCTTAGCCTGGTAACCACTGTCAATTACTAATCTTTTATTATTGGCTCCAGGGAAGATTAAAGGAAAAGCTGAAACATAGCTGACAGTTTGGTTATCACATCTGGAGTAAATGAAAAGCATGGCCTGAATCCATCAGGGGAGATTAGGAAAATGTGAGAAAATTACTGATGTCCTTTTGCACGTGGAAATTCAAACTCATTGAGAAATTGAGGTCTGTAACTTGTGGCAGATCTCTCCCATCGCTGCTCCCAGGGAGGGGGGATGCAGTGGATGGCAGAGATAAAGAGGAGATGTGTTCTCCTGTGGAACACACCCAGCAGGGCTGGAGCAACACTTCTTCTCTGTCCTTAACAAAACTGATTAATTAAATACCAATTCTTAGCAGTAAGAGGACAACCTAAACCATTCCCTTATAGAATCTTGATAAAAGTGACCAGCTCTATACAAAGATTTAATAGAATTGCAAATGCTTACTTTTAATAAGTGGAATAAAATCATTGTCTCAGAATATGCTGAGCTCAAATTGACTTCCTAGAAGTTAAATGGTATTTTTTTTCAGATTATGACATAAATGCTGTCTGATTCTGTGCCTGCATATTCTCCAAAGTGATGGGCACTACTCCTGACCTGAACTTGGGTGCAGCTGCAGCACTGGAATAATCCTGTGGGAGCAATTGCTCTGTGGAGTGGATAACATCTGCTCAGGTGCAACAGTGAATGGAAAGCTAAATGCTTTCTTCTGGACTTCAGTTTGTCTTATCAAATGGATCTTTGTCTTTTTAATGGATTCAACTGAAGTTTGTCTCCTGCAATCTGTATCTAAACCCCCACACTGCTATGAATGAGAAAAGCACTTTCAGTGGATGTTCTGGGTGAGGTGGGCACAACACAAGGAACACAGATAAATTCAGAAAGAAGAAGAAATTATCGTTTAGAATTTATGGGTAGTAGAATAGAAAAGTTTTATTTCAAATCTGAACTAATAATCTTAGGCAATCTCCCTATTTAATATATTTTAAGAGTTTAAATGTGATTATTTGAGTCATGCTTGCACAGGGACACAGCAGCTCAGTGGTGAGTCTCAGTCTGAGTTTGGAGCTGACTTGGAAGGAAAACTGAATGGGAGAACCTTTGATCTTGGCAGATTCAGAGTGCAGAAACTCCCCAGATGGGTTTAGTCCCTTAGGAAAGCTTACCTTGCTGACTCTTTTCCAAGAACTTGAAGGAGCTCTGAGATGATAATAAGACCTGGATTACCTCTGTCAGAGATAAATGCAGCTCAGAAACCCTGCACAACCTCGGGTCAGAGGTTACTTTAACAGGCCTTAACATCAGAAGTCATTGTAATCTTAGCAGTTTCCAAATTCCATGCATTCATCAAAAAATCAAAGAAAGCTCTAGCACAGTTATGGGTGATGCTTAGGATTTTAGTAAATGCTGATTCTTTCACTGGAGACAGGTTATTATTTTATTTTATTATTTTTTTAAGCGTGCAATTCATGTTTCTAAAATATTTCAGAAACATCTTCATCTCCTGGGGACATAATAAACATTTAAACCAGCGTTCTGCTGTCCTTGAAGTTTTCTAGTAGACTGAATTTCAGAGAAAACTAAAACTGTAAAACTTATCTTTATTACCTGGAGGTCTCAGGAGGTCCTCATGCAGGAATACTCACTGATGTTTCCATCTTCTTGATCCTGGCCCTAACACAAAGATGACAGATACAGGACTTTAAAAGAAGTCACAGGGTGAGCAGAAATTGATTAACTCTGATATTAAGAATTCCTTATTCCTTTGAGGAAAGCTGTCAGACAAAAGGATTGAGTAAACATAATGGGAATTAGACACCCTCCAGTCCTTGCATTTCCAAAACACCACAGATGTGTCTTGTTCCCATTCCTGTCCAGGTTGCTGACAGGGGCTACCAAATTCCCAGAAATTAGGAGTTTCCATATTAATAGCAATGTGCCCCTTGTGCTTTACAAACTTAGATATGCATGTGAACTATATATAACTTTCACAGTTAATACTTTTAAAATTTGAATTTGCAGTTCCTTTCACTATAGTATCACCACTTAATCTAGATTCAGTCATAAAATTCATATTATTAAAAAGAAATCATAGTATAATTAAGGGAATAACTCTAATATCCATAGAAATCATGCAAATTTTATGATGCAATAGAAAATCCAATTCAAAATCTTGCAAACATCAAAATTTTTCCTCTGTTATATTTGATAACAAGACTTGGGGATCTTTTGGAATGAATTCACAGGAAGCTAAATGTTTTCCTCACATAATTTCAGTATTTCAATGGGAAAGGGATGCACAGATTTATTTGGTTTCTATTTATAAGGATCTCTTTTCTCACTAGACATGGACCTCTCAATCATCTTTCAGGAAAGTGAACTGAGTTTTTCACACTTTAATGTGCACATTTGGAGCAGCCTCTGCTGTTGAATCTGTAAAACCCCAGTTTCTTTTTAATTCAAATTTTACTACATTTAACTGCACTGATATAAATTTCAGAAACCTTCTGGGAAGCTTTCCAAACTCTGCACTGTCTATCTCTTAGATGTGTTGAAGGTCTGATAGTTGACAGAATACTGGTTTATTCACATCTCAGGTTCCTGATTCAAGGCAGTTCTTCATGGGGTACAAACTGATCCCTGACTTTCACTGCAAGCATACACAACTGGACTTGAGTTGGTAATTAGCCACTCAGATTTTATTTGCCGAATTTAAATAATCACCCACCATTCACTAGTGTTGAAGAAGACACTGGTGTCTTAATTTATCAATTCCTTGCTTTAAAATCTTTCTGAATATTTTGCAATGTAAGGTGATGAATACAGAAGTCACAACAGCTCTGCATGTATCTCTTTCCATCTTCCTGAATGCTTCTCTTTCCTGTTTTTCTCTTTCTAATGGTTTGACTTCTTAGTAATTTGTGTCTGAGGACTCCATCCTGAGTGTTTCAGTGGCCAGACCCCCCCATTTGTTCTGGATCCCCACAGCCTGCTCATACTGCCTTGCATGAAACTGTTATTTCATGTCTAGCAGTTTTTGTTAAAATGATTTTCCACTCCCTGTCTCAGTTCTGGGCCTTCAGCTGCACAATTCCAAATATTAGAGGAGGATCAGGCAACTTCCATGGGACGTGGGGAATGGGGCAAATCTGATGGGGAGGGGTGAGGGAGCAGGGAAGGGGCTCAGCCTGGGGAAAAAGGGGATCAGGGGGGACCTTGTGGCTCTGCACAACTCCCTGACAGGAGGGGACAGCTGGAAATTTGGGATCTGCTGAATTTGGAGAGGGAACGGCCTCAGGGGAGGCTCAGAGTGACATCAGCAGGAATTTCCCCATGGAAAGGTGGTCAGGGGTTGGAACTGCCCAGGAAGGTTTGAATCCCCATCCCTGGAGTGTCCAAGGAAGGGCTGGAGGTGGCACTGAGAGCTCTGGGCTGGGGACAAGGCTGGTCCTGGGGGTCTTGTCCAACCTCAGTGGTTCTGTGAGAAGAACAAATGAGTTCTGTGTAAAAAAATAAATGTCAGGACCTGAGTCCTCCCCAGAGACAGCACCAGGACTGGCTCCACTTCATGGCTCTCAATTCCCTTAGGCTTGCAGAATTAAATACAATATTTTATTGGTTAATATAGGCTGTGCTTTGCACTGTTAATCCAAACAGCAGTGGTGAAATTGCTGTGCTGGAAGCTTTGCCCAGCTGAGGGAGCTTTGCCTGTTGGGAAGCAGGAGGAATGTTCTTGTCCTTCACCCCTCCTCTCAGCATTTTGTCAGAGAGATTCTGATAACCCTCTCTGAATCTTCAAATTGTCCTCTGGGGCATTGTCATGAGAAGCTTGTCACCCAAACAGGAGCCATTTAGTAACTCTCACTCTCACTGCCTTCTCTTCCCTGCCTGCAAGAGTTCCTTAAATACCCAAATTTCTTTTGGCTTGGCTGAAATGTTATATGACAGCTTTGCAAGCAGAATGCATGGTTTTCCTTCTCACAGAAGGGAAATAAAAGCTTCTGTTAAGAAATATCTATTTAAGTGGCTTTGCCTATGAATAAATGATATTTCTAAAAAAATAAAATAAAAGGAAAAGGAATATTTAATATTCTGCCTGAGGGCATCATGTTTCTGACTTCTACATTGAATATTTCTTCTCTGGGTCTCTGCTTGTGGTTTTTAGAGACATCTCCACAACAGTAATATTAAAACAGAGGAGGTAGTGGCTGAACTGGGAGGCATTCAGAGAAATAAAAGAATACATATTTCACTACTTCTTCACCTCTGGTTTTGCTTTGCCTTAATTTCACATTTGTTGAGGTTTGCATTCTGAAAACTGAAGATAAATAAGTAAATAATAGTGCATAGTCTGAGGAGAGAAAGGCAAGATAGCTGAACAAGGAACCAGAAAACTCAACAAAAAGCAGGCAAAGGGACATTAAAATACAAAGATAAATCTGAATATGCTACAAGATATTATCACCTCTCTTTGTAATTGCTGCCCCAGAGCAATCACTCTGTGTTCTGTTTCCTGTAAGAATTATTGAAAAGGACAGTATTTTTAACTCTGGATACAAATGGTGCCTGTTCCCTGAGCAGTGTTTGTGCAGCTGTGGGGAGTTTACTGCACTTCTTGTGGGTGTCCTGCACTCAGAGCAGGGATGAGAACAGTCAGAGCAGGGATGAGAACACTCAGAGTAAGGATGAGAACAGTCAGAGCAGGGATGAGAACAGTCAGAGTAGGGATGAGAACAGTCAGAGTAAGGATGAGAACAGTCAGAGCAGGAATGAGAACAGTCAGAGTAAGGATGAGAACAGTCAGAGCAGGGATGAGAACAGTCAGAGTAGGGATGAGAACAGTCAGAGTAAGGATGAGAACAGTCAGAGCAGGAATGAGAACAGTCAGAGCAGGGATGAGAACACCCAGAGCAGGGATGAGAACACTCAGAGTAGGGATGAGAACAGTCAGAGCAGGGATGAGAACACCCAGAGTAGGGATGAGAACACCCAGAGCAGGGATGAGAGCACTCAGAGTAGGGATGAGAACACTCAGAGTAGGGATGAGAACAGTCAGAGTAGGGATGAGAACAGTCAGAGCAGGGATGAGAACACCCAGAGTAGGGATGAGAACAGTCAGAGCAGGGATGAGAACACCCAGAGTAGGGATGAGAACAGTCAGAGCAGGGATGAGAACAGTCAGAGCAGGGATGAGAACACCCAGAGTAGGGATGAGAACAGTCAGAGCAGGGATGAGAACACTCAGAGCAGGGATGAGAACACCCAGAGTAGGGATGAGAGCACTCAGAGCAGGAATGAGAACAGTCAGAGCAGGGATGAGAACACCCAGAGTAAGGATGAGAACACTCAGAGCAGGGATGAGAACACCCAGAGTAGGGATGAGAACAGTCAGAGCAGGGATGAGAACACCCAGAGTAGGGATGAGAACAGTCAGAGCAGGGATGAGAACACCCAGAGTAGGGATGAGAACAGTCAGAGCAGGGATGAGAACACCCAGAGCAGGGATGAGAACAGTCAGAGCAGGGATGAGAACACCCAGAGCAGGGATGAGAACACCCAGAGTAGGGATGAGAACAGTCAGAGCAGGGATGAGAACACCCAGAGTAGGGATGAGAACAGTCAGAGCAGGGATGAGAACACCCAGAGCAGGGATGAGAACAGTCAGAGCAGGGATGAGAACACCCAGAGCAGGGATGAGAACACCCAGAGTAGGGATGAGAACAGTCAGAGCAGGGATGAGAACACCCAGAGTAGGGATGAGAACAGTCAGAGCAGGGATGAGAACAGTCAGAGCAGGGATGAGAACACTCAGAGCAGGGATGAGAACACCCAGAGTAGGGATGAGAACAGTCAGAGCAGGGATGAGAACACCCAGAGCAGGGATGAGAACAGTCAGAGCAGGGATGAGAACAGTCAGAGTAGGGATGAGAACAGTCAGAGCAGGGATGAGAACAGTCAGAGTAGGGATGAGAACACCTAGAGCAGGGATGAGAACACCCAGAGTAGGGATGAGAACAGTCAGAGCAGGGATGAGAACAGTCAGAGTAGGGATGAGAACACCCAGAGTAGGGATGAGAACAGTCAGAGTAGGGATGAGAACAGTCAGAGCAGGGATGAGAACACTCAGAGCAGGGATGAGAACAGTCAGAGCAGGGATGAGAACAGTCAGAGTAGGGATGAGAACACCTAGAGCAGGGATGAGAACACCCAGAGTAGGGATGAGAACAGTCAGAGCAGGGATGAGAACAGTCAGAGTAGGGATGAGAACACCCAGAGTAGGGATGAGAACAGTCAGAGCAGGGATGAGAACACTCAGAGCAGGGATGAGAACACCCAGAGTAGGGATGAGAACAGTCAGAGCAGGGATGAGAACACCCAGAGCAGGGATGAGAACAGTCAGAGCAGGGATGAGAACAGTCAGAGCAGGGATGAGAACACCCAGAGCAGGGATGAGAACACCCAGAGTAGGGATGAGAACAGTCAGAGTAGGGGTGGCAGCTGCTTTGTGATCTGAGTCTCTGGGCTCCCATCACATTTCAATCTGTGGAAAGTGAGGGGCTCTGACATGAGGCACTTCTGAGACAGAAATCTGACAGAAAATCTGTTTCAATCAGTCTTTGGTTTCAGAATTCTTTCAGCCCTGTGTCACAGAGCCCCTTGCCAGGCTGGATGGAGCCTCCCTGCCCTGGGGGATTCCTGTTCCCTTCCCAAAATCCCTTTATCTGACACATGGGGTGAGCTGCTGCCAAGCTACCACAGCTACCAACAGCTCCGTTTCTCTTTGTTCCTTTGCTCTGTGTGAAATGAGTTTAGGAAGTTTGCAGGGTGTCAGAGGAGCTTTGAGAACTCTGCTCCAATTTTCTTCTGGTTGGTTTATTTCTGATAGAAATTGGTGTCACACACATTCAGGGAATATGATCAGGTCATCTTGTTTCAGTGCCTTAATTTGGTTGTGTTTTTAAACACAACAGAGTTGTGTTTAAATATTTCCTGACATTAATATCACCTAAGAAATTCCAGAATCTTCAGGTTTTATACTGTCCTGCATCTTTGGCAGAATAAATGCTAGCTATGTCTGAAATAGGGGGGTTGGGTGGTTTATTTTGATTCTTTCTTTCAAAAAGAAATTTAAAATAATTTTTGGGTTGATGGCCTGAGTCCAGACCTGCAATTAACACTTTTTAACTGGGAAAAAGCAAAAACAAAGCATCTTTTCCTCATCTTTAATAACAAATAGAAGTGAACAGGTATCTTAGAAATGAAAGGATCTATTACCCTTCTCAGGGTAATTAATTGCTAATGTTTCCTGCTAATTAATTGCTGCAACACTCTTGGGAATTCTGACTGCATAAATAATCCTAATTTTGGTTTAGACAAAACTTTCTCATCATATCTGCCTGAAAAGTATTTGGAGACTCAGGGTTTAGCTGAGAAAGTCTTAAGGATAGAAGGGCTGTCACCCATTCTATTTAAAGTTGTGATAAAACCAGCATAAAAATAAGGTATGTAATAGCTGATGAAATATCCCATGGCCTAAAGTAAGGAAATTATAGGAATTGAAAGTTCATTCTCCTTTATCTTACTGAGGTATGAATTTATCTGTGAATATGACACAGTACTGATAAATAAGGTGTGGGACATTGAGCTTTTTCTGCATTGTGAATACTCCATATATACAATTTATAGTGTGGGATGCCAAGCACTGCTTATGCACACCTTAATTATCAGCTTTCAGCATCCCCACGTGCTTTCCTCTCATTCTTTAAGTAAATAATATTAGTGAGAAAAGCTTCTAACTTGGGGGATTTTTTTGTAGTTTTATAGTTGTCTTATTCTTTAATAGAATTAATTGAATATATGAAAGAGGTTTCATATACAACATTAATAAAAATTCCACTGGGTAGTGGAATTAATATTTATATCTTGCTGATGTAAATACAAAGGATTTTAAAATTTATTTTTAATTTGGGATAGCAGTAGTAGTGAGCTTTATTCAGGAAACAAAACTAACATTCCTTTGACTAGTTACCTTGAAATTTAATGCTGCTTCAGTTATAAAACATTATCACAAAGACAAAAAAAGAAGCACCAAAAAATAACAAAGCAAAATGTGACTTGATGGGAATATTGCAATTACAAAAGGAATAGTATCTCCCTTTTGCTGGACTGCAGAAGTTTTTTTCAGCAGAGATGCAGAAGTTTCCAAATTAGCTCCATGTGAGGGTTGGGGATCTAAATAGCAGAAGCTCTGATCAATTTTCCAAAGGAACTTTGTTCCTCCTTTAGCTGAGGCTGGTCCACACCATGTAAAGCTCAGAAATCCTTTAATGAGGGGATTGTACAGGCAGGTGTGAGCAGCCCTGGGACACCCCAGCAATGCCTTTTTTATGCAGAAGGAGGCATGGGAAGCATCAAAGGAGGAAGAGCAGCTCTGCACATGATTTGCCTTGATTTTTTTTAGAAACAGAAATTGATTTCCTTTCCTTTTCAAACTGTGCTTGTAAGAAGTCAGTGCATTCCTATTTTTCCTGTATAAAAGGGGAGTGGAAACAAATAATATCTGAGGGAGGCAGCTATTTCTCTTTCTTTGTAAAATTGACATATTGTAATATAAATTTTGAATTTGGTTTTTATGAAATGGGAATAGCTGTAACTTAACCCACTGCAAGATAACAGGTGTAGCAAATGAAAAGCTGTGCTGGTGGATTTATTTATGTTTGCAGTTTGCTTGTAACAGTGGCCCAAAGGTAGAGCTTTCAGAGCAGGTTTGTATTCAGAGCTTTCACCAAAATCAGATCTATTTTCTGAGTTAGCAATTATGTTCTGATATTATCAGGAGGTTTTCTGTGTTTGTTCATTTTTCTCTCCAGCATGACTGACAGATTTATGATATTACAGATAGAGAAATTAGATACCAGAAAAACACTGCTAAAAAAATAGGCTATGAAAAATCCAAGGGACTTTTCACATTGATAAAAAAATGTCCCTTATAATAAATTTTATAAAAGTAAAGGCAGGAAGATTTTTGTTTTCCCTCAGTCTTTCACTCTTTACTTTCTAGTTGTATCTTTACATACTCATTAAAATAAATTGCTGACAATTTGGCTCAGTTTCCCCCCAAAATCCCCCCAAAATATTCACATTAGGGTCTCTTATTCCACCACTGGGCTTGGTCTGAGATGGGGATGATCTGCTCTGCCATGGGCAGGAACATCATTTTGAGGTGATCTGAAAAGTTTGTGTTTTAAATTACCTGTGAAGTGACAGAATTTGGCTCTTGAATATCCAACCTTTTCATAATTATCCCAAAGGGAGGGGAGGAGGTGGGGGGCAGCCAGCAGCTCTTTCTGCTGGAGAAAGTGTTTCCTTAACCACCCCAAAGAAATGTAAGAGACTTAAAGATGATAGCATGTTAAGAAGTATTAATTTCTACCTTTTAAAAAATATTTGGGAGCACAGACAGGCCTGTACAGATAGTTTTATTAAAGTCCCTGAGATAAAATCTCATTTTCAATCTTGACACTCTGTATTACCACCCACAGTCCGTGCTAAGAAATTACTCCAAGGGAAACCTTTTGAAAATTTTTCTTCCCATCCTTTTGTTTTTCTACAATAAGAAAAGTTAAAGCGTCAAGGAATGGCTTCAGATTTTCTCAGAAAATTTAAAAGTTTTTTAAAATATGTGGGGGGGAAAATAAAATCACATTTTTCTGCCAATAACTAGATTTTCTTTAGTCTGTCCAAGGAATCACTTGAAAGAATGTGTTAATTCATGGGATACCATATGGGGTCACATGCTATTAATGATCCTTAATAGAGAAAAGGGAAAAATTTAAAATTTGCAGTTTAGTTTTTATGTTTTCAGAGGTGCATTGCCAGTTAACAAGGGAAAAAACAAAGTCACAAGATTGAAAGCTCTGTGACATTGTTTGAGATAAGCATTTACATTTATGAAATTTGTTAAGCTGCTGTTCCCATATGTCATGCTGTATTCTGAAAACTATTATGTATAAAATTAGCATATAAAAATTCATCCTAAGCAAAATTAAAGTTGCTGGGAAGGTAAAAAGTGATTTTGTAGATTACAAAGGAATCTTGGCTGCCAAGCAAAGTTCCTAGGCTGAACTGAGGATCTGGGGGTACATCCTATGATTTTCTGATATAGATTCAGACCATTTCCTCTGGCAGAAAATCAGGATTTATGCCCAGGGTCTGAGCTGAACACAGCATGAAATGGGTCCTGCAATCTTTGGCTGGATCAGCTTTTCTTCTGAAGAGAGCAGAAACACAAGAAATGCTTGATGGGTGTCTGTGAACTTTGTTTATGGTCCCTAAAGAGGCAAAGACATTTCACCTATGGAGAAACAGGAGAATATTGACATCTATAAAGACATATGAACTAATTATGTAGCAGATATATGCAGAGATTTAGGTTTCAAATAAGTTACTTCTGCAAATCTCATTAATGACAGGTGGGGGCTGCCTATATTTTCTGCCCTTGGTGCTTTTTCTCATTAAGGGAAGTGAAAGACTTGAAATTATGGATCTGTAATTGCTCTTTAGGTAAGGATTATTCATTGTCTTATTGAAGAACAGGATTGGCAATAGAGCACGGGCATGCCAAAAATGATTCCCCAGCAAAACAACTGCACTGAGCATTCCTAGAGATGCTGCACAAGATTAATGCACCTCAGAGCAGCAATATCCTTCCTCTGCAGTGTGTTAGTCAGGAGTTGCTTCTGCTTTTTTTGGATAAAGTTTTAATAAAGTGTTTAAGCTGCTAAAATTACCTGGAAGTTCAGCTCTTTGCTGCTCAAAGCACCTGCAGAGGATGATGTGGCAAGTGTGGCTGGTGGGCACTGGCTGAACACGAGCCCAGGTGGGCAAGAGGCCAAAGACACCTGGCTTGGGTCAGGAATGGTGTCCAGGGGAATCAGGAATGGTGTCCAGGGGATCAGGAATGGTGTCCAGGGGGATCAATGGTGTCCAGGGGGATGTCCAGAGGGATCAGGAATGATGTCCAGAGGAATCAGGAATGGTGTCCAGGGGGATCAGGAATGGTGTCCAGGGGGATCAGGAATGGTGTCCAGGGGGATCAATGGTGTCCAGGGGGATGTCCAGAGGGATCAGGAATGGTGTCCAGGGGGATCAGGAATGGTGTCCAGGGGGATCAATGGTGTCCAGGGGAATCAGGAATGGTGTCCAGGGGGATGTCCAGGGGGATCAGGAATGGTGTCCAGGGGATCAGGAATGGTGTCCAGGGGGATCAGGAGTGGTGTCCAGGGGGACCAGGAATGGTGTCCAGAGGAATCAGAAATGGTGTCCAGGGGGATCAATGGTGTCCAGGGGAATCAGGAATGGTGTCCAGGAGGATCAGGGTTCTGCAGGGACACCCCCAGTGATGGGGGCAGCTCTGGGACCGACAGGACAAGAGGGACTTGGAGGGGCTGGAGTGAGTCCAGGGAAGGGAATGGAGCTGGGAATGGAGCTGGAGCAGCAGGAGGGGCTGAGGGAGCTGGGAAGGGGCTCAGCCTGGAGAAAAGGGGGATCAGGAGGGACCTTGTGGCTCTGCACAACTCCCTGACAGGAGGGGACAGCTGGGGGGTCGGGCTCTGCTCCAGGAACAGGGACAGGAGGAGAGGGAGCAGCCTCAGGCTGGGCATGGGGAGGTGTAGATCTGTCTCTAGGATACTGCTGGGAGCCAAGAAAGCAGCTTTTCTCAGGCTGCTCAAGGACAAGAAATTAGAATAATGATTAAACCCCTGCTGGAGATGTGAGAGACGTGATGTTTGGCACAAAGCCTGTTTCCAGAGAGGTGTTGCCTTCCTAGACCAATGAGCCGTTTCTATTCTGTATAGCACTGCCCTATATAAGTAATATCTCTCTTTTGCTTCTCCATTACACAAAGAACTTTGTTCCTTTATCCATTCCACTGCTCCTATAGCCAAAATGCAACCTAGATTGGGAATTAAGGAAAATTCCTCCATGGAAAGGTTGTCAAACATTGGCACTGGTGGAGTCCCCATCCCTGGAAGTGCCCAAAACAGGTGGATGTGGCACTTGAGGACACAGATTAATGGTGAACATGGAGGTGGTGCTGGGTGGACCCTGTGAATCTCTACTCATGCATTTGTGGGCATCCCCAAGCAACAAAGGAATAAAAATGCAAACCCAGCATTTTCTCAGTTTAGTTCGACAGCTTCAAGGAAATTCTGTTTATAAAGGATTTGTAGTGCTGTTGAAACTCACCATTTCTGGGCAGAATCAGGATTCTTTTGTGGAATGAAGGATAAACTGGCATGGAAGGCACAGAGGGGCTCGGTGGGGTTTGTGTTCTGCTGACTTTGGAGCAGAATCAGCCTTTTTCAGACACATGATATATTTGCTTTCTGAAGTTGCTTGCACTGTCTGGGGATGAGGATTAAGGCTTAGACTTTTTATGTTTGATCTGTCTGTGTCCAGGAGGTATTATTTATATGGCATGGGATTTAGTACACGATTCACATTTCCAGGAGGAATAAAATCATTTGTTTTCAGGAGGAAGGTTCAGCCTGTGAAGAGGCAGAGTATAAAATTTTGATACAATTCTTTTGAAGGGAAAAAAGTATATGTAGGAGCTTGTAGTTAGACTTCACAAGCTAATTAAATGCTGTCCAAGTCTTAACTGCAGCTGTTCTGCTACAAAAGGAATGTATAAGTATTTTGTAAATCCATATTTGGGCAAACAATTTTATTTTTAAGGTTATATGTGTCAGGGGGGATTTTGTTTGTTTTCATTATTAGAAATACCTTAAAAAACAAAGCAAAACTGTGTCCACAAAAGAGAAGAATACTATCCATTGATGAAATGAAGAGGCAAAATATTTGAAGCCAAGTAATGTAATGAAGTATGACTCAGATAATCTTAGTACTAATAAAAGCTTAAAATATTAGAAAAAATTCTATAAAATGTAACATTCTTTTTACCCAGCACTATTTCTCATTTATCAGGTTTCTGCTAATGGCCTTAGAGATTTAGAGAAAATAATCTGAGTGGTGTGCTTCCAAGGGAACTCAGTTAAGTCTGCCTTTTGGATTATTGTTTTGGGATCTGTATGATTTAAAATGAATAAAACCTCCCTGTACAGCCATGATAAAGATTACATGGCTAGCACAGTATCTTTCAACATCCAGCATTTAGGGGAATCTCAGAGTGTAAATTCCTCCAACATTTGTCATGAAATGAAATAAGGATTTGGATCTGATCATAATGGGGGGTGGGAAAAAATCAGCTTCTATAAAATTTTTAATAAATGAAAGCTTTTTGTGCTCTTGCCCATACCCTAAATGTGTTATATTGAGCATTTCTGCCAACACAACATGCTCTCACTTGTCCTGAGAAAATGGAAATATTACACTGAAAAAAACACCTCTGAAATTCATCTTCCAAATTTCAGTATAGAAAAGGCAACGTTTTTCTATTTAGCTCCAAATTGCTTTACCAGTTAGTGGCAATTTTTGGGGAGCACTCTCCTGTTAGTTAAGGCAGAGCCATGAGAACAGCCTGGCCAAGAAGTGCTGAGTTAAAGCAGGCACTGGGCAGGGAAAATCACTGGGAAATTCACTGTTCTGTACTGAGCAGGTAGATTCATAAATAACTTCCTTAACCAGATTATTTTTGGCAATATGTATTATTTTTATATGGTGCTACCTCCCTTGAGGTCAGCCTGAGCTTTGTCTTTGATATTTTACGACATGTGACATATTTTAGAGGTCTACAACTTATTTAGGATGTATATTTTACTGTCAAAAATGAGATATAGTGATATATTTTACTGCCCATAGAGTTTACTGCAACGTGTGAGGATAATGAGTATTAGCTTTTTTTCCCCTAGGTTATTTATCAAAGGAAATTACTGGGTTTGTGCTGTCTAATACTTACATATTTTCAAATATTTAACAAGTCACACGTTCTTGTGGCTGAGAGAATTCAATCATTTTCTCCAGGATAGTAAGAGAACTAAAAGCAATAAAACAGGAAATTCAGCAGTAACTTTAATCAATGTGGCTGTTGTTGTACAATATGCTTTACTGAGTCATTCCAGTATTTTGCTGTTTACATAAATGTTTCTATCCACTGTAAGTGTTGTAAACTATTTTCAGGAAATAATGTTATTTTTGTTAGGTAACATAACTAACAGCTTTCTTTTTGAAGTGCTTAGAGTGCCATTGTTTGTGATACAAAGCAATTTCTAAATATATTTACAGACCACAAAGCAACTTGAAAGTTTTCTTTTGATCCATTTGAAGTTTTTTTATTCAAAACTGTGTGAAAATTATCATATATGACGGGTTCTTTGGCTGCAGTGACAATATATTATGGAAAAGCTTGAAATGCTATGAAAGGCTGTCTCATCATGTTTTTGTACTACAAAAGGTTCTCATTTCCAGCTCAGTCTCTGAAAGTTTGCCTCATCCTGTGCTTCAAGAAATTAAAGCTTACCTTTCTTTCCCTGCAATTATTTTATAATTCTTTAGGTATACAGCCTCTTGTAAAAATATATAATCTAATTTCAAGCTTAGTTTGCTTCTAATTATCTGTTTATCAGCAATTGAGAACTTTTTCCTCTTTACTGATAAATTTTAGGCTTTCAGAAGAAAATAACATCTGGTATTGAGAATGGAATGCATTAATTACCTAGCCTCTAATTTACTATTTAATGAAATGTTGCCCTTTTTTTTTTAATTATTAACATTTAATTTTGCCTGATTTTAATGGTGGTCAGAAGACATTTTGTTGGGAGACTGCTGCTTCCAGTATTCAATTTGCTCTCAAAAAGTAGGCTGTGCATGGATGGAAGTTTTATGTGTTTGTCTGTGTATCATAGATCAATTTTTTATAGAAGCTATGACTAATTTATTCTTTAGCAAGCTAAGCCTCTTGGTGATGAGTGGAGGGTTTTATTTCATCCTTCTGATGCTCATAGTCAATGCTGCTGAATCCAAGAGGTGTTGGGATTTATTTATTTTTTTAACTGCTTTGTGGTGAGTGAATGGCACAGTGTGAGCAAAAATGCAGTAATTTATTGCAATATTTCCCAATGTTGTTGGAGATTTGGAGTTCTCTGCTCCCTAATTGATCACAAATTTTCCCACTAAAAACAAGCCATGAAAGAGTTGAGAGACCAAATTTCACAGCAGTCTGTTCCATATCTTTAAAGTGCAATTAAAAAATCAAATCAGTTTTTTAAAGAAAGATTTCCATTATGAAAGAAGAGCCAGAACCCAAAGGTTAATCTCTATTTTAACCTTCCCAGTTGTAAATTTTATGGGATATCAGGACAAACTGGTGAACAATGGCTTTGGTAAACAGAAGGAATGGGTAGAATTTCCAATCTGTGAACAAAATGTGTCATATAATTATTTTAAAAAACATAAAAAATCCAAACAAACCTGTGGAGAACAAGATAAAAAACCTGAAATACTTGCTAAACCAAGCAGAGAAAATCCCTCAGCATCCAAACCTGCTGCTGTGGGTGACAGGGTGGAGAGGTGTGTCCAAGGAGGGAATGGAATAAAAGAGAATTATGGAATAAAACAGAGGTAGGAAACAGAGCAATTTCAGCTGTAAGACAAATTTCTGTGCTCTTTCAGACATAACTCAGGGAAAACAGAGAGAAGGACCAGAATCCAGGAGTCTGAGTGTCTTTGTATTCAACTGAATTATTTGGAGAATGGTGAATATTTTTATGGGAAAACTACTTAAGGGATGAACTCTGGATGACCTTAAATAAAAAAAGTAGGTTTGTAAGTTAAATGTTTTGCAAAGATTAAATTGTTCCTGCTGCCAAATCTTCATCCTTTGCTCTGCTTTGGAAGAAGGGTAAAAAGTTTGTGCTCAAATATTCTCTCCTTTCTTAGGCTTGGCAGCACTAAAGGAAATTGCTTTATAATACTTGTGAGAAATTATATCAACTTTTTATATGATTTTGGAAAGTTAATTCAATTCTGCTTCCAAGGAAGGAAAAGAGAACGAGATATAGTTCAAAAATTCAAAATATGAGAGGGAAAATCCTATAGAGGTAATCAGGTCCTCAAAGAGACTAAGTCAGTTTTAAGACTGTGGTTTTTTTTAGTTTTACTGAAATAAAAAACCCTCTTGGTTCTAAATATCTTGAGATTCCAGATTTTATCACTTTAGGTGTTTTTAGTGGCCACAGTTAAAAATAACGATATCTTTTCTATTTTAGCCTAAACTCAATTAAATAGAAAGACTTACAGTTCAATAGGCCAATGTTTAAACAAGACTTGAATGTCAATTAAAGTCGCAAATCCATTATCACCAATCGACTTCTTGGGTTTTCTGCCATTATCCAGTGTGGATCTCGTGATCCATCACACCAAATATCACCTCCAAGTAATTATTTTTAATATAACCTAGAGAAACTGGATTGTTTTAATTTTCAAGCATTGAAATAATTTCGTTTGTCTTTAACTGATACACTTGTCTTTATCAAAATCTTGATGATCTTTTCCCCTCTGCTTTAAAGAACCCACTGAAAAGCAAAGCACACAAACTCCCCTGGACAAAGAATTATCACTTTCAGCAAGAAATTCCCTCTGAACAGAAGTTTATTTCATGGTCTGCATGAACAATAATGTCTTCAAGACCTGTTTTGGGTGAGAGGGGCTGTTGAAGTTTGAGTGGCACCTGAGCTGAAATGTGCCAGGCAATTTCAGATTATTCAGAACTGCATTATTTGAGACAGAAATCAGATTAGAAGAAAGGTGTAAATGTATGAAAATGGCTGTATGGGAAGAGAGGAAACAAACAGAAATGAGAGGCTGCAGAAGCAGAGGAGGTGACACCAATTGTGATTTTCAATGCGTTACTGGAATTTGATGTGCTGGATCACATAAATGGAATATTAATTAAAGTGAGTAATTCAAGGAGCCGTGGAAAGGTGAGATTTGGAGAGGTAGCATTTTGTCAAAGGAATCTTGTTTTTTTGGTGTGCAAAATGAACCTTCAGAGAAAAGGGCAGTGAAATCTTTGGGAAGAGGAAAAGAATGCACTGGGAAAAAAAGCTGGGGCATCATTTACCTGTGACTGCTAATGCTGAAGGACACAGAAAATGAAATTGGAGGAGGTGTCTGAAAATTTACAAAGTTGTGCTTAGAACCGACCTTGTAAAATAACTAAGATCAAAGGAGGGAATATGCAGAAAAGATATTAATACTCATTTCTGAAAGTCCAGATTATGAGCATCCTTTGGGTATTGAGGAAATTAGCTAGAAATACCCTGCTGTACAACTGAGAACTTCATTCTGAAGAGTCACGTCTAACTGGGAAGGTAAGCAAATATTAGAACAAAGAAAATGAAGTGACAATTTTCTGAGGACAGAGGAGTGAACCTGGTAATTAAAGATAATTAATTTTAAAAGACCCAGGCTTAGTTTACAAAAGATATTTAAAGTATAACTGGGGCAGAATACAGACATTTAGTGTCAAGAAGTGTAATTCTAATTTCTGCCTGAATGTGAAGGGACAGCAATCAGCCAGGGCTTCCAAGAGCTCCAAGAAGATTTATCTAAATCCTGGTCTGTTTTCATGCACAACATTGCTTCTCCTAGATCCCAGCTTGGTCTCAGTTTCTCACCTTGCTCTAGATGAGATCTTCCCTCCAGTTATTCCAGGTCTCTCCTGCTCCAAAGGAAAGAGGAGCTGTGCTCACACCATGCCTGAGACAAGAGTTCTTGTCCCCTGCATCCATAAAACAGATATGAACCTGTGGATGGCCAAATTATCAACACCCCTAAAAGAATTCAGCATAATCTTACTCTAGGGAAATAAAATATTATACACAGAAAACTGTGTAGAAGATATTAGGAAAAGCATATTGTTTTTTCCTCCTGGGAGAATTGGTCAGGATGAAGGGGTGTAGGTGATTCAGTGGTTACAAAAGAATTGGGACTGGTAGGGGGATGAGTAAAGGAACATGGAGTAGAGTAAAATTGAGTGAGGGGGAAAAAAACCATGATCAGGTGAGGGCATTCCCACTCAGGGAAGCAGAGCCAGCAGACAGAGAAGGGAATGAGCTCTGCTCAGGGACCTGGTTTGCTGCTCCCTGAGCCCCCTTAGTAACGACAACTGCGAGTACAAGAATGAAAATTATGCATGTGCTCGTGTGATTTTTGACAGCAGAACTTCCCCATCAGCTCCTGACTGCAGGGATGATTCTGCTGTGAGGAAAGCTGCCTGTGTGCCCAGGTTTCAGAGCTGTCATGTGTGACACTGAGTTATTCCCTGGCGAGGAAAGGGTGAGCACCAGCGGAGCCAGGAGTCCTCACTCCCCCTTCTCCACTCATTTCCAGAAATAATTATCATGCTCTGCCTAATTGTGATTCCTGAGATCTTCATTGTCTTGTGTCACTCTTTCAACAGCAGGATTTTTAGGGTGGTATAAATGTACTTGTGGCAGAAATGTACTTTTAAATCAGCTTTGAACCTGACAGCTTTATCTAATGTGTTATGACTAGAACATTCTATACAGAAAGAAAACACCATTATCATACTTAGAATTTCTCAGGTATATTACCATAATCATTCTTTCTAAATAAAGAGAGGGAAAATTACTCCAGTGCTGGTTATAAATTGCGAATTCTGACAGGAACTCCTTGAAGGCCTCAGCAGCACAAACCTGCTTCCCTTCATTCAGGTAGAACCATTTTGTGTTTTTGCTTAGCCAGTACACCAGAAGCTGTAAATACCATTTTGGAGCTTTGAAACCCCTCTAGACACATTGACATTGAGGATGTGGATTTCAGTGAGAAATAAATTTCAGTTTAAAAAATATCATCGTACATTAGAGTCCATTAGAGTCCAGTTAAGTTCCAGTGGTCATGGCCAAAGTCAGGAATTTTCTCTGTCCTGATGATTCTGGGGTTAATCTAGGAGTAATTAGGGCCTTTAATAACGTGCTAACCTTCACTTTCATTGAAATATTATTCTGAATGCAGTTTGAATCATCCCTATTTAACAAATTGTGAAAGGCAAATAGCCATCAAGCAAAAGCAGATGACTCCAGCCTTGAACCAACCTGGCAGGGGATTCTGAGAGCATCATTTCAATATACCAGATTTGCATACTCAGGGCTTAAACTGTTCTGTCTGTGTGGATGTGCAAAGGCAAGCTGACAAGATTTCCTAAAGTATATTCAAATTACAGCATTTCAGGAGCAAAAGAACAAACTGATTACAGTGTCTGAACAAGGTTCAGAGCGTGGAGATTGGGAGAAATGTCATTCAGGAGCTCGGATAAAACAGGATGTTTATTTTCTGAATAGCAAATGACAGCATGATTTCCTTAACATAATATTCATGATTTCTTGGAATTACTCATAAAGGGTAGCTTGAAAGAGTATAGACTGCAAAAATTATGTATCATTCATGCCAATTTTCCAGATATTTTATTTAGGTCGGAAAGTGCAATGCCAGAATAAAATATAATAGCAGTAAATATCAGAGACATTTGTTAGACCATCTCGATAATTAGAGGATGTATTCCCAAGAGAGCAGAATCCCAGTAATGTATGCAAGCAGGATGTTTGAAAACAACCCTCTTAATAAATGGAGTTGACAGAAAATACACTGCAGAAGGATTACTGGCAGAGGCATGGAAAATAAGAGATTTGGCAGCAACTTTAAGAACACAAATATGCATCACTCAAGGGGAGAAGATTTCTATCCAGGGAACAAGCTGTCTTTGTAAACAGGATTATACCCAGAACAAGCATCTGAAAAACATATATGAATGCCATCAAAGAAAAAAATGCATCCAGCAGAAATGAGGGATAGGAGGAGTATTCAGTGGCAGCTTCTTCAGCTTGCTGCTCTAAACAGTTAAATTTGTAAAATCGGGTTTTTGTAATTTTTGGGTTTAATTGTTTATTTAATTGTTGCATTAACCAGTCATTTTGCCTCTCTCTGCCCATAACAGATGTTCATTATAAAAAACTGAATACATTAAGATGATTACATTATTCAAACTCTTTGATAATTCATTTGTATTAAAACCATAAGATTCTGTTGACATTTCCCTAGGGTACATTTGGTGAGGTTAAGCAGGATAAATGTCACAGTTAGTAATGCTGTTAAGATAAAAACCTTGCAAAGGAACTACATATTATTTTTCTGCTTCATGGTCCTTAGCAGCAACTTTTAGAGCTATATTTCCTTTTTAAATGATGCATTACACCTTGAAAAGTAAAATAAAAAGACCTGAAATTATGATTCTTGCTCATTTCCTCAAGAATAAATGAATAGAGGAGGAAAATTCTTAAAGAAGTAGGCATGGTATTTTTTAAAAAGTTTGGGAAAAAATTGCTCTGTTAAAGTATAATGGCCCTGGTGAGATGTGGTGTGGAAGAATATATCTTAAAATGAAGGTAAGATGTGCATTAATTTCAATGAAAATGCCCCCAAAAAAGGAAGTGAGCCATAAAATCTCAAATAGAGCACAGGCATCAATATTTGAGAAATACCTCAATATAGAGCATTGTGCAGCTGGAACTGGATTAAAAACGAGCTTGGGATGAGTTGTAGAGATCTCTCATTTCATCTCCTCCTCAAGCAGGGCTAAGTACTCACATTAATTCAGCTAAAAGTATTCTCAGTCAAGTTAAATCAGTAAAATTTTGGAGGTAAATTTGGGGTGGCCATGGCCTCCTCCAGCTGATCCATGATTCCATGGCTTCCATCCCAACATCCCAGTTCTCTCATGACCCTTTCCATGATTCTTTAGTGGATTCCTCACTTTGGACCATCTCTTTTAAACTGGAACCCAGCACAGGGCAGCATTTCCAGCTTCCCACTAGAGAATGGCAATGCCTGTAAGTATTCTCAAATATTTATAATTTCCATTAATCTCAAGGCTGTTGTTCCATCTTAAGTGAAATGTGATCACTGTAACATTCATTTACATTTCAGGTACTGAAAGTTTGTCTTCAGACTTTATTCAAAAACATAAAAAGATAATTAAGAATAACTTATTAAAAGAATCATTGCAACAGCTCCGGTTGGCAATAATATTAGATGGATGTAGAGGAATAGAAAATGTTCTGCTTTTTTTTTTTTTTTAATTCAGGAAAATTAATGAGAATCTGCCTAATAATGAAAGTTAATTTGATACTGTTCAGCTGTTATGTAGGGGTTTTGTGTCTGGGTCATGTCTAATAACAGAATTAAAAATTAATTATAAATATTACTGATTATAAAACAAGTGACAATTTTGTAGTTGTCTTTAATTGCAATATCTTTTACTAGGCTGAGGAGAAACAAAGTTGGTCCTGAAAAGAAATTATAATTATTAATAAAAATTGTTCATAAGGCATTCTTTTTGTGAAAAGAGAGCCACAATGTCAGAGGCTAAAAAATGATCAACCAGAAAATCAAGAATTGAAGTAGTTGAATAGTAAAGGAGGTGTAGTCCAACATCAAGATGATCTCACCCAGAGCAGTTTAGGGTTGTGTCCATTTAGGTTGTGTAGATTTTTGAGGATGGCACCTCCACAGCTTTCCAGGCCACCTGTTTTTCCATTCTCACAGAAACCAAAACACACCAAATTAAAACAAAAAACCCTTTTCCTTATGTACAATTTGCTGTGTTTAAATCTGCACCTGCCTCTTCTGTTCCTGGGAGCCACTGGGGAGAGTCTGGAGCTGCTCTCTCCAGGTGTTTTTGGACCCCCATGACCCACCCTGAGCCCTGATCCTTGGGATGAGCAGTTCTGCTGCCTTAGCATTTCAGCTTTTATATTTTTCATATATTCGTAATCCTGTAATTCTTTAGTGCATAACTCCAAACTCCACATCCAGTGTGAGCTGCTGCTCTCCCATTTTGGGCAGACACAGCAATTCCTCTCCGGGCTGGGAATCAAGGACACCTCACTGCCTCAGGCACTGAGAAATGGAAACAAAAATGAATTTTGGGGGGAGTAAACTTGGGGTAAATGACTTCATTACCTGAAGCTGTAATTGGAAGATTAACCCCCAATATGTGCATGGACCAAACCTATAAAAATGTAAAAACCCATGACCCATGGTCCATTTTGGATGTAACCCCTGGGGAGCTCCATCTTCCCTAAATGTACCTGAAGGCTGTTCAATAAATATAACCCCTTTTCATTGCCTTAATTTTATCTGGTCTCTGTTTTTAGCACAAAAATCATCAGTTCCAGCTCTCTTAACTTGTATGGGAGATGCTCCATCCCCTTAATCCCTTCCTGGTCCCTGTCTCTCCTTTGCTGGGGAGCCCAGAACTGCCCAGAGCTCTCCAGCAGAGACTGAGAAACTTTGGTGGCTTCATATACATTCTCTTAAATTAGAACTTTGTGCTTTTAAAAGTGTTACTGGCAAATTTGAGCTGAAAAACGCCGGTAATGTAAACCCAAATTATTCTCTGCTGTAAAAATGCACTTTGCTGATATTTGGCAGTTTTATTCCTCCTCTATCAGTTTTGGAAATGGATTTCTTTTTTATGTTTAGAGCTTGCAGATGTTCAGGGATACTGGGGAAATCAAACACACTGCAAAGTTAGTGTAGGAAGAAACTTATGATAAAACACTCTTTCACACTTAACTTTTTCAAGGATATGGGGAATGCTTTAAGAACTATTTTGATATTTTCAGGGTCTTAATTTAAAAGTACTTGACAACTTCTGTAGTAACCATGATCAGAAGCAAAGAACTGAGTACTTTAGGTCAGAGACAGTGATCACTGGGAAACAACTGAAGCATCTGTTCCTACAGTAATTGCATCTAACTGTTAGATTGGGAGGAACCATTTATTCAATATCATTGTGAAAACCTCCTTGATATTTGGGAAAAAGTTCTTTTTTTCATATGCAAAGCTTTCTTGGTAGGAAGTTTTAAAAGCAAGTATTTATTGCTCCTCAAACACTTTACAGGACATTTTTAAAAAATTAACAGCAAGTTTGTAAAAATGATGAATTAATCATGTTCATGAAAACCACAAATGTAGATTTTTCAGGTCTGTGCATATTTTCAAAAATAGAGAAGGAACAAATAGATGCACATGACAGAGAAATGCTCAGAAAAAGGACTCCTGGAGTGTCCTGGGGAGGTGGTGATGTGCTGTTAACACAGATTTCCCTTCCTGGATGATAGAACCATTGTCCAGAGGAAAGAGCTGCTCCTTTTGTGTTCCAGATCCTTGTTGTGTTTGGAGATGTGGATCCTCACACCTGAGCAATGCCCCTTGGTCACCCCTTTTAGCAGATGCTGCCTGTGGAGTTCATGGAATGGTTTGGGTTGGAAAGGACCTTAAAAATCATCTTTAAATTCCAAACTTCCAAATCCCCTGCTTGGAAAAGAGCACGAGACCAGACTGCTCCAAGCCTTGTCCAACCTGGCCTTGAACCCTTCCAGGGTTAAATTAATCTTATTTCCAAGTTAATTTATTGGGGTGAAGTAATATTCATTCCATGTGGCAGAAATCAGCTGTAATGATCCATGCCAGATCCCTAAATTCCCAGAGCTCATTCTGCTGTACAAACTGCTTTTGTTGTGGATCAGTGGTAGATCCCCGAGTGTCAAGTTTTGCAGATTATTTTAATCACAGAATGAGCTTTCATGGTGAGCAAAATGAACATTTTGAAATACACTGCTGCTTTGTTGCTGTTAATAACAGTGGTCAGAGGTTTATCTTCCAAAGAATTAAGCATTTCCCAGTGTGCATCAACAGCTTTTTATCAAAACCCTTCAGCCCACAGGCAAACCTGGGCTAAATCTTTGATATGTAGCTTGGATGGTACAGTAAGTTACAGCAGAAAAAATAAATGCAACGATTAGTACCCCACCCCAAACCCTACACATAACTTGTGCTTATAAGTTGTTTAATTTTAAATCTCCTTTCAGCATAAAAGCCCTACAAGTTTATCACTAGCTTGTGCCTCTGTTAATAATTCATCTGCTTTGCAGTTGTCTGGGTTTAATTAGCTGCTGCTGCTTCCGTGTTCTCGTGTCATGTTGTCTTTTTCATTAGATCTCTCTCCTTCATCCCTGTTAGATGTTTGCACATTTCCTAGCTTTAAGCAATGTGGGCTATAATTGGAACCTAAAGTTGGAGCATGTCTTCAGTTACCACTTTGTTAATTCCTTTTATTTCCCTGTCACAACCGTATGCTATCATCTATTGCCAATGAAGTGAAAGAGAAGTCAAAGGTAATCCACATCAGCTTTCTTGCTTCTAGCAAAGGTTTTTGTCTTCAGACTTGTTTTCTGTTATAAATGTTCTGTGAAAGTATCCATACTATTTTGAGTTGAGTCTTTTCATAAAGACTATGCACAAGCATATTCCAGAATGCTGGAGGCTTTTAATGTAAAATCAAATGTATCAATGACAGTTTTCTCAAACTCTCTGCAACTCTTTCATCCCTCTTTTCCCTCTCACATATAAATGTAATTTCAATTTTTAAAAATAATATTAAGGTGGGATTTTATTATTGTGAAGAACTGGGTTGAAGTGCTGTTAAAATTGTTAATTTGAAAGGAGGAAAAGAGAAAATAGAAGGTAGAAATAACAGTCTGAAAGATGGAGAAGGTGGTCACACACAGGAAGGGCAGTCCCAGCATACAGAGAGTTTATAAGTTTCTCTTGTAGTTGAGAGCTGAGAATGAAATGGCTGCCATGGTGGAAGACACGTTTTTGGTTTTGGGAAGGGTTGTAGAGATGTGATACAATAAATTAACAGCTGATGTTCTGCAGTGCTGCTTAAATGGGCTGGGTTTGATTTTTCAAAAGTGATTTTTTCGTCTGAAGCAGCCATTAAAATGAAATTAATTGCAATGACATGCTTGCCATTGGATGGGAGCTCAGTGTTTGAGAATTCATTTCGAGTTGAAAAGGAGCTGAGCCATCAATGTCAAGCCCAGGTCCCCAGTGTCTTTGTTTGCAGCCACAATCCCACTCAAGGATTTACTCATTCTCACCAGAGCTCATTGCAGGATAATTCTTTTTCTATGGTTTCCAACTTTGTCTTCTTCCATAGCTGTGACAATTTACATTATACTTGATATTAAATCTTCTCAATAACAAGTTCTATTTTGCCAAAAAAATTGCCCTGAAGAGTGAATTCTTTATATTTTCATGGTTTGCTTCAGCTCTGTCCCCTTGATGTTCTGCACAGAGTCCTTCACCCTGTTTCAGAATCAATAGTTGTATAAGAGAATTAATGAAGGCAGTTTCACCATCACTTTCTGCTGCCAAACTGTGAACTTGCATAAAGCTTGATTTCTAATTTTTCCTTTTTTTAAGAAAAAAGAAATTACTCAAATGAAAACAATAAGAAAGACTTACAGGTTAAAGAGGTTGTGCAGAATGGGGGATTTTTTAATTTCCTAAAAAGAAAATCTTAAACTGGTTCCCATTGAACTGACTGTTTCATCCTGAGATATTTATAGATCAATTACATGAGGTAAGATTTTGGGTCAATATTAAAATGCAGAAGAATAAGATCAGCTGAAATGTAAATATTTTAAACTGAGATGTGCATGCTAATCTCTCTGAGTTAATAGTTTTTCTCAGATGGACAGTAACCTATCCTGCAGCCAGCATGGAGGTCCAAGATAAAAGAATCTTGGTACAGAACTAAGTCAGAACGCCAGAAAATAATTCTTTGCAAAATGGTTTTTTATTATTTAATCAGTTGCTAGCTAGATTTAAAACCCCAAAAGGAAACAAATGTAACATAAGTTATGTTAATATATATTGCCCCATTAATGTGCTTTAAATAACATTGAGACAACTTTTATATGGGCTATCTATGAATAAAATTAATATGAGATTTATTTAGGAGGAGGAATTAATCTGGTGGTGAATCAAACAAAAGACTAGGGGAAAAAAGCACAGTTGTGTGTTGAATATGAATACAAAGAAAATGATGTGAGAAATAACAATGACTTATTCCCTCTGTTATATATTAAAGCAGAAGACCAGATTGAATAAGGTTTTCACTTTTCAAAGCGGAAACTTGCAAAAAAATAGAAATAGGTGGAGTAGAAGATGGAGTTGTGAAACATAGATAATTAATATTGTAGTTAAAATGAGGCTTTAAAAAACACATTTAATGGTTGGGCAGTTTGGAGGGTTCATTTTCCTTTCTGTTCACAAACCAGAAAAAATCTAAATGCATTTAAATTATACTCTCTTCAAGTTTCTCACACATATATAAGAAAGTCCCTCAAATATATCTGCAGAGCTTGGTGTATGCCATAAATATATCTGTGATTTGGTATGAGGGCACACACCCCTTCTCCTGTTTGTACTGTGGCAGGAGACTTGCTCAAGCCCTTTGAAAATGGTTTCAAATTTAAACTTTTTGGGGAAAATTTTTACTAATATTAAAAAACTCAAGCCACAACACTCTCTGAATGCCATACTAAATATTATAGATACAGCCAGAGCTCAAGTTTCCTTCAATGAGTGAAAACAAGTTCATGCTCCTGGCCAGCAATATCTGAATCAAACAATTTTGAGTTGCTATTTCTTTTCCCAACTTCAAATAATTTTTAGTTTTAAAAAGATCATCTGGAAAATAATAAAGCACTGTTTAAGAGGTATCAAAACTAGAACAGAGGGGCTGAAGAGTCCTTGCTTTTTAAGTGTTTGGGTTTAAAAGGAAGAAATAGAGTGGTTTAGAAAAAAACCCAGCCCTACAGAGGTCGGAATCAGAAAAGCAATGGTGGGGAAAGATTGTGAAGGAGATTCTCTAAGCCAGCACTTTGTTCTGCTCCACTTTCCATGGACAGATTGGGATGGATTGTAAATGTTATGGGGAGAGGAATTGTAGCACACTCTGTGTCGTTACAGCATCTGCACGTCCCGGCTGGAGCGAGCGCTGCCAGGAGCGCCCGAAAATTCGGGAATTTAGGAATTCTGCTCCACATTCCCTCACTGGGCAGCCACTGGACCAACAGCAGGTCAGAGAGAACAGCCTGGGAGTGGATCAGCACAAATCCCTGCATTTCCAACAGAAGGAAAAACAACACCAGGTTGGCGGCTCAAAGTTTCTAATTCCAAAAGAGCAGACGGAGAAATTACGGAAACTAATTAGTGGAGTCAACGTGATGGAAGTGCCAGGGGACTAAGTGTGAAGGAGCTTTGGAATCTGGAGTCAAGGCTTCAAAATCTGTTTGGAGTGCACCACGAACAAGGGGGAAGCAATTCACAGAAAATGGAAGCGGCTCTTCAACATTTGCTCAAAACCCAAACGATCTCGGAGCAAGCAGACACAAAGGTAAGATGGAGATAATTTTCAGAGAGGTCTTGCTTAGGCTGGTAAAAGTGCAATAACCCTCCCACAAAATCAGGTCAAATTGTGCTATGCAAAGAACATTTTGGTTAGGGGAAATCAGCCATAAAAAGTACAATGGAAGAAATTAACTTGATGAAGCAGATTTTTTCATAAATGTGGTTTTCCAAATGCAGCACCCAAATTGTTATGTTTTGAACCTAATTTTAACAAGAATAATGAGGTTATCCAAGGCATATTAGTGGCAGGTTTGAGTGATCTGTGCCTTTTTGGCCTCAGAACAGAATGAAGTCTGTCTTTCTGCTGCCCATAAATGTAGAGCAGTAACATTCAGAAAAATAAACTCCTGGGTAGTCAGAGCAAACAAAACAAATTCAGATATTTCTGCAGATTATCTTTGCAGTAAAAGAATGGCTTCTGGAGAGATCTGTGTTGGGCTTCATAGACCTGTAACGACAATAAGATTTTTTTTTTTAATTATCACTCTATAATTTATAAAGAGTTTTTAAATTTGATTACAAATACTTTAACAAGTCTTTCCTTCGGAGGGTCCCATTCCTTAATTTTTTTCCCTGGTATCTCCATAAGTGCAAAGCTTGATGGATTTTGAAGTTACCATGTTAGAAATAAGGCAGCTAAATAAATTCTGTTGTAACACAGGATGTGAATTCATATCCTACTCACCTTGTCTTTACAACATGCAATGAGTAATAAATATTTTGGCATATGTATCTTAATTGTAAAATTCAGCTCCTAGCATCTCTTTTAGTATCTTTCAACACTTTTGTGGATTCTGCCTCATGTAACCAGCTGGTTTTTAGGGGTGCATTTCCCCAGATTTACAGCCAGTGTGTGGAGTTGTCAGGATCAGGAATTGGGAGCAGCTGTCACTGCAGAAACATCCCCATGTAACAGGTATAAGAGGAATCACTGATAATTTGAATTTTTAATACTTTAGAGCAGTACATTAGGCCACACATTATTTAAAACACTCAGATTTATGACATTCATGCTTTTTCTTCCATGGCTTCCAAGTTCCCAAATACTGCAGCTCATGTTGGAAAATCCCTTCCTGCTCCACAGCATCCTGGGCTTGGCTGCTTCACCATCACCAGAAGCATTGATTTGTCCAAAGAACCTTCTGTTTAAAGACAGGGGAAAAAATCAACCCAGTGATTAGTTGGAGAAACCATAATGTTGTTAAATCCAATAAATTCTCCAGCAAGGTAAAAGAAGAATTTGAAGTTTAGACTGAGATTCAACCATTCCTCTCCAATTCTGGTACAGATGCTTTTTCTGACCTTACTTAACTACAGTATTTATTAGCATATTCAGGCAGTAATTATTATCTGAATTATTATTATTATTATTATGTAGTCCGTACATTTTGGAAGATTTTATTTATAATTTAAGAAAAATAAAAGTCTGAATTACAAGGGGCACCTGTAACTCAGTTTTCCACAGTGGAATTGATGAGTAAATTAGTTTCTGATCCTGAAATGCTGCAAGGATGTGTTGACTCAACAGAGACTTGGTTTACCTGAGGTGTATTCGGTCCTCAGTGCTCCACAGAAATCTTTTAAAGCCTAAGATCTTGACATCTTCAGTGGTCCCAAATTCTCCAGGCACTAGATAACTGCAGAGAAATCCTTCCTTGTTTGTTTCTTTTCCTACTTCTCAAGAATAAATAAAATAACTCTGGCTCTTTGCTCACCAAATGGAATTTAGAAGAAATGTTCATGCTTGATTTTCTTAACTAGGGTTGGCTTCTTTTTAAAATGATATTTCTGCTAAACAGTTATGATAATTCTGTTACTGGAGATGGACACTGAATTTAAGAAATGTGCTAATGATGCTGAAAAATTTTGAAGATAATGTTTTTTATGCATTCTATGAAAGGAATATATTCCACTAATCGAAGGCTTTCAAGAAACTTGATTTTTTTTTTTACTATTGCAGAAAATTTTTAAAGTAGCTTATATACAAGCATAAAAGATGTTATTAAGGTATACTTTTTAAGTGGGAAGCCACAACTTGGAATACAGCAAATTATTTAGCAAAATCACTCCCATTTCAGTGAAATGTTCATTGCATGGCCAAAATAAGCAGGAAATTATTAAACAGCCCCTGGTATTTGGGGAAATGCCTTGGGATGATGAGATAAAGACAACCAAGAACTTCTATTTATTTAACACCATTCTTTTAAGCTATTTCCTATTATTCTTCAAGCTGTGATTGAATTGGACCCTGTAGATCCCTTCCTTTTCCCTGCTGGGATGGATGCAAAGCCCATAAATATTCAGCTGTTCACAAATCAGATATATATATATCCCAACAACTAAGTGGAGATTCTTTGTCATTTCAACTCATGAAGTAGAAATTCTTCTGAAAGAAATTAATATTTCATCTAGAAAATGACCTTGAGTCCTCACACAAGCCAAGAGCCCAGGGCCTCCAAATTTAGTGCAAATGTTTCCAGCCAAGTGAATATTTTTCTTAGAATATTGGTTGAGCTCTTCTGTAAAAGGTTGATTTATTAAGGATAATCTGTCTTCTCAGATTTCTCAACACATAAAATTTAAAATGTAGGATGTTTTTGTTCATAGTTGCAGAATAATAATTGCATATGTTTGGCTAATTTTCAGTCTCTGTGTCCAGGCCAAAAAAAAAAAAAAAACCCTTTAATTAATTTTTCATTAGTATTTGAAAGAATATTGGTCTGTAGGGGAAAAAATCAAAGTTGGACAGTGGCTTTAGCCATTATTAATCAAATGATTATTTATTGCTTTAATTAGGAGAGAATAAAAAGAAATAGAACTGTAGGTTTTGAAAAAGGGATTATCCTCACACTTCCTGCTGGGGCAGGAGGTAAACACCACAGGACTGTGGGATTGCTGTTTTTCTGACTGTTTTTTAAGGTTTTGCTCTGAGGTAAACCCACGAGCTTCTCCCCAAAGTGTTGATGCCATTGATATTAGTCAGTATAAATATTGAAATTAGGTCTTTCTTTAAAGATATTGATGGTTTTTTTTCAGATTAACCTGCTTTGAAAGCTCTCTACTCACAGCTGATTTTTTAATGTAATGAAATGTATTCTGGGCATTCTTCTCTCTGAAAAATTATCAGGTTTTCACACAATTTTTATCCCCTTTGAACAGGTATTGAGTATGTGAAGAAGTTCTTAGGATTGGATTTCTTACTGTGGAATAGGTTATTCTCTTCATGAAGTCTTTTGGTGTATGGATTTTCTACAAGGTAGTGACTATAGTTGTTTTATTTATTACAAATTCCAGATAATGATAGAAGTTCAAAGAAAGTACTTGAATGTAAAAAAAAAAAAATAGAAATTGATACATATCTCTGTTGTATTCCCAAACTCATTCTATGATATTTCCATTTACCCTTCTACCCATATGTGTAACACAATTGGATTTTATAATATATAGTATGAAAAAAACTATTTTTTCCTTTCTTCTGTATGTGTTTATTAGTAGTTTCTGTCATTTAAAGCACAGTCATTTAGTTCTCTGTGCACTTTCACAGCTGATATATATGATCTTTATAAATTATCTATGACTTGGAGAACTCACATGTATGAGTTATGAAAAGAGGCACAGGGAAATTTTTCCTTTCCTTTTTTCCCTGCTCTATCATGTCATGCTTGCACTTAACCTTTACTGATTTAATCCTATTTTATTAACTAATAATTGCATAGTCTCTACTCCATTCACTTGGCATCATTCAATTTTTGTGTGATCTTCCCATGTTTGCAGTCTCAGGAAGTAATCTAACCAAAGTTTCAAATGTTTCTTCTGCTCACATTATGACACAAATATAAAAAAATATCACCAAGGAAACGGCAGACTTCAGAGACAATTTATTCTTTTAAGTCAGACCAAAGTTTAATTTAGATGAAAATCCTGGAAGACATAATTCCTCACAAAGTCAGTAATGTTCTTCTCATTACCTGGTAATGATAGTCTAATTCTATCAAAAGGAATTTTTAATAATATAGCTGCGTGTCTGAAACTTAAAAATTGAGAATGAAGATGACACGATCCAAAAGCTTAAGAAAACACATTAACTGTAGCTAGAATAAATCACCAACAAAGAACATTGTCATTTTCTCAGCTAATATTTCACCCTTCTAGCCTCATCCCAATATAGCTTTTACATTTTTAGTAGTGCCATGTAAGTGATGGGCACAGAAGGGCACTGGAGGTCACATTTAGAAGTTTTCTTTAACTTCTGATGCTCTTCCTTGTTTTTTTGTAGCCACCAAGTGCCACTCTGCTTTTCTGTGTAGCTTTGCCATATTAAGTCCTGTGTGATTAAGAAAAAAATCCAATTTTTCTGGAGGTGGACACAGCAACATTTGTACATTGTCCATGCTGCTGTGTCTCCCAGGTCACTGTTGGTGACTGATTAATGCACACGAGGATGGTCACAGCTCACCTTCTGCAGAGAACACTTCAGAGAGGAACCACAATTTAAAAAAAAAACTTTTATCTGAATTTCTGTTTAGAATATGGGTCTTTATCTCTTCTTTGAAATGTGGGAATACTTGAAAAAATAAAAGTTTAGTCTTGCAAATTTCTTTGCAGCTCAAACATGACCAGATTTCACTTTTTGGTTTATATTTCAGTTTATTAATTTCTATCATTAACTGCATTCATAGGGTATGAAGTTTCAGCCTGAGTTATAAAAAATTTGTTACTCTCCTCTATGTGCTAAAACACACCTGAAGAAACAGGGAAATATATTAAATCTTTCATCTTGAGACTATTAAAACAGTATTTGTATTTTAGCATTTCCCCTCTTACTATTAGTTTTCCTTTCTTGCCAGCAAAATATGGCCAGGAAATTCTTGTTCTTATTTGCTTTTTGATTATTCTTCCATGCATTGAGTTAATAGGAAAATATTAATATTAAAATATTAATAGGAAAAATGAAAAGTCAACTTTTCATTTTACATTCTTTTAATAAAGAAAATAAATTCTGTGATTCATTTTATGGGCCCTTAATAGCGTTATGCATATTGGCTACAGCTCAGAATCAGATGAGTTTTCTGTAGAATCTTAGACTTTAACCCATGATAAGCAGATTCTAACAATATTCATTCTAAAGACTGACTTTTCATCTCAATTTTACATTTTTTTACATAATTTGCACCTTAATTTTAATACCATGCCAGCTAAATTAAATGTAAATTTCTGCCAAGTCATTTGATTTTTTTTTTTTGTTAACTTGTTATCCTGACCATATAAATATAAACTTTTGTTTCCATCCATCCATCCATCCATCCATCCATCCATCCATCCATCCATCCATCCATCCACAATTTAAATAACTCACAGACATCTTCTCACAAAGTGTCTCTATCCTCCTGCAAGTGGAATACTCAGCCTGTTGAGAATGTCTGTCCCTTGCCTTCAAAATGGAATAATCAGAAATAATAGGAAAGAAGAAGGAAGAGTTTATTGTGATAATGACAGCACTTCTTAAATAAGTGTTTTTCAGAGTTGCAGATTTCTGTGATTGTGATAGCTCTTCTCATATTCATGTCTCAAGAAGCCTTTGCTTGATCACAGAATAATTCATGAAAGAGCTCATGAGAGACAAACCATACATCTCTGAAAGGTTGCAGCCTAAACATCTGCTGGAGCCTGTAAATTAAACTGAAACCTGCAGGACTGATGCTGCAATCCTTTCCCTTTGTAAATTCTTATTTTTCAACAAGTTTTCAAGATCATGACTGAAACTCTGCATCTGTACTCACACAGAAAACACCGTGGGTGTCTGGCAGGTTTCCAGGTGGTTTATGAGAGAGAGATGTGAAAAAATGATCCAGTGGAAGGAATGATGCTTGATTGCAGTTGAGACATAAACTTTCAAGAGGTGAAATCCTAATCCAAATATTGTATGGTGAAGCATGACCTGCCTGTGGTTTGACTGTGGTGTTATTTCACTGTGTATATCAGTTAGCTCACTGCTAGTTTGCAGTGTTAGCTCCCACCTGTATTTATGAAACAGCCATGAATATTTTAATAAGAAATCAAGAAAATATAATAAAAAAACCCTTGAAATTTATTGTAAAATCAAACATGACATAATTTGGTTTTTTTTACATGCTGTTCACCCTAATATTGAGTGATCTATTCTAGTTCTAGGTTAGGAACAGTGGATGAAATTTATGAATTAGTGAATTTTTTGTTCTTTTCACAGGAAAATTGTGTGTTAATCTTGCAGTGCAAATCCCAAAGAACAATGCCTCACATTAGGAGCTGGGGATTGATTTTATACAACCTGGAGCTCCTCATAAGATCTTTACCCTGTCTTAAATCAGCTGCTAAGAGAGGTGTCTTGGTGAAGGAGCTTTTACAGTTCCTACACAGGAGATCTCTTTCCTCAAATAAAAAAACCATATAAAAACAAATATAAAAAAAATAAAAACAAATGCCATGTAGCTTTGACACCCTGTTCTGTCATACACAGTGCAAGGTGCTTTTGTGCTATAAAATATTCATTCTGCTTAACTTCTGACAAATAATGCACAGACTGAAATATCCAGCTGTGGGAATAATTCAAGCAGTGACCTGGGAAGATTCTTAGTTCTCAATCTCTCTGTCCTTCCCTTTGCTTGAACAGAAGTGATACTAACTGGAAAAATGTCCCTTGTTTAAAGCTGTGAATGCAGAATTAGGAATGTGCAGACTGTTTGTGGCAGAACTGAGCCACAACTAAACAGGGTTATCTGAGGGGACAGTGGAGATGATGATCATGGGGAAAGCAATCAGAGAGATTTCCAAACATCCTTGATTAGTAGAGGGCAAATACATTTTAAAGGACATAAATCTAAGAGGAAGTTGTTGTGAAATGGAAAACTGCCTCAGTAGCAAGAGGCTTGGAAAATCAACTTTGGATTTGTTGTAGTTAAAAGCCCTGAGGCTCTCTGCCTAGCACACATATGATATGGGGAAATGTAACAGATGCTTCACTCAGGGACTGGAATATAAATCAGTGCAGGAGCATTAATCTGTGCAGAGCTGAGCGTGGCTTTATTCTGAAGAAAAACTTCTGAATTAGAGAAGTTAAACAAATGTGATTTTCCACTCGTTCCACTGTGAATTGCATAAGGTTTTATAACAAAAACAGTTCCAGGAGGAAGTTATCTTTGCTAAAGTTATATCTGTGTGTGGATAGCATTGGTTCAGTACATTCCAACTGGATACAACTGGCTTTTGGAAAAATCTCTTCTAATTCTCCATTATTTGCTTAACCAGCCAGTTGTTTCCCTTTGTGTGAATGTAAGAAATAGAAATATATTGTTTTAATGTGATGATTGACATCACATCAGCAATGGTTACCCTTCACTGCCTCATAAACCTCTGTGTTCACAAGGCCACAGGTGCAATTTGAGAGACTTTTAATTAAAATTAGCACCATTGCCACCATAGCTACACTCCACTTCTTGTAAAATTGTAGAGAAACAACAATTTTAGATAAAATTATCTCCATTGTTCAACTCTGAAAGCCGTATATAAAAAAGAAATGATGCATTTCTATTTTTTCCACTCTTCAGCCACGTTACAAATCCCACCTGTTGCCTTCTTTCACTCTGATTCCTATTTTATTTTGTTAGAAATAAAAAAAAAAATTATTTTGTTCTAACAAAATAACTACAACTGTCACTGTCCTCAGCACTTGAAGCCCAGAAGTGTTACAACATTTTGCATTTACATCTGATATATTCTGAGGCCTGTTAGTATTTTTGGTAGCATCTCCAAGAAATTTTACTGCTCCTTTCACCCATTGCTGGGAACTCTATATTTATTCTCAGCATCACCAGTTCAGTGCCTCTTCCTTTTCATTTAAGTTAGTTTCTCTTCCTTAAGTTAGTCCTTTAAATTAGATTGTAAAAAGCAATGTGTGTGTTTTAACCTTGCTTTCAGAAATGTGGATTAATTCCAAAATGTAGGTAAGGTTTGTTTTTTGTTTTTAAAAAAGTGCTGTTTGATTTTGTTTTCTTTTGTTTTGTTCCAAAATTTTTCATATAATTAGAAAGGAGTGGGTTGATAAACTAATGATGTTTCTGGAGTTTAATATTTTTAATTTTTTTTTATTGAATTGCTTGTTGAGCCTGATATAATGCTCAAAATATTTAAGGTTTGGCCACAGTGAGTCATTTTGAGGTATGGTAACACTAGAAATGGGAAATTAATGGCTAAAATAATATACATGAGACACTTTTGCTTAAGGGTGCAATCACAAGAGGAAAGGTTAAGATGGAAGCATCTAAATGAAAATGCATGAGTTTCAGAGCTTCCTGGAAAAGAATGCCAACAGAATACTAAAAGCTAAAAAGCTAAAAGCTCCTTTCTTTTTTTTTTTTTTTTTAAATTTTTTAAAAGTTAGTGTGCATTTCTTTCCAGTTTTATATCATTATTTTAGAATTAGGAAAAGCCTCTATAAAAATACCATTGGGGTTTTTTTCCTTGCTTGAGGTTACAATTGGAATCTTTTGCTCTGACCTTTCAAAATATGTTTCTCTTTATGTTTATGTTTAGATTTAATATTCTCTGCAGCAATAACTAAAATATCTCAATTCATCTAAAACATAACTATCAAAATCCATGCCAAGCAGTTCTGGTCTTTGTCACATCTTAGTCATTATAAAATGTTTGACTGAGGGCTGGCAAATTTGTTCCATTTGTAGAAAGGTGGTTTCTTTTAATAATCAAATTAACAGCACGATACAAGACTGTGAAATGAAGCATAAATTTCAGAGTAGAATTTGTGCTTTAAAAAAAAGGCTGGGTAGGAATAAATGTCATAGCAGAACACCAGGCATTTTTAGAATGAGAGGAAAATGTAGGTTGGGAGGCATCTCTGGAGCCCATCTGGTCCAACCTTCTGCTGAAAGGTTATCCCTGTCAGGCTGAGGCAGGGATATTTCCAGCAAGGAGCACTCCACCACTTCTCTGCCACTTATTCCAGGGTTGTTGTTGTTATTTGCAATGATCTGGTTTCCTATTCCAGACCAGCATTTCCCCTGGAGCAGGTGAAGTCCATTCCCTCTTTTTCTCCATCCTTTTTGGAGTTACCTCTTAGCTACAGGAAGTTTGGGATCGGTTTTGCCCTGGGCTTTCTCTGCTCTTGGATGAGTGAAAATTCCTTCATCCTTCCACATGCCAAGCCCTCCTAAAGTCTGATTTTTTGGTGCCTCTCTGCTGGACCTTTTCCATGTTTTATTGTCTCTTTGGAACTCGGGGATCAGAGCTGGACAAAGCATTCCAGGAGTGGTCTGACAAGTGCCTAAAGGGTTAAATGGTCACATTCCCTGACCTTTGTGCTTTTCTCCTGCTGATATAACCCAAGGTGCTGTGAACAGCCTTTCTGGTCATGTTCACCATTCCAAAAAATCCCAAACTAAAACCAAATTCCCAGCAGGAACAACCTCTTACTTTCTCATATCCTACAAGGCGTCTCCAGGCCTTCCTTTGGAGACACAACACTTCCTTCTCTATGAAAAAAATCCAATTTATCTTTGTAAACCCACCTGAAGGCTTTTATTGAAAAAGGCAGTACATCTCAGAATATGGTATTTATAAAGTCCCTTTACTTACACTTGATAATTAATACTACATGCCATTGGATTTATTTTTTTTTTTTTTTTTGGGTGGGGGTAAGGATTTTAAATCTCCTTTAGTAGTTGGCCAAAGAAAATGAAGATTTATTGATATAGTCTATTTACCCCTTGCTGCATGTAACCTTCACACAATAATCAATCCTGTTAGGACTATGGATCCTGAGTCTACCACTCAAAGGTCAAAAGTGAGAAAAATTGATCATCTGTTGTATACCTGTATATCAAGATATATAGTCTTTCTTCAAGATGCTTCTCATTAACATTTCTAGAATAACATTCTTCTAATGGAGGTTTGTCAGCTGAAGTCTAACACCCAAACTTTTGCACCAGAATTATACCAGAATTTTAAAATTACAGTTGGAAATCACAGCAAGCTATTTTTACTATGAGAAGGAACCTGTTAGTTACAGAAAGAGAAATCAACCATTATGTCATTTGGAAGTTTTTACAATTAAAAGTTTTATTCCTAGAGGAACTGAAAGACAATTAAATGAAATGCTAACAACAAATTAAATGCTTTATAGGTCAGTCATCCCATTAGGTCTCTTTAGGGAAGCTGTTCTCATATAAAGCATGCCATAACCTATTTGCATAATGATTCTATCTTAACTGTGCCTTCTGCTCTTTTATGGTGTGTTGTTTATCCTAGTGCAGGGCTGATATAGTGGAACTGCAAAGAAAGTAAAAGCTGCTATTTATGGCAGACAAAACACTGCACCATTCAGATCTATTATGCAGGACAGTACCCAAACTGCAAATATGATTTAACACACAGAGACATTATCCTCCCCTCATTGCAGTGGCTTAATTGTTTGAATTATATATACACTGTTAGCATCATTGTTTTTGTAAGATTATCCACACAAAAGCAGCTCCAGCCAAGGTGTGGGGAAGCTTGTGAAAGAAAACACAAGGTTGCTAAAAACACTGCTAATGGTCTGAGCTTCTTTGGAAAAGCAAACTCCTTTCCTAGAGGAAAAAGCTACTTCTGAGAAATGCTCGTTTCTGAATCACACTGAGACAAACATCCTTTCAAAATTTTGAAAGTGAGTTTTGATTTCTGGCTTTGGATTATAGCTCATTTGTTTACAAGATTGGCTTTGTCTCCTTGGGCAGAAAGTGAATAGCTAAAAATCTTGGTATGTAGTTGGGAAGATCTGCATTTAATTTTTATTTTTTTTTTTAAATTTTTGACTGTACTGTTGGAAGAAATATAAACAATTCTCTCAGTAGCATCTGAACTCACAACAGTCTCAATTTACTCTATTTGCTGTGGTGAGTTTCTAAATCTTATTTTCCTGAAGCCTAATTTTGTCCCTCTGGCTTTTGTACATCCTCAGAAAACTCACACAGAGCCTGAAAGTGCAAAGTGTCTTTGTTTCCCTGTCTGAACAGGACTTCTTGGATCTTGACAACATCAGCTGCAGTGGAAGGCACTGGAGGCCCATTTTGCAGGCTGCAGGAGGAATTGCTGTGATAAAGCCCTGGGATCAAAAGCCCTTAGGGACACAAACAACAGCTCCTTGCAGTTTGCCATCTTTAACCAATTAACTGCAGAGCCAGCCAATTGTCAGGGCAGGGACTGAAGAGCAGGGCTGAGCCTGTGCTGCCAGGGGCAGATAACCACAGCCAGGTTTGTTCATCATCAAGGCTCTCACCCTTTGCAGCAGGCTGTCCTAACGAGCTCTCTCAGTGCTGTGGACTGCCCTGCAGCACAGCTTCCATTTGGGCTCTCACTGATGTACAACCCTTTCAGTGTCTGGCTAATTCCTGAGAAAGTGCTGCCTCGCTGCTTGGGAGCTCAGAGAAGTGAGTGGACACTGCTGAAGGCTCCTGGAGAAACCTAATCTGGCTTTTTCCCAGGCTGTTGACTTTTCTCAGCTCCAGCCTGGATCTTTCCCAGAGACAAAACAAGGGAAAGTAGAAAGAAAACACAGATGGACACCTGGTGTTGAGCACAGAGCCATGTGAGTGTCTCATGATGTTTTGCACAAAGCATGTTTTCAAAAAGGTGTTGCCTTCTTGGACCAATGAGTCTTTTCTTCTTTGTTTTTCACAGTCTCCTTTATATAAATGCCATGGCTTCAATAAATTGCTCCTTCTTGCTGCTTGGAAGAGGAGTTGTGGTGCTGTGTTCTTTTGCCACTTCCCAGCCTTACAGTGACAGTGGTGGAGTTTCCAAAAAGAGCAGCTACTCAAGAGTTCACAGCAGTTTCAAAAGAAGATATCAGATAAAAACTATTTTACCCTGGAGAAGACACTCAGATTGCTAAGAAAAAGAATATTAATTATTCTTTGTGCATCATACTGTGGTTATCCTTTCTGCTCTTGTGCTGATGCAATGGAATCTAGACTCTAAAAAAGGCAATTTTAAACCCTGTTCTGGCAAATGCTGCAAAATTTTGTCCCACATATCTTGGCCCTGCAGTTGGCAGCACTGAGATTTGTCACTTTTTGTGATCCTGGCCTGGATTCTGTGCCTGGACCAGTGCTGAACACAGGATTAAACTGATCCTGATGGTTTTACTAACGACAACTCTGGATTTTGTTCCTTAGGGAAGTCTTTCCCTGGATATGAACCTCTCCTGCTGCTGGCATGAAGCCTTGTTTCTCTTTTCCTTCTTGAGAGCATGCTGTCCACACTACAGCCAAGCACAAGTCAGCATCCATTCCAGTTGGAAAACCCCAAGACTGGATGCAGAAGCACCAGGCACAGCCAATGTCTCTGTTGCTGGTAGCCAAAACACAGATCTATATATATTTTGCCTGAGAAGTACCAGGATTCAGATTTGTCTCTGCACAAAAACTCTGGAAGTTGAGAATTACATTATACACTTTGCTTTAATGAATTATTTCCTTCCAACGAAATGTGTGTTTCTCAGCAGGAGTATGACACTAAATGTCATGAAAATGAATTAAGCAATTTCCTCCAGAGACCTGAAATAACTTCCTTCTGCTGCTAAGGAGTTTCAGGGAACATCCTCTGGTGGACCAGCAAATTAAAAAGATCACATCTGCTGTTCTGGTGTCTCAGACCTTCTTCCTCTCAACATTTATTCAGTATTTACTTTTCATAGCATGCAGATGTTTGCTATAATTTTAGCTTTGGAAGAAAGTAAGTCACTACTCTTTTTAAAATTAAAGGAATGATCTGTGGGTGAGATTAGTGGATATATCTAAGGTGAAATGAGTGGGGATTCAATCTCCTGTGGACAGTGAACTTTGTTTCAAGTGCATCAGAATTAGGCTTCCCTTACTTCTTTATCTTGGCATTCCTGAAACAGGTCCTGTGGGTTTATAGGAACCTCCCTGCTGTGGTGCAAAGTGTTAAGTAATGAAAGGAACATCTCACTTGCTTTTAAATGTCTCCAGAGGTGGAAAGTCCTGCAACCTGTCACCCTTCCACCTGCCAGGACTGAGCTAGGAAATGTCTTCCCAGTTTTATGCAGAATTCTGGAATGTGACCCACTTTGTACTGTTTTCCTGGGTGGTGCTGAGTGTCCAGATGTTTAAATAATTTTAGAAACTTGTAAGTTCTAGGGCATACTCAGTGTTACATTTGATCCACTTTCTGTCAGAGGGTTTCACGTGTGGTTGTTTAAGAAAAAACATTGTGGAAAATGGCCACCAGACCAGGAGGTAAAGTTGTGTTTATTAGACTTCCACATTTCCTCATCACCCTGTCCCAATAACCCTTAAGCCTCTGATTTTCTCTCTGCACATCATGGAAACATCTCCACATTGTGGAGAAAACTCTCATTTTATTCTGACAAATTATGAGCAGTGAGGGAAGAGTGCTCTTTGTGGGCACCTACTTGTGCTATTCAAGATAGACAGCAAATATCAAAGAGAAAATATTAAGAAGTAAATTAGAAGCACAGTTTCAAAAAATTTTCTTTTCCATACTTAATATCTAATTGTTCAGCATTCTCTTATCTTCCCTTCATCCTTTGTGCCACTGAATTGTTGCATATTTATTGAACTGCTTTTGATTTTATTTTTTTCTGTGTGAGTTCTCATACACAAAACACTTGATCTTACTGCTGTAAGAAATAAAGGGCAAAAGAGGAAGACAAATTTACATAGAAAGCACAGTCTGGGGCACATTCTCCTGGATTATGTGTCTTCAAAGGCTTTCTCTGGAAGTACATTACAAACAAGATTTCTTCCAAGTTAGAGTGATCCAAAGTATTATGTTCATAAATATTCTACAGCCAATTTGAAACAAGGGATGCTGGTTGAAGCTGTATTTTATCTACAATAATATTTTAGAGAATTATTATTATAAAAAACATCTCAGGATTGGTGTAATTAGCCAAGAGGTTTAAAAATGGATTGTCTAGCAATTAATTATTTCCAGATTATCTCTGTAATATGACACCAAACAAAGCTCATGCATGAGGTACATTCTGGAATTATGTCTAAATGCTCGAATTTGCTTCATTCGAAGCCAGAAATTTGTGTTGACACCTTAAAAGTTTGTTACATTATGGCTGGTGCTACAAAAAGAACATTTTGCCAGGTTTTGATTCATTGTCATTAACACTCAGCACTCAAAGCAGCACATAAAAACACCAGGCCAAATGTTCCAGATTCCCAAGGTTTTCCTCTGTTGATATCAGCAATGTCTTACCAGTTTTAACACACTTCATTAATGAACACCCCATGCCAGATGTGTCCCTGTTTAAATGCCTAAAAATAACTCTTAAGTTGTTCCCTGGCAAATGCTAAGCTGACATAAAGATGAGCTCATGGCAATAATTATATGGCTGCCTTTAAGGTTTATGTTGCACTTGCAATTGAACACACAATTTGGGATTTTTACACTGAGAATGGTCTTGAGGCTACTACCTAGGAATGGGAGAGAAAGCTATGGTGTAAAGAGGGAAAGGCATATAATTAATTTTGTGTAAGAGTTATACTTAAAGCAGTGAACAGAAGGACAGTTTTTAAATCTGAAAATCCTATCACTTGCCAGCTGCAGTATGTCACATATAACATGTCTGCCTCAAACACAGAAAAATTCCACTTGAAATGCTGGCTGGTACCAGGAATATTTTGCCATTTCCTTTAGTGTTACAGAAAGAGTAATTGCTGTTTCTCACAAAATAGTATGTAGGATGAGGGAGAAGCTGATATTTAATATTTTAGTCAGAGGAAGAGAGAGAAATGTGACAAGGATTAAAATAAAACCTCACAGAAACTTCATCCTGGTGATTCATTAAACACATGAAAAATCTCAGTTATTTGATGTACATTTGTAAATTAGATATTCATCCCTGGAGGTGTTCCAGGCCAGGTTTTAAGGTCTTGGAGAACCTGGGCTGGTGGAAGGAGCTCCTACCCATGGCAGAGGTGTTGGAATGAAATGAGCTTTATGATCCCTTCTGACACAAACCATTCTGCAATTCCATGATTTAACCACTTCTGTTTTCTTAAAATATTTGTTGAAATGTAGATCTGATTTTTCAACCTGTGGGTGGTCTGCACAGAGATTAACTGAGCAATGACAGTTTGTGTTTGGTTCTACCTTCATTATCCCTCAGAGAAAATAATGTAAAACCTTGTTGACCTCTTGTTGTAAGTAAAATAGTAATAATCACCATTCTATTTTGGCTGTGAACTTTTGGCTTTTCTATCCATACAATATTAATTTTTGTGATTCATTAAATGAAGGGTTCCATGGTGAGCACCCAAAGATCAGGTGGCACCTTTGACTGCTTTAAAATATCTGAATGGGGACTACAAGATGCTGAAATGACTAAAATACAAGCTGGGCTTGGATTTCTCCTTCTTTCTTTGTAGCCAAGGAGGATATTTGGAGTCTATTCAATCCTTAAAAATATTTGGGATGGAAATATAATTCTGAGTGTTTTGTGACACTGATTCTGATGCTAGTAGTGGTTACATTGAGTTACTTCTTACTCTCATTTTGTTTGGTGTAAGTTTTCCAATTTATTTTATGTGTTCTGTTGCCCAAATACTCTCCTTGCACATGCTGCCTATTAGCTTCCAGAGAAGGTCAATCCATCTGTTCATTCTCTGAAATGAACAATAGAACTTTAAGGGCCAGAGATCTTAATTCATAGTTGTCCAGAATAATTGTAATGATTTATTATGACAAGCATGGTTGTAGAGAAAATCCAGGCTGTTGTCTTTTGGAATGAGAAAACAAGTGTTAAAGAAAAAATAAATAAAAGAATTCTCTCCATGTCTTTCATTAGATGAGAAAATGGGAAGAAACATCTGGAGCTGAGTGAGAATTCAAAGGTACAACCTGAAAATTCCCCTGTTGGCTCATTACACCCATTATCTGTCTTCATTTGCTGCCCTTGCTCAGCTGCATCATCCACTGTTTCCTTCTGGACTGCTGTTATTCTCTGCTTCATTGGCTGCTAATGAGTTGAGATACAGAACAGCATGTCTTGTTCTTTATTCTTTCCTAACATTTACTGAGGGGCTGGAGGCTTGGTTCAGTTTTTTATTTATTTTCCCTTCACTATTTGAGAGGGAGAAGCAGAGAGAGGAAGATGGATGAGATCCAGCTCAATACTCATGGACTTGATTGTGCTTGTAGGAAAACTTTTGGGGGTAATGAAAATTACCTCGATTCTTTTAAATCTTAAAATCTATTTGCTTCTCCCTTCAATGAATCTTTTTTATGCAGAGCTGTATTATATATGGTCTCATCATTTAAGAATGATAATGAAGGTAAATGGAACTGTTCACTTCCAATCCCTATTCTGATCTTGACTGGTATGGGGAATAATGATTCACAACTTCTCTGAGTGTCCATTTCCAGACTGGCATTTTAGTTATTCATAAAAAAAGGTATTTGGGAAAGGATTTGATATAAGTCTTAATGTTCTGGTGCTTTGGACTTTGTTATTTGGTCTTTGTTTAATTTTTATTCTTTTTCCTTCCTAATTTTTTTTCTCAAGACAGGAAAAAAAAAAAAAAAAAAAGATAAAAGCAGTTTTGAAGTGTGTACTGTCTTCTAGTCTCTCCAAACTGAAAATCTCAATAAGGAAATAAACTTTTACTAAATTGATTGGACTCTTTCTGCAGTTTGGAAGGTTCCTGTAGGTTCTACCAAAATGATTCCTTAACTGGAAGCCTTGGTAATTCCCAACAACAAAACCAGTCATGTTTAAAGGTAATTTTTTTTTTTAACTATATAATTATATTATTGACCCTCCAAATACTCCCTAATTAACGCTGACATTTCCTGGCTGGCACTGCAATTTTGTGAAGTGTGTTTGAAGGTATCCCCATGCTGCAGGAGCACCAGGTTAAGATCCACACCAGCCTTTTGAAATTCATCAGCAAAACTGACTTTTCCTGTGAACACCTTTATTTTCTTCTCACAGATTTGGAACCACTTGCAAATTTTTCCTCGGGTAAATAATTTATGGGCACATTTTCCCCTCTATCCTTAAACTTCACAATAGGATGAAATGATTTTTGAAACTCAGGTTTTCTCATGAAAGTCAATATTTATGACTTTATATTTGCTGAACAGGAAGAAATGACATGTAGATTCCATTGGAATTATTTATCCATATATTTTAATTTATATTTTGCTTTCCAGTAGTTGTGTATAGATGGAAATGTAAACCTAGACTTTGAAGGTGTCAAATAATTGCATAAAATAACAATTTCTGGGTCTGAGTGTGTTTTACTCCAAGCTTTTGGCAACTCCCAGTGGTACATGCAAATATATTTATGCAAATCTCTCTGTCATCAAGCCTAGGAACCCAGCCCTGCATTGAGAGAGAATCTGTGATGTAAAATTCCCCTTTAGGGAGTAAAACAGCATTTCTGTTCACACCTGAAATTGGTCTCTTTTTACAGATTTTATAGCCAATGAAGCTCTGTACTGTGTTTATATCTTTTAAAAAAGTAATTTGGGAAGTAATGTGGGAATGTCCAAGGTGTGACAGCCTTGACCTAAACTTTGTAAACGTGGTCACAATGAGATTTCTGTTCTCTTTTTTTTTTTTTTTTTGAGGTTCATCAGAAAAAAATACAAGTACAATATTGCAGCAGAACCCAGATGGCAAAGGAGAACTTGGACTTGGAGAGGAACTTTGGGAAACTTCTCCTTCACCAGGTAGTAGAAAAAATTCTTTTATGAAAGACAAAAGAAATGAGGCAGAGAAGTCACTAACTAGAACAGATTTGACAGAGGTGTGAAATTGAGTTAAAATAAATTGAATAAAATCTGAACATGAATACTAAGGAATAGGAAATTGTTATCATGGTGTCTACTTAATTTACAGACTGGGGTAGGGATGTGCAGCAGATCAGAAAAGGAGTTGTCTGGAAAAAATATGAAAGGCCAGGCTCAATAAAATATTTCAGAGGTAAAGTTTGAACTAATCATATTAAACCAAGTTGAAATGGGCTTTAAATCTCTAAATAAAATGTATTTGCATAAAAATATGAGGAATAGTGTGCTGTGATTCCATGGGCTTATCTAAATCTAACAGGTGTAAGCCCAGTTTAGAACCCTGTGCTTTTGACATCTGCACTTTTTATATCCCATCAGATTACTGGGACTGCAAATAAATAAATCCATATGCTTCTCAAAATAAAGAACCAGGGAATTCAAAGATCACTGATTTGCCATTAATTCCTAATGGCTCCACAGAGTGCAGTGCAGGATTTACCAGGGACCTGTCCTGCAGTGGGGATGAGCTCTGGGTGCCTCAGAAAAGGAAAACAATGAAAATAATTCCCTTGGGGAAATAATTTTTTTAATCTCTACCTCCCTTTCAGGACTATGCACAAAGCTATTTACTCTATAATAGTGGAACACAGTTTGGAATGTTCTGATGGTCTTATAAAAATTAGAGAGTTAAATAACAGGAAGGGGGAAAAAAATCATTATTGGCCTTCCTTTAAGTAGAATTTATGTTTCATTTTATTTTGATTCTACCAATTGCAGTTTATAATCAGCCTGTGACTGTGCTGACAGGATGCTTTCTCCAGATCAGAGGGAAGCAAATATGGGACATGCTGCAGCTAAAATAATAAAAATCCTCTCTAGGTCAGTCTGAGACAACTTTCAGAAATATCTAAAAGCAACTGTATTCAGACAACAAATGCTGTTACTCATTACCCAAAACCAGACAGCACTGAGCTTAAAACATTACAGTTGAATATTAAAACTTAGCAGAATTTCAATAATGTGGTAATTCCCCATCCCATTTGCCATCAATTTTCCTTTATTTAATAAACAGTGCTGCAATTCTGGCTTGTGCTTAGGATTTATGAGCTGGCTGGTTTTTCTAAGAGGGCATCTAACAAATTTTGACACAGCCCTTTGATGCCTGCTGGTGAGATTGAAGATTGAAGTGGCTTTACAGGAAAGCTTTTATTTGAATTTATGCACTACAGTACATGTATGGAAGTAGCTACAAATGTCTTTGACTGTCTGTAAATATGAACTGAAATTGAGGCTGTTTTGTGAATTTTTAAAAAGAAAGGTCCATCCAGTATCCTTTGTTTCTATAGAAAAATACTGAAAAAGAAGGAATGAGCCTCAGAAGCTGTTTGAAAAGAGGAGAGAGCATTAAAAAGTTGTGAGGATTATTAAAGCAGTTGCAGTTAATTTGTTAAGTGAGAACATGAGTGGAAGAAAGATATTTAAAGCAGGGATGATTTCCCCTGTGTTATTACAGGGCTCCTGAGAAGGAAGGCACAAGGGATTTAGGGATGCCCCTCTGTGTCTCACTATCCCCCTATGGCTGAGACTGGCACCAAAATCCCACCAAAAATCTGTTTACAAGGTGGAAATGAGGGGAGAAGGAGCTAAAGAAGAGTGTTTGGGCTGTTATCACCATCAGGGGATGAAGGTGAGAGCAGGGGATGTGTTTCATGTCTCTGTTTAGGGGGGAGAGTTTCAGCCCCTTGATAAGAGAGGGAACACACAGAGCTCTTTGCTACCATGAGCATTTAATTTAAAAACCCCTCTCAGTCTGAAAGGAAAAGTTTTTACACGAAGTTCCTTGTCCACTGCAGTGCTGGGTTTGTGGCCATGAGTTATGATAAGTCATTGCACAAGATCAGATCCACTGTCATGGTTCTGCTTATGGAGATAAAATTAAAAGTCCAATTAAACACAGCCAGGAGGGAGGAAAGAAGGGAAATAATTATCTTAGACTTCCCCTGCTTTCTAACTGACAAAAAAGAATGCACTGAGATTATCAATAATCTACCTAAAGTCAGTATGTTAACAAAAGGAAGGAGATACAACCCCTTAGAAAGCAAACTCACAGGAAAAAAAAACACCCAAAGGCATTAATGATGAGTTTTTCTACTGGAGAAAAAGGAGCAGTTTAACTTCTCTGCATGTTATTTTATCTCTCAGTTAAAGAACAGATAATTAAATCAGTGTCTTCCACTCTGTTCAGATTTCCTTCAGCCATGTGTGTTAAAAACAGCACTTTGCCTTGTCTCACTTGGTAAGGAAGATAGTTTCAAATAGATCATTTCAAATTCAAATAATGGAATATAAAGTCATGCAGAAAAAAATATAAATGCATTTCAACCTGGCTTACCAATGTGTTTGGAAACATTCATTTAATCAAATGGGAAATATATATCACACACAAAGAGAGAACTGCAGGTAATAATAACAGTTAATACATGATAAATACAATAGTAGTCAAAAAAAGAAATATATCTTTCCCAATCACAGAATCACTGCAGGTAACTTCTTGAAATCTGATTGTATATTTGAAAAAATTAATTGTCTTTGATTTCTCATTCAGTCAAAGGAAATTTCATAACTTTTATCTCCCTGGCTCTGTCTGCCTTAATTTTAAAGCTTTCATGACTTTCTTGAATGCTATTCATGTCTGCTAATAAGCCTAGATAAATAAATAAGAATTCTGTTTGATTTCCAGATAAACTTGCTTTTGAATTGAAGCAGTTTTCATGTTTTGTATGTGTAAGTCTTCCAAAATTCTCTCATCTTAACTAGATCTTTGCAGTGACTGTTTGTATACAGACAAGAGTATATCTAAAACTCACTCAAACTGTTCTGAAGTCCACTTTTATAATTTAATGTTAGAAACACTGCATTTTGCATCATGGCAGAAAAATTCAATAGAGTGAAGAAAAAAGTTCAGACATTAAAGATAAGAAACTACCATAGCTTAATACTGATGAAAGAAATGCTACATATTAGAGAAGTTTAAATTTTTTAGGGTTTTTGTCTTCATATTTAAAGTAAATTAATCATCACTTGGAAATCTAAATTTATTTCCTAGTCTATTGCTCATTGGCTAACTTCCTTCTAAGAACCATAAAGTTGTTTTCATGTTATGCTTTAAAAAATTTGAACCAGATAATTTCTTTTGTAACAAGTTCACTTCTGTATTCAGAGTCAGTTTTCTCCTCTGAAACTTTTTGGGTTGGTTTCCCAACAGCCACAAAAGGCAGAAAGTTTCTTCTTTTGCTCTAAAAAGTTTGTGGTTTGTTTATTTACAAATGTTAGCAGTCTAAAGCAGCAAATGAGTTTAAGCTCCTAAAAATGCAGCATTCATTATTTAAAAGCAAGTGGCCTGAAAGGTTTGGATGGTTTTTGGATGCTCAATCTCTTTAAGTTTTTTATTTAAAAAGTCATTTTATGTTCACTCAGCCTCAGTTAATGGGATTTGTTTATTTGTTCTTGCTTTTGCCAGTTAAATCTATGATCTGTGAGCTTTTTATGGAAACATTCTTATTTTCTTTCTCCACCTTATCACACTCTGTATTTTATTATCTCTGATCATCATCATCTGTGTCACTTAAAGGCCTCCACTGAGTCCCAAATCAGGTTCCTGACCCACCCCTGGATCTTTCTGCTTTCCATGGAGTTGTCACCATGAGGCTCATTCCAGTTTTTACAGATCTACTCCCTGTTAATTAATCTGAAATTCCGAGCACTGAACCCTTTCCATATGCAGAAGGGAACGCTCTCGTCACTATTTATCCTGGAAAATGAACAACTCTGAAAAAAAAGAGCCTAAGCAGCCAAAAATAATCTATATAAAATATGCATTCAGTCAGAAGAGGGAAGAAAATCAATAGAGTTCTTATAAATTCTGTGAGCCCAAGGGCATCAGTGACTTGCAGTGTAAGCCAATGTATTAAGTGCTTTGTTTTGACAATTTGCTTATTAATAAATTTATATTTTCTCTAGTAAAAGAGCTAAAACTTCCAGCTTTGGCATGTGGATCTCCCCTTTAACCTCTGCCTGTGGCTATTCCATGGATGCCTTCCTTCAGCATCTCTGATTTGCTGCAAACATGAAGGTACCTGTATGCAGATGACATCAAAATTTTGGTAAATTGAGGTGTGACAAACAAGAAAATAATTTTTTAAAAGATATAGTTTGTTCCAAAAAATTGTTCTTTCTGCCACCAATAGATTTTGAAGTCAAAATCCAGGTTTCAAGCCTGTTTTATAACCACTAAATCATGTATTCCTAGTCAGCATACTGAAACATGGCTAAAGAAGAGTCTTTTTAAAGCAATTAATTCAGTGTTTTATTTGTGTCTACAAAAATATATGAATTTGATGGGTTTTCACCAAGCTCCAGGAAATACATTTTTTTTTTTTTTAAGTAAAGTTAGTTATGCCTTTCAAATCAGGAAAATTTTTCTGTCTTTTGGTCCCATTTATCTGTTTGTCAGCCATTGTTTATATGCAGTTTTAGGAAGGAAGGAAACAGTGTTTGCTCATTTTTGCAGACAATTTTCAAAGCAGCCACAGCTTCAGCTTTTCATGTGGAGTGGATGTACTTCAGTGGAATAAAACAGCAAATAGCCATTAAAAAAAATAGCTATAAAAGCAAATAGCCCACACAATCAAACAGGAAGTGGGTCTGGCAGAGTTGTGGGTCTGGCAGAGTTCTGTTGATGGTTTTTGATAGTTCTGGTTGATCAGTCCCTGCCTCCAGCAAGGCAAAGCAGAACCACAGAACAGTTTGGGTTGAAGGGACCTTAAAGCTCTTCCAGTGCCCCCCCTGCCATGGCAGGGACACCTCCCACTGTCCCAGGCTGCTCCAAGCCCTGTCCAGCCTGGCCTGGGACACTCCAGGGATCCAGGGGCAGCCACAGCTGCTCTGGGCACCCTGTGCCACCTCCCTGCTGGCCACAGCCTTTGATGCAGCCCAGGACATGGGGGTTTTGGGGTTCCAGCACACCTGGCTGGCTCCTCATCCCCCAAATCCTTTTGCTCAGGGCTGCTCTCCATCCCTTCCCTGCCCAGATCCAGCACCCTGACCTTGGCTTTCTCCAGCTCCACAGGGTTTGCCCAGCCCCACCTGCCCAGCCCCACCTGGATCCATCCCTTCCCTCCAGTGTGTGACCATCCCACCCAGCCTGGGCTGCTGCTGTCCATCCACTGCCACTGTCCCAATGGCTCCTGTCACTGTCCCAAATGGTTCCACCCCACTGTCCCTGTCCCCAACACCAATGGCTCCATCCCACCGTCCCTGTCACTGTCCCCAGTGGCTCCATCCCACTATCCCCAACACCAATGGCTCCTTCCCAGTGTCCCTAACACCAATGGATAGATCCATCCTCCTGTCACTGTCCCCAATGGCTCCATCCCAGTATCCCTAACACCAATAGCTCCATCCCAGTGTCCCTGTCCCCAGTGGTTCCATCCCACTGTCACTGTCCCCAGTGGCTCTATCCCCATCCCTGTCACTGTCCCCAATGGTTCCATTCCCCTGTCCCTGTCCCCAGTGGCTCCTGTCACTGTCCCAAATGGTTCCATCCCAATGTCCCTGTCACTGTCCCCAATGGCTCCAACCCCATCCCTATCCCTGACACAAATGGCTTCATCCCAGTGTCCCTAACACCAATAAATGGATCCATCCCCCGTCCCTGTCCCTGTCACTGTCCCCAGTGGCTCCAACCCCATCATTATCCCTGACACAAATGGCTTCATCCCAGTGTCCCCAACACCAGTGAATGGATCCATCCCCCGTCCCTGTCCCTGTCCCTGTCCCAGTGGCTCCATCCCTATCCCTGACACCAATGGTTCCATCCCAGTGTCCCCAACACCAGTGAATGGATCCATCCCCCTGTCCCTGTCCCCAGTGGCTCCATGCCCAGCCCCTGTCACAAAAAGAGATGTTAAATGTGTCTGTACGTGTGTCTCACTGTGCCTCCAGCACAAACAGCCCATTGCAGACTGTCTGACTTGGTGATCAGGGTATCAGAAATCCTTTAATTGTAAATTAATTTACAGTGTCAGCCTGTCAGTGTCATCTGTGTCACCACCAACACTTCCTGAGGTTTGCTGGCAGCACTGGGCCTGCTGTTGTGCTCATTTGCCTCAGAAGCCTTCACCTTACTGAGAAAAAGTTTAGAAAAACTGATTTATTTTGTTGTGTCTTGCTTCCACTGATAAAGTAAATAATAAAATCCAGGTTAACTTAGAATTTCATGATTGAACACAGTGGGCATTCTTGAGTCAAATTCATTTTGATTAGTTTCACAGTTATGCCCTTTGTTTTCATGAAGATATAAATATGTAAAATTACAAATACACCTAAAATAACTATAAAATTATTATATATGGGTATATAAATTTGTACTTTTTTTTTTTTTCTTTACATATTTATGAAGGTGATTGATACAAAAAGCCAATTATTGTTCACCTAGTGGTGGCCACTCTTCAGTGATGCCACACTGCAATTCAGAGGCTTTTCTCTGGCTGGAAACTTGTATGTTAATACAATTCCTTCATCTGAAGTTTCAGTCTAGGGAAAAGCATCACTGAAGATGTAACTGTATTCCTCATTTTAACCTTTCCTAGGAGGAAACATTACATTCTGGTTTTGGGAAGAGCTCTGGAGTTTTTTGGGATGCACAGGTAGGAGTGAATAAAAGGATGTGATTTATGTTTGTTGCTTGGAGCCAGAGTGACTGAAGTGACAAGGAAATGCACAATTTGCTCTCCTCCAGCAGTGTGGCTGTGTGGGAAGTTGACAAGGCACAAACTGTGAAGTGGAATCCTTTTTAACCAATCTAGCACTAATGTACATTGGTATAACACAAAGGGTAGCACAGCCTTCCAGGAAAGGAAACTGCAAGAATTGTGTACAATTTTTGGACATCAATCCCACTATTCTGTTACAAACTTTACTGGATTGTTCTGCTTTAATGATGAGAGAGTTTGAACTAAACTTTTCTGGACAAAGAGTTATAGAGACTAATAAGAAAAATATAATTTAAAAATGGTATGCTTAAGTATTGTTGCAACCATTGTATTAGTATTCAGCCTGTGGAACAGAAAATAAATTCATTCAAAATGCTTTTAGGTTGAGGCTGTCAGAAAAGCCACAGGAAGTCAGGAACCAATATCCCATTAAAATACATATCCTTTCAAATTTTATAAAGGCAAAAACTCCACATAAGACATGTGAAGACAGTCAAGGTTGAATTATTTATGAGGATTAAATTAATAAAGCTTTAATTCTGAAGTAATGGATAAAACTTAAGCAATATTACTAGATTAAGAGCATTGGTTCTTGATATTTTCCAAGTGCCATATGTTCTCCACGTTACTGATGTAATTAATGTAACACCTGACTCATGAGTTTGCACAGTGAGTTTTCATATTGCTCATTTGCTGCTGCATGTGTGTTATGTGGGATTTTAACAGGTCCTACTGGACACTGCTCACACCTCATGGGGAAAATGATGAGCTAGAGAAGCAAAAACTGAATTTTTAAGCTCCCATTGCTGCCTGAGTCTGCAGCTCAAACAATACAGGCTCACCATGGTGGGGAACTGCAGGAACTGGGGGTATTTTGGAGGTGCACTGTGAGAAATGTTTTCATTATCCAGCTATTTTTTTTTAAAGAAAGTTTCATATGTTATTTACTATGCAAATTAAAAAAGGAATTACACATATAAGATTCATCAAAATTTAAGCAATTTACAGACAAGTAAATATTTACCTAAGGAAATTGTCTCCTGTGTGTGCTATGTGCAGTGGAATGGAACAATTAAGGTTTGTAGATTTTATAAGTTTTTAGTAGTTGAAAAGAATAGTAGGAGGTGGTAAAAATAATTAGGAAAATAATAACCAATTTTGAGTATTTGTGCCTAATTTCTTTTACTGCAGCACACATTTCAGCCTCAGCTGCCAAGCTTAGTGGCCAAGCCTACTGGTTTTAATCACAACTTAAATTCTGACTTATTGAATTCTTCCAGCTTTACACAATAACCTTTAATCATTAAAATTTAGTTCGCTGCTTTCTGTTAACAGAACTTTGTTTTCAGTATATAATCAGCATTTGCTGGATGTGAATATGTAAAAATCCTTTCTTCTTTTTTAAAGGAATGTGTCTTAGCAACCATGTCCCCTTGATTCCTTTGGGCACACAGGGGAAAGAAATTAAAGTTTCTTTTCTAATTAACATAATGCAGCTAGTCCAGATTGACAAAGGGGTGGCTGTACATCTGTGACTGAGGGAATAAACCAAATATGTCAATTTGGAGAAAAAAAAGTAAACATTCCTTGTTCAGCACAGAATTTCAGATTAATTGTCAGTGCAATAATTATGGAAGTGTAATTAATGTTTAGGCTCAGAAGTCGCTTGAGTAACAAGAATGCCCAAACACAAATCTGTGGTGTTGTCAACATCCATGCAAGTGCAGGAATTTTAAGGCTGCTGCTACATGTAATTAAGTCAGCAAGCTGCCTGCTTATCAGCTAAATGAAATGATTAATGGGTGTGACCCTGGTGGATTTTTGACAGTCATCTCCTGTGAGTGCAGCAAGGCTTTGATTGCATGTTGAGATCTCACTTGTGCCTTTGCTCTCACCTTGCTGTGCAGGCATCTCCTCCATCTCAGGCTCACAACTTCTGCTAAAGAGGCAGTTCTTCAAACAACCATAATTAGATATGTTCTTACTGCAATTATGTTGTGCTGACTGAAATATGGAATATTTCAGCCCAAGCTCCAATTTTTAATTTTTTTTTTTTTTTTTTGCTTCAGATTCAATTTGCATCCTAGCAAGAATTTCGATTCCAGGTTTTATTTCTATTACTTGTTTTTAAGAATACAAAAAGTGCTATTTCACTTTTGTGAAAATTATATTTAAGCCTGAGACAGAGGATTTACATTAATTTGTCCATAAATCACATTTGTTAAAAGTGGGAGTGGGAGAAGCAAAAAGAAGGGATGCAGCTGGGGATTCCACTTTGTGGGAGCACAGCTGAGGAGCATTTCTGAAGAGGAATATGGCAAATTGAAAGAAATGAGAATCTGAATCATCCAGACACACTCTCAGAGCTCAAGAGGAACATGCAGGTTTTTTTTGTTTCATTGTAAATCCAGCAGACAAGAACTAAAACTTTGAAAGACCAGAAATCTTGAGAGAAAAAAGTTATGCCTATTCTGTTTGAAATGCAGCTTGCATTTATCTTTGGACATGATAAGATTCTTTTTTTTTTTTTTTTTCCTGTAAAAAATTAGTGTTACAGAGATGAAAGCCAAAGACTCAGAAATATGAAAATGTGAAATAAATTACACTAATTGAACCTTATTTTTTCCTTTCAGAGGCTGCCTTTAGTCCACATGTCAACCACAATTAGGTCCTCTAGAATCCAAGGACTTGCTTTTGAGGATGCTCCACTTTGATCAGCCCCCAGCCAAGGGTTTCACTGGGTGTAAATGATTTCAGCTGGGCAGCAGAGTCAGCTCACTGTGCAGCTCTCAGAGGCAGCCCAGAAAATCTTCCTGTGCCTGGATTTCCTCCCCTGGCCACAGCACAATCAACTCATCAGCCCATGTGCTCTGCAGTGCAGGGGGATGCCAGGTCATGTTTCACTTTTTGTCCAAATTGTGAATTTTTACTTTGAATTTAGGCCTTGCTTAGAAAAACTGTTTTATGTTTTCAGATTATGAGAGTTTGCCTCTAAGTATTGAACAGCACTCATTAATAGTTTTACAGTAATTTCCCAATAATTAATAGAAAAACAGTGACTTTGGGCAACTGAACTCTGTCCTGTTGGAAATTTGAGACAGAGGCAGGTGCTGCAGTGGTTTAACCAGTGGTGATTTTGGTAAGGTGTTGAGTGTTTTTGCTATTGCTTAGGACATGCTCTGCCCTTCTGCACCAGCCTCTTCTGACAATTGAGGGCTTGTGCTGCTCCTGGAGGAAAGAGCAGCCTGAGATGTCCCTCCAAAGGACACCATGTGGAAATAAAAATGCCCTGATGCTGCTGGAGCTGGGACCATCACAGCTGGGAAGGAGGTTTGGAGACCCACTCTGAATTTCATTAAACACAGCTTCAGGGGGAAAGATAGAACACAAAAATATATTTGGATTCTTCCTTTTCAGTTTCTGAACTGTGTTTCTTTAGATATTATTCAAATATTTGTGTGAGAGCAGCAGATAACATTCAGCCAGAATTAGGGAAGATGTTGATGCCTCTGAAAGAGCTCAGTTCCTGTTGTCCTTCTCAGCATGAGCAGGGAAATTCCATCTGTGAACCCTCCCAAACAATCCTTTCATTCAGGTTTAAGAAGCTGAAACACTTCTCCTTGCATTTCAGATTTGAAATGTGAACTGAAATGTGCTCCTGCAGATAATAAACAGCAACAATGAACCCTATAAATAATTTACTTGGTGACTCCAACAGATTTGTTCCTGGAAGCAAAGGTGGTGCAAGGATATTCCAGTTGAGAAAAGCTCCAGGAACACCCACACCTGGTTGAGTTAACTTCATCATATGGCCAAGAATAACTCAGGAAGTGCTTTGTCTCTTCCAAAGGAAAGCTGCACTCTTGACTGCACAACAATTGCACAAATGCATTTAATCTTTTATTCATGTGGTGGCTGGGTGTCAGTGCTGTGGTTCACATCTCTGGGAAGCTGTTTGGGACATTCCACTCTGTCATTTATGTGTCACTTGGGCCCCAGATTACTTTGAATATGTTTGTTTTATCTAACAGCATTACTTCCAAGATGTTTATGTTTCTATCTCCCTATTGCTTACCTAAAATGCCAAATGTCAGTGTAGAAATGGTGCTAAATTCCCACCCATTAAGACACACAGATAGATTTTCCTTCCTGGCAGGTGTTCTCAGAAGGATGCCAGTTATTGTAATTGCCCCCAAATACAATAAAGAGTAAACAGGTAAACAGCAATCAAAATGTTGAAATATGTCTAGGAGAGTTTGCAAGAATTTTTGTTTTGAATATGTTTTATATTGCATGCCAAGCATACACAGTGGAATGTGAAATTCATGGAAAACTGTATAGATAGAAAAAAATCTTGCCAGTCCTATTTTAGTTTATTTGCACATATTCAGCACCACTTATTTTATTTTCTACTTTTAAACAGTACCAGGCTATGCAGTTCACACTTTGCAACAGCACAGCACAGAAGTCTAAAAAAATATTAACAACATAGCACTACTAATTTAAGGATATTAACCACTGATTTCCAGGTAACATACATGATAATATCTAGTTTGAATTTTTTATTAATGAAAACAACATTTAAGCAAGGAACAGAGGAATGTTTTCTGATGCCAGTCCCAGTGCAACTACACTGGGACAACCACGTTGTCCTTCTCCTCCATCTGTGTTCCTCTGCAGAAGAAAATAATCCCATTATTATCAGTTACTGCTTGCAGTGCAGACAAGCTGTTAACAGAGAGGACCAAAGCCAGGCTGTGTCTGAGGGTTTCTTTATATTTCATAGCTGAAACACAGAGCACCCTGGTGTGATTAACACAAAAAGTTTATTTACCAGCTGAGCCTTGTGGGTGATGCTTGGTGTGCCCACCCTGAGGTTACCCTGGGCAGGAAGGAGCAAGGCCTGACAGAAAATAATAACCCAACTGAAAATAAGCAAAGCACAGGAAATAATAAATGATAAAGAAGTAGAGTCAAGGTTTTTCTGTTTAGCACCTCTAGTGGTTCCAAATTGGAAAGGAAAAATGAGATTTTTATTTTTTTTCTAAAAAAATGTAAGAAATGCTTAAGAGAAAATACAAAATAAAGCTTTGAATATAAAAAAAAAATCTCCAGATGGCCATTAAATATGTTAAATGGCATCCTGCTTTCAGCCCACCAGGCACCGAGTTTATTATTCTAATAACATCTTAAAATGAAAAAGATAAAGTCTTATAAAAAGAGGCTGTTAACTTTGATGGTGCTTAATCCAGATAACTTTTAGAATACCATTAAAAAGATACAAAACATATATTCAGCACCACAATGGTCTCTCCTGAAGGGCCCTCATGCAGGCACTGCCAGATTTTTTCTGTTCTGTCTTGCATGCAGGTGCTTAAAAAGAAAAAACTTCAAGGGAAGAAACAGAATAAACACTAAAACCGGTGATTTCTAGAAAAAAAATGAAATTATGAATGTTAAAAATGCAGAAGAGTTTGGAATGGTAGTTCCATTTGCAGTCTAAGCTTTGCCATACAAAGCATAATATTTCAGACATAAATTATTAAGATTTGATATAAATGCCATGTTCACATTAATAATATTTGATCATTCAACACAATAAAACCTTCTCAAATAATGTGCATTTTACAGTTATTTACAAATACATCCAAATTAAGTGCCATGGCTTGGGATGGTCACGTTCATTTTGGGACAGTTATATATGTATATATTGGTCTGATGTTATATAAATGGGGATCATCAAGTTCACTTGATATTTTCAGAAACTGAAAACAGAATAAAGTAAATTTATTTTATTTGAGGGATCTGGATGAGCAGAGTCTGAGATCCTGGACTGGAAAGTCTCCTGTTCTAAAAGCCCTCAAGTATTTACAGCATTGTTTTAACTCAAGGCTCATTTTCTGCAAAGCAGTTCTAAGGTACTCAGTTTATAAGGAATTCTAATTCCAGTGTTACAAAAGTACAAGATTGCTAAGATGTTTCCAGATTTAGCTATTTAATAAGATTTTTATATAGTTTTAACAGTGCTGTATCACTTTTACAGTGTCTCCAAAGCAGATTTGCTCATTTCTTTGATTTCACACACTTGATATGATTGCAAATTTTTCATGCAATCTTTAGGACTAATTTATATTTTTCTGTTTTTGTAGAATGACTCATTTCTAAAATGTTGAGGAAAATATTAATACCTGGGTGGTATTTTTTTTTATTTTATTATTTTTATTATCAGTGTTTCTGTGAAGATCTGTGCTGTGTTTTGGAACACTCTTCCCCTCTGGACTCTTTCTCAGGTGTTGGTGGAAGAGATGCACAGCATTAATGTGGTGTAAGTGGTTATCCTACAATCATTCATTATTTTTTTCCACTGATTTTCAAAATTAGGTTAGAACCTCAAAAAAAAAAAAAAAAATAAAGGTGACAAAATTAACAACTTCACTTTAGTGTGGAAAGGCAATTTTTATATCCCTTATGCAAAATGGTCTTAGCAGTCACAAGTAAAAAATCACTGGTAATCAATGAACTAGAGGAATAAAATCCTGTTACAAGTGAGTTCTTTTTGAGCAGCAATTTCCCAGTGGAAGGGGATGAATTATACTGCTGATATTAAGGATAATGCAGAAGAATCTTTTAAAAATGCAGGCAGGTCTTTTTGTACCTAAAGAATTTCCTCTAGTGGAATCCTGGGAAAAGGAAAAAGGAAAAATTTAAATGTGTTCTTTAGAAATATGCTGTAATTCTTTTTTTTACCTATTTCTTCCCACACCCCCTTACCAAAATTATCCCTCTTGCTCAGGATTCCCTGTGCCAGGAAAAAGAACCTGCATCAGCAGGAGAAGCAATTTTTTGAGCAGTTAGAGCTGATAACTGAAATTTCAGTCTGGAAGCAAAGTAAACCAAGGATCATGGAAATAGGAGGAAATCCTAATTCGAGAAAATGCTCAGTTCTTCATGGTGGGAAAGCAGGTAAGTGGTGTTGTTCTTTTCTGGGAAAACAGGAGTGTTGGAAACATTCCAGAGCTTTACATTCATCATTTTATTTGGAGTTCTAGACTAAAGGAGGCAAAAATGGCTTGAGAAGTAAAATGGCAAGAAATTTTCAGTCAGAAATAATAAATTTCTCAAAATTCAGCACCTCCCATCCTGAAAACACGTTCTCAGGAAGTATTGGTTCCTTTTTTGGAGGAAACAAATTAATACATTGATTAAATTACAAGAGAGTGGATACTTGAACATGTACAGGTGTAATAACTGGTTTCAGTGGCAAATTTAAAATGGCTCAGCAGATTCCTGAGCTGGATTACTGCCAAGGGAAAAAAAAACAACTTAATTCCTCTGAATTTACTCTGTATAAGGGGATGGCTGGCAATGACTCTGGCCACAGCTAAAGAAAACTGGAATTAACCTAAAAGAAATCAATCCAAACCAAGTGAATGTAGGTAAATGCATTTACTTTCTTCTCTAAATACATGGAAATAACAGAACATGCAGACTTGTTGCTAATTAAGAGTTCAAACAGTTAAAGTAATCTTTGGTCCTTCTGTTCAATAAGAAATAAATGAATATGAAACGTGGATTTGGATTTTGGTTCTATCTGATAAAGGCACCAAGGAAGTTCTAAAGTTCACTGCACCCTCTATCACTGTCAGAGCAGAATGAACATGGGCTCCTCAATAAATTATAGAAAGTGGAGATCAGCAATGGTTAAATAATCCAGCAAAATATATGGGTGGAGAAATGCTTCCTTCCTCTTTCTTTTTAAAGTAGAGTGAAAAACTTTTGAGTACTTTTTCATTGTCCTATCTCTGATTTTCAAGAGGATCTGATGGTTTCAAAGCAGAAACTGCTGTGGTTATTGAAAAACTTGATTCTGAAGCACAGTGCAGCAGTTCTTGAAAATCTGCTCCTCTAAAACTTCAGATTTATTAGCTGAGACATCCTCAGTTCTTAATACTGATATTAAAATATATGAAAAAACTGCACAGTTTTTTATTCTACATTCTTAGACAAAATTTTAAATTAATTTATAGTTTCCATGACATTCACAAGTGCAGTTAGTGTTTCTGTTGTGAAGTTTTAGTCACAAATGAAAGTATAAATTATTTGACACAAAATTAAAATCCAAGAATACAACATGGCAATCATTTGTAGCATTTAGTGTTACCTAAAAACTTAAAAGATATTAAAGAGATGTCATTAAATGTCATTTCACATTCAGCTTTGTTGTGAATGAAATCTTTTATGATTATTGTTTCTTACAAGTGTAATGTCAGGGAGCAGCAGATAAAGGAAGGCATGAACTCATTCCCAAAGCCAGCACACAATTTTGAAGTTTCTTTCTTAACAAAAGTTCACATTTTTCAGTTTTTATATACTTGGCTTTCATTTTCAAGTAGGAAACATGTCCAATACAAAAATCCACTAAGGCTTAGATGAAGCTGAATTTATTTCAGCAGCTGAAACTTGTCCTCTTAGTCAAGTTTCATCATTTTCAGATAATGAAATCTTGCAGCAGCCCTGTATTAGACTGGGAAGCAAAGAGTTTTGTAGCTTAACTTTCAGGGTTGTGGTTATCACCCCAAAGAGGGAGGAAATTCTGCTTATCTGAACCAGTCACATGCTGAGATTCAAACAGGAAAGGCACAAACCATGAGGGCATTATGGAAATAGCAAACAAAACTTTCATATCCTCTGCTGGGACTAAGCCAGTCCACCTTAGCCCTTTGAAAGGGAGACCAGAACTTGAAATTTATGTTTAAATAAATATACAGGGCATCATTCAAAGTCTGCCAATGCACTGAGAAGTGTCCAAACCCTAATCCTGCTGAGGGAGCAGCTTTTGTCCCAGTGCCACCCCCAGCCATGACCCCTGCTCATCCCCTGCTCCCTGCCACACAGAAAATTGAATTAACCCCTCATGAGGAAGGAAATAGGGGCAGATGAATGTTTGATATTCTGCCCCCAGTGTCTAACCAGACCCCAGCAGCCCCAGCCCATCCTGCAGAGCTGGGTGTGAGCTCAGCCCCTCCTGCACCAGCCCAAAGGAACCTTTCCTGAGCAGAGTCATTCTGGGCATTGCTGCTGTAAATCCCTGCTCAGCTGTTGCACTGCATAAGTGATTATTTCCTGTTGGGTGTTATCTGGCTATCAACCTCAGTGAATAACCACTTGTTTTCCTGCTCTGACAGATGCTCCCAGGGATGCTTGTTAAGGGAAGGGGGACTTGTGTCTGCATCTGCTGCAGTCAGCCCAAAGTGGATTAAACACTGAGCAGCACTGCCCAGCTTTGGCATCCTGATGCTCACAGGTATTTTCCTTTTTCATGAGAGGTGCCTGGAACAGAACTGTTTCACTCTGCTGTGCTCACAGCCCGTGAGGATTCTGCTGCCTCCACACCACAGATCACTCTGATTTAGAGCTGTGCTGTGCCATTCATTACTCCAGTAATTGTGAAGGGAAAAAAAAATAATGGTTCCAGGACTTTTTCTTCATAAAATGATCTTGCCAGTGGCTATGGTAAAACATTTGATATGATAATGAAACATGGAAGATTCTGTCATTCTTTGTTCTCCCTCTTATTACATTTATTACAATTGAGAAGAAAAGAATATAGTAAAGGGTGTGAAAGACATTTCCACTCTTATCTGAATAATTTTATTAGCTTAATTTAGACGTTTTTAGAACTCCCCCTCCTCTGATAGATGTACTTTCTGTATGCTGGTGGCTCAGGGATATCCTTTGGTGAGAGCTGGGCCTGGTTAGGCTGGACAAGAATGAAAAGTGATTTCATCAATCCTGAGGAGAAATGGTCAGAAACTAAAACACAACAAGTTCCACCTATAGAAGAGGAAGAACCTGAGGGTGGCAGAGCCCTGGGAGGGTGTGGAGTCTCTCTGGGGACATCCCAGCCCCACCTGGACACCTTCCTGTGTCACCTGCTCCAGGTGACCCTGGGCTGGGTGATCTCCAGATCTCCTTCCAACCCCAACAATTCTCTGATTCTGTGGGAACAGTAATTATTTATGTGTAAGGATCTATAAAATGATGGAACCACACTGTGCTGTCTTAAAGAAACTGTTCATTTTATCAATAATTCTGCCAGCTCTCTGCCAATTTGCTCTGTCAGTTTTCTTTCCCTTTGATCAAAGCCAGAAAAGAACTTATTTAAAAGCAAGGCAGGCTCTGCCTGGTGCAGAACTTACTGAAGGGGAAAAGGACTTTTGTGTAATTACTTCTTTTACATAAAAACAACACCAAAAAAAGCCCTTGACAGTTGTTATCCTTTCCCTGCTACTGGGCAAGGCTTTGTAACCCTCAGATGTCCCTGCTGTGCCTCAGGGCTGCCTGCAGGGTGGCTTCACTCATTTGGGGATCAGAAATGGCCAGAGCCCTGTTCCATGGCACATTGCTGGGGAGGGTCCCAAAGGAAGGGGGAAGGAACTCCTTGGTGTCCATAATGGCCAGCACACCCAGAGCTACATTACCTGAGTCTGCACACTCTTATTTCCACACAATTCAGTCTGTGTTCCTTTCCTTTCCTTTCCTTTCCTTTCCTTTCCTTTCCTTTCCTTTCCTTTCCTTTCCTTTCCTTTCCTTTCCTTTCCTTTCCTTTCCTTTCCTTTCCTTTCCTTTCCTTTCCTTTCCTTTCCTTTCCTTTCCTTTCCTTTCCTTTCCTTTCCTTTCCTTTCCTTTCCTTTCCTTTCCTTTCCTTTCCTTTCCTTTCCTTTCCTTTCCTTTCCTTTCCTTTCCTTTCCTTTCCTTTCCTTTCCTTTCCTTTCCTTTCCTTTCCTTTCCTTTCCTTTCCTTTCCTTTCCTTTCCTTTCCTTTCCCCTTCCCTTGGTTTTATTTTGTTTTTTGGAGTCTGTTTGTTTCTCCCTGCCATTTCTTGATGTCCTTGCCAGGCTAGTGAAGCTGGTTTCTAGACAGAAATACCATAAATTCAGCACTTAATTTTTGTTATTATTTCAGAAAAAACTACTTTTATTTCATTTCAGCAGCCTTAGGCTCTTTGGTTGATTTTTTTTTTTTTTTAATTTTTAATCAGGCCTGTTTTCATTGTACAAAGTAACAGTTAAAAGCAGGATACTGTATTATATACTGTATTATATACTGTATTATATACTGTATTTTACCAGAAAGTACCAGTGAAAGGGATGGAGCTGAGTGATCCCACTATGAACTGAATAAAAATGCTGCAATAATGAGGAATGGCTGGGATGGGTAAATGCTGCCCTGTCACAGGTTTATCACACAAGTGGGACTTTGGGAAGCTGAGCACTGGGATGCTGGTTTAGAGATGAGAAACTGATTTTCCTTCTGAGTTTTATGCAGAAGGCAGAACAAAAAAATAGAGGGAAGTCAGGGTATTTTGAATATATTGAAGTTTAGTGCATCTTCATAAGTAGGACAAACATGAAAAAGAGGAAAAGTGCCCCACTTGCATATTTGGGTTTCACCAAGCAGCTCTGCCCTGTTTCTTTGCTGCAATTTGAAAACTGATGTTTTAATAATCAGTGGATGCTTATTATTTAATTATTAATTAATTAGTTAATGCTTTTTCACTTTTGATTCAGTCTAAGTATATAACTAAATATTACTTGTACACACATTTTCTTGATCACAAATAAGATTTGTGACACCAGGCTGATCAGTAGCAGTATAGTAAATAATTAATAATCACAATACAGACACGCTTCTAATAATTTTATAGAGCAGTTAGGCTTTAGTGCAGCATCAAAATGTTTCATTCTCTCAAAGTTTGATGCAAACTGGGGATGAGTAGTGCAGATCCCAACCCCAGAATATCTTCACTTGCATGTGTGCTTAATAATTTTCCTCTATTAGGAGCAGTTAAAAACCCTGTCTCCTGCAGTTTGTTTTTCTTGATCTTTTATTCAGATTTTGCTTATTAATCTATAATGGTTAATCTTGTTTATATCTTATGATGCATTTATTTAGTAACTTTTTACATTGAGATGCTGAATTTATGTTGTTTACTCTGGTGCAAAATACCAAAAATTCTAACAGCAAGTGGATTATATCTTTGCTACAGAGAAAATTTTTACAGTCCTCAATGTTGTAAAATAATGGCAATGAAATTTGGCATTCTTTGCTTTTAGTAATCTGCAGTCTATCATTTCAGTAAATGAGAACAGACATTCATTTCTTTACTATTTAATCAAACAGCTAAAGATATTAAAACTAGAATAAGTTAAGGACTTTTAATAGACTCTGAAAACACAGCAATTTCAAGATGGCCCAGATTAATTATTCTTTAATTAAATGCAGTATGTTAAGCCTAAAATACAGACATTTGGGTTGCAAGACATGGGTAGAGAAAACAAACCTATTAATAAAAAGGAATTTTTAACAGGGAGAGGGGAAAGATGAGCTGAGCAGTTGTGTCAGAGTGGAAGCAGAGAGGAAAGAGAGCAATGTGAATAAGAATAGGAACAATTTGTAGTTTTTTTTAAAGGATGCAGAGTGAGTTGACTACTCCAGATTTAGATATTCAGACAAATCTGAAGAATTCTAAAGAATTCAAATTCTAAAGAATTAGAAGAAAAAAGTCAAATAAGTCTGTAAAGACAGCAAGAAGCTTGAGGTTTTTTTGTTTTTGTTTTTGTTTTTCTCAATGTAAAAGTTTATTTCTCATAAAAATTTTAAACAATGTGTATCAAGCCTTACCCCATGGAGACTGGATGCTTTCACATTGCCAGGTTTACACAGGGTGCCACAACCTTGCTCTGCCCACCTGAACACTGCATTATAATATAATATAATAATATAATGCAATGTATATTATAATATACAGCCTCTGGTCCTATAGGTGAATATGGATAATAAAACCAGGGCTCATAAACTCCCTCAGACCATGCACCTGGGCTGCATTTTAATCCCCTCTCTCCACTTTCTGTGTCATTAAACCTGACACACCAAATTTTATTCCCTTTAGCAGTGTTGTTAGGTTGAATGCCTGCTAAATATGAACCCTAAGTGGGGATGACTTCACCTTGGTGCTGAGCTTCCTTTGCTTCAATTACCTCTGCTACTTACCTTGCCTCAATTAACTTTGCAGGATCTGTGAAAAGGTCTCCCTATTATTGTGAGATATTTTTCTAAAGAAGGAAAAATATATTTGGGAGTACAGTGTGATACAGAAATGAGTTAAATGAAATGGTATTTTTGGCAGGTAGAACCAGCTAAAGGCCATGTTCAAGTAATAATAATTGTTATAATCTATTTATAGTCCCTCTTTAGAACCTCATTCTTTTGCTTAACCAGCTACAGACACAGAAATAGAAAAAGAAAAAGAAATATCTTTTCCTGTTCTACCTCCTGTGCTCCTTATTTATTTGAATTTTGACCTCAAACTTCTCAGGGCAGTAATCAAGTCATTTCAGCAGAGAAATTGCTGTGTGATTTCTTCTCCAGACATCTTATATATGATGTGGACAGGTATTTCACTATTGCCTTGTCTTACATCAGGCAGCAGTGGGGAATTAGGCCTGGAACAGGGACAGAGCAGATTTCAAGGACTAACAAAGCTGAACCTGCACGGACCCAAGCAAACAGGGGCTGAAGGAAATCAGCTTGTTTGCTGTTGAGGTGTTATAGCAATGGTTTCTGAATTTAATTCTAATTTATTTTAGATCTCTCTGGCCAGCTGGTTTAAACCTGTTTGACTCTCAGGCTTGGATAACTTGCTGCTGTCCATCTCAGCAGGAATTTTGATCACAGATGATGGTTGCTTGATGTGAAACTCAGAAATTTGGGAGTTTGGGAAGTGCAACTAAGACAAAATTGTTTTTAAGGTAGCATTCAAAAGCTGATATATTCCTTGAGATCTGGACATTTGTTTTCCAATGGGAAAATACAAGACTGGGCTCATACAGAATGTGAATGAGCCAAGAAGTAGAAACACCAAATGTCCATGGTTTAATCTCAGCCCCTGATTCTCACCACAGTAAATGTTCACTGGCACATCCCAGAGGAGGCTTTGATGGAAACAATGCCAAAGACTAGGAAAGATATTGGAAATAACAAAAAAAATCTTGGTTTACAGCTTGGAAGAGGTCCTACATGTTATCAAATTTATCATACTTGTGAAGTTTAAAAGTTTAAAAACTTGTGTCAATTTAGCTCTTGATCACTGTCTTTTTAATCAACAAATTCTCCAAATAAAGAGGTTGTTTGTTTGCTAATTATAATGTTTTCTTTATACCTTATTATTAATCAAACCATGAGCCACTTTAGTACTTTTTTCTTTAAAACCCTTTGTCTTTTCCTGATATTATATATGGGACTAAAATGCTTAAATGAACCTGAATGTAGTTTTTTCTCATTTTTCTTATTTTTTATTTTTTAATTAAATGGCATGTCAGTGCTTTCAGGTTAGTTGCTAATATATTATTTATGCTTTTTTATTACTATTTCAAAAGCTGGCCTGCACATAGAAGATATCAAGAAAAAGAAAATTCTTTTTCCTTTCTAGATATGCAGTTTTGGTAATCAGTAGCTGAGTGAGATCCAGTCCTGCCCCTAGTCCAAGTTTTAGCAATTTGTCTCACAGCTTCAGTTACTCAGGAATGGCTTTGAAAAGAATTTTCTCCTCCCTTTCAGAGCTCTGTGTTTCTGTAGGGTACTTCTGATCAAATAGTCCTTTCACAGAGTGGAAAGCTCTTGCTTTCCCCACTGAACTCTGTGCATTTGTTCTCTGTGGTAAATACTCAGTTGGCCTCTGTGCTTGGGTTTGCTGCATTTCCCTTGTTAGAGCGCATAAAACTTGGGAAAAGAAAGTTCCTGAATGGATCTGAATGTGTGGCCCAGCTTCCTCTCCTGCAGGATCCCACACAAAATCAGGGTTTACTCTGCTGGAAATAACAAGGGGAGGATTTCACAGCTTTCACTCAGCTCTTGATGTGTTTGAACCTGACTGAAAATCAGCAATTTGTCTTTAGTTCATTGGATTTTCATGTAATTTAGAAAGAAAAAGGTGCTTTGAGGGTGGGGATCTCTTTGGAGAGACAATAACAAGGTGGGTGACAGATGTTTGTTCATCACCTGCTGAGCACATTGTCACACCAGCCATGGCCTGGCAGCACCAGGTCACCTGCTGTGACCCATCCTCAATTAAAACACTCTGTCTTCCATGGCACAAATCTCCAGAAACATATTGGAAAAATAAATTAATTGCATTTTTTATGATCCTAGCTGAGACATTCAGCTGTATAAACTGTTTCTACACTCGTGTAAATCTCTTACAGCTGATTTACCTCATGCCTTAAACAGTTTTTATCCTTTTGGTCTGGGTTTTTTTTTTTTTCCTCTTTATCAAAGTAAAGTGAAGAATGGGGTCTTGCTAAATGCAACATTTTCCATTGGATGTAAAGGGTAAACAGCTGGTCTGTAAAGAGCCCCCAGTTCTGTATACAACCCAGGTTGTCTTCATGGAAAATGTAAAAAAAAAATTTTTCCCAGAATTTTTTTTGGCTGAGAACACCTGCTGTTTAGTCATGTTTTTTGCTTAAGGATTTGCTACAGGTACTTCTTTGAACAAGAGCAATCAATAGCAGAATAGCTATGTACATTAGCTAAAAAATACAAATTTTTGTGTGATGCTGTCATACTTCTGCTTCTATCACTATTCTATCCCATTTTTGCAGTGATATCCTGTGCCATTACCTGTGTTTTGTTTCCTTCCTCAAGGTGAGCTTCACACATTTTTACATTTCTAATGCATGGCCATGAAACAACATCCAAGCCAGTTGGTTGCACATAAACAACTGGGATTCCAAGGGATGACATCTGCCAGGAGCTCCAAGATTTGTGATTGTTTTGTTTTTTTTCAAAGTCAGTGTTCCCAAACCCTCTGGAGAACATTTGGGAATGTTCTTTGCAGGTTGTTTGGCACATAGCTTGCATTTTCATATCGAGTCTCAGTTTTCCCCATAAATCTCAACAGTCTGCTAATGATTTGTGGGCTTGTAATTGGTTCTGTATTTTATAAAGGATTTATTGTCGTTGCAGTGTAATGCAGTTATTAATTGGCGTGTTTGCCAATCTTTGTCAGTCTTGCTTTGGTTCCCTGCATATTTCCAGAATAATTTCTTGTGCTTGACTGAAGCTGAAGGAGGGCTGGTGTTGGAAGGTGTGACCTCTCTGGAGCAGAGCTGGCTTTGCTTCTCAGGCTGAGAATGGACACATTCAGCCCCTGAATGGACACTGTCCCAGGTACCCACTGCTGGAGGAACTGCTCTCCCTCCTGTGCCCACAAAGATCAATCTCATTATTAACGTGCTCAAGTCGAGCCAATCCAAACTGTGTTAACTGCTTCAGCTTCAATTAATTTTCATCAGAAGTGTCACTCACCCCCCAGTGCCCAAGTGCTGCTGGAAGATGGCTGGTTGTGTGTTTTTAATGAAAGGATGAGGTGGAGATGGAAGGGTGAGAGTAACGTGCAAAAACTTGTCCAGCAACATAATCACCCCATGCTCTGATCTGATTTTGTGCTTAGCACAGATGTCAGCCACTGAGCAAAATCAGGGCAAAAAAGTATGAAGCTCATAATATTCTGGTTTTTTTTTTATCCTACATATTATTCTGGGAAATTGTTTTCCTGGCATGAAGAGTCATCAGCAAGGCAAGGGGAAAGGGACCCATCCTGCCTCCAACCTCACTGTCAGTGTCATTAGAGAAAAAAGAAATTGCAAAAAGAAAGTTGGTTCATGTCTCTGGACTTCATTCTCTGCTCTCCCTGCTTATCCAAATGCTCAGCAGAAAGAAACAAGCAGCAGTAAGAGAAAGCCTCTTTATACATGATTATGGTTTTTCCCCCTAATGGCAGATGGAGTGTCTTTATAACATGAAAAACTCACAGAACTGAGTTACTGCACTGAATTTTCATGACACAGAGCCAATCTATGTAAAATCTGATGTGGGCTCAAGCACAGGGATCTTTAAGCTAAATGAATTAATCCTCTTCCTGCATCAAGTGAAAGCAAATTGTACTAGATCTTTAACTAAGATAAATTATAGATTTTTAAATTTAGAAAATATAGCATGCAGGCATGTGTAAATTGATATGTTCAGCCAGGGCATCATTCAAAAGTCTTGTTATGGGAGAAATAGGTTATTTGGCCCATAACCTTTCTGTTTTCCCAGTGGTTCTAAATCAGGTCCCTGGGATCAGTCTTCAAGCTCAGTGGCTTTTTCATTAACTGCAGAGAGCCTTGGCCTCTTCTGAGTTACTTAAATTCCCCATGCTCTGGGCCACTGCTTTCAGCCTTAGTTCTCTTTCATTTTTGGATTTGGCCAAAGGTAATTTAACGAGCTGGATGTGTTGGCAGATTTTTATTTCCCTCCCCAATTTCTTATTTAATATGAGAGCTCATCCTTTCAGTCTGACAGATCACCTGCATGATTGCTGGAGTATTAAGTCCTAACTCTGTCATTAGCTTTCAGTAGGTCAAGAACATGGGTTGCACAGCAGGCAGAGTGCAAAGCCTGCAAAAACCGATTTTTTTATATTCTTTTTGATATTGCTGTTTAATACAAAAAGGACAGGCCTCTAAAGTTACCCTTCAGAATACAGCTGACACCACTAAAAATTCCAACCTGTTAAGTTGGTGGGGAAAGTGTTTCAGCAAAGGAATATGGGTAAAGTGTTGTGTGTCTAAATTCATAGAAAACATAGTTTGTATCATTCTGCCAATTGTATGACAAGCAAGAAAATTCAGTTATTCTGAAAAATGGTATTTGCCCAACTCCTCTTAATAAATACTTGAGCTTCTTTAACATCTCTTATCTGAGCATGTTTTCCAGGTTTGAATCATTCCCCTCCCTAGCAGGTCACAGTTATTATTTCCTGTAAAACAAGCAAAGAAGCCCAGAAAAACACACATTATTTTCCTCAACAGTACATGATGAACCAAGGGCAGAAGCAGAAATAAAAGCTGTTCTGGCTGTTGCCCTGCTGCATTTCCTGGCTGGCAGTGCCCTGGGAAGGGAGATCAACACTTCATCAGTGACTGAGCACTGGGGGTGCTGTGGTAATGTGGAAATATCTCCCAGGATTTGGGGTCACTTGGCAATTACATTCAATTAGACAACACCACTAAGTGACTTCTCAAGGCTGTGATTTATCTGGGTGTGATTTCCAGGTGAAGGGAAGCCCTGGAGGAGATGTTATTAATTGTGCTCTTGAGAGCCAAGGTCAGTGCCAGCTCCCCAGGAAACAGCTCAGAATCCGAGTGGGCAAGTGGCAAGTGGCATCTTATGGAGGGAAGGACAGAGTGGGAGAGGAGGTTCTCTGAACAGAAATACGAGGTGATGCCAGGGACAAAGGTTGAGGGTAAAACCTCTGAGCAAAGCTCTGGTTGTTCTTTCCTGCTCTGGTGGAAGTGCAGGTGCCCCTGCAATGGCCCCTCCAACTCTTCTTGCTCTGTCAGTTCCTGCTACTCTTTAGCTTCCTTTTACTTCTATTTTTCAAAAACTGAAGCTGTTTCAAAGCCCCAGATGTTCACAAAAAAACCTGCTTGGTCCAATTTTGCGTGGGGGGAGTGGGTTTGTTGTTTTTAGTTGTTAGTAAGATCAGGTCGCAGAGAGATCAGAAAATCCTAAAGAACAAACCACAATTCTTGAGAGAGACATCACCTTGAGATAACATACCCCCACCTCTGCTTGTCAGTATTTTGTAGCACCTTAAATCTGACTTTTCAAAGCCTCTTCTTCTAACAGGAAGGGAAGAAGACAGTTTAGTTCTGTAACTCTTGGTTGTGATTTTATTTCTTTTCCAATAATGAATGGTTTCCCAAGCAGCTGAGCCAGGAGAACAAGTGAGTCAAGTGTTCAGCTTAGCCTGGAAACTGCAGGCTGCAGGGAGCCATGGAAAGAACCAGAATTATTTCCTTTGTTCTCAGGCTTCCTTCCCCAAGTGCCCACTTCCCACTCTCCAAGGCAAGAGTCTCTTAAGCAGATCTCTCCAATCTGGTCTTAAAGACAGAGCTTTAATTCAGCCAGGAAATTGGAAATATTGTTCAAGTGTTTGGTTAGAAGAAAAAGCTGGAAATATCCACCCCACAGCAGCTGAGCAAGTTTCCCCTTCATTGAAATTTGTTCTGAAAAAAAACTAATAATTGAATATTAGACAAGTATAAAGTATAAATATAAATATAGAAATAATTATAATATAATAAATAATAATATAATAAACATATAAATATTAGACAAGTATAAATTAAGACAAAAAATGATTGGAGATCATCATATATTTTTTCAGAAGTATTCACATAGAATATCTCTTGGGAATTGCTGGAGCTACAGTAAGATTACATTTTCAACATAAGAGCCCCAAATGTATGTTTCATAAAAGAACAATTTTTGATGTTCATATGAATGTGGTACTGGAATTTTTCCTGAGTTGCTTTCCCCTGGATGCCCCCAACAATGCTCAGCTCTTTAATTGTGTGTTCTTGCAGTCAGTTCACTGACAATATGACATTTTTAAAAAGCCTACCTATGATAGATCCAATAACTGGAAAAAAATTGTGATATCTGAAGCCATGTTATCCCACACTTGGCTAGAATAATTCTGAACCTGAATTTTATTTAATTTGTCAGAAACAAAACTTCATCCCATTGAGAAAAGATTTCCTGAGTGCATCAGTGCACACTTAGTGAAGTCATTCAAGGTCAAAGCTCTGCCTTAATAAATGCAAAATTATTTATTTATTAAATATGTTCATTTTGAAACAAATCAACAGTTTGGGGTCTCCCTACACATTAAACTTATTTTGTAAATAGAAGTAATTTTCTCATATAAAAGCAGCCTAACAGCACCATCTTCTGACAAACTCCAATTTCTGCACTAACCTTGAAAAGCACTTTTAATCCTTTGTGTGTGTATTTTGGTTGCTGTCACAAATAACACAGAGGCTCTAGGGGGCCTCAATGGAAGTGTAATCCCATGGATCCTGGCAGAAGGCTTGGGCTGAGAGTCTGAGCAGCCACTTACTGTCCAATTCCTTCTTTTCACTTAAAACAGGAGAGAATTTCATTCAACTGCAATTTTGCCTCAAATTGTTATTGAAATGTTGGCTGCAAAAACATTTCAAAGGTGTATTCCTGTCAAATATTTGGAAAGAGGTAATTTATATGTAATTTGAACAGCTGACAATTCTACCAACCTCCTGTTACATCATTATCAAAGCAGGAATATTATATACATCCCATTTTCTTACCCAGTGTTGCTGCATTTATGCAACCAAAACTGCTGCCAGTTTTGCAGTGAGGAGCCCAAAATAAATGAATATTGATAATTTTAATGCCTTTGTGATCCATTTAGGGCAATGGTGCTGGTAGGGGATTTTGGCAGTGGTGCTCTTGCTCGTGGTTGTGCTTTGCTCCCTGTGAGCTCCTGCACTTGGTCACTTCCCAAAAAGTCACAGGAGCAGGACTGAGGTGGCTGCACCTTCCCAAACCTCCCTCCTGATCATCCCTTTGGCCATGCTGGTGGTTTTTCTCTTTCAGAGCTGAGTTGTTTGTACACATCTGTCCCTGTAAATTGGAGCTCACTGCTCCTGCACAGTTTGCTCCTCACAGGAAACTCCATGAAGATAAATGGATTTTTTTTATTGCTTCCTTATTTCACTTTGGGATTGGTACAACACCTGTTCTCCTTATTCAACCCCCAAAATGACAACCAACCTTTCTGTATATCTCTTGTTTTTAGGTTTGGTTCACCTTCAAATCAGTTCAAGTTTTTTTTTTTCTTTTCCACTGCAGTTTGGGCTCAGTCTTTCAGTCAGATCTCACATTTCCCAGTCAGAATCCACTCACAATGTGCAATCTGAATAATCATTTATGCATATGGTTACAGATGTTCATACCTTATAAGCTGAATTTTAATTACAGTGAGCAGGGGTATTCTATGGAAGGTGCTTTATACATGTTAAAAGATAAGGTATTTAGACTCTGGAAACTTTATTTACCTGCTGTGTTAAAACAAGAGTTTTTTTCAATTGACACAGAAAGCTCCTGGAATATAAATGTCATGTAGAAATATTAGATACATTTTTTGCTGGTGTAATAGATGCAGCTATAATGAATGTTTATCAAGTTGTGATAGGGAATCATCCACTCTTCTAAAAAAAAGTGATAATAAACACAGTCCTGAAACAATTTATGGAACAGCAACTTTGCCTCTCGAGGGAACCAGCTCTATTTCATATCATTCCAAGTAATTTGTGAATGTACACATTTACATTAGAAACCTGCAAAGGATCTTTTTAGGTAATCACTATTTCCATATGTATTCATGAGTTTTCAGCCAGACAACTAATCCCTGTACTCCTGAATTACATATTCCCACGTTTAAATGTTAGTTGTATCACCACTGCCTTAATGAGGAAATATATGCTCTACACAGCTGTAGTGCCTAGAAGCTTGTAGCAGGAATAACTAAAAATATTCAAAGTCTGTCATCATGGAATGAGTGTGTTAATTAGAGATTGAATGAGGGAAAAAGTAAAATTTTCAGTCTTAAATTAAGAACTGAGGAACGAAATGTTACACTGCATTTCCAGACTAAAAGGTAAGGAACATTGTTGGAGGAAAATGGAAATGGCAATTTGTCATTATTGTGGTGACTGTATTTCAACATTATCTGATCTCTGAGGTTTGATGTGCTGGAGCAAGGCTTATATACATAGACCCTTAGAGATCTAAAAAAATTTAGCAGTAAAAAAATAATATTTTAGTTCTGATATGAAAGTTTAGGAATATTTTCAAATCATTGCACTGCAACTTGAAGATGGTAATGCCTTGCTGTTGCAGCTGTGTACTTTGGAAAGGCATTGATTTATTGTATTGATTTTACTTCCAGAAAAAAAGTGTGTAGTTCTGGAAGAAAGCAGAGCCTGACATTCATAAGTGCACTCCATTTTCATATATACCTACCAAGGGAGGAGTGCTCTGGTTATAGAAGTCAATTCAATTCCAGCTATCTGTCAGTCAGCTTACAAATAATTCTGCTATATTTTGAGCAGTCAGAAGTTAGGTAGTATGTTACATTTGATTTTAAAAGGGTATTAAGGACAAAATATTGATGGCCATTTGAATACCTCTGTAGGTTTTTTTTTTTTCCTTGTGTGTGGTACAAAAATCTATTATTTTGAGAAATATTTACTGAAGTTAGCCTAAGTGTCAGAATGTCTGATAGATATCCTTGAATGAACTAAAACTAGAAAGTCTCAGAGAATGTGGGCAGCCCTGGGCAGAAGGACTTGGGGGTGTGCATTGGTGAGGAGCTCACAAAAAAGATGTGGAGATGCTGGAGCAAACCCAGAGCTCAGCACAAACAGGATTTGGAGATATTGGAGCAAACCCAGAGCTCAATACAAACAGGATGTGGAGATGCTGGAGCAAACCCAGAGCTCAGCACAAACAGGATTTGGAGATGCTGGAGCAAACCCAGAGCTCAACACAAACAGGATTTGGAGATTCTGGAGCAAACCCAGAGCTCAACACAAACAGGGTTTGGAGATGCTGAAGCAAACCCAGAGCTCAACACAAACAGGGTTTGGAGATGCTGGAGCAAACCCAGAGCTCAATACAAACAGGATTTGGAGATTCTGGAGCAAACCCAGAGCTCAATACAAACAGGATTTGGAGATATTGGAGCAAACCCAGAGCTCAGCACAAACAGGATTTGGAGATATTGGAGCAAACCCAGAGCTCAGCACAAACAGGATTTGGAGATATTGGAGCAAACCCAGAGCTCAGCACAAACAGGATTTGGAGATATTGGAGCAAACCCAGAGCTCAGCACAAACAGGATTTGGAGATGCTGGAGCAAACCCAGAGCTCAGCACAAACAGGATTTGGAGATGCTGGAGCAAACCCAGAGCTCAGCACAAACAGGATGTGGAGATATTGGAGCAAACCCAGAGCTCAGCACAAACAGGATTTGGAGATATTGGAGCAAACCCAGAGCTCAGCACAAACAGGATTTGGAGATATTGGAGCAAACCCAGAGCTCAACACAAACAGGATTTGGAGATTCTGGAGCAAACCCAGAGCTCAACACAAACAGGATTTGGAGATTCTGGAGCAAACCCAGAGCTCTAACACAAACAGGATTTGGAGCTGCTGGAGCAAACCCAGAGCTCCAGGATGCTGGATCCCAATCCACTATCTGGGATCTGGGATCCCAGCCTGGGACAGTGGAAGGTGCCCCTGCCCATGGCTTTGGTCTGCCATGATCTTGGAAATTTTTGAGGAATAACAGCTCAGGTAAAACAAGCCAGAATAAATAAGACTAGATTAGATGATGTTACACCACAATAATGATTTTCATTCTAGGTATTTCCTTTATGCTGAACCACTTTATTTACTTTCTTTTTATTTCCCCTTGCTACTTTCTCATCTGTTTATACTGTACGAAATGCAAGTGAAACAAAACACATAAATCAATAGACCTAATTATGAGAGACAAGAGTAGGTTGTACTTATTTCCACAGTTGGTGTCTGAGACTTTCAAGTTTGATGTGTTTTCTGATGACTTATTTGCTCACATCTTCTAAAAAAAAAGCAGAATCTCCCGAGACATTATAAAAAAAAAAAAAAAACCAAGAAATTATATGTTTCTGAGCTTCTTTGCAATGATTAGTGTAAATTAAACTGTGTGAGAAAAAGAAACCAAACAAAACCCAAACTAGTTTTTGTTACTGGAAACAGAAATAATTCCTGTTCTTTGCATTTAGATTTAAGGAACAGAAAGTAAGAGAAAAATTATATGTGAAAGACAGGGGGAAAAAAAAGGCATTGTCATTTAAAGTAATTAAATATAATAATCCAAACCTGTCACTTCTCTTTATTCTTCTTAAAAATATGTCTTTTCCTACTTATTTCCTCAACCAAGGCAGTACTTTAGTTGTAAATGTTTGAGCTGCATCTTTCCAGGTGAGAATCAAATCTCCAAGCCCATGGCTGATACATGATTGTGTCAGAGATTGGGATCCTGTACCAGATCTTGATAATTCTGGATAAATCTGTGTATGCTCCTGATCAAATTATTTTCTCCTGGATTATTAAAAAATATTGACTCTTTCTTTCCTCTAACCTTTGTTATATTAAAAAAAAAATCTGGGAGCCCCACATTCCTCCCTCCTCCTCTGAAAATCCCTTTTCCTCACCCATGATAAGCTGTGGGAATTATGGAATATCTGGCTTTGCTCTGCAGAACCAGACAGGGGACAGCAAAACTGAACCACACCTGGAAGGACTCTGGAGGTGGGAAACTGCTCTTTCAATTTCTCTTGTCACCTTACCTGAGGAACTGGGTACCTCTCCTGGATCACATGGCTTTAGAACTCCTAGCCAAAAAAAATAAACTTAAATTATTAAATTATATATTAATTTATTGTTCACAAAGGAAAACAGAACACTCAAATGAGATGTTCCCTACTTTTTATCTTTCCTTTCCTTTCCTTTCCTTTCCTTTCCTTTCCTTTCCTTTCCTTTCCTTTCCTTTCCTTTCCTTTCCTTTCCTTTCCTTTCCTTTCCTTTCCTTTCCTTTCCTTTCCTTTCCTTTCCTTTCCTTTCCTTTCCTTTCCTTTCCTTTCCTTTCCTTTCCTTTCCTTTCCTTTCCTTTCCTTTCCCTTTCCCTTTCCTTTCCTTCTTTTTTTTGCTTGTTTTGGTTTGGATTTTTTGGGATGAATTACAATTTGATGTCTTTTACTTCATGAAGTTTCTTTCCATGTAATGGAGCAAATTTTTCTCCCTAAGTGTAATGTCTAAGGCACTTCTTCTAGGCCAGTAGTTGCTGTATAAAATATCTATTTCCTGTTTTTTTGCTACAGAAAATTAAGTAATTTATACCATGTATATAGAGAAAAAATGTAATATATTGTGATTCAAGTGAAAAAAGATCATTAAATATATTAACAATATTCCCCTAAAAGTCATGGGAAGGCTATTATCATAGATATGTGCCTGTTAATTTTCATTTTTAAAGATATGTTATCAAATCTTAGTAAAAGAGAATTACATCTGTTGCACTTGGGCATTAAAAAGAAAGATGTATAAAATCCCTTTTGAGCTCTGAAATTCCCCAAGGTAAACAAAACCACCTGAGCCTAACTTGGAATGCCTTTTCTTTTCTAGGCTTAAGTTTAGACTCCAGGTATTTTTTGACCATACATCTCTTTTTTTAAGTTTTAGTACGTGAATCTGCTCTTTGTTAGTTTTTTTTCCTAGACTTAGGATACAAGACTATAAATCCCAGTGGTGGAACTTGAAAAGTTGGGTTTGTGTGGTTCAAACCTTTTGAAAATTCTATAAAGCAGCATGAGACAATGTTCTTTTCAATTTTTAGCTATTGATCCAGCTGAATGTTTGTTTGGAGATTGCCTTTGCAGCTTTATTTGAACAGAAGAAATACTTTTCTCTTTAGAGATGGGGTGTGTGGGGATTTCTCTTACAAGGGATGCATTTCATGTGTACAGATTTCTCATGCTGAGGGCAATAAAATAGTTCTGCCCTTGAAGCTGAGCATTATCCCTCCAGCCTGCAGGGCTTAGATGGGTGCTAATTGCCAAAAGGATGGGGAGCAGCTCACAGCTGGGAGGATGAATGCCTTGGCCAGCAGAGCAAAACAGCTCTGATTAAAGGAGTGTCAGCAGCCTTCCTGCTCTATATCAGGGATGAAACCAATGTAGGAAAGGATTCAGGAGTCAAATTTGATCCTGGGCCCAAGGAAACCTGGCTCTGCCATAAAGATGGAGAGGTCTCTCATTATGGGGGGTGAGAGGAGCTGGCCTGATTGCTGTCCTGCTGATGGAGAGGTCACAGAGGTGTTCTGATCCAAAGGGTTTTATTTGTGCTTGCACCTGGAATGCAAGGGCTTCTCAGAAATAATTCTAATTAAACAAATTCTAATTGCAGCTACTTATTTCTCTAGATTTTTCCCTGCAGGATAAAGCAAATAATCCTATGTTCCTCTTTCCCTTTTCTTCTGCTTTGCTATTATGTTTTATTTTTCCAAGTCCTGTTTGTTTGTTAATGTTCATTTGTGTCTCTGTGTGTTTTATAAAAACACAGTGAGCTTATGTGAATTTAAAACTGTGATGGAAGAGCAAAGAAAACACAGTTTATGGTAAATCTCTGTAGAAACTACTCAGGAATTAAGGTGAAAATTGAGTTAGATCACAAAGAACCACTAAAGCATGCATACAAAATACATTTGTTGGATTTGGACAATTTTTTGCATCAGCTTGATCCTTTTTGTTCACAGAGACTTTTTGGACACTAAGGTGTCTTTGGGCTGATGAAAATTTTTGGCATTCAGCAAATTAGGTATTGGCCAGCACCTGGCTGAATTAATCTCTTTAAACAAAATTTCGAGCCTTCCCTGGTGCTCTCAGGGTTATTTGATGTACAGGGCTGCATTATATCACAAGCATGATAAAAATACAGTATTGACTTGGTGCTTCATACAGTTTTATGGTCTTATAAAATGGTATTGATCCAGCTTCAGTTTGGAAGGTCAGCATAAAGTTTACAAAGAGAACTAGAAGAGGAAACATTAGGCAGTAGATGCACATTAAAGTATTAAAATGTGACCTGCTCTTGCAGGAGCTTTCAACAAATCTTTCCTTTTCCTCCCCAGTCCCAAGCTGCTCTCACAGGATATAAGTTTTGACTAATAAAAATTAACATAATGTTGCACTGATTAGGCTGCTTTGCACTGCATTAGTGCCCCTTTCTTCCAAAGCATGGAGTTATTTCATAATGCAATAAATCCATTGCAAACCTGGGGATGGAAAACTTCTGATTGTGTCTCCTTTTCTTCTGGCAGGACTTGGATTTTCAGTTTGAAATTTCCTTTGAAATGCACAACTCTGGAGACAGGAAATGGAAATAGACACCTTGGAAAGGAAAATAAATGAGAATTGCACAATGTTGCATTGAGAGTAAAGCCAAAATAGAACCCACAGTGAATCTGCCAAATAGAAACTTCAGGGGTTTGATTTGAAGCAGATTTGGAGACTTGTGGTCCCTTCACTGAGGACAGATACAGTTGTGCTGTGTCTGAAGTTTCTGAGAGTAAAGAAAGTCAAAGAAATTCAAAAGTGATAGAAATAAACCAAATGCAGAGTCCCTTTTAGTTTATTTTAATGTGCAAAACTCCTCTTTTATATATATATATATATATATATATATATATATAATATTTTATGTTTGGGAGCCTCCAGCTGGAAAAATACACACCTACATATATGCAATATATGCAATATAAATGCTTATATGCAATATAAGAATATGCACCTACAGTATTTGCCTTCACTACAAGTCAAGAAATACATTTGATTGATTTTGTTGGTTGATCATTGTTTTTGCATATATCTGCTATCTAGATCTCTAAAATTTTATACTTTTGAGGGATTGTTTTAACTTTTTTTAGTTTATAATGTTAATTTCTTCCATATAAATTCCCTGTTAAAATAAAATTGTTTTTACGTTGTCACATATCCTACTGTACCTGAAGAAGTTTGGTTGTTTTTTTTAATTGAAAGCTTTCAGATCTACAGTAATCTATTTATTTATTTATTTATTTATTTATTTATTTATTTATTTATTTGGGGGTCTAAATGAATCAATATCCATAATTTATTAGCTATAAATGGGATTATCATTGAGAAAGTCAATATCAATTATGTATCAGAAATAAATTTCATTAGATACCGAAACTATAAAAATCTTTACTGCAACTCATGGATGAAAGGTTTCATTATGCATTGTAGGGTGCTTTACTCTTTATACTTAATATTTCTGCTTTTTCTTCTTTTTATTTTCTGCTTTTCCAGACAGTCTAAAGTTACTTGAGATTAAACTCATGACATCATTCCAAGGTATTATTTCCATTCTTTAAAATGATAATTTTCAGTGAAGGTTTTTTTATTTGTTGTTTAAATAAATGGTAGATAGCACAGTTCATTAAACTGAAACTCATCTTTTACACTACAGAATTCTGTCACTTTTTAGAAACAGATCCATCATTTATAAGAATAAATTGTGGAGTATATAAAAATGTAACATTTGAAAGCAGGTTTATGTCTGGCTCTGAAGATTGAAAAGAGCATTCCTCTTTCAGATAAGTCTTTTAAGACATAAAAATTCAATTGCTTTTTTCAGATCTATGACTATTTACCTGGATACAGGGGAAATAGTGTTCCTGCAGAAGAGGAAAAATAACTCCTCAGAAATTTCTGGTATCATTGGAACAGAAGTATCAAAGGTATGAATTGGATGCTTTGATTATCAGCCCCCATGAAACCAGGGCTCTGCAGAACAAGAACTTTTTATGAGAGCAGAAATATGGGAATATTTCTGAAAGCTGTTAAATGTTTACAGCAGCAGCAGCAGTTGGTGGAATCTTTGGCACTTAGCAGGTGAAATTTTATATTTTGTCAGGTTGATCACAAGCTGGACGTGTTTATCAAACTTGGCTGCTCCAAAGTGGGAGATTCTGGGATTGCAACATTTAGCTCAAATTAATATATTTATTAAAAGCCCAGCTCTCTGCTTTTATGGTTTCCTAGTTCTAGTCATAACCTTTACTCAACAAGCATTTTAAAAACAGAATATCCTCAATAAATCCTTTTACTCCTAGTTCTGCTCATAATCTTTCCTCAAGAAAGGTTTTTAAAACAGAATATCCTCAATAAATGGAGACAGGGAGATTCTAGTGAAAATTTTGCTATAAAATGTTTGATTACTGACTTTTAGTTTAAAAGTGCAAATAAATAAACATGTATAATCAGGTGAGATAAGGAGTTGCTAATTCTATCCTCCAGTTTTCTCCATCTAAACTTCCAATGTTATCTCCAATAATAATATGACAGAGCCTTGCTTTTTGGAATATTTATCTTGGTAAAATAGGTTCTAATTGCAGTAGATGCTATGTTATTTGCCATTTTTATATTATATTTAGAAGAATGTCTAAACAGAAAATCAGAAGTGTTAAATATTTATCTAAGCTATTAGCAAAATCTCTGAAATTTAAATGATTCACAGCAGCACATGGATAAAATTTTAATATTCCTTGCTGACTTTGTTATCCTTGTAACATTTTGCACTTAAAGTTGGTGTGTTAGGTGCAATATTCACATGATTTGCTGCAGGCTTGAAAATTAATTTCTGCATCTGTTGAGAAAATATGTTTATAAAAGACATTAAGAAAACTAAATAATGTTTTAGTTAAAGCTGTTATGGTAGAAAATATGTATATTCCTTGGTCTTAACTGATAGAAGATTCATTAGATAAAATAAAAATAATGTAGCAGGATGAGTAATCAGATGTGACACCCAAGTGGGAAATATTTTTGCAAGCAGTGTCTTGTTACTGGCTATTTCATCAATGAAATATGTTGGAATAGAACTGTTACTACTTCAAAAATTTGGAAATCTTCCTGACTTACCAACACTTCCACCCTCCAGTTAGCCAGAAATTTAGACCACCAACTCTGTGTCAAGCTGATCACAGCTATCAAATGGAAGGGAATGTTTTCTTTCATTTAATTTTTTCTGCTTGTCATGTTTCATCAGCTGCACCCAGCTCCATTCCCACATCTCTGGACATTGTGAGTCAGGTACCTCTGAAGGCAGAGCTGTGCCACACCTGCAGGAAAAGGAAGAGAACTGTGACAACATTTGTGACTGTTTCATGTAAAACAGAAGGAAGATGAGTTTCACATTTTGGGAGTTTCATTCTCTGCATGGGAACACAGCTTTTGCTGCTGCAGTCACACAGCTGGAGTCAGAAGAGCTTTGTTTGCTAAGCCCCAGTCAAGGCAAGGCTGAGTGACAATGGAAAATTCCTTTTTTTATGGGTAGGGCTGTGATGGGGCACACAGAGGATCTCACTCCTCATCCTCCTGGAAGAATTGCACCCTCTCCTTTGTCCTGATGGGAACCCTAAAGCTCAGTACATGTGAGGAGTGTGACCTGCTTTTCTGAAAAAAAACCAACCCCAAACAATCAGACTTTTCCCTGGATTTCTGAGGATGCAATGGACAGACAGATTCTGTCACATTCCCCATGTAGGCCATGTGTCTTTAGCCCGATCTTCTGATCTTCCACAGAATTTGGGTTTGGGTTGGGAGGGACCCCAAAGCCCACCCAGTGCCACCCCTGCCATGGCAGGGACACCTCCCACTGCCCCAGGGGCTCCAACCCAATGTCCAACTGGCCTTGGACTCTTCCAGGGATCCAGGAGCAGCCACAGCTTTTTTGGGAACTTCATCCACTCATCCACAGCTCCATCTCCCCTCCTTCATTTCACTGTTTTGCTCTTGCACTCAGATTTATTTATTTATTTCAGCCTAATACTCACAGTTTTATGATCAGCTTCAGCCTGAATTTGGGGCTCACTGAGGGTTGTGTGCACAATCCTTTTGTTTTTCCTTCCTGAAGGTTGGATCCTGGCAATGCTGTCCCAGACTGCATCTCTGCAAGAGTGGCTGCTGTAGAAATGATGCAGTCCTTAACACAGATAGAAATATTCTATATTCCTTACACTTCTGCAATAATCACTCCATCATAAATATCATAAATATGCAGGTTTTTAATGAGCCAGCACTCAGGTCAGTTACATGGGGCTGTCTGTGCTTTCTTTGATGACAAAAAGCTGCCTTGCCTTAGGGGAGCTCAGTTTTAATTGCAATTTTTTGCTAGCCAGATTTTCTCTCCTTTCTGTGACAGTGGGCTCCCTCTTTGGTTTGCAGACTTTGAAGGCAGAAATGCCCCTCTCTATCAAAAGAATAAAATTAAAAACTTATTGTGAAATGGTTAAGAATATAATCACTCTTGTTCCACATTAACTGCTAAAATTGATATTTGTATAGGGCTAAAAGACACAAAAGAAAAAAAAAATCCCAACATTTCAAAACCAATGTTAGGGCAATTTTTGCTCATGGTAGAACAGAATATGAACTATAAAAAAGTGTTCAGGATAAAGAAAAATTGCTGCACTGCAGCCTATAAAAGGGCTAAAAAATCTGATCCATGAGTTTAAAGAGAGTGGCCATCAGATGTGGCAGATGTGGCTTCTCAGGGTGGGCTGGACACTGGAATTCCTGCAGGTCTGTGTGCAAGGCAATGTGTTCATTATCCCACTTGCCTGTCTCCATTTAGTTTGTTTCCAAAGAGTTTAAAGGAAAGTATTACATTATTTATTTATATCAAAGTTCAGAATGTTTTTTACAAGACACTGAGTGTCAGGACAAAACAAGAGTGAACAATAAAAGGCAGTTTGCTGTGAAATTACATTTATGTTAAACCATATATACACTGACTTCAAAGGCAGTGTCTGTCCTTCTGAAGGTATTTGCTGTCCTATCACTTCAAATTTACAGACGTGCAGTGTCTGTGATAATGATATCAAAGACAAATCCTTACCTCAGTGCATTAAAAATTAACGATTACCGGATTTTTTTCAGGAAAAAATGCTTTCAAAATAAGATATTAATTTTTGTGATCATGTAAAAATGAAGCAAAAAAAACCTTGATGCAGCTTTTCGTGGTCTGCAATAATACAGCTCCAGCTGTAAAAGAACTACAAATTAAAAATATTTTTTAGTGCCAGAAGAAAATTTTGATTTTCCCTGGCTTTAAAAATGTCTGTCCATAGGAAACCCCCTGTAAAGTGCTTTTAATTCTGACAGAGCAGTGAACTTGTGCTGCTGGAAATGAGGAGAGAGCCCTGTGGCAGCCCTCAGTTGTCCCCAGGATGTCCCTGAGCCATTGTGCCATACCCAGGGGGCAGCTGGGCTGCCTTATTTATTTAAGAAAGACACACACACATCAAGGTTGGCTTCAGAAGCTGAGCAGGGCTTTAAAGTTGCTCGAGGGGAAAATTGCCTGCAAGGGGGATAGTATAGGACAACATGGAAAAAAAAAAAAAAAAAATTCCAGCCTTGACTTCCTAGCTGGCTGCTCTGCTGTAATTTGTACAAGTAATAAAAATAAATGTTATTCAAATATGCACATCCATGTTCCCTCTTCACTGGAGTGAAGAGCTTTGCAGCAGCAGTGAGAAGAGTGGTGCTTGGGTGATCTTTTTGCCCTGTTTTCCATCCCAGGTAATGTTTAGAATTTGTGTGTTAAGGAAGAAAAGCAAAGCCCAGCGCTGGGATCCAGGAGTGCATCCCCCACCAGCCCAGGCACAGGATTCCTGTTCCCCCTGGACTCTTAACCCTGATGGGACAGAAAGGACAGAACCTCTTCCAAAATCTGAGAAGGTCCAGATTATTAGTGAAAACTCTCAATTTGCATAAGTCCACCTGTAAGGTCTGTCACCTGCTTTTTCAGGTAAGGATTTTGGCTTATTCCAGGTGGAGGGATGGTAACATCACTCTTCCCTCCTTCCCTAGGATATTGTGGCTTTTGCTTTCCTGGAAACTGAGTTTTTGCACTGTATAAGGAACCATTTTTCTGGAAGTTCACACATGTAAAGGGCACAGTCAGACTGTGGAGCTGCCATGCTTGGCACAGGGATTTAGAGTTACAGAGGATTTATGCTGTGTTATTATTTTTAACCATCCCATAACAAGGGTTACAGGGTAAAGGTGGGATTCTGAGAACATCCTGTTGGCTGATGTGCAACTGGTTTTTATTGTGTACTTTTGATAATTGATGGAAAGTTGTGTATATAGTGAGGAAAAACCTTGTATCTGAGAGGTTTTGGTTTTTCCAGCTTGACAAATTGGTTTTTTTTTTTATTTTTTTAAAATTTCCACCTTTTATAGTTATTAAAGGAATCTTAATCTTTCTTTTAATTATAAATTCAGGTCTTACTATGTTTGATAGCTGGGAAATTCGGGATCAGAATCACCCTGATTTTGGAGAGATAGCACACAGCATTTCTTAATGGCACTTAGTAATTATTAACAAAACCTCTCCATGTCCTTGACTTTTTTGACACTGCCAATCAAAATTTGTCTTCCCTTTGGGCATGTCTTATGAGCTGCTCAGCTTCAGAATAATTTATAATGAGTAAATCAAACAATTCTCTAACATGTTAATGGCCTTAATTTCCTCCTTCTCCTCAAGGTCTAAAGATTTGATTGCTGTGTTGAGAATATAAAAAAAAAAGAGCATTATAATTTGAAACCTGTCAGAGATGGCCAGAATGAGAAACGTGCTGATATAAAAAGAAATGTTAAAGGTGCATAAAAGTGGAAGCTGTCTGGCTCTTGTTCATACCATGCCTAGGAAATATCTTCTCAATTTACATCATAGTAAATACTATTTATTTTCATGAAATGTACACTGCATGGCACTGAATCAAAGGCACAAAAGATATAATAGATATGCTCTATTCTGCTATATCTGGAATAATTCCTTTTGTTGTAAAGGTGTTTGCTTGCAGTTTGTGTGTGAGGGAAAACTGATGACCCAAAAGAAAATTATGAAAAACTGGTCTGTGTGCTGGCAGTATGCAGGGGTAAGTTACAGCCCATAATGTGAGCAGTATATAAGTGAAAATAAAACTGGGGTATAAAAGCAATCCTATTATGGGGCTTTGTCCAATCATTCTGTATTCATTACAGTTTGTAACAGAGGCATTTATGGCACTCATCACTTCAATTTATTTTTTCTTGCATCAGCAGAATATCACTTGAATTCCAGCTTGGGAGCACTTGGGAGTTCTCCTCTTCCAATCCCTGCAGCAGGGCAGAGTGGGGCAGACTTTGAGCACACCTCTGGGAGGGAAAGAAAGAGTTAAAATCCTCATGTTTAACCAGAATTTCCTGTGCCCAGTGTTTCCTGTTGCTGCTCACCTTTGTCCTCACAGGTTTCCAGTGGGTAGATGCAAATGTAAAAAATTTGTAGAAATCATATTGATTGTTGTGGGGTGTTTTACACAGAAAGGGAAAACTAAAAAAAGGGAAAATCATCAGAGTTGTCCCTTGGTAACACCCAGAGCAGGCTCCACGTGGAAATGTCTGACTGCACATGGCTGGAAATGCAGGAATGAAGAGAACCTGAGTCAGGAATGAGCACATCCAAAGGGTTTGGTGGAAATGGGAGGTGACCTTGGACTTGAAAGCAAACAAAAAAGAGTTTTGGGAAATAAAAGGAACGATTGTAAGCTGAGGCTAAGAGGTTAATGATGTAAACAGAGCAACAGGCTGCAGATTTATCTTCCTGAAATTATTCCTCTGCATAAGGCAGAGGATGGCTCAGTGCTCAGGGTGTTGACAGACTGGACACCCAAATGTTGGAAGGACCAAATCTTTGATGGCAGCAAGGGACAATCTGCAGATTTCTGTTTATAGGGTCTGTGAGAGCATTTGGAGAAAGAAATATTTCCAATATTTATTTATTTCCAATATATATGTGAAAGATGGTGGAGTTGTGTGACAGATAGGTGTAGCCTTCCTTACAGCAACAAAAAACACAAAAAAATCAGCTGTAAATGTGGATAAGCCTGATGTCCATGGTGACAATGTTCATAGAATTTTTATATATCTAAGATCTTCTACATGGCAATAACAATTGTTTATCCCAAAACTGACAGTACTTCTGTAGTGGATATTTTATACAATAATTAACACACAGCTTTATTTGTGTCTCTGATATATCCCCAATGTTTTAAACTTAACTTACAACTTATTGGGTGAAAAAATCTGCTTTTTATTTGTAGCTCCAGATCAAATTATTTATTGTGCATAGTAAAAGGTGAGTGACAATTTCTTTAAGATCTGCTTTGAAGGAGGGAGCTGCTCCTCAGTGTCCCTCTGCTCTGTGTTTCCACCATCACTTATGGAAGCAGCTCCCTGAATTTGTCTCCCTGAATTTCCCTCCTGCTGGGGATCCCATTATGGAAATCTTCAATTCTTTTTACTGTCATCTCAAGTAATCACAGAATAGACACACATTCAGTTAACATTTATGGTTTTCACATATGGAATGGGACAATAATTCTGCAACCCAGGGGCTTCTCTGGCCTCTAATGGTAATGTCACAGTAATTTTTATAATTTCTTCTTTGTTATTTCATCATAGGAAATAGCTTGGAAAGGATTTTGTTCCAAAATTTCTTCTTTCTTTCCTGAGGCCATTTAAAGAAAGCTGAATATTTGCATAACTTTATTGTAAGACAAGATTTTAGCTGTTTTCCAATTAAAGTAATAAAAATGTGTTCAAGGTAAATCAGAAGGAGCTGTAGGTATTTGTGATAATAAAATTTTCTTTATGTTGCAGAGATTTTATTTTTCAGTTTGCTGTTGTAAAATTAATTTGTTTCCATTTTCAACAAGGTACTTCAGCATTCCATTTTGCTGACTTGAAGCCACCCAGCTTCTTGCATCTGTGCTAAACAATTAAAACACTCACACTAAATACTTTCTGAAGTCTTGAAAAATTAAACATGAGATACTAAAACAAAAGCAGCTTCTAGCACAGATGGGGTAAGAATTGCTTTAATGACAATTTAAGTTCATAATAATTTTTAATAAATCTCTGTTATTAATGTTGGAAATAACGAATCTGACTTGAGTACAAGAGGAAAAAAGTTATAGGAGTGAAATTCATCACATTCATGAGTTGTGGCTGCCCCATCTGTGGAATTGTCCAGGTTTGAGGGGGCTTGGAGAATCTGGGATGGTGGAAGTTGTCCCTGCCCATGGCAGGGGGTGGAATTCTCTTTAAGATCCCTTCCAACCCAAAGCATTCTGTGATTCTGTGATATCCTATTTCTTCTTTTCTTCTAAAACTCAGATATAAAATGTTAGGAGTTGATAGGAGAAAGCAGCTGGGGGTTTTGTCCTGCCCTGGTTGTTGTAGGGTCAGGGGGATTTTTAGGTGAGAAGCAAAGGGCTCTGTGAGCAGCAGAGCTGATTCCAGCCTCTCTCAGGTGATTTTTACCAACCAGCCTTGGTTTCTGTGCTCTGCCCTCAGGTGATGCCACCTAGAGCAGAGACCAGACAAGGTCAATGGGATAAATTGGGTGTTTATTAAAGGCCTTTAACAGATCCACCTTGGGCAGTCAAACCTACCAGAGCTACACCCAACATGGACAGTGGCCACGAGTTTTTCAGGCAGAAATAAGTTTGGTCTATTTGCATATCAGGGGTAAATTCTCCAATTTCAGCTCCAGGTAATGAAGTCATTTACCCCCAGTTTTCTCCCCCCCCCAATTCACTTTTTTTATACTTTTGGGGCCCGAGGCTTTGGGGTGTCCTTGGATCTCAGGTCTAGAGGGGTTGTTCTGTCTGACCAGCATGGGAAGACAGTAACTAACAATTTATATGGAGTTTAGAGTTATACCCTGATGCAGGAGAGGATTTGGAAATATAAAAGCTAAAATCCCAAGGCTCACAGAGGATGGTGCCTCCAGGTCTGGTGGTGAGGACAGAGGGCTCTGCAGGGCAGGACAAATCCCTGCAGGTCTCACATGAAATCATTTTCTGTGTCAAAGCCAGTTTGGCCACACTATGATGTCATGGCAGGAGATTCCACCTTTGCACTGAGTGGTTTTGGAATAAGTCTGCAGAGACCCCATTTGCTGCTTGAGAGGTTGTTTAGCAGTGGAGCACTTCTTGTGGAAGCTCACTTACAATGACAAAACAAAATGAAATTATGATAGAGTATTTTCTGCTAAAAAAACCCTCAACAAATAAAGAAAAAATTATTATTTTGTCAAATTCAGCCATAAATAAATAGTAAATGCTGAATTTACCACCCAACTTCACTCTGCTGTAACTAAAACACACAATAAATAACATCTGTCTTTAAATTCCCACAGCAAACATGTTTTTAATTGTGAAAACAGTTATTGTTTCATAGAATGCTACAATAACTCTGAGCAGTCAATTTTATGCCCCTGTAATAATGATGTGATTGGTTTCCAAAGACCAGCTCCTGCTCCAAACTGTTTAATGCATCTGATATTGCTGAACAGAACTTTTGATTCAAGTGTTAAATGATCAGCAGTAGTTTAAGTTCTAAACTTATGCAAGATTCTAAATGTAATATCAAATTAATTCTAATTTATGTTTTCTTTATCTGGAGAGAGAACAAACGTATTGCCATGAAAATTAGAGTAATACTAATAACAATCTATACAACATGTTTCCCAAGACAGAGGGCAAAACAAAGGTGAGATCAATTCTTGCAAATGTTTGTTTAGAGTGCCTTTCTGCCTATGAAGATGTTATTCATTACCTGTTCTATAGATGCAGTGCCTCCCTTAAATTGGTATAGAAAATCAATGCTCTGAGCAGGAGAAAAGACACTCTCCTCTATAAATCACAAGTATAGGCTTTAGTGCTATAAATTTAATTCAGAAACAATGAAGACAACACAAATATCTCCTTACTTTTCTATAGTTAATATAGGAAAATTGTAAAGGGTTTATGGAAATTGTACACAACCAAAATTCAGATTTTCTTGTGAGGAAAAAGTAAAATCCAGAATTAAATTTATTAAATATTCATATACAGGCATTTGCCTGTACATAAAAGTTTCAATTAGCATGTAAATATGGTTTTAAAAGTTTCAGTTCATAAAAATCTGCTTTTTATGTATATAGTCAACTTCCATCTGTAGAAGTCTTCTGTCTCTTAAGTCTTCATCAGTTAAATGGAGGAAGCTGCAACGAGGCACAATTAGTTCTACAAATTGAAGAGTTGGAGAAAATTGGTTGGAGTTAATAAAGCTGGGGTTTAGAGAACAGTAAAGGGAATATAATACTCATCAAGTAATCAATCAACCTTAGCACATACAGTGCTAATTCTGCCTCTCTAATATATCTATTTTGGTATGTCTAATGTATCTATCACTGTGGTATCCAGATAGGATGTGTCAGATTTAGCAAGCCTCATTAAACTCAGCATAAACTTACATTCAAAATAAGGCAAAAAACTGTTCTCTGTGGAGCAGAAGCAGAGAGAAGTCAGGGTTGGAAGGGAGCTCAGGAGATCACCCAGTCCAAGGCAGGGTCACCTGGAGCAGGTGAGGTCCAGGTGAGTGTCCAGGTGAGTTTGGGTGTCTCCAGACAGAGACCTGGCAGCTGTTGCAGGGCTCTGCCCTCTCCACAGAAATAAATCCTTCCTCATGATGAGGTGGAGCTCCTTGTGTTGTAGTTTATGGGCTCTGCCCCTCTCCTGTCCCTGGCACCACTGGGCACAGCCTGGCACCATCCTCTGGCACCCTGGGAGATATTGGTATGGGCTGGTGAGATCCCCTCTCATACAGAAACACAGCAATAAACCATAAAATAAAAAAGCTCTTTGCAGTTATAATATCTTAAATGCTTGTACTTTCATTGCTTGGCCAGGCACTGAAATATTTATCCATTTATTTATTTGTTCATGATAGTCTGAAAAACAAAAAGAATGAAACAATCTGTGACCTGTAAATGTAATTGCTGAGGTGCAGCCAAGGATGGGATTTGCACTGCAGAGCTGTGCTCGATGTAAATTGAGACTAAGACAGGAATGGAATGATTTCATCCTGAGCTCCTGATTATCTTGCTGTTGCACAGACTTAAGGACAACAAGGAGCAGTGTCATGGACATAAAAACCAACAGATTTTGGGAGGCTGTGATAGTGGGGAGGCCCTGGTAATGATGTTTATGTGAAGGGGAAGAAGGGCTGCATGTTTCAGGGTGGGATGGGAAGAAAGGAAGTGTTGGGAGGGAGATAATCTTACCTCCTGTGTTTGAAATTTGCATAGTTATTGAGCAACAGCAAAATCATTATCATGTAAAGACATGTAAGATAGCACATAATGGGAATGTAAAGGCTAAGCTATTCTCAAAGGAATATGGATGGAATATTATCATTTTAATTAAAAAAAAAAAAAAAGAATTAGGCTCTGCTGAAAAAAATGGAAAGTGCCTTTAGGGACAAATGTGGGAATGATCAAGGACAGGCATTAGGAAAAGAGCCCCTCCTTTAGCCTGCTTGCAGCAATGTGCTCAGAATTTCAGGATCTGGAGATAAACTCCATTCTCATGGATGTGAATGTCTCAGGCAGGGAGGAAAACACCCTGGAGCAGCACGAGCCATCATTTGTGGAGGGCAGTGCTATCAAAACATCTGCGTTATTAAAAACATTTACATGCACAAAATTCATTTTTAGAAGAATTTCCCCTCCATTATCTTTGTCTCCTCCCCTCTCCCCAAAGCCAGTTGACAATAAATTGTGTTTAGGAACACATCCTTGTGGCATTGATGCTGTCATTTCACACACACCCTCTGATCTGGAGGGGACAAACCTCTTCCAGGACAATGGAATATGATCAGGAAAGTTTTTAAGGAATTGACCTGACAAAGAATTTAGACCAACTGATCAGAAGAAAATCTTGAACTTGTAAAGGACAGATGTGGTAAAATGTTGTTTCTTTGGCAATAAATTTGGCTTATAAAATGTCCTTCACAAACCTTTCAGGGTATTGAGTCCATTCTGTAAATCCAACCCCAATGCAATTTTCCAGTTGAACTGAATGTGTGAGTTTTCCTTACAATACATGGACTACTGAAATACAAAGAATTAATTTTGCTTTTTTTCTGGTTGTTTCAGTCATCAGAACTTGTTGTTATTATTATTATTAGATCCCAGAAGTTTGCCCATGTTTGCAAAGTGTGCTCACCAATTGCACCAATACTTTTCACTGACAGGATTCTGGGAAGAGAAAAGGTTCAGTTATCTACCAAATCTGCAATTATGGGCTGGAGAACTATTGTTCTTCACTAGAGAGACAATTAAGGCTTCTCCAGGGCTCATTAAGATATGAATCTTTGAAATGAAAGAATTCCTGCCAGTAATCTAAATTTTACTGCATTTAGTGGAACTCCTTATGTTTGACTTCTTGTTTCCTTTTTTCAATTGTCTTTTGCATCTAATCAAGTAAATTAAATTGTGCAATGAAGACAGTTTTTCAAGATAAAAGATTTCCTAATGATCCTACAGAAAGATTCTGGTCCTTACCTCCTGCAATAAACAACATCTCTGAAGCATTCAGAATTATTGTAGGAAAAATATAATTATAGGAGTCATTTTGTGTATAGTTCCCAGGTAAATGATGATGAAAGAGACAGCAAGGCTGATGACTGACAACTGAGGAAACACTAGAATTAAACTTACCTGTACAAATAAATTCAGTCCAGTGTTTATTGGAATGTTTTACACCCCATATAGGGCATTTAATACTATAAAAAGTGATTAATAAGGCAGTTATTCAATAGTTTATTCACAGACTCAAAGTTTAGCCTGTCATTTCTATTTCCTACCCTTCAGAATGTCCATTTTGTATCCTGAGAAATATTATTTCATGTTGGATGTCAATGTATTCTAAACAGCCCCTTATTTTATTGGAAAATTACATAAACAAGAGTTTTGCCACTAAATAGTAACTACTGCATGAAATATTGCAGGATTGATACCTTCTAGAGAAACAGGAGAGCTCTTAAAATTTGAGCAATAAAATTCATTTTTCTTAATGCTTTTAACATGTAAGAGGAGAAACTTTGACGTGATTGCATAACATAATTAGACTTTTGCCCTGGTATGGCATCTATTCACCTTTTAAAATGTAGAAAAACCTCCAAACTGCTTTGTAAAGTCTTCTCTGGGGTGAGTGAAAGACAAAGTGCATCCATGTTAATGCACCTTTTCCAAAAAGTGTTTTACAAGAGCTGCATCTCTGCTGTGAACTCTGCCCAACCTCTTCAGGAACTGGCAATAGTTTGGAATCCCTAATGTTGCAAAGTCAGGTACAAAGCCAAAGTGAGATTTTTTTCCCCCTCCTTTTTATGTATTACAGTATTTTTTATTATCTGTTATTTTAGAATGTTTCCTACTTGAATAAAAGCTGTTGAGAAAGCAGGAGCTGTGCAGACAGAAAATCAGTTATTTGCCAAGGAAGTTTTAACTATATTGCCCTTGAAATTTTATATATTTTAGTGCTTCATTTTTAATACAAAACTCTAACTTTGCCCATAAAAGTCTAATTTCTGCCTGATAAACTCAAATTAGTCTCAGATAATTGCTTCTTCAGTCTTCTCACATCCATCTACTGTCAATTTTTTACAGCTCACTGAGCCATTTCAAATTATGTCTGGTTTGTCTTGCAAAATAAAAATGAGTGATTAAAGATGTTAAGTCTTTCTGTATCTAAACCTTTGGTTTTACTTTCCATGTTACAAAGATTTTGCATTTGGCTTTTTGTTTTCCCTCTGTAACATCTTCAAGAGTCGTGCTGAGGAGGAGCTGCCTCTGCAGTGTGGATTCCTTACCTAAAATAACTGAATTGTTGAGGTTGGAAGGGAATTTAAATTAAATTTTAAACCCCCTGCCAGAAACTGAGAAATAGCTTATATTTATTTGAAGCTTTTAAAATATTTTACATATTTTCCACTGGACTTATAAGATTTTGAACATCATTGTGTTCTCCCTGTTTTATAGCAATCTCTCAAAACCAACTGATTTCTTTTATACTTCTATAAAACTCCTCAATGATGTTCAAAATCTTATTACCAAATAAGTGGAGGAAGAAATGCTACTTATTAAAAAAACACAGAACTTTTGTGCAGCTTTTATTTTTTGCTTTGGTAAATGCTGTATAATTCCTTTAGCAGAAACATAAATGTTGTGTTTTGCCTTACTAAAATATAATATTTTATGCTTTTTGCCTTATTAGAACATAACAAGCTAATTTTTGCCAATAATTTGATCTTCATTGTCTAACCATTATATTAATTGGATGGTTAAATGCTTACTTGAGACACCCTATTCATCTTCTGCAGACAGCAGATGTACAGTTAGCAGGAGAATGCCTAAAATGCCTGGTGATAAAAACTCAAATTGATTCCAACCCAAAATGGGGCTGATATTTCTTCATGCAAAGACAGATGAACCCTCTCTGCTGATTTTTCTGGAAGGTTTTTCTGTTCTCATCCACATGGGATTCAGTGTTTGGGGATGATTTTTAAGAAAGAAACACCAAACTTGTGTTTTTTTTCCCCAAAGAACAAAATTCCTGTAGAAGATCTCCCCAGTTCAGAGGAATTTCAGCACAATGTGAAGCTGTGGTCACAGAAGAACTTCAGCTTTGAGGGTAACCTCTAAAATGTTATTATATTAATGTACAATTCCATCTTTAATCTTTCTCCCTATGAGATTTCCTTGTTGCAGACCTGCAAATACACAGCATTATTATAATAAACAACTCAGAGGGCTCCACAGGGATACTCTTGCCTCTTTAGAGTGGAATAAATAATATAAATTTTAATGATATTTTAGCAAATGCTATGATGCTGCTTCATGTACATAATGAGCTCATTATGTGGCACATGAACCACACCAAGAAAACTGAGTATAAAGGAAGATAAAAGATATTCCTGCTGGAATTTCCATGACATAGAATTGTTGGAGAATGCAGTTTGTTTTAAACTTTTCTAATTGGGCTTCCATCTCTAGAAGAAGGCAAATTTTATCCTTTAGAATTATGCAATTAACTAATTAGAATTTTGAGATATTAGAAGTATAAAGCAATCATTTTGCACAAGGTATTTACAATGTTATGGCTTGTCCTTACAAGGTGCAGGCCATGCTCCCCCAAAATTTAAGAGCAATTTTGAGTGATACATTTGGGCAATGATTTCCTCCTAAAAACTCAGGAATGTTTAGTCTCTTGTGAAAGTTGGGAATTCACTCTCTTGCTGATATAATTGCCTGTAATTTAAGACAACCAGAGACTTCTACTGTACAAATTCTAGAGTATTGCTCTTTAGGGTTTTCATGAATAGTGACAAATTATCCATTATATAAAGAGATTAATTTGGCTGAATAAGTTTTAGGATGCTTGGAGTCATTTTCACATAAAGTCTGAAATCAAGATGTTCATCCATTCGTGCTCAGCTATGAGGGGAAAAAATTGCAGATTATATAAATCATAATATAATAAATGTGAACACCTTCTGCAAGTCTTCATAGCTGGTTAAAACAGAAAATAAAGTGTTATCCTTTCTTTAAGTACTCTAATCATTAAATCAGTCGATTTCTGATGCAGAAACCTTCAGTAAGAAGAAAAATTTGGTTCAGTATTATATTAAGTCCCCAGGTAATAAGATAAATATGAGTCCATGAGTCATTCCAGCAAATCTCAAGAGACACAGGATCACTTCTGTTCTTAATTAAAATAAATCAACTTCCTAAATGACGATTTTACAGCCAGTATGCAACTGGAAATTTATAAAATATCTGCAGGAGGCTTTCAAAGCATCAGAGTTATTATTTACAGGCACCAGGGCTGGTGTGTGCATTGCACAGGGGGGTTTGGGTGTCCCAAGGACAAAAAATTCACTTTTTCCCTCCCAAAAAAGGAGAGTCACAGGGCTTGATTTGCCAAATTTCAGAGAGAAACTATTTGTGTTAGATCCAGGATCAAGATTTAGGCAGATTGGAGTCTAATCTTTGATAAATAAAAATTAAATTCTCTGTGGAAGCAAATTAAGTGTCTTTGGTTGAAACATAGTCTGTTGCCAAATGAAATGTTTGGTTTTATTGAACATAAATCTGCATGTGTGCAGTCTTTATCTTGGCAAATTGTGCCTGCAAAAGTAGGAAATAGAGAAAGAATAAATACTGGCTTTGAAGGCACACCAAAAAAATTCCCTTAACAAAAGCATTAGTAAGGTTTAATAAAGGACATAAAATAAATTGAGAGTTCTTAATTAAACCAGCTGGAAAAGGCTTTGAGAAAATAGAAGGAAAACAAAATTTCCCCTAATTCCAAATAATTTTTTTATGAACTTCTAAAAAAGTTAAAAATACCCAAAAACATGCACCTGGGCAAAACCAGCTGTTGACAGGTAAAAATTGATACCTGTTTTAAACCCATAAAGTAAATATCTATTTTCAATGGACCCTTATCTATTTTGACAGAATTTTGTTTTGCTTCTAACATTATTTTTAAAGTACCAACATCTACACTGAGATAATTTTCTAGAACTTCAGAGCCAGGATTTTTCTGTTTCAGATTAATTAATCAGTTCTAATTTTGTCCCATACCATGACTGTGTTTATTGATGGGATACAAAAGTGCTTTTCAAATACAATTATTGAAAATATGATTTAGGAAACATTCCTTACTCTTTAATTCCAATCTGTCAGATGCTCTTCAAAAGCAAAGACATATGGCTATGGGTGATTAATTTCAGATTGCAAATTAGTAGGAGTATTTGGGTTTTTCAGGGGTTTTTATTACTTTTGGATAATCAATACCTACTGCTAATTAATTTTTTTTGCTAATGAAAATGACAAATTTTGCTTCTCAAATTTACTTTGCCAATTACTTCTGCCAGAGCTTTTTTTATCATTATTTCTTTCAAAGAAATTTAAAGTTTTTAATCAGAAAACTTGGCTTTTTGCTTGCTCTGAATCAATGTCCACACAAAATAATAGATCAAGATTTTAATTACAGTTTGACTTCTGTGTGAGCCTGGCCAATTTAAGGCCTGTAATTTGCAGGGCAGTTTTGTGCAGCTTTATTTCTGTTTTTCTATGCAAGAAACTAAATTTTACCATGGCTTTTTATTTCCTTTTTCCTAACAGATAAATATCTGGTTTTTCTGGGAATCAATATTCACACCAAGGTAATTTCCTCCCCTGCACGTGGTTCCTTTCCTCCATCCCCTATTTTCCCCTCCTTTTGTTTCCTCACCAAGTCATTGTTTTCATGATTGTAAGATGAGCTTTCACAGGGAGGGAATTCTGACATTCCCAGCTGTTTTTCCTGGATCAAACTTTCCACCAGGGGTCAGATTATTTCCCCCTTTTTTTCTCCTTTCTAAAAAAAAAAAAAAATCCAAGAAAGGTTTCCTTGACTGTCCCACAAGAAATAGCACATCATTATACACAGAAAAGATAATTATTTCTTTCAGAAATCTGACTTGCATGGAATAAAACAATTGATACCATACTTGCCATAAAGGTATTAATATATTTATTTATGTTTCAGAAAATCTGAATTTAAATGTGATGCTTAAGCATGAGCTGGTTTAATGGACAGGATTACAAGGTTGCAGTTTCTAGGGGGAACATATGGGAAAAAAAGGAAGTTTGGAGTTAAAAAATTTATAGAAACACAGAATCATAGGAAGGTTTGAGTTGGAGAGAACCTTTAAAGTCCATCCTGTTTCACCTCCTGCCATGGGCAGGGACAAATTCCAGGTTGCTCCAAGCCCAGCCCAGCCTGGCCTGACTTTTTCCTGACTTTCTCTCTTAGAAAAATGCATCATAATCACCACTGATGTCACCACTAAAGATTACAAGTCACCACTGAATTGTGTGATTGTTTTTATCTGTGCTGCCTATGCCTTTGAGGACAGTGCCTATAATTAGACAGCACAGGGAAAATGTGTGTTTAAAAAAAAAATGAAGTTGTTAAGGAGCTGATGCTGAAGCAAGTTCAAATATAAAAAGTAGATTTAAAATAACACTTTACTGTAATGAGTAGAAATCATGACAAGAGAATAAAGCATAAGAAAATATCCTTGGGGCATAAGTGAGATGATTAGAAATATCATTAAAGCTAAAGCATCTGTTTGAATCCTTTGTGAGACACCCAATGCACCCACATGCACACATAAATGAGGGCTCAGTTTACTAATGCTGCAGTTTGAACACTAAATATAGCATGCTTTGCATTTAAAGAACATCCAGATTAAATATGAGCTGCCTGTAAGACAGGGGAGCTGCAGTAATGATTGGCTGGGGGTTTAAAAATCTTCTGCAAACAGGCAGATGTCCAACTCCAGCAAATATTCATTAAGGAAAATTTCAAATCAGGCATCAATTCTATACCACAAACGTAAAATAAAGGCTATTTTTAAAGGTTTGGAGGGAAAACTAAAATCTGTTAGGAGCAGGGTGGCAGAGTCACTTCTGTCAGAGCAGGGCAGGTCCAGCTGGGGGTCAGGGCAGAGCCCTGGGGTGAGGAGATCTTCCTCTGCTGGAGGAAATGGGGCTGCATGCACAGCAAGGACAAAGAGACAAGCTGCAAATTCAAATTGTACCCTGGGTACATGGACATTTAACACCCCTTTCCTTTCCTTTCCTTTCCTTTCCTTTCCTTTCCTTTCCTTTCCTTTCCTTTCCTTTCCTTTCCTTTCCTTTCCTTTCCTTTCCTTTCCTTTCCTTTCCTTTCCTTTCCTTTCCTTTCCTTTCCTTTCCTTTCCTTTCCTTTCCTTCCCTTCCCTTCCCTTCCCTTCCCTTCCCTTCCCTTCCCTTCCCTTCCCTTCCCTTCCCTCCTCTCCTTTCCCTTCCCAGCTCCATCCTTCTGTGCACAGCTCCACCTGAGCCTGCTGTCATTAACATCCCAACCAGCTCTGCCTGTTCCTTTAATGTTCTCCACTCACCTGGGATGGCTGCACAGACCCCAGTCCAATATTCAGCCAGCTCTTGTGTGATTATCAGCTCCCTCATTAGTGATTTTTAATGATTTCATTAATTTAAAATGGAGCTTCATTTCTGAATGAGACACTTTTGTGCCTTTTTCTCAGTCTTTAGCCTCTTTACCCACTCTTTAAAGATAAAAGACTTCATCTTGTCTCATCTTTAAAAATATATGTTGATCCCTAAGAGTTGCTGCACATGAATGGCAAGTCTCAAAGCTAATGAAAGGATAGCTACAAAATTCCTCTTAGTCATGGTTAAACCTCTTTGCAGAGCAAAACCAAAATAGTTTAAGAATGTTTTACCCTGATTTTTGGATATGCTGAAGTGTCTTTATGGATATACAATTCTAATGAGATTTGATCACAGTTCTGTAATCTACTTTCAAAAGGTCAGAAGAATAATTCTCCTCATTTCTCCTAATGGTTTGACACTTTTGTAAAGTATGCTTTGGAAACATGACAAGGAAATAAATATATTCTTGTATGTGAATTCCCAGCTTCCAGGATGGAGGATTATGATAACACAGGCCAAGACTTTGATTTCCTTTCTGTGATAATAAATATTTTCTTTGTATTATTACAGGCTATCAAAGTAATCAGCCTTTCTTACCCTGGTTTGAGGAAAGGCACATTAATGGTTAATTTAACTGGAGCCTTGCATAGCTAAAATGGTTCTGTCCATTCTCTCTCAGTCACCATCAGCTGCAGAATGTGTTTCAGAGCTCTGCACTTGTTCCACTTATGCTCTGTAGCTTTCATTATTGATCAGTGATTGATCATCAGTGCCCTGTGTTTGTTCAGCTGGGGTTTCTGGTATTAATCTGTGCTTGCCCCCTCAAGCCCCTCCTCTCCTCATTTTTTTTTCTGGATTTCTTTGGAAACCTCTTCTACATCTTCTGAATTCCTTCAATAGCTTTTGAGATCTGGCTTGCCAAGAACATAAAGCCTTTTTAAAACAACCTAGCCATGCATACATCCTTATCCTAGGGTCGTTAAATAGTTCTCTACACAAAGTAATAGGCCATTAAAACACACATTTATGTGTACAGCCATAAATGTGTGGTAACTGTGTGTTTTTAATATCTATTAGTTACAGCAGCATCACCACTGTGCACCAAACTGCCTGACAGCAGCACAGAAAATATTGGTTATTACTGAGAGCAGGGCACACAGCAGGTCAAGTGTCTTGATCCAGGTTTAGACTTAGACCTTGACTTAGATCCAGGTTTATGCCAGAGCAATCAGCAGTTTCCCAGAAGCACCATGATGGAAAAATCGAGGCCCAAGTTGTTTTCTCTTTTTTTTTCAGGTGGCGTTTAGGCTGGTTCCTAACTGATGATAAAAATGCAATTCTTGCTCTTCCTTTGAATAAGGGAGTAAAATTTCTTCAGCTATCATGTTTTCAGCTTTAAAAATTGCCTTGAAAGAAATTAGATAAGCAAAAGTAATCCAAGTATTTATATAGGATGTATTATTAACAGATCTTCCATGCTAGTGTCACTTCCAGGCATTCATGTAATAACTGCATGAAAATAAAAATAAACAGTGCTAATAAACTTTGCCATCAGGAATGCAGCCACTCTGATACTTTTAGGCCAGAGTCCTAAAGGCTATAATAATTATACTTAAATGTTCCCAGAGTATTTATGTGTGTTCCTTTTAAAAAGGAACAGATTTTTGCCCTTAAGGCCCACTCAAGTCTCAATGATTTTAATTAGTGACACACGTAGCTTAATTCAACTTACTCTACATGCACTTTTAGGAATGTTTAAGCCAGTTAACAGCTCTCCATGTTCAAGGGGCTGAAGGTGTATGGGAAGTGCTAGAGATTTAATGAACAGTTCTCTCAGCTCCAAGAGGGGACTCTGGCTCTGGGCAGATGTGATGGAAGTGCAGCCTCAGCTTTGCAGAAACCACAGGCTGGGCCAGCTTGGGGTGGAGGGCCCTGAGCAGCTCTAATTGACTTGGGCAGGTCTGGCAGGCTTGAGCTTTCCTGACTAAAGCTTCTCTCAGATTGGATCTGTGCAGCAGATGCTCATGACCTTCTGCTGTATTTGTTTTACAAACCCTGTGTGAGACCCAGGACCATGGGATTCCAAAGAAGCTGTAATTCCATGTTGATGTGTTTGCAGTGTGTGACACCACAACATTTATTTGGGTCTCCTCTCGTCCTGTTTTATCCTATTCAACATTCAGCTTTAAAAATGACCATGGGTGATAAATGAGACCCTGGGTGAGAAAGGATGGCTGTGATTGCAAAAACATGACAGGATGAGTAAGTCTGAGTGTTCCTACACCATTCTGCAGTTTGAACTTCTCCTCCTTCCCTCCATTCCTTCTTGTGGCCTCTTCAGCTCAAGATTTGATAACATTAATCTTTGATTGAATTTGTTACATTTCAAAGACATATCATCATTTCCCTAAATTTATGTAGACTTGCTTCATATATTAAACTGTAAGGGAATCTAGAAACATTGCCCTAAAGATCTGTCTGTCTCTCCAAGATGGTTTTGTTTACTGGGATACCATAGCATGGAAATATTTTGGTTATCGAAGTTATATTTTCATCAACAAGGCAATTGAAATAAATCTGAGGGGAGGGTTTTGACAGTGCTCTTTACATTGACTATTCACATTTCTATTGGAATCTTTCCATTGCAGGTTGGCTGTTTTGTCACAGAGATGGTTTTAGGGGTTGTACCTCTCATAATTATCCTTTGGTGTGTGAGACATTCTGCAAGAAGAACAAAGGCTCTTCTTTAATCTGGGTAGGTCACAAATCAGGTTTGTATTTGCAAGCCGTGTATTTTAAGTTGGATTAGCTATCAGAGAGGGGGGGTGGGTATGAAAAAGGAAGGAGAAGTGCTTTGAAGTGTTTGGTGCTGGGTGTTCTTTAGCAGAGACGTGTCCTGCTGTCACAGGGCTGATTAAAGCAGAGCTCAGACAGACCCTCAAAACAGGCTCTGGGTTGTCAGTGGTGTTAATCACACCCCCAAAGCTCAGCTTCACTGGGCTGGAGCTTGGCAAGCCAGGTTTGGTGTCTGACACAGATTGTGGGGTTAGGAAGCTCTGAGACCCCAAATTCTCTCTGTGAGCCCCACAGCAGCACCTCCAACTTCACTTCTAGGACACTTTGAGACACAAGAGGCTGGAATGAATCAAATTCTTGGAGTTGTGATCTTAGGAGTGTCTAATCTGGAGAAGAAAAGGCCTGATTGCTCTGTGCAGCTCCCTGAGAGGAGTCTGGTGGGGTCAGACTCTCTTCCCAGGAAACAGGGAATGGGGTGGGGGAAACAGCCTCAGGTTGGGCAACAGGAAAAATGAAAAATTTCTTCACTGGAAGAGAGGTCAAACCTTGGAACAAGGGGTGGAGTCCCCATTCTCAGAAGGGTTAAAAGGAGGAGCTGTGGCACTCCCTGATCTGGTTTGATGGACGGGAGGATCTCTGGTTGAAGGCTGGATTGATGATCCTGAGACTTTTTAATGTTCTGTGAATCTGTGCTTCTCTTTTGGCTTCAGGTCAGCACTAAAACAGGGACTGTGGGTTTAGGATTTGGCCCATTCATCTACACATTAAATTGAGATTAAAGTCTCTCCACTGAGTTTTTTTTTTTTTTTTCAGTGGCATAAGCATTCTAGTTTTGACCTACATACAACATTATACCAATTCTGTCTCATTTTCTCTGTAATTCTCATAGAATAATCTCAGGAGGATATAGGAGCAGGACATTTAAAAGAGTTTATGTAAAATTATTATTTTTCTAATTAAAATAATGTACACATGTACAGTTATTAATATGATAAAGCAAAATCCAAAAATGCCCAGTTAATCACTAGAATGTGACTCAAAAGACATTTTCTGCATAATCATAACTGAATGGGATCTATAAAGGTCAGAAATTAATCACACTCCTTTAAGAAAGAAGAATTTTAGTTTTGCAAAAGAGGTAAATAATCCCAGAGAGGAATTTTATTCCTGATATGCATCAATATGAATAACATGAGAAATCAGGATTATTTGCAGCTATCTGTTCTTTATTGTGCTGTACATGTGCCTATTAATTAAATGGGCCTGTGGATTAGATATTTAGCAGAGGAAAAGCAAAATGCACAGCACCACAAAGGTGAAAAAAAGAATTTTATCCTGATAGGTGCTGCCTTTGAAGTCTTTATGAATTAATGACATCAAAGCTAATCCCTGAAAAGGCTTGGATGATGCATTTGTGGGTCTAGGATATACCACATTTACAAAGAAAATGTAATGGAAAATTACATCTCTTTTTTTAGTAATACAAATATTTTTGCATTCTTGGCAAGTCTTATTAAAGATAATTGTTCATTTGAGAGATTTATTTTTGGTGGATTCTCTACCTGGTGATTGTTCCATATATCCTGTGTGAGTTCCAATTCCATGATTCTCACCCTGGGGACTTTCTCTTGCCATACTCACTTTAAAGCATTCAGAATCTTTGAATTTGAAGATAAGTTCCTTTAAATGTTGTACTTTATACCTTAATACACACAACCATTTAAAGAATTCTTATTTTCATATATAGAATTGTACTGAAGCATAAATTATCTGTTCATGTGGTTAATGATAGGCCAGAGGAGCTACTTATATTTTCATCCAAATAATTTGTGAGAAATAAAAAGATTCTTGAAGGAATCTTAGGAGCCACTTTCATCTTTCATAGACATACATGTGAAATCACTTAAAGATAGTTTTAGTCTTCAAATTGAACTCCATTAAAACAAAAGGTTTGATATGGTTTAATAAAGGTCAGATTAAGTGGAAGATTTTGTTCTGTGCTCAACAAAGTGCTTTGGTGTGGCTGCATCAACTTTAAATGTCTTTTTCCTGGTCCAGTTACCACATTTCTATAAATGGATATAATTTAACTATTCCCTTCATGTGTAATTCAGACTTTACAGGTTAAATGCTGTCTAAAAACCTACATGAAAGAACTGCATGTTCACATTTCACAGAGTGCATGCTTGTCATCATTTGCATAAACACAGCTCTACCCACTCCCATAGACAATTGTAAGACACACCATCTCTATCTCTGTTATCCAATACAGCCAAAGGCAGATATTTGCTGCTATAATAATGGTCTAAAAAACGACAGAAATTGAATTTTACTCCGTTGTTATGGTGGCATACAATAGCAGAGTTCACCTACATGGATCCTCATTTAACTAAACCATGGTTTGTGTGGAACTGGGGCCAAAGCTGCTGTTGCACGTAGATACCACTGTGTCTGTGACTGTCACACTCTGGGTGAGGCTCTGTGCTTATTCTGGGGGCTGGGACAGAGTTCAGAAATGAGATGTAAATATTTGTACCTGAAATGGAAGTAATTATTTCCTAATTCTTTCCTCCTGGCCTGGCTTCTCCTTCAGCACTGGAAAAGGTGAATGGTCTTTCTGTTAATCTTGTAATATCTCTTTGCCACTGCCTGGACAATCTCTGCTTCTCTTCTGGTGGCCAGCACACACTCAGTGGATGTAGGAGCATCTGGAGGAGTATTGCAAATTCAAAGCACTTCTGTAAACCTGCCATTGGCTTTCAACAGCCTCACACAGTTATAATCACACAACTTTTAAATATACTGAACTTACCTGTCCAACAACAATGAAAAAATCACATCCCAGCAATGAGTGAGGAGCAGAGGCAGTGTGTCAGTGTTCATGTTCCATGACAAAATTTACAATATCCACCAAAGCTGGCCCTCTCATTTGAACATGTAAAGAAAATAAACCAGGAAATAAAGTTAGAACTACTGTGACAGCTGCTAGAAAAAATTTTGAAGACTCACCTGGCATTTGTTTTCAAAATGTCATTTCCAGACAGCAATGCCAATTAAAATACATTTTTTTACAGATCTTATCACTTGACAAAGAAGCTGGACCAGGGATAAGATCAGATCTCTGCTCAGCAGCAGTTGATGTGTGGTCCCATTTCTGTGTGTGCAGCCAGAAATTTCTGTCCTGGGTAAGTGCAGAGTGTGTTTTTCTCGGGGCACTGCCCATTCTTGTAATCATGATTGAAACAAATAAACAAAGGAGTGCACTGTCCATGGTGCCTCATTAGTACAGTGTCACACAGCTGAAGGGTTAGACAGAAAGTCAAAATTTAGCACAAGCAAATAAGAAAACTTTGGTTTTTTTCTCAGTTAGCCAGATAATTCTGGAGGGAAGGATTTGATCACAAGGAGATTTTTCTTTCATCTCCAAATTTTAACTTTCCATCTGAGCAAGGGGAGGCTTTTACAGAGTGGTGGCTTTCAACAGCTGTGATAAGGATTGTTTGTTTAAGGAGCAGACTCATGTTTGTGTTTAAGGGCAATGAGGAAAAAGAAATTAAATATATATTTCTATAAGGAGAAATAAGAGTTTTTGCAGTGGTTTACCTGCAAGGAAGATTTGCAAGCACACACTAAAGTGATAGTAAAGAAAGGAAAGATATTGACAAGAAAGGAAATGAAAATGAATTAAAAGTGTCAATATTTCCCTTGAGTAATTAAATAAGAGCATTCTCATGCCTGGCCCATTTTGGGGAGGGAGTGGTGGTTCTCTGCAGTGCTATAAACTACAGAAAGCCAAGTTAGCCTCCAGTTCCATGGACTGAGTGACAGACTGGGCTTGGGGCATGTGCTAACCTGCTCCAGCCTGCCTCCTGCAAGCTGGCAGCCAGAGCCCCAAGCAAACCCAGACAAAAATAAATAACAATTTTTTTAATATTTCTCTTTTCATCTGAGTCAGGCTCAGAATTCAGTTACTACTGCTGCTCCATAAACATCTAATGGTGAAAATGCAGTCAGAATGAAGGGCACAGGAGGAGCAGAAACTCATAAATTCCATTAAAATCCAAATTTTTTTGCTTTCTGCTTTGAATATGTAAAAAAGGCATCTTTTAGCAGGTGCAGGCTTTAGTGCAGGAATGTGGTGCTGAGGGTGTGGGCACCTCCTGCTCACAGTTTGCACCTCAGGTCTCAGTGGAACCCAGTTCATTTTGTCTGCCCTGGGTAGAACAGGGATGTGGGACTGGGAATACTCACAGATCAGTTATTGATGTGCTCCTGTAATCCTTGCAGACTGCAAGAAAACAATTTAAAAGCAAGATTGTTTGTGTTACACTGATGTAGAAGAGGTTTATCTTTGTAATCCTATAACTAGATTACTTGCATGCCAGCAAATGTCTTTTTCCTTGTTTCTGTAAATTATGAAAAGTGTTAACATCAGTCACTTTAGTTCCTGGAAAATCTTCTCAGATTTGCAATTCTGTTGTGTAAATTAATAGCTCAGTTCACTAGAGAAAAATATTGCAAATGTATTTTGGCATCATATAGAAGCAGACAACTTGTAAGGTAATATATTTTCTTCTAGCAAATACATGTCAAATTAGCTGAACAGGTTTTAACAAGCATGTCCTCATTCCTTCAGCAACTGAGAATATACTTGCTAGATTCTCAAAGCAAATAAGGCACTCAGCTCCCTTTAAAAACAAAAATAGCTAATAAAAATTACTCTACTCTTAAATATTTGAATGAAATTGAAAATTCCATTTATTTCTTTGAAAAAAAGCAAAGCAAGGAAACAAGACATTTTAGTTGCTGCTGTATGTGCTTATCACCTATGTCTTGCAAGTTTTTCAAGATCAGACATTCTTTTTCCTGTAGTCTTTAAAAATTGTAATTTTTGTCACAAAAGACGCTTGTATAAAGAAGTGTTAATTGCATTGTTGTGTCAAAATCTTCACTTCCTATGTTAAGGCTTTGCTAAAGTTATGGAAATCCACAGCTGAGCTGGGTTGGTTTTCAAGTAGGTGTTTAACTCTACATTTGCAAAATGTCATTTTCCTTCCCTGCTCCTCATGGCAGAGGCAAATTACTCACCCAGAGATGAGCACTGGAAAGATAAAAGAGTTTCAGCAGCAGCAGAAAGTGTGAGAATTGTTCTGACCCAGAGCCAGAGCAGGGCAGGAGAGGAAAAGGGGAGCTGAGAGCTCTTCCATCAGCCCAGCACAAAGCCACCAGCACTCAGGGGGGTTTGGAGCAGGGTTTGTAGAATGGTGTCCAACAGCATTAAGGATTCAGGGAATGCATGGGAACAACCAAGGTAACACCTGAGATGCATTCACAGCGAGAGGCACTGCTGGCTGCTCTCTGTGCTGGGAGTTGGAGGGGAAGAGAAGAAGATTTCTGATCTGTTTGTTGAAAACTTATTAAGTCAAAGAGAAAATGGCATGCAAAAATCTTTTCATGATGTTTTGGAAGCATAAACTGGGCAGTTGTGGTTTCACTGGAGTTTGAGCTGCCCCTGGGCTCAGCTGTCCCACTCACACGGGTTCCAGGGATGTCAGTGCCACCCAAATCTCAACTGGGTGGCAAAAACACCTTTAAAAAATATTCAGGGCACACTCATCCAATCATCCTTGCACGTTTTGGACCACCACCATTATATGGAGAAGTAGTGAATTTTCTGTTGAAAACATGGGTAAGAAAAGGACACAAGAGTACAGTATTGTCAGTTTATGCCATATAAAGGTTAAAGGAGGAATATTTCTTCTTTTTACTCCATATTTCTTGAGAAACATCAACTCACAGCGTTGCACACTTCAAAATAATTGGCCAGTGTGAGCTGACAGATCTGCTCAGAGCAGAAGGGTCGTTACCAGATGCAATGAGCCTGATCTTCTGTCTCAAAACAAAGATTACAGAGGACTTGCAAGGACAAAGGAAGAGGAGTAACTTCCTCATCTCTGTGGATACTTTCTGAAGGAAGAGATTAAAAAAAAAAGGTAAGACACTGACCTTAAAACTAACAAAGCTTCCCAGAGTCTGCATCACTGGAGTTTATTTACAATGGTTCTTTATTCATTTATTATTCTTGGTCAGGATCACAATAACTTTTATTTTTGCTATGCAATTATGCTACTGCCACATCTGAATTACCTGACAATCTGCTAGGAATATTTTCCTTCTCTCATCCATGACAATATTAGAAAACTGTGAGTGTCATTCCTGGAAAAATCACACCTGAACTACATTTTATTCATCCATTCAAATTGACAGTGATTAAAAATAATCCCATATGGAGAAAACTTAATCCAAACAATCTATTTTGTGTTTGCTCAGGAGAGTATTGTGTGTTACTGTAGAACACTGCAGTCATGATGAACTCTAACAGTGTGCTTTTCTCTTATCCCCAAGAATTGTCACTGCACCAAAGAAAAAAAAAAATAAAAAAAAATAAAAAATAAAAAATTGGGTGCATTTCCCCACCCTGTGTTTGTATTCATCACACAGAAACCTTGGCTGCAGCAAAACCAAGCACAGAGGCAAATTACAAATTAACTGTTGGGTTCAAGCCCTTTGTCAAATCCAGCTTGGAATAAATGACAGCACAAAATGGTTTCTTTTCTTTACCAAAACAAAATTATCCTTCTATTACAAACAAATCACTCTAATTGGCCAGCCACACTGGAGAGTAAGTTGATCATTTTTTTTTCCTAATAAGATACTTACAAATCTATAATGGTTTTTAATGTTTCTTCTGTTCTCACTTTATGCTCATAAAGTGTAAAAATCGTTAACTTAAATAAATTTTATTCAGTATAGGAGTAATTTGTTTTATAGCTTATTTTAGGAATAATGCTTTAGGAAAAAGAATTACCCTAAAAGCAATCTTTATATATCATCACCCTTGAAATAAGGTACATCCACAGTTTAGATCTTAATAACAAAATTAAGACCTGATTGTTCTAATATAAGTTATCAAAACCAAAGTAATCTAATCTAATTCCATGAGCATGGACAATAATTCCTGTCCTCCAACATGGGGTTTTTAAATAGAAAAATTAATGTTTCATTGGATTTATGTACACAGAAGATGAAATAAATGTGGTTTAAAATGTGTGTAGTTACCCTGAATGAACAATTTAGGAGCAATCAATCTGTCACCCACTTTAATCTTTAAAACAAGCATGCAATCTAATAGTGTTTTGTAAAATTACATTTGTCTATTAAACTACTACATCAGAATATCTATCAGATAAGCAGGATAAAAATGTACAGCTTCTGAATAACTAAATTATAATAATTTGTAAATAAATCAGGCAATTTTTACTACACTATAGTGTAAAGTGTTTTTAGATACCTTGGGAAAGATGATAGAGGCAAAATATTAGATATAAAAATAATACAGAGAGTAAACATTGATATTGCAGATTGGAAGGTGCCTGTGACTTTTTTTACCAGTAATTATATATGACCCTGGTGGACAGAAACAGAATAAATATGAATTCCAGAATTAATATATATTAATATCTTTTCCATAGTCCGCTTTTAAATATGCAAATATTCCAGGTTCTACAATTCTGCCTCAAAAGCCATTTGGAAATTAAAATTAAATGAGAACTCTCCTCATTTTCTCCAGCTGGCAGTTTATGTAAATTCTGATTTTTAGCAACGTTTTCCTGAGTGTTTTAAAAAATAACAGTCATGAGGGGATATTTGGTTGAGGAGATGATTCTTTTTATTGCATATATATATTATATAATAATATAAATATATTATATATTATATAAATAATATTATATATATAAATAATATAAATATATTATATAAATAATATATATACCCCAAAACCAGAATAATTTGACTTGGATTGCACCAAGGTTAAGGAAAGAGAAAATGTTTCAAGCTGCAAATCTTTTGCCTGCTTGTGTCCCAGCAGGTTCTGTGACCAGTATCCCCCCAGAAATCAGCTCATTTCTTAATTTTTACCACTGGCTTTGGAGCTGCAAGAGCTTGAGCAAATGAGGCAGGACAAATTATAATAAATATATTAATAAATAATATAATAAATTATATTATTGTGCACTTAAACATGTGCTGGAGTCCATCCCTGGAGCTGGGCCCAGTGACCTCAGCTCTGCCCATGAAAGTCAAAGTAACACAAGCCACTTATGCCTGATGCTGCAGGATGTAACTTTTAACATCTCTCTATTAGAAAAATTAAATTTTAACCTTGTCTTGCTAATTCCAGCTATTACTGGGGCCATATTTATGCCCCAACTTAAAGTGCACTTCATCACTCTGATGCTTTAACCTTTGGACATCCTCTCCCTAACATTTTTTTAAACATCAAAATATCCTTCAGCTAATTAGATTTAATTAATGGAGGATTTGTCCCTTATATTTTTCTCATAATGTAAAAATCAAAAATATCTAGCAAAATTTGGCAGGGTGGATCTAAAGATTTTTATATTTTTTTTAACTAAATAGATTGACTTACCAATAAAAAAAAAAATGTAATGTTGGTGAATTCCTGGAAATGTGAAGCATGTTGACTGTACTCTGTATTACTCTGATGGAAAATGCTAGGAGTCAAAGTTTTCATTTATATGGCTGGTTAATAGCTTTGGCAATTTTTATTGTGCAACAATTATGTTTTTAATTGCTAGATGCATCCTGAGCAGTGCTAGGCAATAAAAAATAGGAAGATGTGCTTTTATCAAGCATGACTCACTTAATAACCTTGAATTTAATATGGATTTCTCCAGCTCTTATATTTATTTCTTATGGTAACTTTCCCTAGATACTAATAAGTTACTAGATATTAATGAGTTACTAGATATTAATGAGTTACCAGATAATAATGAGTTAGGCTTTTATGCACTTTTCTTCATGATTCTTTGAAGGCTCAAGTGGAAGTTTGCAGAGTTGTTGATATTTATAAATTCTGTTTTAAAAGCTTTAACATCCAGAACTCTCTTTATCAGAAAAATCCCTGTGCCTGGCAGGGATGTTTGCAGTGGTTTTGGGTGAGAGAAACTCCAGCTGTATTCCTTGGTCAGATTATGCACGAGACATGCCATGGGAATGCCAGATTTCTGCAGAAAATATTTGCATAATGTGCTAGACTTGAAGTGGCATCACATCAAATTGCTCTTTGAAAACAGGGGAAATGCATAAATTTGTGTCCATGGCAGGTATTTAATTCTCCTTTGATCTTACTGGGGCACTCCTTTACCTTCACTGCTTTTCTCTGGAAATCTCAGCTTAAAAATTCTCTTTTCTTCTGCCTGGCACCCTTTCTGAAGGTGTTGTGGGGCCCACAGATGGGAGTAGAAATCACCTTTCTGTTCTTGCTTTGCACAGTTTTCTGCTAGAACACAAAGAGTCTTTGGCTCCTCACCTTGCAGCACTCCTTGCGCTCCATTCCTTGCAGAATGGAATTTTGATCACTTCAAGAGGTTTCTTCTCCTGCTCTTGGGCTCACAGGAGTAATTCAAAGGGTATAAATCACTTAACAAGAGAGCACATCAGGACCTGACCCCTCTAATCAGCAGCTGTGGCAGGGCAGTGTGATTTTAATTGTCTTTGCTGATCCCTGGCTCGGAGGGGAGCAAACCTGTGTCCAGCAGGATGAGCAGCAGGGCTGCACCTCTCCTTTGGGTGCTGCATTTCCCTCTGACCCACCTCAGAGAGTGCAGGAAATGTCACACCCTGCTGGAGCAGATGACATGTCAAACCTTTTGATGACAGCTGGAGGGGAACATCTGCACAGAGATCTGATCTGTGGGTCACAGGGACCCCCTGCCCTGTGCCTGGGGTGCCCCTGCAGCAGCCACTCCTCATCATGCCAGTCCATTAATCACATTTCAGGAGGCCAATTTCCTACAGCCACTCTCCATTTCTTCCAGGGATTCGAGACAGATTTAATTTTTTTCCCCTGAATGCATTAACCTGAAGGAGCAGCCTACTTAATTAAAACAGATATTGTTTCACTTCCTTTAAATATGCAAATGTCTTTATTAGACTAGATGTCATGTGCTGTACTTTCCTGCTTAATTAATCTCAACCTCATCTTGATTTGCCTCGATGGGAATAAAACCTTCCCATTTATTTTTGGTGGCTTAGCTCAATACAAACACAATAGAAAAAACCCTACAACAGGTTTGTTATCAGGATAATCCCTTTTCCCCCGTGGAACAGATCATCTGTGTATCACCAAACGCACTTTGTGTAAGCACAAAAGGCTGTAACATAAAAATGTAACATATATATAGGTCACAGGGGGTTTTAGGTTGAAATTTGGGAAAATCCCTCACATTCAGCACAGGTTCAGCAGCACCACTGACCTCAGGGCTGTCTGTAGGTCTGCAGATAAAAAGGGATGGTGGTTTTCATCTTTGACATTATTTTAATTCCCACCTAAGGATGGGAAATGAGCTCTGATTTTCTAGTTTTTGGAAATATCTTTGATGTACATAAATAAAATGATGTAAAACAGTAGAATAGGATTCCCGAATGAAGAAAGGTAAATCCAAGAGATAACTATGTAACTTGTTTTGTTCAAACCTTCTGTTACAGGGTAATATTTCACTGAAGATTTACGCATTTCTAAAGCTTCTACAAAATAAATTTAATTACGTATCTAACAATGAATCAAAACTTTAGATTGAAATAAATTGCTTCAATATCTTCCTGTAGCTACATGAAATTTATATCAATAATCAGAACCAGTTTACTTTGACCTTATTATTCAATTTAATTTCGTTGAAATTCCAATTAAACAGATCTAAGCCCCCATAGCTTCACGTTCTGCTTTGTTGCTATCCAATCTGTGCAGATATTTTCATCCACTCAGTATTTTGAGTTTATCAGAGATCAGTCACATGGCAGCCAGTAATTTGTTAGGTCTAAAATTAATTGGACAAACAAATCAATGAGCCCCTAATAGTGGTTATTGGGCTCTTTTATTTGACTTCCTTAGTTGTCTCTCTCTCAGAATTACTCTGCATATTAAATTACTAATTAATACAGCAGTACTTTAGCTTAGTTTGGATTTCTGGTGCACTTCTCAGCCAGTTTCCCAAAAGGAAATTCCTATGTCTGTTTTTTAGGAGCAGGGTTATCTCTTCTTCATGGCATTTTCACAGTATCTATCTATTTTTCCAGCACAGCAGGCAGTACAAACCTTCAGTTCAATGCTAGTGATCAATTTTTGTATGCACGTGGAATTTTCTAATAGATTCAAAATACCTGATTCCAGTGCTTTTCCTCAACATTTTGGAAAATCCTGAAGAGAACACAGAGGCCAGTTCAAGACAATCAATTTGTTTAGATTGTAAGTTAATTTGTTTAGATTTTTGTCTTTCAGTGACCTGTGACATGTCCAGAGCCACTCAAGGGCTGTCCTCTCCCAGTGGCCAGAGCTGAGAGTCCTGATCTTACTTTCTTTGCCATTCCCAACCTTCCCAGGAGCATCTGCAGCTGGACACCTTCTGCAGATTGGGGCAGTTTATCCTCTCAGCCTTTTCTGGCACAAACCCTGTTAGCAGCCCTGCTGAGTGTCCCATCCCCAAAGGAAATGCTGCACTTGTTTGAAAATGTTAAACTCTTTTGGTATGAGTAGCAGCATGTAAATCAAGTTCTTGCTGCTCTTGAAATGGTAAAGTTATTCTGCATAAACTGACTATAAATTCTCACAATGTAGATTAATGGGGTCATTTCATTTTACAAAGCACAAGTCCTTTGAACTGTGCAGAATTCCCAAACCTTGTCTCAGGAGGAGACTTCAGCTTGCCAGGATAAATTATTTCTAGTTCAACAAACTTTCCATGAGATGCAAAGAAAGTGTTTTGATTTTTTTCTGCTGTTGATTGAAATCTCTGTGAAAACATTCCCCAGATATTCCATTGTCTTGCTGCAGTTACTTGGGATGAATCCTGTCCCTCAGGAAGCTCCTGGGAAGGGCACAGCTGTAGCATCCCTCCAGCCCCTGGGATGGAAAACAACAGGAAATCCTTCCAACATCATTGTTGTGCTTCTGTGGACTGAAAATGTGTTTGGATCCAGTTTTCAGTTAACCATTCTCATGTGTAAATTATCCATCCTGGAAATGTCCTTTGAGAAAGGAGAGAAGGAATTTAATGGCAATGAACTTCCCCACAAAACCCTCAAATCTGTCCATTCTCTTTCCTGACAACTTTTTGATGTCCCAGTGAAGCCAAAAAGCAAAATTACTTCAAATAATTGATGTATATGTTTGTAGTGATGGTGGTAAAAAGTTTCATCTTGAGCAAATACAAAAAAGAGAAATGACACTTTTACATCTGCAGAAAAGTGAAAAGTTATTTATCGTGTTTAGGGTTGTGTATGATGGAATGGGAGAGACCAAACAGAGCAGAAGATTGCTTCCACTTTTTGTAAGTAACAAATAAATAGTGGAAGTAAATGTTAGAAGAAAGAGAAGCAAATAAGCACTGCTGAAAAGTGCAGAAACTCTGGTGGCAGCCTGTGACCTCTGCCAGCCCCTCAGCTGGGCAGCTTCATCCTATTACAGGATTTGGGCTCAAACCACCCATTACAGCAGGGCTGGAAACAGAAGCCAAGGAAGGCTCAGTCCCATTTATTTTAATCTCCATTGTAAAGGGATTTATACTAATGGAACACAATTACATTAGCCCACGAGATTTTAGAAGAGAGCTGATATATAATTCCATTCTATATCGTTTGTAGTTGTCTAACTAATTAGCAATTATAAATAATTCCCTTTGGATTAATTGCTTAGATAGCATTCAGAATATAAATCTTCCCACATAACATTTCTGTTATTCAGACTGAAAAACCTACTTTGATTTTATCCTTGGCTGACTTTGAACCCAGGTCACTGAACCAAAGCAGCAGAAATCATCTATTCCTATCCAGCTTTTACTCCAGGCTTATGCCATTAATACAAAGCATTCTCTGTTCTTTTGATTTAGACTTGATCTTAATCCTAATTACCTAGGAGTAATTTTTGTAAAAATTAAAAGTATTGCTTAGAAATAGATGAATGAAATTTGTTTCTGCCACTGAAATATCAGAGATATCTTAAATGTTCTACAAAAATACACTAAACTTGGATTTTGAAGAGCTTTCCTAGGCATAAGACTCTGGAACAGCTTGTGTGCCTCTCTCTTAACTTTCTGTTTGGATTGTTTAAATTAGGGCTTGGATGTAGTGAAATCTAAGTTTCATAACAAAAATGAAAAAAAATAACAAAATCCTTCAGGTGGAAAAGAAACCATCTCTGCAGCCAAACAGGAGCTTCAAGAGATCATAGAGATGATACCTGATCACAATTTGGGCAATAAAAGAACTAAATTATAGTTCATCTGCTCTTTAGTAAAGAGCCTCCAACTGTGGAAAGATGGTGCCACAACCTTTCTTTATAAAAAAGCCAAAAAAAATTCAGAAGGCAATTTAGCAAAGGACTTGGGTAGAAGCAGAAAGGTCCTGTTCTTCAACTTTTCAGTTCTTTTTTAAGTTTAACTGGAGAGCACCATCCTCACCCTCACTTTGGGCTTGCTTCCTCCCTCTGAAGCTTCACTGGTGTGGAAGCACCTCTGCAATTGGAGGGGAGAGTGAAAAAAAGCAAAAAGCACAAAGGAAAAGTCCAAACAAGCTGTGGCAAGAGCAATGTGCATAAAATTATCAGTAAAGGAGCAGCATGAGCCACAGAAAGAGGTGATTTTTGCAACCCTTATTTCTAACCTGGTTTTCTAAGCTGCCCCTGGACCCATGAAAGAGATCACATACAAATAATTGCTTGTTTTTGGGGTGTTCATCCCCAGTTCCACCAGAAATCCTGATGAGCTCCTCAGCTCCCAGCAGCCATCAGGAAGGAGCAGATTTGGGATGTTCTCAAGAGCTGGCACATTTCAATTTCAGTCTGCCCTCTCTTTCCTCCCTGTCTGGTTGTTTACAAATTCCAAGGAAAAAAAAAAGAACAAACATTGCTGAAACAAACACGACCGTGGTGGTTTATTTCACATGTAAAATGAGGGGTTTGTGGCTCAATAATAAAATACCATGGAAGTGGTGGAGGGAAATATGCATCATAAGTGCTACAGAGATTAACAATGTCTGCAAATTGCCTCAAAGAAACCCAGTGTTTGTTTTCCAAACAGTTGCATTGAGGAAAATACATTACCCAATTAAGATGAAAGGGATAACAATCTTAGTGAATTGTTATTGTGGAAAATAAAGAATATTGCAGTAATGGAACTTAGTTTTATCATTATATGTATTTAAATTGCCTTTTATATACAACCATATATTTATTTGAAATAGATGTAAATGCAAACATAAACATGCCGTAACAGTTCCCAAACCTTTAAAATCAGGAAGAAAATAATGTTAATGAAATATTCAATTCCTTTTATTGTTAGGAAAAATCTGAAAATGATCTATCATTTCTATGTTACAATTCCTGTTTCAGTCCTTTATAACCAGAATGCATTATTGGCATAGGATGAGACCTTGGGGGGAGAGGAAAATGTCATTCCTGAAATGGGGAGGGGGAGGAGTGTGTGCATGTAATGTATAGACACACAATTTTTTTAATTTGCAGAAAGTCCAAGTGTATTTCCAGGTCATCTCTAGGATGGAAACAAATGGCATCTCAACAGAACAGGTGAATATTCCATTATTTTAATGATTGTTTGGTTTTGCTGTGTTTTACACAATTCCTAGTTTAATTTGGGGGTTTTTTTTGTGGTTTTTTCTTGTTCCCAGTTGGCTCCAGTCACCAGGCACTGAGATCCCCCTGGGCCTGCCAGTAAATATCAGTTCCTGAAGAGCAAATGAGTTTAAACACAGAAGTCTGGCTACAGCCAGGTGAATCCAAAGCACCTCAATGTGGGTGTGTGTTCCTTTTAAATGCTGCTGGAAAGAGCCTGGCACGTGGAGGGCAGGATCCAGGGCTGATCTCAGGTGGTTTTCCTGGAAAATGGAGCTGCCAAAACCCACAGGACCAAGGGAAGGAGCTAAAACTGGCTCCAGGCACATGGTGAGAGAAGAATGAGGGATCTGAACCTAGTCAGAAACTGCTTTCCTAAAATAATCCCTGTTCAAGTTGTTTCAGTTCTGAGACTTCACCATAAACCAGTTTTCAATTCTCTTTTTTGTCCTTAAATAACTGAAAGATATTTTCAATTTCCTTTAAGTATTGTTTTTTGAGCATCTTGGGTTTTTTCAAAAGCACTCTTTAGCTGACTGAGGCTGAAGCTGTGATTTATGAAGAAATCAGTGTGAGACTGCAATTTATAGAGAAATTGTTAAATCTAATTCACCTCCTGTGATTATATGCAACAGTGACTCCATGCATGCATATTAAATACATATATATTTATATATGCACATATAAATGAGATATCTCTTGTTTTTCTGGAGAGCACAGGTGAACCAACATTAAACTTGTAAAATGCAATTACTCTGTGCTCAAGAAAATGGCCAGCTACTCAATCTTTTTCATTTTTCATATGTTGCCATTCTTGAGTGTTTTGGGACAATGCACTCAAATTATTTTTGCTGTTTACTGCACGAAAATTCTATTGTGCTAAGAATGCAACTACCTCTGTATATGATATATTGGCAGGTTGTCTTTTAATTTTCAAATGTTATTTTTCATAAAACATTAACAGTTTTTCTCTACCCAAAAGACCTACTTTCCCCCCAGGCATATTTTTCAATAACTGCAGACAGCTATCAATATTTCTGAGTATCAGAGACATTTCTGGACAAGGTCTTTTGGAATGTGAGATATCAGACAATTTTTTATCCATTTATTTTCAAAGTCTGCCTTTTCTTAACAAAAGCTGTGTTGACTCATTAAAGATATCTTATTTATTCAGGTGTCTGCTAATACATGGGAGGTTTATTACAAATTCTGCCAGTTTGAGGGATAAGCAAGCCAGGCTTATTTGCTGTAATTTTTCATCTCTCTGCCACAGTTGTCTTTGTGGAAAATTGGTGTCATATTTGCCCCTGGCACTGAAATATCTTTGTCTGTTATTGAGACAGTTTTGAGTTAAATTGCAGTGAGTAATTCAGCTGTTTCATGCTTGAATTCTTTCAGAACTGTGTAAAATACTATGTAGACTTGGAGATTACTCTTCAAAATTCTGCTGAATTTGCTCTACAACCTCTTTTCCCAGGACTTGAATTTATGGTGGATCTTCATTGTGTCCTCTGTTTCCATTTACCATGCCAGAATTTTTCATGTTCTTCACTTAGGGATGAGTTCAGTTCTTTGAAGAATACTCTGATTTATTCATTGAACCATTTTGATTTCTTTAACCACAATGGAATTTATTTTTTTTTGTGATTTTGTGTGGAGGTGACTGTCTCATTTTATTGGAGATACTGGGGTGATTTGAAGGCTCCTCCTCCAATTTCCTCACAATCAGCATGGATTTCTTTTAGAATTCATGTGACTGCTGCTCACTCCAGAAAATATTCTTAAACACCATCAAGATAATTCAAATAAGTGATTTAAAAATAACAAAAATTATCTAGCAGAGTATCTTTGTCAGCCTTGCAAAGCTTGTTTTGGTAGGTGGAAGGGCTGAAAATTTCCTTTTTCTCCTGGTTCTTAGATCAGTATTTTGATTTTGTTTCTTCATTACAAACCTGGACCATGTTCATCCTCAGTATGAGCTTGCAGAAAACTCTGGATTTGTATGCAGACTGGAAGTGGTTTTTGTTTATTTAATAGGGCATCATGTGAGTGCTGTGGAGAGGGGTTCAATAGAATTGGTGAAACAAAGATACTTTTTTTTTTCTTTATGTTCCTGTACTTTTTTTTTTAGTAATATGAAGAAAGTCATCATAATTCCTGACTAACTCTATGGTTTACCCAAATAAATAAGGAAAAGGAGCTGGTGAACTGAAGTTGCTTGAGATGGACCATTTAACCAACTCTCTACTGCTTGATTAACTATCACTCTGAAACAAAAAAACAGAATTTATTTTATCTGGTATAATGCAAGATGATGTCATTAGCACTCTTTCTGTAATGAACCACATGATTATAATCAGGGAGAAAAACAGGATACAAGAAATAGGAGTTATATCTGGTTATTCCAGCATTAAAATATGATACAAATGAAATATGCATCAAGCTTAGCTAACACTAAAAACAGCTCAAAGGGAGAGTTTATTCACTATTTTCCTAGATCAATATCCTACTTCATAGTCATATAACAGCAGCTGTTCCATAGGAATATTCTCATCAAAATTCTGACAGCAGTAATTTTAAAAAATGCTTGAATTATTGTTTCTTGGTTGCCCATCATAAAAATGGCACATTTTGTCTGTGTGTGACACGCTGCCTGTAGAAGCAGAATGTGAGATGTGGAGCAGCATAATGAGGAGCAGAATCTTGTGCTACTCAAGAAAATCCTGTAAGGTGCCTTCAGCAGCAATTTGGGAGGATTATCAGAGCTCCAGGGGTCAGTGCCCACTCTGGGGAATGCCCAGGCTGGGGTAGAAGCACAGAACTCATTCCCTGCTCCACAATTCCTTGGGGAAATCCTCAGGGCCAGGGGATTCCCAGCCCCTGTACCTGTGGGATTGTCAGATTTGGGAGTTCTGGATCAGCTCCTGCCTTGGGCTCACGTCCCAGGGGGCTGCTTGCATTGCAGGTGAGGTTCCTGTCTGTGATAGCAGTGTGATGAATGCTGCTAAAACAAAAACATCCATTTAGTCCTACTTCAGGAAAGCAACTTTTTTTTTAGGAGTAGTGATTTCTGTCCAAAAGGAAAGTATCAATGTGGTGAGATAACTTGAAGGGAATATTTTACCAATACCAGGCTCTGTCTTTTGGTGATGAACCACATTTTAATTTTATCTCCAAATCCTGCATCATGACAGGTCACAGTGCTTGGTATTGGCTACTGAGCAGTGGTTTAATTTATATATAACCTGCTATGTCACCTCTGGTGTGTATTTAATCACAGAATTCCCATGATGAAACATTTGCAATTTTGTGTTTTCACTGGATTCAATCATGTTTCCTTGTTTTCCACAGAAGGAGAGAGGTTTCAAACCTATCAGCTATGGGAACTTTAATTTAAAAACATTCATTCAAGTCATCTATGATGTCTGCTGCTTCTACATTCATTTAATAGAGCTTTTAGCTGGATCACTGTATTGTTGCTTTCCTTTTTTAAGTACTTAGAATGTATTATTGCATTAATGCTCTTCATGGAACATTGCAAAAGACTCAAATTATTTTGCTAGTGCTAAGCAAGGGTTGTTGCATTATTAAACACCAGAGGTTTGGCAAATTGCTACAAACATGAGTTTAAAGCTCATTCTTCAGGTGCCTGAATGTTTATGTATCATGGCAATAGCACAGACATTTACAGTAATGCAGCATTGCCAGCAGAGTGTATTGTAAGTTCAGATATTTAGTTTCAGCTTTATTCCAATTTCTGATACATCATTTCATCCCCAAATGAGCTTAATCAAACACTGTGAACTGCAGAAAGTTGTACAGGCTTTTGTAAAGCAAAGCACTGCTCAAGCTGACTCCACAAATATTTCAGTTCTTTTGGCCTGGAGTCAGAATCACTGAAAAGCTCCACAGTTTTTTTTTTTCCTTTTGCATGAGGGATTCTGTCTTTCCTCTGATCCTTTGTGTCTTTATCTTTACACATAAGGAAAATCAACTCCTTATTTTCCTCAGCTGTTTTTTTCTAAAATTCTTATTCCCCTTTCTTCTCTCCTGCAGTTTCTTTCCAGTAGTCAGTGTCTTTTCTAGGATATTTTTTTTTCAAGCCTGGGTAGGGTATTCTGGATCTGTCAGTAGTGTTGTGTTTAGAGTAATTTATCTCCTGTGTCCTAAACCCAGCACCATTCTGGGATGGCACATCCCACAATATTTTCCCTTTATTCTGCTGTCACACCACTGACTCCCATTTCTTTGTGATGAATTCATGACTAAAACCTCCCAGTGCTGTTCTCCCACACAGATAATGACTCCCCAATTTATATTTTCATTACCCTGAAGAAACAATTAAGCAACAGTGTTTGGCAATGCTAAAAATGCCATGCAGGGAAATGGAGAACACAGTAAAAGATAATGGTTTTAGCAACAGCAAGGAAAGGAAATGGCAATAAATAGTGCAGCCATGCTGTTTTCCACCTTTAATTGGGTCAGGGGCCTTCAGCACAACCTTTTAGACAGGTGTGATTTAAAAAAGTTTTTTCATAGCACTTTACAGACTCAAAAATTGAATGCTGTGGAAGTTAATTTATGTGCTAATAAAATTCTTAATTAGACTAACACATAATACATACATTATTTTACAGATTTTTCTTTCTTTAAAGGTGGTGTTGCATTTTTAAGTAGCAGTATTTGGACAAAACACTATTGTCTAATATTCTGGTTATAATCCTACACTGTACAACTTCTGTTGTGTTCAAAAGATTGTGTTAATCACGGAATATATTCTAAAGCTATAATTAGCTGCACAAAAACCCTTGGTTGCTATCTGTTTAGGGTATCTCTAGCCCCAAAATTTTAATGTTTCAGTGTCAGCCAGACTAGAAGATCCTCCACAGAAATCTGTATTGTAAATGGGTAATAATTAGATGTTGAACGTTACTGTAAAGGGAAAAGCTGGTGCCAACCAGAGGTTGGATCTAGTTGAAGGGAAAGAAACCCCAAATATAAATTAATGAAAAAAAAAAAAATCTTTAACTATCCTGCAAGAGCTCTTGAACCAATCTGTCACAATTGTCAGCTTGGATTCTGACTCTGGCAGTGTTTTGGATTGTTCTTTGTAATACTGTATTTCTCTTTTAATTTTCCTAGTAAAGAACTGTTATTCCTAATTCCCATATCTTTGCCTGAGAGTCCCTTAATTTCCAAATTACAATAATTTGGAGGGAGGGGGTTTACATTCTCCATTCCAAAGGGAAGCTCCTGCCTTTATTGCAGACACCTGTCCTCCAAACCAGGACAAACCAAACTGTGCTTTGTAGGAGGTTCAGTGAGCTAAAGGCTCATCAAAATAACAACCTGTGAGCACAGAGTGCTGTGGCTGCTCTGATCCCTGAGCCTGTGGAGCTGTGGCAGGGGCAGGAGGGGTGGCATGGACACTTTTCCAGGGTGCAGGTGGCATTTTGTGTGAACAGGGACACAGCACTGGAGAGCACAGGGCAGCACCTGAGCAGGGAAACCTGGAAAAAACACTGCTGATCCAGCCAGGTGGGAGTGAGATAAAAGTGAAATAAAGGACAAATTAAATATCACTTACAGAACACAGGCAGTGTCATGCAAATCCCCCCACACAAGTAAAAACCTCCCTAGAAAATCACCAAGCAAGCCACAGGCAAATCAAGGCCCTGCTGATGCCTTCCTTTACCACAGTATGCAAACCAAAATAATTTGAAATGAGCAAAGTATGGGTTACATAAAATCTAATGAGTAGCCAGCTTAGAGAAACTGAGAGCAAGGGAAAGAAAATAGGATTTAACTGTAGGTACTTCAGCTTCTGGGCTGCAGGACCTCTCTGAACAGTTCTCTTGGTTACAAATTAAGTTAATTTAAAAAATCATTGCCCCTGACCCCATGTATGTAATATTTAGGAGTTGGGTGATAAAAAAAAAAAAAAAAAGTAGTAATATCAGCTTTTCTCAAACTGGTTTTTATCCAAATCCAGCAGTTTCTGCTGGTGACTCTAATGTTTAACCCTTTGCAGTGAATATAGTTCTGTGACAGGACACAGAAGCGTTGATGGTTTCATCAGTGTCCTTTCTCATGGAAAGAAAATATTTGGATTGTTCTCCATTGCTGTGGAGCTGAGGCAACTTTTTTTTTTTTCTCCTACCCTGTTTTGATGTTAGACTGGTTCTGCTTGAAGTCCACTGTTGTCAATGCTGCATGTGCATAGAATGGAAGTATAGAGGGAATTATGCAGAGCTAAAATATGATAAAAAACAATCATTGGGTGTTTCCCTCCATTCCTGATTTTTATTTGTTCAACTACTTGGCTACAGTTAGTTATGTTACTTTAAAAACAGAATTTCCATAATTTGTTTCTGAAAAAACAAATGGGTCAGCTCTGTGTGCTGAGGAACAGGTTAAAATAATGAAAGCCTAAGAACAGGTTGCCCTTTCATGTAAAACTCATCACATTCTTAATTAATTTCAGGATATTCAAAGATTAGATGTTATATTTCAAGTAAGAAAGCAGACCTGTACAGACTCAGGAAATTAAAATGGATTTAATCTCCACAATATTTTTATATAAACAAGAATATTGTGTCAGAGCTTCCTGAGAACATCCTGTCGTTGTGCACATATTGAGATTTCTAATTTGAAGCTGGAAAATGTCATAAATGGCAGAGTAACAGAGTGCCTGGGATTGGAGGCCCCTTGATAGCCAACAACACCAAAAGAGAGGCATGGTCTGAAATTCTGACACATCCCTAGATTTGGTAATTCACTGTATTGTGACAAACTATGAATTAATCTGAACTCACTGAACACCAACATCAGGGATTTCATTTCATAAAAAAAAAAAAAAGAGCACATTAACATGTTGGCTTCTGATCTTTTGACAGCAAAGCTGTTGATGTGAAGGGTGGGGAGGTTGTTTTTTATTTGGTTTATTAAGTTTCTCTTTTATCAAACAGCTAATCACAATCAAGGACTCTTGATGCCTCTTAAAGTGTCTTTCACTTGAAATTGAGCCATGAATTTTTTTAACTTGCCTGTGACATGAAGGGTCATGTGTCCAAATTACCTGGATCCATCAAGTGTTAGAAACAGGAGTGGCAGAGGGCAGACTTGAATTTACTCTTTGAATTGAAATCCATAAAAATGCAAGTGGCATCTGCATAGATGCCAAATTTGCCTCCAATGATGAAAGATCCTCCAGTGAATCCACACTTAAAAGTCACCCAGCATAAAGTCTTAGTGGCTGGATAATAGAAATTTTCTGTCCATAATACTGTGAGATGTGCAGATGGTTGAAAAATGATATGTGATCTCATGCAGTGCCTGCTGAGCTAACAAGAGAATTTCATTCAAGAAAAATAGTACATTTTAGTTCCACCATATGTGTGATTATGTTTTCTTCATACCCATGGAGAATCCCTGATGTTAGAAAGCAAACTATGATAGCCCATTAACATGTCCTCTTTTAAATAATTTATTTAAACATGAGAAGCTTACATTTTTGTAAAAATAACTTGCACAACAAAGATAACAGCTGCAGTTGAATGTTCTTGGTTGGGTTGGAATTGTGAGCAGAAAAAGCAAAAATGTATTGCACATTTCTCACCTACAAAGAGCCTTTGGGTCCATCCACTGCTCCTGGTAAAACATAATAAGAAATCTATTCTTATAAGAACATAATAAAACATAATAAGAAATCTAATTCATTTCTTGTCTTCTTCACAAATTCCTCACCAGAAAACTCACTGCACCTACTTTTGGTCAAGGTTTCTCTTTATCAGAATGAAAACTCAATTGTTACTTTGAGAGCAGTTCATATTATTTGTTACCCTCAGCGTTCCACAATTTGGATTTAGCCATATAAATTTATATTAATAGCTGTGCAAACAATTTTATTTGTATCTAGGACAATAATGGACATAGTACCCCTTAAAATGACAGAAGTCTGATTTAATTCTATATAAAAATATGGGTTTTGGTTACAGGCGAAATATTTCAATGGTGAAATATTAAAATTATTTATAAGTCTTTAGAAATAGAGGGGTTTACAATCAATAATTAAAGAGGAATTCTTGGGAAAGTACTACAGTAATGTTTTCATCATTTCCTCTTATTCATCCTGCACTTCACACACTAAGTGTGTCCTGTTGAAGTCCCTGAGGTTGGTGAGGATTTTTTGTGTCCTCAGCAGCAGCAGGAATTTTCCAGAATATTGCTGCATTCCCAACTTCAGCTTCACCAAGAATGAGCAGACAACTCTCAGGAAATGTCTGGGACTATTTCCATCTTCAGGCCACCCTTTCAGAGCTGCACAATCTACTTAATCCCTTTATTTTTTTTCCATCTGGCAACTTGATCAGCCCAGGATTTTTTGACACAACAATTTAAAGGAGTCCAGTCTCTCATTTGGTTGATCATGGTCACTGCAGCATCCATGTGTCTCCTTCTGGGGATTTCAGATTTTTTATGAGCTCATTAGGATGTTTTCTTCTGTCACAGGTGCACAGTGACAATTGGATATTGGCATTGTTGTATGTTCCTATGGGGTTTTTATTTTTGTTTTAATCTTTAGGTGCATACAGACACCTTCTTTCAAAGAAATTGCATTATTTATTCTAAAGGTGTAGATAACCCTAGTCCATCCAAGAGGACTGTGAAGGGTGTCTGCACTTCATTAAAATATCTGATAAAAAAACCTTTAATATTCTGAAAAGGAGAGTGGTGTGATGAGAGAAAGTGGCTTTACTGTCAATTTCTAGAAACCTTTCTGTTTGTTAGTTCCACTGAACAATTGGTTTTTTTAAGGCATTCCTAAGGTTTCCTTTCAACGGGAAGAGTTTAGAAGCTTGTTCTGGGTGTGTTACCTGTCATCTTCTGTACTTTACATTTTGGAGAAAACAAAAGGTTGTATTTTCACAGAAGAGCCTTGTCAGAAAGATCAGAAGACCTGGTATTTTGACATCACTCAAAAGTTATTCTTTTGGCAGTGCTTTGACTGAATTTCTCATTTTCTGTGACCTGTGTGTGCACAAGTTGTAGCAATCTTTTTCTTTCAGCTATGTGCTCTGCATCTGAGAAAAAAATCTCCCATTTGCTCCATTCAGAGTAGTGGGAGTTTGGAGAAAGATTTGAGATCTGGAGGCTGAGAACATCCAGGAACTTTGGGATGGATTGACTGCAGCTGAATTGTTTAATTGTTTAATGATTTCAGCCACAATGGGAGAATCTTTATTTGCCAAGATCAGGTTCTGGACTGGGAGGTGCAGCCCCCTGCTGCAATTGCCACTTATCAGAATATTGCTGTCTGCTGGGGAAAAGAGGCTCACCAAAGGCAAGAGCCAATCATTATTGCTGACAAAATATGCTTAGACAAGCTTTTCTAAATAATAATGTTTTTATGGTGATCTTGGAGAGGGGGGAGTTGCAGAAAGTTGTCCGGAGTGATTCTTTTCCCCTGTTTCACACACTTCGTTTTCTAAGCAGAGAAATGTTTAGAGTTGCTTTGCTTTAACTTAGAAAAACAAACTCTTCTGCTGCAAGAGCTGCCAAGTTTCTACACCTTAGAAGTGTCTTCAGATGTCAGTGGAGCAGCAGCAGTGTACAAAGATCCCTTGGTGTGCTGCTTTGTAGTTGTGTTGAATGCAGATGCCATTTAATGAAGTCAATCTTTCCAACATCTCCTTTTGGGCTTTTTTTTTTTTTTTGTATAGTTTGACTTAACATTGGTAAATGTCAGCCCCACGAGGATGTGGAGAGGGGAGGCAACCTGACAGAGCTAAATGTGGGAACTTCTTGATTTAAGATTTGTTGTTACATCTGCATCCAGTTATCAGAACCTTCTGATTCTGAGAATGATACATTCGATTTCCAATTATTCCTACAATTTTCTTTTTTTTTTTTTTTTTGAGGTGACAAGGCAGTGACAAACCTGGGATAGAGACCCCACTTTCTCATCTTGTGGCTTCACTAATCTTTGGATGAAGCTGTAATAAAACCCAGGCATTGTGAATAAGGAGATCCTATAAAGAGGGAGAAAATAGCTCTGCATCCCAAAATATCATTTGCTTATAAATATAAATGAGATGGCTGGAAAAGAACAAAAAAAATTATTTCTTTTGAAAATAATTTTTTTATCTCTTCCCACATAATGGAAAAGTGTGGCATTTAAAATTATCCTGGAACGTGGAAGTTAACTCAAAATATGAAATGCATCAGATAATACTGTAAAAAAATGAGAATATATGCATGGCATAACAGTAATTTACATCTCCATCACAGTTCTCTCTAGATTCTGAAATTCCCCAATGCCTGTAAAATACTTTAGGTTGTCCATGTCAGTGAGCTGGAAATTATCATGATGTGCTTGTGAATAAAGCAAGACATGAGGATGTAATGCAATTACTGCAAAGTGTATGGCACAGAACAGAACAGAAGTTTTATCTGCTGATTCCTGGGCTCCTGCTGCAGGAACAAGGCTGGTTTTCTGAGCAACTGATAGGGGATAAGGGGCTTATGTTGGGCACAATATAATCTGCATTTCTGTCTGCTGTCAGGCTGCTTGTGTGATTGTGTTGGCTGAATGTGATAATAGATGTATAATTCTCTGTAGAAGAATCCCAAACAATCACAAACCACAGCTCTGAAGAGTTTGCTAAGTCTGCAGCACAGATTCTTACAGGAATAACTGGAGTGATAGCAGCAAACTAATCACTGTTTGACAATGATTATTGCCAGCATATGGAAATTATTATTTTCATAACTATCACAAATCAACTCTTCATACTGGAGATCTTCATATGGAAATTTACTTGGCTCAAGAGGGGCAGTATTTTAAACTTTTTCCATTCACTTATTCTAGCTTGAGTGGAATCACCAGCTCCCACTGTGAAACTTTGTCCCCAGACTGCCCAGAAAAAGAGAGAAATTCTCTGCACAGGAGACAGAAGTGACACAGAGCAGCAAAAGGTCACTGAGCACAATGAGTTCAAACCCCTGGACTTGAAGTTTTAAAGGTTCCTGTGAAGAAACACAGAGGACTGAAGATTTCTATTCCATCATTGCCATAAACAAGCCAAAGGGGAATTCTTACACATTTTTTTTTACTTTGAAAGGATGAACTAAAAGGATTTGACATTTTCAGATATTTTGCTGTTGCTCCTTGATGGCAGGGACAAAAAATTATCTTGAGAAATGGGCAAGAGTTACCCAAATGGCAAGGGAGTGTTTCTTCCTTGCCAATAGATGTTGGGAGGGGATTTTTTTGTTTGCTTGTGGTTGTTTGCTCAGTGCTGAAGTCAGGCTCTTGGACAAGATGATCATTGCAGGTCTTTTCTGAAGTTAAAAAATCTTTCACTCTTCTTTAAAAAGTGTTTTTTTTTCTCTCTCTCTTTTGACCCAACTCACCAAAGTCAGTGTTTTTGCCTGTTTAATTGATGTGCTCACAGAGTTTCAAACATTCTTATTCCCTGGTTTTTCCCACAATACTTTACCAGGTGATGGCTTTGGCATCTCTCAGCACATTTGTTTTGCAAGTAGCCAGGTTATGTGAAATATTTAAGTCCTGACCAGAGATATTTAAGACCTGGGACAGAAAATCCTGTTAAATTTCAGCTTTGGAGTCTGGGAGGGATGGGGATTATGACTTTAACCCCTGAATTTGGAGAAATTTACAGCTGGGAATGCTTTAGCTCACATCATATCACAAATCAATGAAATAAACACTGACCTGGTCATAAGCTGATCTCTCAATTTCATTGCAAGTGTCATATCAGAATATTTAATGCTCTAATTTCTTTCATTTCACATTGTGAATCTGTTCTGAGTAATTCCAGAAACAGATTTGACCTGAGAAGTGGGCTGAAATGCTGCAGCTTTTGTGTTTAAAAATCCAATATTTTAAAAGCCTCATCCCTCAAGTACAGCTAAACAAAGCATTTTTTAAAAAAGATTGGAGGACAGAACAGAAAATGTTGATCCTCAATAGCCTTTCCTTGTATAGGAACAGCACTCTGAGGTTCCACATTCATTGTGCCATATTGATTCCCAGTGCCATTGCAGCTCACTAAATATTCCTCTCTCACTGCAGGCTCCCACATTTATGCTGTTTCTTTTCATTTTCTACATAATGGCTCAATTTATGATCCCACAGATGCTTTTGCCATTTTGTCTGGAGGCTGTGCCCTCGAGGGCACTGGTGAGAATCCACTCAGAGTGGCTGAGTGATGCTTGCACAATATCAACAGTGAATTATTTGACTTCAGCACAGAGCACAAGTTCTGTGCCCCAACTGGAGCTCTGCAATTCTGACCTCTCACAATATCAGTTTGCTTTCTCCTTGCATGATTCTGTGTCTGGTTATGGATTTAGTTCTGTGCTTGGAAGTTCATTGCCCCACCAGGAGTCCTGTCCATCAGCTTCCCATTGGCAGACCCACCAGAAAGATTTCACAGACATATATTTCAAGTTGTGCTTCAGAAGAAGAAAAAAGAAAAAAAAAAATGGGGACAGTGATGGTAATTATAAAAATGGATGATGACTGACAGGAAGAAAAAGTTTATTTGATTACCACAGCAAAGGGATCAGTTTGCTAATGAGAAGTGTGTCATTAGTAGTTTTCCATTCATGTCATTTGTAACATAAAAAATAAGAATTTATTCAGAACAAACATTTTCTTTTATCTTGCTAATCAAAGGACCTCTTGCCAAAGTAAAAATGACACTTGACATCTCAAAGCAAATGTAAAAATGGAGTGGAATGAAAACATTGCATATTCAGTTTGAATAGAAGAATTGCAAATGCTCAATTAAAAAAAAAAATAAAGCTAATTATTCTTAAGCAAAACATTCACATTTACAGATTATTGCCCTGAAGTCACCATACCATATGTGTAAAAAAAAGTCCTTTTTGCTTGACATCAGCTCTACCAATTCATGGGATGTGAGAAGTGTTTTCAGGGGTGGCTTCATTGTTCTGAACCCATTATCACATAATGGGACTTGTGTACTTTGGTAATTTAGTACCAGACTCTCAATGTCACAGAATGTCCCAGAGACAGTGATGGATGCTGAGGGGGATTTGGAAGAGCACCCAGCTTGCTGCAGGCACAGACAGAAAGAGGTTTTAGCTTGAGTTCCATTTGCCAGGTGACAGTTACAGCATCATGAAAAAATTGTTGGCCAGATTGACCCATCTGCCTTCTGGTCTTTGTTAGCTGCCAGAATAATGGGGGGATCTGGGCCAGGAGCTGTAACAGATTAGTTCCTTGCACTCTATCTTCTTGGCAGGCAGATGTTCTATTAATTAATTTTTTCTGTAGTAATTCATCACCGAATATTTAAGACTTGTGACTTGTGATTTGGAAAAGGAATACTCATTTTCCTGGTTCATGAGGCAGAAACAGAACAGGACCAGATGGTCCAATGTGGCAACACTGGATATCAGTGAAGAGCTAAATCTAGATGGTTTCAATCTGCAACAGATTGTTTAAAAACACTCTGTGAGTGTGTGTGCAGCTTCTCCTGGTTCCCAGAGCTCTGTAGCTCAGCCACAATAGCAATTATTGATCACAGCAGAATCAATTTGTATAAGCAATGGCAGCATCTACCTTTTGCTTAGTGCTGGCTTTCAGACCCAAATTCACAGGTAGTTTCTTCTAAGATAAGATTGATGAATTCATTTATGATAAATAATGGATGGAATGATTGATGATGGAAGCACTGCTGTTTCTGTGGAGCTGTTCATTTTGAATATAGGAGAAAACAGAACAATGAACCACAACATCCATTCCTACAGCTTGGAAACTGTCTTAATTCACAAAGTTCTTACAAAGTTCCACTGTGTAATATCATTAATTTTGTTAAATTTTCCTCTTCAACAAGTGTCAGTGGCTCAGCTGTTCTATCTGGGACAGTGGCCTTGACAGGAAAGATTTTTGGCATTCAGTCACTGGAAATCAGCAGAGCACATATTTACAGGTGATTTCATAGTTATTAAAATAACAATTAAACTCTTGATTTCATTGCATTATTTCTATACTAGCCACAGCACAATTTTTTTGATATCCAAGGTGGCTTTTCCTTCCTACACTAAAAAAATTAGAGCTGACATCTAATCAACCAGCAATCAAAAAGAATCATTTAGATAAAACCTGCCCATAAAAGGGTTCTTACATTTTACTCTTGATTAAAATTTGTCAATTGAGCTTGACATTATTTTAAGTTTTTTATTCTTTTTCTCATGCTTAGCCCAGACATCCCAAGAACCACTTTAGCTGCTGTAGTTTTCCAGTATTTTTCCCTCTTTTCTCCATCTCCCTTTCCCCTCAATGAAAGCTTTTTGAAGAAGTAGAAGCCTCCAAAGCCCCCAGAGGATTTATCAGCTGATTTCAAGTTGGAATAGAACCAAAAACATTATAAAGTACCATCATCTTAATTATGTTTAGCTTTTACATGAGTTTGTAGATTCTTTTGAAAAGAACTTATTCTCCAGCTGTGTTTTACTCTTCTAACCTGATATTAAATCTTTTCTCTTCTAATTTACTTTTAAAATTCAAATTCCTTCATCATTTTCTTCAGTTTGCAAATTTTAAATTGATTCTTGCTGGAACTGAGATGTAAAAGTTAATTGCTTGTCTGGGAGAAAAAACAAATGCTGAAAATGAAGTCATATGATGGATTTAGTTTGTGGAAGTTAATTCACATTGCTGCTTACTTTTCCATAACCAGAAGTTGATTTTACCTACAGAGCCCAGGAACAGGTAATATCTCCAAACCATTATGCATTTTTCCATGGTTTTTATGTCTTTTCTCTCTTTATCCAGATTGAGTTATTATAATATTTTTAAACACAACAGAAGCCACCCAAGAATGATTTGATTATTTTATTCTGATTTATACAAACTATGTACATGTCTAAACACAGCACCCCAGCCTTGCAATCCTGCCTGGAAAACTTTCCTGATGGATGTGGTGAGCCCTTGGGTTGGCCTGCCTTGCTCTCTGCTAATCTGCATGGTAAATATTTGGTAAATATTTCCAAATTTGGGGATTCAATTATGAGATCTTAAAGTGAAGTTATGCCTGCAGAATAACCTGTAGGAACAACAGGAGCCAAAGCTCCTGCTCTGCCTCCTGAATCTTGGGTGCTCTGTGTGCTCCCCTTTGAGTGGAAACTTTTTCTCTGTGAGATGCTTCAAGGTGCTTCATTATTAAATGTGGCTCGTTCTGTCACCTGGATTTGCAAAGTTTCAGTCATTTGGCTGATTTGTTCTGCCTCTCCCAGATCCAGAGCAGTTGTGCTGCACAGAGAAATGTCTCTGCTGGAAATGCAACACCCAAATTAAGGTGCAAGGAGCAAGAGACTCTTCTCATAGGAGTGGAAAATTATCCTGGAAGGAATGTTTCCATTCGAATCTTAGATACTTGCAATGTTCAGAGATTGCCAGAAATGAAGTTTGGTCTGAACAGAACAGAGAATTCATTCAGCTAAAGAGAAATATAACATGTGCATAAACACAGCTTGATTAAATATGATCATATATCTGTGAATCTTTGCTTTCCACTCCTTTTTTCCATTTCCTTCCTCCTTATATGTCTTCCAAACAATTCTCTTTCTAGCTAATTTTTTTAAAAAAATCTTTGTGTTACTCTGATTAGTACTAAAAGTGGTTTAGTCTTCAATGTAGTCAAATTAGGACTAGATCCATCTCAAATGGGTAGGAAGGTCACTAGAAGGATTTAGATTCTCATTTTCATTGCTACTTATGCACAGACTTGAAATTTTGTTTGTTAAACAGCTAGAGTGGAAAAAAAAAATCACAGGCTACACAAGAAAACTGTTGAAACTTCTCCCTAAATCCATCCCTTCCTGGAATAAAGTCTTTTGGTAATTGAGACTGAAACTATGTTTCTCAAAGGCCAAATTTCATTTAAAGTGAAAACTCTAAATAACTCCAGGGAGAAAAAAAAATAGTGTGATTTAAAAAGATTGCAGAACAACTACACAAAAGTAAATTTGACATTGTCTTAGTTGCACAAAACTATGTTATTTTAAGAGAAGGAGAGAGACTGATGTCGTGCACTCCATTATATTTTCACAATAAGGTAATGCAAGCAATTGAAAATATTGCAAGGAAAGGAGAATAATTTTTCAGAAGTGATTTCAGGAACTCCCTTGGATTCACAAGTTAGGATTTTGCTGTAATAAGTGATAATACAAAATACATTATTCTGTGGCAGCAATACTGCCAGAGCACTTCCACAAAGACATTAATAGGATTTTTGAACTCTTTCATGCCCAAAAACAATGGCTGGAGTCTGAGATTTACTCTGTGAGCTTATAAAAATGTGTGTAAAATAGCCCCTAAACCTTTCTAGCACCATATCCCCAAGCATCACACACTTCCTTGTACTGTATTAATTCACTTTAAATTACATTGTCTTTGGGACAAAAAAAAAAAAAAAAAAAAAAAGACATGCCATGTGGAGATGATTAAAACTTTAGGCAAGTGATGTCCCTCCTCAGGCAGTGACCTTATCCTGCTGCTCATACTGGATATATTTATATTTACACACACTTCTTTGTCTACAGAGGAGGTTTTAAAATGTGTGGAGTGTTTTGAATGCAAGCAAGTCGAAAATTACTTTTTTATTAAAATATATTTGGCTGATTTAAGTGTAATCTATCAAATTGTTATATTTTTTTCAGCTGCTCAACCACTTAATCTTCTTCTAAGGCATATTAAAATTTATGTTAACAGGGGCTCTCCTTAAAGTGCAGTATGCTAAAACTTGCTCCTGATAAAAGACCAGTCCATAGGTTCTAATCAGAACCAATAAAAAGCCCCTGATATGATTTAATTTAATTGACTGAACACATTTGAGTTGTTTTTATGAATTTATTGTGAATCATAACTGGGTTTAAGTGGTTATTCCTGATGGCTCAGCAGAGTTTTCAGGACACCTGAAATGAGCCCATTTCACAGACTGGCATAAGGAAATCTCGTTCTTCACTTTTCCTAAACATAAAACTTTGGTGTTTCTTCTGAAACTCAGGATAACAACTTGTTCTTACAAAGTGAGGGCTGAGATTTTTGTCTCTGCTAGAAAATAATTGCAGAAGTAACCCAAGTGTTGATGCATTGCTGCCTAATATCCCTCTTGCATTGATTAGCCCTTAGCACTCCTGTCACAGGTGTGATAATTGAGTCGAACTATTGAACATTTTTGCCTAACTGCTTGTTTCCTTCACCTCTCCCATTTTATCTCTCTCAATGCTGACAATTTCTGGTTTAATTTTTCCTGCTATTTCTACAAAATCTTCCCAAGTTATAATTTTCCCAAAGCTTTTCTGGAATCAAAGTTATTGTTAAATGCTCTAAGAGCAGAGCCCCTCCAAAAGAATTTTGTATGTAACCATCCAAGAATGCAACTCTGGAACAAATTCAAAGTTTTTTATCTCATGTTACCTGTTTATTCAAAGGTTATTTTAATTTTATTTTCTTGACTCTTATATTCTGTCTGGCTTTGAGCAAAATCTGACAAAGACAAAAAAATATTTCTTACAGCTCTAACAGCAATGTCAGGAGGAACAGGATTAACCCTGCAGGTAATTAGCTGATTAAAGAGCCACAATTTCTTTTGGACACTCAGTGTCCAAATTTTTTTTTTTTTTTTTCAGAATATCTGCTTTAAGGCCTTCTGGTGCTACAAGGTTTAGGAACCAGCCATGGAAATAATTTGAGCTCTAAGAAACTGATTGACTGTTCTGTAAGCACAGCTGGCAGCCAGTCTGTGCACTTGGTCACCACTGCCCTGGCATTCAGGGCAGGAAAAATGCAATTGTTGCAAAGGGAGCCCTTCCAAATATTTATATTTTTGTCCAGACTAGTTTATTTTCCAGGAGGATGGCAAAGTTGAAAATGCTTCTAATTTTAGGTCAAATGTAATAACTGCTCCTTGCACTAACCTTTGGAATTAAGGCACTGCAAACATTCGGTCAAGAAAAATGATTGGATAAGGATGTTAATAAAATAATATTAATTCTTTTCATGAAGGCTTGGTAAAATCATTAAAACTTCATTTTATGTGACCAATACTGTAATGAAAACAGAATTGACCAAGTTCAGAACACAGCATTGTGGCAGGGAATATTAAAATGGGACAGAACAGGAAATGTTCTTCATTAAAGTTCTCTCCAAAACATTGGCTCTTATTAAGTAATCTTGATCATGGGCATAAGACTTGTCATTCCAAATTAAAAAAAAAAAAAAAAAAAAAAAGTAGCTTTTAGTCAAATATTCTCTTTATAAGAAATGTAGGCAATTTAAGAAAAACAGCTAAAATATCATAGATTTTTTTGAAATTTCATAACTATTCAAAACCTATTTTCCTTCTATCAAAGTATGATCAAATTATATCTTCATTGATTCATATCTTCATTTGTTCATTGATTCAGATTTTTTTTCACTCTCTCTAGGGGACATGTGCAGATGCTATTTCACTCGTGTTTCTAGTCCATATTTAAAACATTAATTATTTCTGCCTGAGTTAGATCACATAACACTGAGATAACTTGAATTGAATTAGGAAAAATACATAAAGTTAACTTGCCAAAGCTCATTCTAACAAAGGGGGGAAAAAAAAGGTGGAGGGGAATTCATCCTGGCAATACAAGCAGTTTTATTTCATGGGGTTATTTTAGCAATAGAATGTGTAACTTCCAGTTAACAGACATTGTATTCCAGCAGTTTATTTTCATTAATATTATTATTATATTATCCAGTTATAGACTCACAGTGTCAGGTACAGCATCTCTTGTTCTCTGTCATTTTTAATTCATGCTGATTGATTTGTTTAATGCCAATAAAAAGTATTGCACCTTTGAGTTGGTTATAATTAAGATGCAATGCATTCTTAATGTATCTCCTTAAGTACAGCTGGTTCCAAAATCAATATGGCCTCTTAAGTAAAGAATCCAGGCTATTTGTTATTCTCTCTAGAAATTCATATTACTGAAAAGTGTCTGTGATCAGCTAAGAGGGACTTCTAAAAATATTCATTTTGCAGCTATGACTTTATCCAAAATCTTTGTCTTGTAGATGATTGTCCTGAGGATCTGGTTTTTTTTGCCATTGCAAAAGTTTATTTTCACTTTCAGCTGCCAATGAGCCAAATAGAGCAATAACAGGAATGGGATATCATTGACATGGACCAGTTGTTGAATAGGAAATAATTCCTTTTTTTCAGTAAAATGATCTTTCCTATGATGATCATTGCTGATTGTCTTTCAAATAGGTCTGGTTTTGTTCACAGGCAACTCCTCTGAGACTGCAAAAACAAAAGTGGACCTAGCTGTAAGTAATTTTCTGCATTTCATCTTCCTTCACTTGCAGAAATATCCATGGAATATTAACAGGGAATCTTTACACCACTGTTGTCTTTACTGAGCAATTTGATGATCTTTTTATGGTCTCTATGAAAGATACTAATTAAGATGTCAAATAATACATTTACAAGTCTTTGTTTCCCTTAAATATGAGGGTCAAAAAACAACATTAATTAAAATAACCTTCAAGCATAGAAGATTTTCCATTTAAAATTCAAAAAGGTGACTTTTTAACCCATTTTCATTAGAAGTGAAGCATTTTATTTCTGTTTAGATATAAAAATAAATAAGGTGCATTACTAAATATGAAGTAGGAATTCTTTAAGTGAGGGGTTAATTTTTGCTTGGAGAAGAATGTTTGCTTAAAATTGAATCTGAATACTTGGTTCACTTACTCAGGGGTGAAATGGTCAAACCACAGTGGAAAATGCAGCTTGTATTGTAAAGAATCCACAGTAACCCACTGCAGCTCAGAATGTGACAGGTGGATTTAGAGAGTTTTTAATAAAAAAAAGAGAGGAAATACTTCAATTTTCTCATTTCCACAGTCTTTAGTTCCCTCCATTTATTCTACTTGCTTACACAGCAGTACAGAATAATCACTGTACCATCATTAAAAAAAAACCCAAAGCATTTATTTTTATTTCTTGATGAAATAAAATATCAGGGTCATTCAGATCTGTTAAAAACTGGTCAAAATATAATCTGGGAATTTTTATCAAGTTATATAATTCTGGACTGCAAAAGACAAAGATGAGCTTGTTCCTCTTCAAACCTGTGTGCATCAGCAGTGAGAATCAAAAATTTGTATTCCCCAATCACTCAGCAAGAATTGTGCCATTGCAGAAAAAATTGTTGAACCATGATGATAAAAGTAAATATTGGAAACTGTTGATTTTTCTTCCCTACTTCATTGGGACTCTTGCAGCCTCTCCCATAATCACACACCTTCCTCAAAATGTGGACAATGAAATCTGAGCTTTTAATAAGAATTCCACCCTCTGCACCATGTTGCAATAAAAAGTTCAACTGACCATTTCACCTATTTAGTTTCACTTTTATCTTTATGTACATAGATGCATTTGGGTTTGCTGTTTAACTGGATTTTAATACACACGTGATAAAAGGTATTGATTACAGTGAGAGAGAAAATTGCTTTGCAAATAAAGGATTCCTGATTCTCTTCTCCCAAGAGATAAACACCCATCTGTTACTGCATGAAAAAAAAGGAGGCAATTACAGAGTTAATGCTCTGAAAAACTTGTTAGTTTGTTGTACCATTAAAGGTGGTTGTAAAAAAGTGTAAAAAAGTGTTGTCTGCAAACGATAATGTGGCTTTGATGATAAGCAATGATGAATGATAAGCACTTGGTGTAATTTACATTTTAAGTATACAGAGTAAGAAAGAACATCCCTCAGAGTCATGCACATCCCAGATCTTCACATGTGCTGAGTGTGATCCCCACTGCAATTAAAACACCTCGAGGCTGTTAAGGGAAAGTGTTCCAAGGCATTTCCTGCAGTGACAGATCCTGAGCTCTTGGTCTGATATTTGCTGGCTCAGGGTTTCACACCACTTCAGTGTAGTTTCCCATTTTCTTGAGCTTTTTTTGTGGATCTCAGTTTTCCCTGGAGCCCTGGTGCTGTTTGTGAAGCTCCTCACTGCTGTGTTTGATGTTCATTCTCTGCTGCTGTAACTCTGTGTTACAACTTCACTTCATCCAGAGAATGGTTTTCCCACCTGAGTAGGAGATCTTCATCCAGGAGCTGAAGAGAATTAAAATGCCATAAGTCAAGTTGAGTCTGTCCTGGAAGCTTTGTCTGTCTTGTCTTACAGACCTTGCTGAGTCTGAGTCAAAATTAGAATCAAAGGCCAGCTTATAACAACTACAGCATGTCAGGAACACTATTCCAGGTAAAATTAAAATTACTAAATTCTTTATTCCATAAACAACTCTTCATCCATCCCCTTCAGAGAAATAATACAGGAATAGCCAAGACTGGTTCATTTAGTGAGTGGGACCAAAGAAACTTGTGTTTGATGGTAAAAATGCCCCCAGATGTTTGCAATCAGTATTTCTCATAAGGACCCAGGGGCTGTAGCAGCAAAGGCAGAGTCTGTGGCCAAAGCAAAGAGCAAAAGTGATTTTTCTGCATCCAGCAGAGCTGTTGATAGCTTAAAAATTAAATGAGTGTTTGAGTGTTCACCCCAGAAGGAATCATTCCTGTGCCATGGTATGAAACTTGTGTGGCCATTCCCAGGGTGGCTGCCATCCTCCCCAAAGCTGAGCTGGTGCTGAGACAGGAAACCTCTCCAGAGAATTGGGCATCATATGGTAAAGACTACATATTAATTATTATTTTTAGCTCCTTTTTAGCCAGTTATGTAAATGATGAAGGGCTAAACTCCCCTGAATTATCAGCTTTCCTTATGCAGAACAGTTGCATTTTGCCCTCATTTTAAATTAAGCTGCTAATGTGTTTATGACATTGATAATGGGTTACTTCACTAAATGCATCATTATGAATCTGTGAAACATTCTTCTGTTTGGAGTTACACAAAGAAAAAGTCCTGACAGAGAGGTTATAAACAGGCTCAATTACTGGCAGCCTTTTTTTACAAATGAACAAGTTACAGTTTTGGAAGAGCAGAATTTGTGCCAGAAAAACAGATTTTGATAACTGAGCCTGTCAGGAACACACTGAAGGTCAGCATATCTGTGGATGAGACCTACTGTAGAGCAAACAATTTACTGGATGATTCAGCAACCTCTCTAGAGGAGTACATCATTCATCATTGTTATAACAACTGAGAGGCAAAAATGTGATTAATTTCTTTCTTCTGTTCTGAAGTTTGGGAAGCATACATCAATTTCTGTGTTCATCAGATAACTCATTTCTGAAATAGATCCAAAGCCAAAAAATCCAAAGCACTTAATAGGAGTATAATTTTAAAGTTGTCTGCCAATTTAGGGTGGGCTTTTTATTCATTCTTTCATAATATAGTGTGAATGCTCAGTATTTCATTGATTATATCATGTAAAACATGTAAATCCACTTAATCTCTGCCAAGTGAAAGGTTTGCAAAGCACACAGGAAAATTTGTCCCATCCTACCATCAACCAATTTTTGACAGTGGCATAAAATAAATGTGGTGTTGGCCACATTCCAGTTGCACAAAATCCAGGCTGTGCTGGGGCTGAGAGGAGCACATTGTCAATGAATACCCTTATGGATAAAATTATTATTAATATTATTATTATAAGTAGAAGTAATAGTAGTAGCAGTAGTAGTAGCAATAATAATAATAAAAACAATAATAATAATAATGATAATACTTCTCTTAGGCAAGTTGGCACTCCTATATCTTCTGACTCTCAGATAGCTAATTTTCAATATTTTGCTTTTCAAAACAAATTCCCCTTTATCATCAATGTTTTTTTTCTCCACATTTTTGCATCATTTTTGTATCATTTTGCCAGATGCAGCTTAATTCCTGTCAAATAATAATAGCTTAGGTGCAGACAGTATCTACAAAGTTGTACCAGGACTCTTTATTAGTTATTAATTAATTGCTTCTGTAAGATCAGTTTCTAGAAGAACAGTTAAGATTTTATTTCTTCCTTTCCTTAATGCACTGTGTAACTTTGTGGTCTTCAGATTTTGGGAATGGGAAGGTCTTAGCTCATTTCTAAGAACTTCTTGCCATTTTTATTAGTGCTCCATAAAGTAGTTTTTATTATTTTCATATAAAACAAAACAAGTTTTAACATATAATTATAAAATCTAGGAACTTATCACAAAGTAATTTTGTAATTGGGCTGCAGGGGAGATTAAAACTGAGATCTGCATTAGAGCTGACAATTTGGCAATCAGATTTGGTATAACAGGAAACATGACCTGAATCCATCACAGAGAATTAAGAAACTATAAATTATTCACTTGTGTCCTTCATGTTTCTAAAAAAAATTTCTATTATTTACAGTCTTATCCTTATTATTTTATATGTTCAGAGAAGTAGAAATTAAACAAACCTACCATATGTACAATTTCTTAAGTAAAATTCTTCCAAAGCAGAAATAAAAATCCTAAATAATTTCAGAATGGAGTATGACCAAATGCATTCTTGGTTTTGAAATTATTTTTTTTTTGTTATATGTAAATTTAGATTCTTACCTGTAGGATCTGCATGATTAGAAGTACTTCTGATTAGGCATACTTTCAATTCTTGGATTTTAAACATGGCCCACTGATTTTCTGCATTTTCTGAAGTCTAGTAAAAATCTAAATGTTAATTCAACATATTTTCTGATTAAGAGAGACTGAAAAATTATCTTGACACTTTCCATAGCTATTTAATATTAAAAAACCCAGAGTCTGAGCCATCCTTCTATCTTCATGCACTGAGCAGTCCCTAAAAAATAAAGAGCAGAAGCCAAATTCACAGAATTAGGAATTCTGCATAAATCCAAACCACTTCTCTTTGTCTGTTTGTTTCTTAAATGAAAACCAAAATAACTTTAGGCAGAAAATTACATTTAAATGAAAAGTACCTTTCATTTGGTACAGAATGTTTCAGAGTGGTGCTCAGTGTTCCACATCCAAACATCTTCTCACAAAGCAGCTAGCAAAATGTATCAACTCTTTTAAGTACCTCTAGATTGTAGGACAGCTGTTCAAGAACTTCAAATCTATTAAAAATTCAAATCTTTCCCATGTGGGTGATAAAGCAGCTGACAATTGCATAAATACATCAGCACAGGCCATAAGCAATGACTCTTTGCCTCATTATTTACCTTTCATCTTGCACAAAATCTGTTACAGTTCCTGTAATTCAGTTTAATTCCATCAAGTATAAAACTTTGTATCACCATCTCTCTCCTATTGAATATTTTACCCTGAAGGTTTACAAATCTCTCTGACTCATGGCTGGTTTTTCATGCATTGTCAGGTCTTAAGGCAGAAAAAAAAAAAAAAAATTACTATTTGGTTTCAGCCTTTTTGTAATTAATGTGGGCATGTGGTGAATGGTAAAAATCCCACAGTCACTGGCATTTTTCTGTTCCAGTTTAAATGAGTTGATTAATAAGGAACCATTCTTCAATCCTGTATAAATTCATCTTGGAAAAAATGGGTTTCAGCATTTCACAACTCTGCTTTTTAAAAGAACTGACTACAGCACGAGTTTCTGATTTTCTATTTATTTATCACTTGCAAAGATTAAAGAGATTGTAAAAAACTACATATAACACAAATAGAGACATTCTCATGGAAAATCTAATAATTTGATTTGATAATTTGAAAATTATAATTAAATAATTAAAGCTACAAAACCAAGCCAAAGCAGAAATGTGAACTATTCAAATGGATTTGCCTGTGTGTGCTGGACTCTTGGGTAGGAAGGAAAGGTTCCTGTATCCTCTTCACAGGTAGGAATGAGTATAAATGTCAGAGGAAAACATTTTTCACTCTAAAATTGATGTTTTTTGGTAATTAACTAAAGGGTGCCATCATTGTAGCACACCAAGCATGAAAATCTCTACCAGGAATTGCCTAAAGTGGGGAGGGGATTGAGCAGTCCAAATAAAATCCTGAAAAACACATTTTGAAGAAACACTTATTGAAAGCTGACAGCCTGATCTCAGGTCAGGCAGGATGTTTCAAGCACAGGAAATTTTAGGACTCCTGGTTAAGCCACCCCTGGTTTTTGTTTGTTTGTTTTTCAGGCTCTGAGTGTTCAGCTCCTGGCTGAAAAACCACTTTGCCCTGGCCAGGATGTGATGGGAAGAGCAGAGCTCCTGGGCAGAAGAGGAGTGGGAAAAGTTCAGGTGAACAGGGAAAAATAATTCAGAATTTTTACATATTTTCAGCTTTTCATTCCTCTGTGGTGTCGTGGCTGGATGCAGGTGCTGCACCCACTCAGCCTTTGTGCAGCCTTGAGAAATATCAGAGGGCCACAGCTCTTTCCAGGACTGAGGTATTTGTTAGAAATTATTCCTTTTTCATGTTTTATTGCTCTTAAAGGATGTTTGTTATTGACTTGATGCATGTATCTGTTCACATTGCACAAAAATGGTGCATTTGGAACTGACTACAGCCTATAGAATGGCTTCTAATACATTTGTGTTGTTAATTTGTTAGAAAAATCACTTTTAATTTGCTTTTGAAACTCTTGTAAGTATTTAGAATTACAAACAGAAAGAAGATGATAAATCATTTTAAAATACAAATACCAAACAACAATATAATGCCAAGATATTTAAGGAAACAGAAGTGGTTATTACCCAAAACCACATATTCTTTACTATTTTTGTTTGGCTGGTTATTTAGTATTTAGTATTTAGTATTATTTATTTAGTAATAAATGTTATTTAGTAATAACACTTTCAAAAAAGGAAGAAGGAAAGACAGAATGCCTGAGTAGTATTAATGCTAATACTCAGCTTGTAAATTATCCAAATAATTTTTTAAAAATGCAATGTTTTCATGTGAATGTTGTCATAAGTCCTGCCTCCTCTCTCCCTCTCTGTTGGTCTCCAAGATTAATAAAGGTAAATCTGAGCTGAAAGTTATAAATAAAATGTATTTATGCATTCAGGTGCTTAGGGAAGGACTTTGGAGCCTGGGGAGATAAATCTGTCCCTGTTGCTGCCACACTCCTGCAGTGATGACTCTGCCCTGAGACATTTCAGAACTCTTATTTTGGGGCTGTCACCTCCCAGCACCATCCATTCCTCTTTATGTGGAGGATATTTAGGTCATCTCATTTTCACCCACACTTTATTTCCCAGCTGAAGCCTGGGAAGGTAATGGTGCATCCCTCCAAATGGCTCGTTAATGGTGGAATGAATTCACCTGCTAATTAAGGCCCTGACATTTGTGAGTGCAACTGGGTTTTCAGAAAACCTCTGAAACTTGAAGGGGAAAAAAAACTCCCCAGTCTTTCTCTCTAGCTCACTTTCTAGGACAAATATATGTGTTGCAGTTCCTAAGTGGAATCAGTTTATGGCATCACTGAAATGTCTCCACAGCACCCAGCTGTGAGAGCTGAAAGCAGAACTCCCCTGGGCACCAGGGCTGTGTGAAATAGCTGATTTCTGCTCTCACTACTTCTATTTGTTGTCTCTCCTACCTGTTCCATTCAGAGCTGGATGGACATTACCCAGATCTGCTGGATTTCTGCTCTATTAGAGCCTGCAGGAGATACAGCAAATCCCCCCAAGGCTCCCAGGAGGGTTTTCCACTAGAAATGCTTTTAGAAATATCATGCTCAGGATGTTTTCATGCAATTGTCAAAGGAGGAAGAATTCTGAGTAAGATATTTGATAAGATTTCAATCTGAATTCTTTAAGACACCTTAGCATATTCTTCATGTTGCTAACAGTAATATCACAGAAAAAAAAAAAAAAAAAATTGTATTTCTCTGCTCCTGCTTCTCATTGGTGGTACCAAAACTTCAGTACATTTGTAAGTTCCTCTCTCACTTTCCTGTACCCTGGGTTTATGAATCTATTTATCAGTTTATTGTTTGCTCAGCTCCCTTGTACAAAGGAACTGACAGTTCTATCACACAAACTGCTTCTTCAAACCATCTTTACTCTTCAATCTGTGAGTGTGTTAGAAAGCCAAGTGTGAGCCTTTCAGGCTTCTTGTCTTTTCTCCCTTCTCCTGACCAAAGTGAAAGCACGAGGGCCCTTTTGCCCATGGTACATTTTATTTATCCAGGTGTTGTGCAGTCCTGTGACAAATGCCCTGTCACCCATTGAGATGACAGCAGGGCTGGTGCTGCTTTGCAGTTTGACAAGGTGTGCACAAAAGTGTCTCTTCCATCACCACCAAGTCCATGCATATTATTCTTTTTCGGTGCAAAATATCCACTTGAATGCTGTTTCCAAAAGGCTTTTGAAATACAGTGGTGTTTGAGGGATTTGACAAGGGAGAATTTGCTTTTTATTGTGGGCAAAATAGTGTTTTTCTCTTCAGCATCCATAAACATGGGACACCGAGGAACAGAGTTGTTGGTTACCTGTTCTTGAAGTCAAATAATGTCAGTCTGGGATGTTTTCCTGCTTGTTTTGCACCCTCTGAGGCCTGAGTAGCTTCAGAAGAATTATAGCCTTGAGATCAAAGGTTAACAATTTTAATTCTTAAAGCGTAGGTCGTCATTGGAGACATTTTGCTTTTGGATTTTACCTTAGAGAAAAATTTAAATTCCTTTAAATAATGCAACACTAATTCTCTTTCATTCACAATGTTATTGCTTTATTTTTACAAGTATATTTTAGGATATTCAGTGATCTAAGGCAGAAAAGGATACTTAAAAGCTGGAAAAGGGAATCACAATGAATTGAAGGGCATTGACTCTCACATATCTTTGATAATATTACTTTTATCCTTTCTGCATTCATCTTTTATTCTCTGGTTCAACTTGACTGGTAATGACGCAATTACCAGTGTAAGATGCAATCCTTGAAAATACAGGGTTACAAAAATGGGTCCATTTAATGATTAGGTTAAAGCTGATATAAAAAAAAAATCAGTGTTTTAATATCCTGTAAGAGCAATTAAAATCTGTATTAACATTAGCCCTGGTAGAAAGAGTTTCAGAATTATTTCTCGTCCACATTAATGAGCCTTTATTATAGAAACCCTGAGGTATTTTATATCTCACATGGAAGAATATAATTAGACACAAATTGATAGGCCTGTGCCTGGTACAAAATTAGAATTTATAGCAGATGATTGTGAACCTGTTGTCTGCCTAGTTTTACCCCTAGCAAATGCATCTGCAAGCAGTGTAACTAATCCCCCAGAATAATCTGCAACCAATCTGCACAGCATTTCCCATTTCCTGCTACACAAACCATCCCAGAGCCAGGCAGGTGCAATCCTTTCCCAGTTTTACTAAACACTATTGAACACCTAATGACCTTGACAAAATTATCTGCATTAGGGCTGTGAGTGCTCCTCTCCATCTTAGTGATGACTCCGTGTAGCAAAGCAAGACTTTCAGTAATGAAAACCCATAAAAACTATTTCTGTGTGTTTTCCTAGCTCCCCTATTGCCCTACATATTCTATTTAATTGTGTTTAGCATCAGTTAAGTAATTTTGTGCTTATTATGGTGCAGTATTCAATTCAGCTTCCTTCCTGAGAATAAAAATAGTATGAGGCAATAATGCATTGTCTTACATGTATCTGAGTTATAGATAGAAGCAGAATTATGAATCTGCTACAATAAAGTTCTTGAAGTGTCTGGAAAATACAAATTGCCTTTAGCTAAAAGGTCTAAAAGTACTCACAAGAGTTTATTTTGGGAGCTGTATGGTACAACTAGCAGGAAATGCTGGATGATGGTGGATACAAATCTCAGCCTCTTCCTGAAACAATGGTTCGTGGGGAAAATTATTCATGCCTGCCTTGAAAATATAACCCCAGCCTGACAGTGTTTCATAGCTCATTAGCTCCTGTGATACTCTGAGAACAGAAGAATGAGCGTGGGTAAAATGTTGTGTACAAAAATGGCCCCCACTGCTTTTTTTCATCCTCTTTCTCAGCTGTCAAGTCATGGTGGAGATGTTCAGATTATGTTTAATAGATGAATGTTCTCCCTACCCTGGAAAAAAATCTGAGTGCTTGGATCTGAATGTTGAATTATTAGGTGTACATAAGGTATAGGATCAGGAATTCAGCAGAAATTGCCTTCTGAAAACTCTGACTTCAGAAAAAAAAAAAATTCTGATAAAATTCCATTCAGTGGAAATCTCCCTTGCTTAGGTTTGAGGCACTGTTTCTTGCTTATTGTCTCCCTGACAGCACTATTAGCAAAAAAAAAATACCATTCTGAACTGGCTGTAATGGATTTGACATCCCAGCAAAGGCTCCAGAAGGGACCCAGATGCAACTGCAGGCAGAGAGGAGCTGCTGCTCTGCAGGCTTGGAGAAGGTCACCAGAGGAACAACACAGCAAACACCTCCTAAAGAATGTAAAAACACCTCCACAAAGAATGTAAAAACACCTCCACAAAGAATGTAAAACCCCATTTGATCAGGTACCTCTTTATTCTGTCATGTATTATCTGCAGCTAGGGAGAGAGGGGGAGAGATGGCACGTTACAGCTGTTGGACAGATGGGCAAATTAAGGGTGATATTTCTGTGTGCTACAGGGCTGTGCAGGCTCCTCAGCCTTTCCTGACTGCTTAAATGTGCTTTTCATTACAGATCCTGACACAAATCTTCATGTTTATGCCTAAAATACATTTTTCTTCCTTACCTTAGAGCATCACCAGCCTTTCTCCTTTCACAAGCATTTAAAAGGTCATTCAGTGTCATGTTTTAACCTCTGGAAGTGGGAAAGCCTCAGAACAGCAGTGTTTCTTTGGAAATAAGGATTCCTGAAACCCTCTCTGTTTTTATTTTTTTTTTTTTTTGCCTTTCTCTTGAGACAAAAGCACACAACAGACTGAGATTTGAGGTCCTGCTAGGAGGAAAGTGGCATTTGAGTGGCATTAAGTGCTTCTCTTTTAGCACGTCAGTGCTGAGTCCCCATTAATTAAAAAAAAAAAAAAAACACCAAAGTTTATTTACAGACTAACATTTTATATGTATTTCAACTGAACAGAGAAAATCCTATAAACATCCCTCTGACTTATTTTTCTTCTGTTTGATCTGGTTAAAGCAGAATTCATATTTGACAGTAATCACAGGAGATAAGGTTGTCAAACAACTGGCATTACATTTCAACTCTTGCTTAGATAACTAAATAGACATTTTTCAGTTAATTTTGATTTTAATTTAATTTTATGTCAAAAATGTGGGAAACTTTGGGTATATGAAACAGCAAGTATTCAAACCTAGCAGTATCAAAGTTTAAACATAGATTTTTACATATTTGTCAACTTTTCCCTATGGGGGAGCAGCAGGATAAAATCTGTTATTTGCCACAGAGCCCTAAATCTCAAACAATCAAGTTCCCTTTGCCCCAGAAAATGAGGGGGGTTGAGCATCCTGATAAAGCTCTGGAATATTTCAGATAAAGAATTATATTAAAACCATACATTCAAGCAATCACTGGTTCTTGATCACACTTTTTAAAAGCCAAAAATTGACAGTTCAGTGCCAAGGCAGCTCACAGGGAGTTTTATTTTGAGTTTTCTTGTTGTTATTGGCGTCTCCCTGGTATTTTTGGAGATGAAAAACAAAACATACACAATAATCTTCATAAGGTTTAGATTAGAGCTCTATAAACAATTATGAAGTTAGATGGAACATTCTGGGATAAGCTGCTTTTGCCTGCCCATTGCTAATCACTGTGTAATTCCTGTGCTGTAAGGAGTGAGGAGAGAATTTACAGTGCTAACAATTAATCTCTTTAGCCCAGCTGATGAAACAAAGTAAAATATTTATGAGAGAGAAAGTAGATTTCCCCTTTCAGTGTTTACCTTCATGTTTGCTTAAATAAACTCCTACTCCCTTAAGACATGGTGACATTTCTGACTAAGCTGAAGCTATTGATCATGGAATTAAAGTTTATATCAAATATTTTAAGATAGAATGGAAAGTCAATATTAAGTACAATTTAATTCCAATAAGTAGATTACAAATATGGTTGTTTTTAATAAATCATCAAACACTAACAGCTAGATTTAGGTAATACTTTTTTAATTTATCTGAAGATCTCTTTTGCTTAGCTCCTTTAATGACAACTAACTTCATTTATCAAGCAGAAAGACAAAAGATCCAAAATCATAAAATAAATCTCTCTTGTACTTCCAGGACTCAATATCTCATGGTCATATTTGATGTGTCCATACAAAAAGAAAGACAATAAAAGAAAATAATAAAAAACTACACAAAAATTAGAAGGCATCTTATTCATACAATGCCATTTCTTTTTCCTGTTTTGGATTCCACATAATTTAATTTGAATTCCTCTGGTAGCAATAGAAGACATACTAGGCATAGGAAAAATTAAAGTGTTTTTTTTTTTCTTTCTGCTTCTGAAATGTCATATTCTATTTAATATTTCAATATTTACAAATCCTAAATCGTGGGACTTAAATTGCCCCTTAAATGCTGTTGCATTTCAAGTCCTTTCATAAGAAAATTGAAAGTTAGAGTTGTTCAAAGGGGTTGAAATGTGCACTGGTCTCTGTCTGTGATCGTTGATGGGAATGGGGCAGCCAAAGGTTCTCAGAGCTCCATTTTGAATTTTGGGATAGTGAGAAATGGGATTACAGTTCTGGAGTTCTCTCCAATCCTTATTAATTGCTGCTAGGTGCTTATAATCCATCTTCAGAGCTTGCACAAAGGTTTTTTGTCAAAATAGGACATGCAGCCCCCAGAGAGAAGCATCTTTGTACAGAAGATGTTTTGCAGAGGAGTTATGCAAATCCATACAAGAATTTTAACCCAAAGAGGAACTTTAGTACTGTAATTATATGAAGTCAGTTTAAAAATACCTAATTTTGTGATGGTTCCAGAGCAGCAAAAACAAGCTTTGCCCCTAAAGCAACAAGGGAATTAATTGAAGGAATTCTCAGTAATTTGCTTATCACTCTGTGAGTTCAAATACATGGACCCAGTTCAAGTTAATTCAGTCATGGCTGTGGGAAAAATGCCTATTTATTTCTCTCTCCCAACAGCTTTCATGTGAAATGGGTTTTTTCCTTCTTTCCACCTTATTAAAAGCCTTTCATCTCCTAAAATCAATGCAGCTATCACCTGGGAATTGTTTGGCTTAAGTCAGGGTTTCTTTATAAGTTTTGCACACAGTCTTTTATGTGTTCCCTTCTTAAAATTAATTTCATTTGTTTTGCTCATATAATATTTCACTCTGGAATATTTTTGTTACCTGTTTGACAGATGGACTGCCAGATTTATCTGTGCACATGTATAAACAGCTGACCTGGGCAAAAAAGTCTTATCTTGTCCTTTCTGCCCATCAAATATCTGTTTTTTTTCCATCTTCCCATTGTTCTCACTGGAAATTGCTCAGGATGGAGGATGGATGTCATGGCTGGCCAGTACACATAGCTGGATTTAAGATCCACTTGTCTTCTTCCACTGCAAAAGTTAATTTATATCTTCTACTCCTTGTAGTCACTGATTTATAAAAAGCTCCCAGGACCTTTTGTCTTTTTCATCTCTTCTTTTCAAGTTTTTAATAATTGAATAATTGTTGAATAATTTCAGAATTATTTCGAGAATAGATCTGATAAAAGCACTTATCTTGTTTTCTTAGAGAGATAAGACAAAAGTATTAAACAAATACACCCAGAAGCATTTCTTTTTTCCCCACTCTATTGTATTTTATGCTTACTGGCACTCCAAAGGACAACTGAATTAACATATTGAGTGTAAACCCCAAGATAAACAAAAGCAATAAAAAAGCTGAGACCAGAGCCTTTGCTGATGAAAGAAAAGAAGAAAGGTGTTTATAACATTTTAGAAAACTTTGGAGACATGAAAGCAGAGGACAGTAATTAAGTCAGTTACTAATGAACATCCAATTTAATATTTAGAACAGGGTGGAGAATGTCTTGTGTTTGGAAAATCTCAAAAGGGAAACAAGACACCAAAGGATGGTGAGGGAATCAAAAAGGGAGCTGGGCCACCAAGTCAGTGGAGAAAGAGACAACAGGTAATGAAAGGTAGTTCAATAATTGTTTAGAAAGAAGAAAAATAAAAGTAGATAATCAATAACTCAAAAATGTTTAGAAAATTCTGGATATTTCAGGCATTTTCCCCCTTTTCTGTTTATTTTTAAAATCATTTTAGGTGTGTACATACTGTGGCTGAAACCCTTATGCATTGAGACATTTTATTTTCCCAGAGCCTTGTGTTGTCCTCTTTAATTCTGGTTAGTGGTTATTAACACTGACACCATTGTCATGCTAATTGAAAAGTCAAATTTTGAGTCCGAGAACTTAAAGAACCTTTGGCACTTTTGGACATAATTCTCAAAAAAAAAAAAAAAAGTGCTTGAGAAATTCAACAGTGTTGAAAACACTTTCATATTAAAAATTATCAGAGTAAAACGAGTTGCTGTCTCTACTGAACTGAGATTTGTTTGCAGAAAGCTGTTCTTTAAATATGAAGTACACAAGTAAATATTAAGGAGAAACAGTAGCTTGAACACGAGGTAAGTTAAACAAGGGCAGTGCTGACTTTGTACAGAAGGAAAAACTCCGGGTGTCTTCCCCAGGATTTGACAGTGACATGCTGATAGGAATTAGTTAAATCACTGGGGGGAAAACATGTTTGTGTCTCATTAGCATCAAAGACAAAGCCATGGTGTCCTCACTTACCCCTGTGGGCCCCACCTACAGAGGCTTTTTAGAACTCTGAATTATTGAAGGCACAGAGGAACAACTCTGTGCTCAGCCATAAAGCACAGCCAAAATGCCTCAGGGTGTAGAAATGACATAAGTGGCTTTTCAAAGCTCAGAGCTCGAATTTATAAACCTTACCTGATGCCACACAGACCAGGACTCTGGCTCAGGGAGGATGAGGATGTTTGGAGACACTTTTCACTGTTACAGTCAATACATGTTCCCCTGCTTTTGTTATCAGATAATTCTATCCACAGCAAGAAAAAGAAAAGGGAGTCTGCAGACCTGTGCTGCAAACCAGAGCTGTGAGGGCAGCACAGCAGGTTCTGTCCTTAAGGCTGGGACAAAGAGACATTAAATCTTTTTAGGATTCCTGAGTGCAGTCCCTGAGTCCATTGAAGCATTTCCCACCCAGCCTGCTCTGCTGTCAAACCAGTGTGTATCTGACATAAATGAGAATACATCTTTGCCAGTTTATTACCTTTCCTTGCTGCTACTCTCCCACTGCCTTTAAACACCAGGTATAGACAGGCTACAGCTCTTTAGTTCCTTTATATTTGATAATGCAGGGCCCCTTTACCTCTTTATTTCTCCTAAATGTTATATTTGCTTCTATTTTCATTCTGTTGTAATCTGGATTTTTGCAGTGAGTATAAAAGCCAGCATGGAGTTGCATGAGCACTTCCAGACAGCTTGTGGCTTTTTTTTTGTTGGCAGAATGTGTGATTTTTACAAATGGGGATGTTCTAGGACCTCATTAATGAGCAGTGAATACAAACTGAGAAAACCTCTTTTTTTCACCTTCCTAAACCCTCAGCATATGAGGTTTGCCTTTAGAGATTTTGATGGAGTGGATATTTTAGCGGGTTTCTATATATATCATTTTTGTATTCAAATAAGAAAATACCTTGAAAGAAGAAATCATGTGTGAAGCAGAGAAAGGAGAATGGTTAATGAGAGAAAGGAGCAGGCACAAGGCAGTAGTGAGCAGAATAAGTGGATTTCTGTCAGAGGTTTTATAAGCACTGAGTTTCTGTGAGCAACCAGTGATTCTTATTGCAGTGGAGCTGATATACTGTCAGTTGTCATTATTAATAAAAGGAGTTATAAATTACTTGGCTGAAATACAGATCCTGCACTCCTAAAGTCAATGGGAGCACATGTCAATTCCTTAACATACCACAGTGAATAGTTCTGGATCCACAATGCAGAAAAGTTAATTTTTCTCCTGTTATTCTTGGAGAAAGACTGTGTGTACCCTATATGTCATTTAAACATTTTATGTCTTTAATTTGTCATACTCTGGTGTAGAGATAGGGTCAAAGAGGACATTTCACTTACTCTTTCTGCTGCTGTTCTTCCAGACACTGAGTAGAACAGCAGAATTCCATAGTTTGTATTAATTATGGGTCCACTTAGGCTGCTATTATCACTATGACATTCAAATAATATTTAAAATTATTACATCGACATTATTTATAAGGTCAGGCATGTCACAGTTCTATTTTTATTAAAATTAAAGACACCACTGCTGTAGGGTGATAAGCTTTTAGATTGCTTTCATTTACCAAAACATGAGTATTGGTCTAATCCCAATATCAATATATATTAGTAATATTGATTACTATTGAATACTAATATCAACTGTGATGGACAAAAAGACTCTAACAATTTACAGTTAGAAAGTGAATGTTTATTCAGCACTGGGCAGCAGTGTGAGGCAATCCTCTAATACACACTGCAAAATTACAGGTGATCACAGAGTCTGTTTATTGACAAAAGCTTTAAACAGATATATATCCATAATACCAGCCCCTCCCATTCCTTGCCTCCTATGGGAATTAGCTATGATGGATATTAAGCATGAGTGGTTTGCTTCTTTAATTAAGTCTGGGGTTGTTTTTGTGGGGAGGGGTCTTAAAAAGAAGAAGTAAGGCAAGTCTCCCTCATCCTGAACTCTCAACCTTTTCTGTCAATGACAACACAAATGGCTTCTAGGAGAACTCCAGTTTTTTTCCTTTGTGATTTTGAGTAAGTTTCTTGTTGCAATTGTTCGTGTTTCTTTGGATCTGCTCACGAATTTCATCTTTTCCCCTTGCAAGTACAGCTGAGCAAACATAAAATGACAGGAAATTAGTTATTTAAGTTTCAGGTGACTATTTCAAGCCTAGTTCCTTCTAACTAACTTCTAACTTCTAACTAGAATCCTAATTTCTCAAAGATTAGTGTATCAGCTTATTGTCACTTAAGGGCACATATAACTGTGGTCTATGGTACTTAAACTGGTACTTAAATATTATGCTACAGACTTATTTAGATATCAGTTTTGCTCCTGGAGGAGATTCATGTAATTGCACTTCCCAGTTTTGGGAGGTGTCTGATGAAGGAACTGATTGTTTCACCACATAAAAATCAGTCTGGAAGTTCTGTCAGTAGTTTTGGAATGACCAAATTTTATATGCAGAAGATGAATATAGAAAAATAGTCAAAAATCTTACTGATTCCACACTGTTGTTAAACAAATGAATAATCTATTCCTTTAATTTTATCAACAAAATTGACTCAAGGTATGTTTGTACCAATGCTTAAAACCAAACAGCATGGCTGTGAATGCATGAATTTACCTCTCTTTATTAGAAGACAGTCCAGCTCAATTCTCTGGTTCCAGTTTAGGATTCCAAGGCTAAGCAATGCACTGTAAGTTATTTACAAAGGGTGTAAGAGCAGCTGAAAGCAAAATTCAGTGACATCTCAGGGCAGAGCTGGGCTTGGAAGGCTCCTGTTTCCTGCAAGAATAGGATCACTGATAAATGTGGGGTTGGCTCTCCTCATTGCAGCTCAGATATGAGGTCATGGTGACACCTGGGTCACCCAGGGCACAGAGGAATTTTCCTTTATCTTTAATATCCAACTGTGAAGCAGTTGCTGGGATTGAAGCTGAGACAGATGGGGCACTGAGGACACAGGATTCAAACACAGGTATTCACTTATTGCACATGGGGTGTGCAACAAATTGAAACTATTTTTTTTTTGTATATTTGCTTTTAACTTTTGCTACATATTTTCCAATTTCAATTCATTTAGTTGGCTGAGTTATTCTTAATCACTTGGTTTTGTTCCCATCACAGATGTGTGCTGCTTTTCAGTGTGGTTCCTGATGTACAAGCACTAAGCAAGTTTTCAAATGAGAAAAAAAAAAAAAGCCCCAAACCACACCAAATTACTTTTCAACAATGGGTTGCTTTTCTACATCTTCTAATTTAATGTTTGAGCAAAGTTGCAATCAGAAAATGGAATTACTATCCTGAACTGAGAAAGATAAAATCAATACTTGTAACAGTTATTGCTAACCATGTAGTGCTTATGGATTTAAATATAGAAACAGTTTATTTTGTGGTATTTACCAGTGTCAGAGCCAAGAGACTTCCACAAGCAGGAAAACAGTGGGTGACTGACAATAAAACCACAGATACCTGATGTTTTGTAATATTGTGGATGTGGTTGAACAAGGAATTTAATTGTAAAATACAGAAATAAAAATGCAAGTACAAATAAAAATAAAAAGCTCCTTCTAATTTTTCTGTGCTTGGTTCCCTAATGGAGCTTTAACCTATAAACACTGAATCCAGTCACTGTAGCTCAAGGTATAGAACTGTTGTTCAAACTTTTATATTGCTTTATGCAGTAAGAACAGGAAGAGCATTTCCTGAGTAGAGCAGAGGCTCAGTCTGGAACATCTGTAAATCCAAATGCATTTTGCTAAAATTGGGCTTGCTTGATTTTTAAAAGCATATGGTTAAAAAGCAGCTATTGCATCCTGCATTGCATAAAAATGCAAATATGATGTGCTGAATACAGTAGGTAAAATCCTGGCAGAGCTTTCACTGACTTCATCAGTTTTGATGCTGAGAATTTTGTTAGTGACTCTAATCAGATGATTCACATTATTGCTCACTGTAGCAATAACACAGAGTGCAGGAGATAACCAAATCTGGCATAGATGCAAGCTATATTTACTGCTGGTATGTCTCTGCTTTTAGCATTTTGCTGTAATGGCTTGATCATTAGGTCATAATGATTTGAGTTAAAAAAAAAAAAAAAATCCCTGCAAACAGTTTTATGTGCAGCTTTCAGTAGAATTTAAGTGACAGTGCCAAACTCGAGGGGTTTGTCACGGACAGGAGAAAACTTATTGGAAACAATGAGGAGTTTTGCAGATAAAAGGATGATTAAACTCTGCTTCTCTCTCTCTCTCTCTCCAGAATTATTTTCCTGCAAAAAGAACCATCTCCTCTCAGCATAAAAAGCTCTGGGAAAGGTGGTGTAGGCTCTCTGTTGGATCCATCAGCTGCCAGTCAGCCAGCACTGCCCACCTTGGCTCCTGTGGGAGCTCCCTGCTGCTCCTGGTCCATGGGAAGCAGCCAATTAGAACTAGATAAAAGGGAAAATTTTCCAGCAGGCAAGTATCACAAGCCTGTCTAACCAGGAGGTAAGTCTTCAGAGAGGAAGAAAATTCCTCCTCGAGTCTGAGAACACTTTTATCACGCTGAAATCTATAGCCTGGAAAGCTCTCGTAGGACTGGGCGCAGTGTTTGATTCCACTACATCACCACAGGAGCCTGGATATTGGTCTGAATCACTAAAGATTCGTGTTTTCAACTGCTGTCCAACACATTCACTGCCTGCCCAGAGACCCCTCTTTTGTAGTTTACTGATATTTTTTAAGAAGGGAAAAATACAGATGTAAGGAGAAGAAATTAATATTTAGAACATGAGCACTTTTGATAAGAGAATGAATAAATAACTAGTTCCTGGAGTTTTTTTTTTTTCAGAAAAAGAAATTAACTGCCTGCAAATACATTACAAATGGTATCAAGGGTGAAAACACCAAGAGAGTTAAAATTAATTTCCACATGAGAAACAAAAGAAGCAAGCTTCATTTAAACAAAAACATCTTATCTCCTACAGATAGACATCTAATCTGCAAAACAGCGATCCTGGTCCAAACCCTCCTGACATCTCTCAGGCAGAGTGTTCTTTGAGAGGGCAGATAATCATCTCTGCTTTTATCTTGGTGCTGCAGTGGTGCCCCAGAGCCATGCTAGAAGTTTACAGAGCACAAGAGAACCTTGTGCTGGCATGACCAGTTTGAAAGGCAGCTCCTGCCACCTTGGATATTCCTCTCTGTAGTGTTTGCACAGAGCAGAGAAGCAGGAGATGCACGTTTTGGTTTTTTTTTTTTTGTAGTTCTTTCATTATTATTCATCTAAGCAGTGCACAGTGCAGTCAGGTTGGGATTATACCCTTAATGACAGCAAAACCACCAAAAAATTGGTCTCAAATAGTTTCAAATCGAGTTTTGAAGCTATTTAAATAAATAGGCATGATGTGTTTTCCAGCAAAGCTGTTGATGTGAATAGAGAAGTTGAAATTGACAATTCAATCCTATTTATGTCGATTTTAGTGTTTGGTTAAGAATTTGCATAGAGTTAGGATATTCACCCTAAATGGACTGATTTTTTCATTAGTGATACAAAAAAAAAAATAGTTGAATAAAATATTTTGTTGATGTTGGGTGGAATTTTGTATACAAGACAATAAAGACCAACATTAAACAAAATCTGAGGCATTGACCAATCCATAAATATATACAAATGTTCTTGTTCCTATGGGAATCAGGCAATTGATCTCTGGTGTTTGATATTTCTTGGAGTTCATATTTTAGACACAAGAAAAAATAATCCTAAGAATACCTAGAAATAGTAAAACCATAAAATACACAAGTTAAATGAGAAAATTAATAGATTCCAGGATGAGTCTTTGAAATGGGAGTTAAGAATAGTGTAATATTTGACATTAAAATTGCATGATGAATTAGGTTAATTAACTGGAAAAGTTAATAATCTCCAGAGCCCCATAGCTTTTGGAAAGGAAGATGACAAAGAGTATCTCAAAAACTGTACAATTCATTATTCATACAGATGTCTCATTGCAGCCATGGACAGGTCTGTGGTTGGGCTGCTTTTCCAACACTATTATTATTATTATTATTATTATTATTATTATTATTATTATTATCATCATCATCATCATCATCATCATCATCATTATTATAGAAACCTCTCACTTACTTGGTAATTCATATTTTAACATGCAGTTTGATCACAGTCTTCTTCCCAGAAATATATGTTCATTTTGCATTGAACCTTACTAATTTCTGAGTTTTACAGCTTAATGTGAGCTGAGATTTTTAGCACTTTGTTTTGTCATAAGAAATACAATGTGTTGTAGATCTACTTCTATGAATAAATTTGTTTTTGAATGCTGTAGGAACCTTAGAAATCCCATAAAAATTTTTAAAAAACAAATATATTACCTTCTATCCTCATTTCACAGTGAAATGGAGAATTGGAATCATAATTTTTTCCAACCTGAAAGATCGTTTTAAAAAAAAATATTGTTGAGCCCTCAGTGGGGTTATTTCAAATGGAAACATTAATTTTATTTCTAAAAAATAAGAAAGGCAATAAAACAACCATCCACATTCCCTCCAGTTTTCAGTGCAATCTTAGTAAGGATCATAATGCAAGCATTTAACTTCAGATGAGGAAAGCAGGTCGATGGGGAGATGCTCCACTGTCCCTTTTGGGGTGCCACAGCAGCTCACGTCCCAGCCCATGTCTCCTCTCACCCTCCTGATCCTCCACGATGGAAAAAGTGAATCTGTGTGTTCTCCTCTCTGCTGGGTCACCCTTGGCCAGTGACAGATGCCCACCCAGCTGCTCCCACACTGCCTCTCCTCCCCAGCACAGGAGGAAATACCACAAAGGGGAACAAGAGAACACAAGGAGTTCTGTACAGTAACCACCACAGAGCCCCTGTCGTGGCTGCAGGGAAGGATCCTCATCCATAAAAAGGTTTTGTATAGAAAAAGTGATCATGTACTGGAAAGGTCTGGCCAGGGAGGTGGTGGGGTCACTATCCCTGGATGTGTTTAAAGAAGATTGGATGTGGCACTCAGTGCCATGGTCTAGTTGAGGTGATATTGGAGGTCTCTTCCAAACTAGTGATTCTGTGATTCTCTGATTCAATCACAGAATCACAGAATTACAGAATCAATCACAGAATCAATCACAGAATCACCAAATCAATCACACAATCACAGAATCCCAGAATCACAGAACCACAGAATCACAGAATCAATCCCAGAATCAATCAGAGAATTACAGGATCAATCACAGAATCAATCACAGAATCAATCAGAGAATCACAGAATCAATCCCAGAATCACAGAATCAATCCCAGAATCACAGAATTGGACAGGACCCATGAGGATCATCCAGTCCTGCTCCTGTCCCTGCACAGACACCCCAACATTCCCACCCTGGCAGTGCTCTCCAAACATTCCTGGCAGCCTTGGGAGTGTCACCATTCCCTGGGAAGCCTGGGCAGTGCCCAGCACCCTCTGGGGAAGAACATTTTGCTAAAATCTACCCTGGACCTCTCCTGACACAATCCCAGACCAACGTGGGGCTGCTGGATCCCATCCCCAGGTGGCCAGAGAGCCTTTGGCCTCTTTCATTAAATATAAATTGATGGAAATGCTCTCTGAGCAGAGCATTTTGGCAGGCCATGGTTTGTCTCAGCTGTTATTGAATCCCTGGCCCTGGGCTAGAATAATTATCATCTCAGGATGAATTTTAACAAAAGGAAGAATATAAGTACTATTACAGGAAATGTAATACATCAAGGGCCCTGTCTTGCTGAAACTGCAGAAGAAATTAGGAGCAGGTACTTTCCTGTGCTAATAAATACTGTAATTAAATAGAGTTTTCTAGTTGGGAATTTCAGAGTGGAAACTTTAAATTTATTTTGGGTTTATGTATGCTATGTGGAAAAAAAAAAGAATGCTAGTATGCATTGCAGTAATCACATATTTTTATTTTTAAGCTTTTTTAAAAAATCATTGAGGTTTTATAGTGACATGAGTAATACCATGATAAACTTCTTTGTGAGAACTAAGTACTTTTGAAAGAACAGAAGGGAGAATGTAAGCACGTATTAATATTGATGTTTTACTCAAATCTATTTTTGTTAGCAAGTCATAAGAAATGAATTGCTGTGAAACATTGGAAGTTCCAAACACTAGTGAGCAAGTAGGTTATTAATTGTATTTATTGGGGTGGAGAGATATTATGGGCAATAGAGAGCAAAGGTTTTCATCCATAAAGAATGCATTGAGCTGCCTCCAGAGTGATTTAGTTAATTGATCTAAAAGAAGGTTGAGTCATGATTAGCAAAAGAACAAATAAATCTCAATTTAAAGCTCTCAGAATGCATTCGTTCAATGAACTGCATCAAGGCACACAACTAAAACACCTGGTAAGAAAGTTGGAGTCTTTTCTACTTGATGGAAGCAAAGCACTGAAATGCTTTTACTTTCCTTTTTTTAAAATTTGAAACTGATTTATTTGCATGGACTTTTAATTCTGGCTACACAAAATATTCACCTGCTGTGTTTGTGTAGAGAAGATAATCTTTATTTTTCCTTTACCCTGCAGGTGTGGGTTCAGCAGGTTGCCCAAGGACCACACAAGGAGCTCTCAGGCTGGGATGTCAGGTCTGGGGAAAGGTCTTTGGCAGGTTTTCTAATTGCAAATAATATCATCTAGTGGAACTGTAAGATGGAAATGATCTCAGCCTTGCCTGTGTCTCCTTCCCTGCCCCTCCAGCCACTCTCTGTCCCTCAGCAGAGTGAAGGTTCCTCCTGTCCCAGCTTTGCCAACTCCTCCTGTCCCTGCTCACACCCCAGGGAAGGGGAATGGGAGGGTGGAACCTTCTCCAGAGTCAATCACTGGATCAATCACAGAATTACAGAATCAATCAGTCACAGGATTGTGGCAGCCCAGAGTGCTCCTCTGGCTTCCCTGGGAGGTTTGAGACCCCCCAAAGACCCTCGAGTGAGACCCAGGTGTCTCAGGGGCTGGATTTAGTGCTTGGAACAATTTACCAACATTGACAGAAGAAATGCAAGCTGCAAAAATAAATAGAGTGTAAATTAGACTGTTAGAATGTAGAGTTAGCAGATTTCTAGAATGTTTATATTAAGAGACACGTGGCCAACATGGAGAATTTGGGGTGTGGATACTTTTTCCTTCTTCTTCTCCGTGTCATCCATGCTGGGTGACATGCTGGCACTTGCAGATTGGATGGGGGAAGAGATGGACAGTTTAACAAAGTTGTGTTGTATTGGAAAATAATTGTAAATAGCATGTAATTTAGAGTATAAAAGATCAGTCCTGCCTTTCTCAGGCAGATTCTGCCCTGGATGTCTGGTGAGCAGATCACTGTTCATGGACAAAGCATTCCTGAGGTAAGGAACAATAAACAACCATGGAAACCTCCAAGAACAGCTCCTGCAGTCTCTCATTGATGGGCATTGGGGAGAGCTGGGCTCCAAACCACCTGCATGTCCTGCAGAGGTGATCCCAGCTCTGAGACACCTGGGGCAGGACAGGGGATCATCCAGGGCAGCAGAATCCCTCCCCAGAGCAGAGCCAGGAGGGCACGGCCCCAGAGCCCTGTGAGCTGGGGGATTCTGGAGCAGCAGGCACAGACAGGCATTGAGAGAGCAGCAGAGTCCTTAAACAATTTCTCAGTGCCTTTAACGAGGGTCTGTGCAGCCAGAGTGGCACAGCTCCTTTCATTTCCCCTGAAGCTGACACTCCTTCTCTTCTGCCACTGCTGGCTCTATTTAGCTAACTTTGCATTTGCTGAGTGATGCTCTTGTGACATCAAGAACGTGGTTTTCTTTCTGGATACATTGACAACACGTTTTTTAAGTTTCCACCTGAAATTTGAACTGCTTAAATTACACAAATCCATTGTCAATCCCTATTTTGACAGACAGAAACTTGTTTTCTTTCATGCAAACTACCTATAAACACTTTGAGAAAGGAATTGAGAATATCCGAGAGGAAAACTCAATATAAAAATATATTTATATTTAAACAGGTTATTTATTGAATTGAAAATGGAATTTCCTAGGATTGAAATTGTCTATTGCCTGATGGTGGAGAAATTGCCTTAGCTCTTTTCAAAATGTGATTGTGCCACTATTCCTGAGGTGAGGATGGATGCAGGCTGGAATGATGTGCCAAGAATAGAAATTATAAGGAATTATAATTATAAAGGCATACTCTAAATAAAGCTACCTGCAAAAACCCTTTGGAGGGGTTTAGCAAGTCCTGTTTGCAGAATTCTTCACTCTCTTGTGTCTTTTAAACTAATTTTTGCCAATTAAGGTTATTACAGTCATTAATTCATTAAATTTTAATCTAAGTAAATCTGCTGAAGAGTCTTGATCTTCAAATTCTTAAATTACTTGCAGTCCAAACAGACATGGGATGGCATTATATATGATATAGAGGAGTATATCAGAGGATTTTGAGTGTACATGAGGCATCTGTTTAGTTGAATTTCATTCCTTAAGAGCTGTGCCCCTTGCACAAATCCACCTGTTGCACTGGGGTGTGCTGGACTCTGTCTCAGGGTGGGATTGACTTTTCTGCTGAAGGGAAACAGTGCCACCTCCAGACTCAGCTGCTCATTTTGAAAAGAGCAAGCTGTTAGTTCATCCCAAGGCATTCCAGAAAACTGCTGGCTTCAAATATAATGTGGTATTTATATTTTTCATAAGTTGTCTATAAAAAAGCCCTTGAAATAAGTGCTGACACATCCTCATAGCATCTTTTAATGTAACCAGATGCCATTCTGACAGTATTAATGCTTAGTTCATTAAGCCTAATGACAGAGAAAAGCAATCGATATTTAACACTGGTTAATTTTCATTTGAAATTACACTGAATTCGAGGATCTACAGCTGTAATTACTTCACAGGAAAACTGAAAAGAGCTATGTCATTTTCTTGACTTTATTTAAAAAGACCTTTATTGAAAGAGCCACTAAAAGGAAGGTAATAGCATTTTACACTCCTTTATCCTGAACCCAAGGGATAACTTTTCCTGTTCACCAGTAATTCTGATAATGTTAACAAGCCCTGTGGAAGACTATCATGTAACTTGCTGCTCTGCTACAACAATAACCTTTAGCCACTTTTGGAAATGTGCTGTGGGTTGACAGGTGTTCAATCATAATGTATTAACAGATTGAAAAAAAAAAAATTATATATATATATACACTTTCTATCCTAATTAGATTTAGCTGGGGACTGTGGCACGTGCTGGGTTCCTGTGCCACATCTCAAATATCTGAGGCATTCATGCACTCCAGGGGCAGGGAGGCAGCTCCCAGTGAACTCCTTGAAAACGAGGACTCAGGCATTTCCATTCCCTTTGCAGCTTGTGTGTTTTAATCAAGTTATTGCAACAACTGCTGGAGATAAATCCAGACAGCACAGGGGGTTGTTCAGCCCTGTGCCTTCCCCAGCTCCTCTGTCCAGGGCACCTTTCAGAGCCCATCTGAGAGGATGGTGCCTCTCTAATTCCTGACCCAACACAGGGTCCAGTCTTCTGACCAACATGCTGAGCCTAAGGAAAAAAAAATTCCTATCTTTAAATGCTGTGTAAAGAATTGCAAAATAATAAGGGAGAGGTTTAAACACTTTTAATTATTAAAGAAGCAATTTTAAGAGAATGAACCCATGTTAAAAAAGAAAGTTATCACATTTTTGAGTGAGAATGTAGATGATAATGTCATATTGAGAGTCATTCACCTGACAATATAAATAAGGCCTTAGAAGTATACTTGGTAAGGTGAGGCTGCTCAAGTGTTCACAATATGTGTACTAGACAGGAGAATATGATTTCTAAAGTAAACTTTGCCAAATTAACTCTGGAGAAGTTTGAAAATTATTTTCTGGGTTAGCTGTGAGTTTCATCAAATAATGGATTTATTACATAAAATATTGCATAGAATTTAATTTTGCCTTTTGACAGCGAGCCAGTAATTAACAAGGTTGGTTGCTGTTGGTAGATTATTTGAATTATTGGAAGGCCCAGAGGAAACATGGCTCAGAAGAGGACACAGCAAAGCATTCCAGCAGGAAATGAACCATTTTGGTGATCTTGGCTCCACCATAAAGATGAAAATGCCATCATGGAAATGGTTTATGCCTTAAAGCACATTCATGCTGTGGAAGAGGGGGGAACGTCCCAATTGCCAAATAAATTCCTTTAAATCATCTCAGTGTGTTGTCCTGCTGATGTGCAGCTGGAAATCCCCTCTGTGAGGAGGCTGCAGGTGATTCCAGCAGAGCTCACCCAAAAATCAGAGTCAGGCCATCAGTTACTAAAGACAGCTGCACACAGTGATCTCTACAGGGATTCTCTGGTGGTGAAACAGGGGTGAAAAAAACCCAAAATTCTTTTTTTGTTTTCTCCTTTTTATGGTTTAATGGCTCCAAAGTATAAAAATCATGCATTGGAATGAAGAGAGCAGCTGAAGTTTGTGTAAACCTGGAAAACTGATGAGAGAAAAAGACTTTCCCTTCTCTCCAGTGCAATTCACGACCTGCTCTCACAGCTATCCATGATAAATGTGTGCACTCCTGAAGGAACTGGGTTGCTCAAAGGCACAATTAGCTTTCTGTGCAGTTCTCAGTGTAGAAGGCAGGATGGTCATCACCTCAGTTCCCCCAACACAATGAAAACCTGAATAAAAAAATCAGCCCACACATGCTGCCTACAGTTAAAAACCTGGTTGACATGGCAGTAACTTGAATTTTCTGTGTTTATATCCACACATTGAAGCCATGCTTATTCACTTTATTCTGCTTTTCTACTAAAACCTGATCTTCACAGTGGGAAATGCATGACCTAGAAGGCAGCAGGTCAGTGGGGAATGATGAAGGGCTTAATTACTTCCCCCAGTTAGCATCACACCAGCAATTAGAAGCAGCTTCTGGGAAAGCCCAAAGGGCAGAAAGGGAAGAAGTTCCTTAGAAGGATTTGAGTCTGCCATGGGAGGAATATATGAGAAAACCTGCTGATAGTGAGGTGAGTGCTGAAATCTGTTGGAGAATAATTTGTTAAATTAGGATGGGGGTGTTTAAAATGTCTGGTATTAAAAAGTTGTTATAAGATAGTAATTTCTGGACAATTTATAGTGTTTCCAGTGAAGTGATTTCCAATATATTTTCTGGTGTTGTCTCAGTGATTTCAAGTTCTGAGAGATGTTTTTTGCCCTCATATCTACATTTTATTTATTACCTGTACTTTATTTGTTTTAAAGTTTCAAATATTTTAAAGCCACCTGGGTACTAAAGCAAGAGGTGTGTTAAATGTGATTGTTCAGCTGGCAACTGTATCAAATTTATTTTTGTCTTCCCAAATTCACATGGAAATCTGAGGTGCTATACTCTATCAGAAATGGCTATTAATAAACATTAGCTAGTTTGATGATTATGAATAGTGTCACCAAGCAATTAAAATTTAATTGAGCATTAAATAAAGTCCATTTACTGTAAAGTATCACCGTTTGAGTTTGAAAAACAACCTTAACAACAATTTTCTTCATAAAGCATTAATTGGCTTGTGGTTTCTGGCTTAAAAACAAAGGAAGGTATTTTCTATGGAAGCTTAGGGAGGTTGTTAAAAGGAGGATGAGGTTAGTTGAGGCACTTTGGGACCCATTCTCCACTGTAGATGTAGTTTCAAGCTTTTCCCCCTGTTTTGCACTGCTCAGCATGAGGAGTGAAAATGAAGCTGGCAGCCCTAAGCATTGCAGTGCAAACCTTACATGCTCCACTCCTTGTTTCAGCTGTCCTCAAAAAAATAACTGGTTCTCAAATTTTTCATAGACATTGTCTAAGACACAAACGGCTTCTAAACTGTGAGGTGGAAGCACATGGGGATGGGCTGGCACAAAGTGCACAACCATAGCAAAAATATGGTGTTTGTTGTGATGATGCCTTTGGATTTCAGCTTTTATATTTTTCATTTATTTGTAATCCTGCAGTTCTTTAGTGTAGAACTCTAAACTCCATATCCAGTGTGAGCTACTGCTTTCCCATTTTGGTCAGACTGATTCCCCTCCTGGCCTGGGAATCAAGGATTCCTCACTGTCTCAAACCCTGAGAAATGCAAACAAAAGTGAGTTTTGGGGGGAGTAAACTTGGGGTAAATGACCCCATTACGTGCAGATGTAATTGGAAATTAACCCACAATATGCAAATGGACCAAACTTATAAAAGTGTGAAAACCCATGACCCATCATCTGTTTTTGGGTGGGCTCCATCTGCCCTGAAAGCCCTTCAATAAAGATAACTGCTTTTTATTCCCTTAATTCTGTCTGGCCACTTTTTAGGTAGCCCAAAGGTGGTAGGTTTTTAGATAGTGGGTACCTCGTGGCACCCTGATGTCATTGTCACCTTTCCTGTCTCCATCTTCCATCCTTATAGAGCACCCAGGGCTGATGCACTTGTCTGGGGAGATGTTTAGCACATAAAGAATGAAGGTGGGCAGGCTCACCCTGAAAACTTGAGGGGTTTAAATAAAAACTAAACACAAACCTGAATTCTCTGCTGTTTAGGATATCTGCCAGCCAGCTTTCAAGGAGCATTTCTTCTGTAAAGCATCTCTTGGAATATGCAACAGGATTGGCTTCCTAGGAAGCCATTAACTGGTCTTTTCTCCTCTGACTATCCTGCTTCCAATACATTCCCTTCCTGCACAATAAATGTTTACTGACTTGACTAGTAGGGTAGCAAAACCTAAATTGTCATCATATTGATTAAACCATCCTCATTTTCTCCACTGTTGGAGGAAATAGCATACTCTTACTGCTACTGACTTTATTCTGTGTGCAGATAAACTCCAAAGCAGGGTTTGGATTGCACATTAATTGACTTTTCTCTTGTAATAGATGTTATGGCATCTATGCAGAGCCTTACACACAGCAGCCCTTTCCTGGAGCATATTTCAGAGGGGAGACTGCTGAACTCTTGCAGACATGTATTGACTGCACTGGGCCTCACAATCAGTAAATTCTTGTTTTCCTTTTGGAGGAACACAATAGTGCATTCTGGCACAATCCCCTCAGTCACTCTTTTTTAGGTGTAATATGTGAATATTTCAAATTTTCTCTGGAAATTTGTATTATTTCTGCTCAGTAGTTCAGAGACCTTAAGTAAATTGGAAGTGTTCCATTGATTGCAGCAATATTCTTATCTGGTGATGCTGGGTGGAGCATCTTGCACCAGTATGGGCTGGTTGAGATATTGGAGGGGATTATTGTGCAGCTGCCAAGCCATTCTGTTCACTTTTTAATTACTTTTCTGAGCAGAAATTACATATCTTTTCTTTTTTCCCAGAGTATGTTTAATATTTGTTTTATGATAGCTGAATAAACTGGGTATTCTCTCTGCTTCTAAAGGTTATTAACATTGTTTGAGATGTATTACTATCCTAATTGCATTCTTTCATCTCTTCAATATTTATTTTTCTGAAACTCATTGGAGTGAAGGTCCCATTCCATTGAGTCAGGTGTCCTTATTTTTGCTGTGAGAACTTTGCAGAACAGGGCAGAGTCCTCAGGGTAGGGGATTGATCAGGCACTGAGGTTGCCAAAGCCCCAGGAAATGTGCAGCTGGTGCAAAGGAGGGTGAGAAAACGACATTTTGGTGTGATGGGATCTTTAGGAGCACCTGGGCAGACACTTCTTTTAAAAATGAGCTCCCAAAGAAAAGTTTGTAAATTAAAGCAAGCAACCAAGAAATAACAGCTTTCCTTTTGAGGCATGAGCTGGCATAATTAGATTTTAGAAGACAATAGGCAGACAAAAAAACTCTGTAGATATTTTACTTTTCTCTTTCTTGTTCCCAGTTATCCAGATGCTACAAATATTGTTGTTCATAAGTTTCAGACATCAACTGATTCTGGTATTTTTTGTTTTCATTTTTAAATTTAATTTGTCAATAAATTTACTCTTGAGTTGCTTTGTTCATTCTCTCAGCTGACCCCAAAAGAGGTGGCTCATGGTACCTCTGATTTCTTGGGGTGGAACTGTGCTCCAGGTACAGATACTGCTGGTTGTGGTGTTTTCCCAAGGAGAGCTGGGATTTCATCTCAGTTGTGTCAAATTTCTATTATTCTGTACTGGTGGGTGAGCTGAGAGCTTTTTTTGTACAGAGAATTTAGAACTGTTTTAACCAGTATTATCAGTTTGAGAAATTCCGTGAAAATTAATTGAAGATTTTTAAGACAACTGAAATTAACATCAGCCTATTATGAGAAGTAGGTGCAGCTTCATTTTGGATGTCTTTTTCAGAATACCATGAGGAATGGGTTGGGTGTTTCTGGGCTTTTTACACAAAGATAAGCTTTTGATTAGTTATCAGAGACATTTGAGTAATTATGTCTGAGGAATGAGAAAGGACATGTGAGTGGTGAGAGATTTCTCTGCAGCTGGTTGCTAATCTGTTGTTCAAAATTAAAGCACATTTTTTGAATATATACAATTGCACTTGATATTGATTTTTGTTTCCATGTGAAGCCCAGCCTTAAATCATCTAACCAAGCTTCTGATAAAAGAAATAATACTCAAAATGAATGGTTACTTTGGGTAGTGGATTCCAAATTTTTAAAATGAACTGTATGTTGTAATGACTTTCATAACATGTATTGATATAAAATTAATCAAGTTTATGTCCCCTGTCAGTACTCAGCCATAATAAATGACAGGCTCTCATGGTGCCAAACCATCCAAGAAATTATTTGCTATAGGCTTTGTCAGAAATCTGCTGACATTCAGTGAGTTCTTGACTGTGGCTCAGATAGGAAATTCCAGTTTTGTGTCATATATGCATGAGTTCCTCTTTCAGGCTGTTTTGGCTTTCTGCAGCTGTTAAAAGGTCAGAGGTAATCAGATAAGCCAGTAGGATGCTATCTGTCATTATAATTGACTTGAGCCATCATACAGAGGAAATCAAGCTGAATAACAATTCTGACATTTAAAGTGATGGTGTAGTGCTTGGATTATTACAAATGTAGCCCATGTTTAGTTACAGCAGATCCTGAAATTTCCTCTGTGCAGAATCAAGTGCTGGAAGGTATTAAATTTTTATGTCTGCTTATCTGAGAAGCATCTCAGCTCTCCAGAAATTATGTTCCCAGAATGATGTGATTTGGTTAATTCAGTTTTGAGAGGTTGCCGTGCACAATTTATTTTATTTTCAGATGCATAATGGAAGTATTAGTAAAATGTAACTTTTGCAGCTGGCATTTTGAATGTTTCTGCCAGTGAAAAATATTAATAAAGCCATCAAAACTTGTTTTCCACAACCCTGTTGAATGTTTGTCATATGTCTAATTGAGTTAACTCCAGGTATTCATATCTCTTGCTCTCTGGTGAACACATTGCTTAGAATTTATGAATAAAAGTCATGGTGCTTGATAGTGATTCTGTATTTTCTCCTCCAGAGCAAGCTGAGTGTGTACAAATTGTCATGTCTACCTGTATTTTAGCTGCAGAGATGCTATTTATTATTATTATTTAATATTGTCATGTCAATTTTAGTGCAGAGAAGTACAGCAGAAAATTTTTTGCAAGATTCACTTGAGGAAAATCACTGAATTTCCTATTAATGTTCAAATTTCTCCATATTTTTATACAACTGAGCACTGTTGATGGAAGGATCAGAGTCCATCCCCTTTCCTCTGCCCTTGACAATTCAATGTGAACATAATTCTATTTGCAAAGGGCTTGGAACAGTGAAATGTTTAAGAACCAAACCAGATATTTTGAGGATTTCATTGACTATCATGATGGAGAAATCTTTTCTTATTCCCATACAAAAATGTTGATTTGTCTGTGAGTGGAACAACAGACACATGTCCTTGCAGAATGTATCAGCTTTTGTGACTTATTCTTTGTGAGTAAATTAAATATTGGATTTTCATGGTTTGCAATAGCAATCAATTCTGAAAACTGAATTATATGCAGGACATGCAACTAATTCTAGGACATTGGGCATAACCTTCTGTTGCTTTTACTTTTAAGTGCTGCTCACTTATAAAATGTCAAATCATAACATTTATTTTCAAAAATCTTCAGCTGTTGTTCTATAAAGCTGATTTTATACAAATGTTTCAGCAAAGCAGCTGAGTTCTCCCATGAAACATGAACCTAAGCTGAAACCAATGAAACAAAATTTCAAATTTTTGGCACCAAGAGTGAAAACATAATATTTAAAGAGTCATTAAAATAGCTTGTCTAGGATCTAATCCAAGGGCTTGGGTGGGTTTGGTTTGAACAGTGAGACACTTTTCAGTATTGCCAATTACCCACCCTAAAGGATGAGTTTGATGGGCTGTGGTGAATCAGAACAGGGATCCAGTAAAGCTTAAATGATATTTTCTCCTGGGAGTGGCTTTCCAGTTGTTCTAATTCATCATTCAAACTTCCTGCATTGTCAGGAAGGTGTATTGACACGTCCTGCATGACTTTATAATTTTATTTATCCATCCTGCTGCACAGACTTCATCAGTGGATGACTGGCATTTTTTGGCACTGGCCTTTATCTTCTCCCCAGCAGTTCTATGTGCTTTTCCTGAAGGGGTATCCATATTGGAAAAAGTCATAAATTTCAGTGTGGCTCACTAAAAAGAAAAGATAGCCCTTAAAATTTAAGTTTTTAAGTGACATGTCACATTTTCCTTTATGCAAGGCCTGTACCCTCTTCCTTCAAACTCAAAAGGCTCTCCTGAGTGAGTTAAATACCTCACTAATTAATCCCTGGGTAAAATAGGCTGGAGCTGATAGAATTTAGCTGCTACTGTCAGAGCAGTTCTCAGCTGTGTGGTTTGTCACTGTATTTGTGCAACTCACATGTATGTGAAAAATTATTCTGTACAGCCCTTCTTAATGGAGCCATTGAGGCTGGAAAAGAGCCCCAAGATCATTGAATCCAACTTTTGACAAACCTCCCCAGACCATTTCTGAAGAGTTTAGGACAAAATGTGGGATTCTAACATTTAGGCTTTACCTAATTCTAGTTTTTTTTTCTGAACGTCTTTTTTCATCAGGGAAAGATTAATGTGAAGACTTGTAACAACTTCACAGGTCTGCCCCACTCACCCTTGAGCATCTGCTCTCTGGTTCTGGGCAGGTTGATTTGAAATCTGTGCAAATAACAGGTTTATTTGGGGGGCCCCAATGGCAAAAGGTTTGACTGAGTGGAGAATCTGCTGGGAAGTGTTAATTAGCACGATTTGGAGACATATGTAACAAAACATAAGTGATCTGTAAAGTGTGTGCAATTTGACACTGAAAGTAGTCAAGGGCCACAGATCAGAAACTGCCTGAAATGTGCAACACACAGGGATAATGGGTTAGTATTAGTCTGTCTTTGCAGAAAACAGGGTAAAAATAATTTAAAAACGGTTCAAAAGCAGACTTTGAGGCACATTTTCTTATCACTTACATTGGAAAGTGCCATCAGTATCACTGAGTGATCCCAGGTCGTCACCCTGGCCCAGCATCGTTCTGGCAGGTGGCAGCAGCTCTGAGTGTCCTGCAGGACACTTGGACATGAAGAGACTTGTTACAAACACACAGCCCTGTCCTGCTCTGCTCCTCAGTGCCTGGCTCAGCTGGAGCTGTGCTGGACATGCAAATCCCAGCGCTGCAGGCTGGGCTGGCCTTGGGCAGACCTTGCCACCACTGAATGCACTATTGATAAAGAGTTGTTGGATGCTGCTGGGAACCAGGGGAAAACTGCCTTGAAGCCTTAGGTTTCTCAGGCTTCACAAGGATTAGAAATTGTAACAATGAATATCAACCTGCTGGGTGTGTGAGAGCCTGTGAGTGTCTGTGATGTTTTGCACAAAGCATGTTTTCAAAGAGGTGTTGCCTTCTTGGACCAATGAGCCTTTTCTATTCTGTTTTTCTTGTACTACCCTATATAAACTGTAGTGTTTCTTTAGATAAAGTTCTCTCTCTCTTTTGCTTCTCCATTACACCAGGAACTATATTGTATTATCCTTTTCACCTCTCTCCTATAGCCAAAAATGCAATAAAGGCATTCTTTTCTTTTTCTGTATTTTTTAGCTACTTTTGTGCACTTTTTCCTCTAAATATTAGCCCTGAAAACAGCTGATAAATTAAATGGCCTACCAGTTGGTGAATCAGCATGTTGATAGGCAGCAAGAGCCAGAAACAATCTGTGTGAGACATACCAATAAAATATGCTGATCAATTCGTAATGAATATTCAGCCGGAGACATAACAACAGAAATTCATGGAGACAAATATGTGCTGTGCTTTGTAGTGTCATCTTTCCATCTGGAAGACCTAGCTACTGCTAGATATGCTAAAAATAAAAAATTGCATCCCAAACTCCTCACAACTCAGTAGTTAAAACATTGGGGTTTGTGTTTCTGGTGACTTCTAACGAGGAGTTGAGGTTGGGAGAGGAGACAGAAGGGTGAGGAAAAATTTTCCCTCAAAAATGGAGAAAGTTGCCCAAGTTGGACCAGACAAGGAGGAGCAACAGAGCAGGAGGGAGATGTGTGGGTTTGGCCAGGGAGCTGCTGTGATCCCCTTGTGCACACAGCCACTGAAAAGCCTCAGTCATCCCCATCCATAGGTACTTTAAGTCTAGCAGACCTCAGTATGACACCTCCCTGGCTTATTTTAGTGTAAAATATATTCATATTTTATAGGAGAATGGGGAAGATTACATGAGTATTGAGCTTTGAAGTTCCATAATCTATAATTACATTGCTGCCTTATAATACCTGGTAATTTAATTTGTGAACCATTTGCTGTCCTGTCCCTCTCCTTCCCAAGGAGCTCCAGAACACAGTGATTGTCTGAAGCCTTTTCATGAGGACAAAGCCAAAGAATTGGGAGCTCTGGGGGCTCTTTAGAGTAACTGATGGTTTCTTGAATCATCCCTTAGCACTGGTAAATTAATTTAATATGTAGGCTGGAGAATTCAGTCTTGGAATTAAAAAAAATTGCTGCTGGAATCCCTATTTATATATTCTTTGTCAATAAAGACTTCAAAAAAATCAGCAGATACAGGTTGTGAATAACAGTTATCTTATAGTAAAGGAACTGATTTTTGATAAGGAAGCAGTGTTGAACTCAGTAGAATACATCAAACTCACTTCAGAATCTAATAAATATTATCCAAGTATCTCAAAAATCAGGCATGGCATTTGCTGCCCTGGTCATCCATGTTTTCTGGCATTTGTATGAGAAACCACTATTAAGTTGTGACTTCGTTTAATGTTCTGAGTGGAATTTTAGGTTAGAGGCAAATCGAAACCAGTGTCTACCTCCAGATTTCATTACATTGAAATAATGAGGTTTTGACCTTAAATGAAAGAAATGTCATGGGATCAGCTGACTGCAATGTGATTTACTTCCCCTCCCAGCCCTTGACATGGATTACAGAGAATTCCCAAAAAGTCATCATAGACCCACCATATAATAAAAAATGTAGTCCTTCTTCATTATTTTCTGACAGGTAATTGTTAAATTTACATCTGGAGGTGGTGGCTCTTTGGAAAGTGAGGTTTTCAGGTACTCCTGATTGCATGGAGCTGTGCCCTGCAGTGTCCCTGGTGGTGCTGTCCCTCCTGAGGCTGCTCAGAGAGCACAAACCTGCTGCTCCCCCCTTCACAAGCTCTTTGCTCTGTTACATTCCATTTATTTACAGCTAACAGGACACGTCTGAGAGCTCTGCTTGGAGCCTGCTTTGAATTATTGCAAATCCCTGAGCACAAATACCCAGAGATAACACTCCAAGCTGGGGGGTGCATCCCCAGCTCCTTTGGCCATGAGTCAGGACTGTGGAATAATGAGGCTGCTGGTGCAGCTCTGCAGCACTGCCTTGATGTATAACCCAGCCAGAATGCCCATCACCATTTGTGTTTGATGTGGGGATGTCTGATATGCAGAAAACATTTCCAGTATTCACTAGAAGCTCTTGTAGGGGTAAAGATGTTATACCACTGTCATAAATCACGTGTCCTTTGGTATAAAAGGCTGTAAAGTGCTTCAAGCCCAAATCATTTTTTTCACTTATTTCTTCATGCTGCAAGTTTAGACACAATTTGCATCAGAGATTTTGCAAACCCTCCTTATTAGTGATTTGCATACTAAATATGGGTTTAAATGAGGATGCATTTGTCCCTTTGTTATTTTATTACCAATTTAATAAGCAAGGGAGGAGTTCAATAGTATCCTGCATCTTGCAGTTCAAAAATACTGTGGTATCCATCTTCTCTAATTTAAATTTTATTCAAATAGAATACTAAAAATGATCCATTAAGTTTATTCCTTAGCCTCACCTTCTTCTAACCTCTCTGAAAGAGCAAAACACATCCTTAGCCTTTGAATCCATGAGGCTTTTCCTTTCTCTTCTTTTTACCTCCCATAAGAAAATAGGAAGTTGTGAGGAAAAAAAAAGGTGTTAGAATGAAAAAACCCTCCATGACTGAAGCTGATGTGATGATGTATTAGAGCCCTGAACTGGAACACAGTCATTGAACCATTTCTAGAACGGGACAACTATTTGTTATTCCTTTTTTTTGGTGCTTCTCACAAAGGCACAATCCAGAAGTGAACAATATGCCAAGGTTAATATGGCAAACAATTAGTTCCTAAAAATATTTATTTCTATATCGTTTCTACAGCATATTATGGTATATGAAACCATTTTAGTTAAATTATTCCTTCTAGGAGTATGAATTAGTCCTTCAAAGAATTTCTTTTGTTGCACAGTAAGTGCAGAGGGACCCTTGGACACAGTTTAAAACTGGTGTCCCATGCTCAATACAGATGGATGCAAACTGGAACATACATTAAATGGAATGGAGCAATTTTATGCAAACAGCCTGGAAACCAACAATTTCTTTAAAAAAATATAATTTGATGTAAGATATGCTTGTCCTGACTACTGCAGAAGCTCAGAATAAATGTTATTGATGAAATGAGAAAAATAAGTGGATTGTCCATGTACAAAATCTCACTAGAAGCCAAAAGATGTTTCTAACTGATTAGTAGTAAGGTTCTACAGCTTTCCACTGGAATTAGTGAGAGCCAGAATCCAATTACCTTTGTGTTAGTCTGTGGCCAAATGGATGATGTTATTGCATAAGGCAATAACAGTAAGGAACTAGATTAGGGATATTCTGTTTTCATGAATTTTCACTACATCACTTTCCAGGAAAAGGCATCAGTGGTATTTTGCTGATACAGGGAGTCTTTTGTAGGACAAGGTTGGTGGGCAGAGCTAATGTTTTTACACCTGATGTAACAGAAAGGGATGGGGGGAAGAAATGCAGACATAAATTCAAAAAAGAATTGTAAAACACAATTTTAAAATTAATTAGAGTGAATATCTTGAAAGCAGCAATGATCTAAGTAAAGACTTAAATAGTAGGGAAGGTCAATAAAAGATCTGAAATGGATTCTGTTGTATGGTTTCCTGTCATGTCAACAGAAAGTTTCCAGTGATGTGTATCTAGAATGAGCCCCTTGGACATCCCCATCTGAAATTTTCATTTCTTTTAGATGATATAATGATCTCTGAATTGAGTCAGGAAATGAAGAGCTTATAATAAGCTCTGATGTAAGGTTTATTGCCTTGCTTTACTGCTGTTACACGTGGAGTCATTACTAAGTCAGGGCTGGACTGAATATTCTTGGATGTCTCCTGGAATTCTCTGCCTGGATACTGTGCCCAAAGGGGATGTGTGTTCTGGGGGTGCTTTTCCCAAGTGCTCCCCTTCTTACTGCAGTAAATGCTGTCAAACCTGTCCTGATCACACCAGATGACTTTTTCAAAGTCAAGGAGAGTTTTCAACCCTTTGTGACAGCGAGTGGACCAGGAGGCAGGGAGCTGCTCCTCAGACTGCTTTGATTTGCCACCATATAAAAGTTTACTGGGGAAAAGAGTGGCTTTGTGGAAGAAAAATGAGGCTGCTGCCATCAGGACTGGCTCCTAATCACTTTTCATCATTAAAACAATTTCTCCAGACTCTGCAGGTTGTGTGCACTAGCACTAGTTCTTGCCAGCTCTCAAAAGCTGAATCTTAAATACCTTATTTCCTACCAGCCAGAAACATGCCTGAAGCAAATGGGTGTTCAGTCACCTGAAATCAAACTCTCTCAATCATTCCTGTCGAGGTTACACAGCTAGTGGATCTGAAAAAAACTACAAATAAATCTTTTGCTTAATGACCTGAGCATGCAGGCTTGACTGAGGTTCTGTTTCCTGGTCCAATTAATGTTTAGAACACACCTCAGGAGCAGGTTCTGTCACTGCAACTTTCTCATTCTTCTTCTGTAATGCATTTTCCTTCCCTTTAACCAATAAATCAGTATTCTGCTTCATCTAATGTTTCCTGCTTCACTTGCTCCTTGCTGTAAAGATGCAGGAAAAGAGTGGAAACAAACACACCTTTAATCTGAGGCTAAGGAGAATTAATTCCATGTGACTTCTTGTTGAGGTAAGGGAAAATTCAGTGAGCTGTAGGGACCAGGAAGGTCACATAGTAGGGATCCCAAACAATGCCACCACATACATACAGGAGCAATGAGGAAACTGCTAATGAATTTGAATAATAAGATTGTTTTTGCACTTAGTATTTGGTTTCTCTTTAGTTATTGTGTGTGATGAAACAGCAATTGGCAATCCCTCTCAAAGGGAGCTGCAGAGGGAGGGTTGATGTCATTTGGGGGGAAAAGTGCTGAATCTCACTGTAGCACCAAAGAAGTGGCACATGGTTTATCAAAGAGAAAACCCAAGTGATATTCTTACTGAGAGAGGTTGTGGAAATACAAGCTATTGAAGTAAATTTAATTATCCCTTAATTTCTTTAATGCACTGATACAGTTTACTTGGCTATCTTTGTGCCTTGTTTATTTAAACATTGCTTATATGTTGGAATATAATACAATATTGCCACCTAGTGAAAGCAGGAAAAATATCCAGCCAAAATGATCTTTGCTGCACAAAAATGTTAATGTGGTACTTAGAAATTAACACCTCAGAACACTGGGATAGTGCAACTTTGACTAACCCATGCTGATAACTTGGAGCTTGATTTTGTTTGCTTGGGGTTTATATTTTTACATTCAGTGGGATTCTTTGCTGCTTTTCTCCACAGTTTTTCACCCTTCTGTACTCCCATATGAATGTTTGTGTTGTGTTACCAACTTCTATGTAGTTTCACTGGAATTCCATGAAAACACATTAATATCCACTCTCACTTTAGAGTAGCTCCAAATCACAAGAAAATAAACATGTATTGCAGTGATTTACCAGGGTTTCTTTGGTTCACAAGGAATTTTCCTGTTTCACAAAACTGGATTTTGTGGATCTGCCCACAACAACCACAAACACCTGAGTCACACAAAGTTTGTCCCCTGAGCAGATCCAGGTTTGGGATTCCTCCTGAGTCCCTGTTGGATTCCTCTGCCATGGAAAATGTTGTTCAGTTTTTATGTGTTACCCAAAGCCTTCAGTGGCAATCATAATTTTTGTTTCTACATTCAGGAAGAGCCTGAAAATATCTGATGATGTTTATACCACACCTGGAAAAATCTAAAGACTAAAATCTAATTGAGGACAGACACCTTTTGCAAGGGAGTTTCCAAGGCTGAGCCCTGCAGTGTCTCCCTGACTTTGTGTTTATGGCTGGCACACAACCACCCTGGGCAGGTCACTTTTTTAATTTTTTGGGGGAACAGCCATGACATTGCACAGTAATTTTTCTGTTTTTTAAAGTCTAGTAACAAAATATTTAAAGGCATATCTCCCAGTTACCCCAGTAATTTACTACAAAAGGGGATGCAGCAAAGAGTAGTGTGAGAGAAAGTGCATTCTTGGGGATTTTTTCAGTGCAAATCACCCAAGTTTTGTCACCTTTATCACCACTCTTGCCTTCAATGCAGAAAGGCCTTTTATGGGCCCTCTGTAAATATGTAGGTGCTGACACAGAAGCCATAATAGAAAGCCAAAATAGAAAATTTCTATTAACAGCAGCAGGAGACAGTACAAGCCAAGTGTAACTTAAATTGCAGCAAAGTAATAGAATTAATTGTGTAAACAGCATAAGGTGAATAATAGATGAGTTTGTAGTACAGGAGTCTAACACTGCCCTGCTGCACTCCTCCAGATTTCAGTCCCTGATAATGAGTTTACTGATCTCACAGAAAGTATGGGGCTGATGGCTGAAATCCTGGTTAACACTCAGTGGGCTTATTTCTTCCTTCCTTCTTTCCTTTCCTTTCCCTTTCCCTTTCCCTTTCCCTTTCCCTTTCCCTTTCCCTTTCCCTTTCCCTTTCCCTTTCCCTTTCCCTTTCCCTTTCCTTTCCATCCTTCCTTTCCTATCCTTCATTATAATGTGCATTATTTATTTAGAGCTCTGTCCTCAGGCCCCCAGTTTTGTCTGTTTAGGCCAACCCAAGACAAATGTAAGATCATATGCTCCATCTTTTGAAACATTCCTTCCTTTTCAGTTGATTTTTTTTTTTTTTTTTTTTTTTTTTTTTGCCAGAAGTATTCATATTTTGAGTCTGGATTTTATAAAAGTTTTCAAAATAATCTATAATAAAGATGATAAATTGCATATACCTTTCATGTAATAACTATCAGTTTTCCAAAGCACTGATTTTTTTTCCTAAAATTATGACTTTGCATTAAGGAGTGAAGATGTCATTGCTTGAGTTATACTGCATATGTTGGCAATGTTTTTTTAATGTGAATTTAAAAATACAACAATTTGTTTAGAGAAAATGTTTTTTGAGAAAGCTCAAACAATTTTTGTCAGATGCTGACCTCAATTGCAAAAGACATTTTCAATTAAGGAAAACGTTTATATAGTTAGCAAGCTGTCATTCAGTAAAACTCATTTTTTTAATTAAACAGATGGTGATAACAAAGAAATTAATGAACACATACTTGCTTGCCTGCTATCCTAATTTGCATTTCTAAATTATTCAGGTTATGCAGCAATTAAGCTTTAATTGCTTTTAGACAAATGAATATCTCAGAATGAATGACAAATTATGATGAAATTCTCCAAGAAGCGTGGTGTATTCTAAAGCACATGCTATTTTATTTTGGTGGCAATTTTAGAAGCCTGGAAAGTTGCAGTGCAGATTTCCTGTGCTGGCTCTTTGTTCTTTCTGTCCCTGGCCTGGGCAGGTAAGAATGAAAAAACTGGCCAGGATTTTCCAAAGTGCAGCAGGATGGTTTGGGTGGGGGTCAGTCCTGCCCAGGGAGGGGGGGATGAGGAAATGGCATCAAGAAATCATCACCACTCTTCCAGCTGGGTTTGTGCTCCTTGATCCACAGGTGCTGGAGGAAGAATATCTCATTTACTGAGCTGGTTTAGAGGGGGAGTGCACTAAAAGCTGGATTTGAGACAGGGAACTCATTCAGTGTGAGGGTAGTCCTGGCCCAAAGAAATCCTACACAATTCCAATACCCTGCTTTGCTTCTTTCTCCCATTTGTGACTTCCTGCCTCATCCCTGGAGCAGCTACACCAGCCATAAACACAAATCTTGTGGCACCACTGAGGTGCTTTGCTGGTGACATTTTTATTGATGGAGCCAGCTGAACATCCAGCTCAGCCTCAGTGGGTATGAGCTCACTGCACAAGAGGGAAACATGATTTCATGGCTTTTTTGTGCCCTAAATAGAGCAGATAATGGCTTTGTGCATTAAGTTTTCAGGTTGGAGAGTTTTAACTGGGGGCTTGGAACCAGAGGGTTTCTGAGGTCCCTTCCAACCCAAACCATTCCATGGTTCTGTGGAGAGAGGTGTGAATGGATTTAAATGCAAAACTTAAAAGAAAAATGCTCTGATTGTTCCCTATTCCTTACTAAAAGGAATTACTAAAAGTTGACAGCACTGGACACAATATTTTTATTTTTTTTATTTTAGTCACTCTTGTAAACAGTCCATATTCCAACTTTAGAGCCAAACTGGAGATGCTGTATTCAGAATTTAGCTTTAGGTCATCTTCTTTCCAACCCCTAAGCATTTAAATGGGGCAATCACCTAGGAAAACTATTCACTCCATATTTTCATTACATCTAATAAAGAAAAACATGAGCTGAGCTAGTCAATGCACTTTAAATAAAATGGAGGTTACCTGATAGCTGCTTCCTGCTGATTACAGGACCATAAAGCTGAGTGAATCAACACTGGCTTTTCTGTTAGGAGGAATAAATCTCATTTGAAATCACATCAACAGGACAGCTGCCTAAATATCTAGAAATAATCAAGTATTGGTTTAGGCCTATGATTCTGATGGAGAGTGATAGCTGCCAGAGGGGTAACAGCTTAGAAAATGTGATAACCTGAATAAATTGGGTACTATCAGCTGGACAGCAAAGCAGTGGAAAAGGACTTGCAGCTTGTCACTTAAGAAGAATTGCATTGACACAGCAAATTATTAATTTATTCTCTGTACACCATTCTTAGAATAGGAATCGACCTCTTTAATCAGGGCAGATAATGAAAAATAGAGGGAAAAAAATTAAGTACTCAACATGACATGGAGTTGTCTTACTCTTTAGTTTAGTAGTGTCTGAATCAAAAATTAGGCTTCTGTCATAACATGTATGTCAATAATATTGAGTGTAAGTTATTGCTGTTCAAATTCACAATATTAGGTGTATCAGGAAAGTTTAGGCTCAGATTTAGAGAATTAATGGTGACACTTTTTTGTGGCTAATTTCCATTCAGATCACACAGAATTGAAGAAGAAAAAAGTATTTTAACTGTTGCCTTGTCTTTCTTATTTAAAGAGATTTATGAAACGTGAAAAAAACTGACCTTGCTATCAATACCAAAGAGTCATTAACTATAGCATGCCAAAATAGATATGTTCTCTGATTTTTCCTTTTGAATATGAATTCTGAACTTATTGGAAGATATTATTGCAGGCATTTCTCCTCTGAGTAGATACTCCTTGTCTAACTTTGAATATCACATTATTTTTCTTCCCTTTAAGATCTTGCAGTAGAATACATGAAATAATTTCATTCAGGTAAAAATACCTAATGATTTATTTCAATTAATGCAACATTATTATTTTACCATTCCCTTTCACATTTTTTGTACATGCCCAGTGCAGGGCATCCATCCATCCTGTAGATCTCCTCATCCAAAATTATTTACAATATTATTACCTCATCAGAAAAGGAGAAAAATATCTCCTTGATTACCCCTTATTGTCTTTTAATGGTTTTGTGTGACAGATGCCAGGGGATGTGTAGGGTTGCTGAATATACAAAGTATTTGCTTAAATTTATTTCTGTTGGCACAGCCCCCACAAGGCATTAATGGCATTCATGTTTTTGGAGCTTGAAAATTTTGCAGGCTAAATATTTATTTAGGAGCTGTCTAGAGAAACAGGAAACAGCCTTTTTATTTTATATTAGCACTGCTGCTTACCAGGAGAAGCCTTAGGAGTGTGGCTGCATTTCACGTGGCATCAGGATGTCCAGGTGACTTTTTTGTGTCTCCATCTCTAAGGCTCAGCAGCTCAAAACCATCTGGGAACATCAGTGATGCTCCTGCAAAAATCCTTCTCAGTCTGATGCTTGTGTCACACACTGAGGCACAGCTCTGGTCTAGTTTATCATTAATTCCCTACAAAAAGTTCTGTCAAGGCCTTTCTTGCCTTTTTCTGCATCCCCACCTTTGTTTGACAAAAGCATTCAGGAGCCTTGAAAATTAATTGCTCAATTTCCCTCCAACAAGAATTCCTACATCCACTTTCTGTAGAAAACTTTGATGCAAGTGTTGTATAGGCACCACGCTCTATTTCTGCTGTGACTTTCTATTGCTCCTTAACAACGTTTTTTAATAACATTTATTAAATTACCAATGCTTAAAATTAACTGGGAGCACATCTCAGAGTAGCAAACATCTGCAGCTGCTGTTCAGAATGTGAAATCAAAGATGCAAATGCTAAATTATGGCAATTCTTAATATCTCTTTATTGCAGAGAGTTTTTACCTCTTGATATTGGCAACTAAAGTAGCTTCACATCTAGAATTTCCTTGAAAAATATTTATAAATTTAAGAAATTCCAGTAATTTTTTTTCCCAGATATTTTAGTCTCTGAATGCAGTTCAGCTAGTCTATGTGAAATACAAATTAAATATTTGTATTTAGCACTTCTTTTCAAGTGAATCATATTTCAGGTGGATTTAATACCATTAATTATTAATGCCATTAAAATTAAATGATCAAGAATGTGGCAGAATTAGCAACATATGAAATGCAAAACAAGTTATTAGATTTTAGTTTTTCCACTGGTTTGAGTAAAACAACCTCATAAATCTTATAGAAAAGATAAATGAATGACCTGGATAAATAAAGAAAAAAAGTTGTCTGAGTGATAATGAATACTTCCCCATCAGCCATTCATTATGGCTCAAACACATGTTGCCTTTAACACAAGTGCATGATCTTGAATATTATTAAGGTTTAAAGAAATTTAAATGTGACAAGCTCAAGATTGAACGTGGCACAGCAATGAGTTTAAACAGCTAATTAGGTTTTGTTGGTCCATCCTGTGTTTGACAGATATGTAAGATCAGTAATACTAATTAAGGGCACCACAGCACCTGACAGATATCAACTTTATCATGGAACTGCAGTTTGTGCCACACATTCCACAGGAATCACTTCACCCTGCCTGAGACATTTTGAAAACAAAAATTATTCTGTGTGTTACAGTTTTACAGGAGCATTGCTTTATATGAAATAGGTTTCCTCTCCTTAAAAATCCAAAGATTAATGCTGCACTTTTAGAAAAGAATTTCATCACATGTATAATTTTTCTAACTGCAAATCTAATTTTCAAGTGAGGTTTATTTTCCCACTATATATTTCTGGTTTTGATTCCACAGTGCTGAATATGGGCATTAGTTATCATTTGAATATGAATAAGTTATCATTTCCAGTGCTGATTTAAAAAATAATTGTGATGGAGACTGTGGTTTTAAAAGGTGATGAGGTATCATAAAGAATCTTATGTTAATATATTAATTGACCTCATGCAGTAATGAAAATTCATTAATGATTGGTTAGTCGTTTAATCAAATATCTCTCAACTGGTATTTGTAGCTAAAACCAGAAATTCATGGTGATAATGGAAAAGAATGGGGAACATGCCATTTTTCTTTTGAAACCATATTCTTGTAGTTAGGGTAACCCAAGTAAAATCCATCCCATTTTAAGTCAAACATTTCCAAAACTTGTATTATCCCTCTAAAAGTGTGAGTAAAGGTAGTGCAATAGTGAATCAAATACAATAAATCCAATCCAGATGCAGGGTCAGCAGGCAATGTCCTGAGTCTCAGACATCAGGGGGGATCCATCAGCCCCACACTCCACCAAAAATAAACATCTGCCCACAGCACAACGTGCCAGCTTGACACAGGGGAAATTGTACTTTTTTCTTTGGGTTTTGGTTGCTGAATTGTGTCTTTAGCAGAGAAATGTGTTCTTTGGCAGAAGAGAGGGGCAGATGAACTCAAATCTTGTGCCTTATTATCCAATCAAGCTTCAGCCTTAAAAGATTCTGCAGAGTAAAGCTTGAGCCATCATCACTAGAACAAAAGGATGGAGGCTGAAACAATCACATTAACATCTATCAAATCCTTGGACAAAAATTGACTTTCTGACACGGAGCTGTACAGGTTAGTGAATGAGCAGATGCCACAGAATGAGAGATTGATGCCCCAACCATGGCCTGAAGTCTGACTAATAATCCAGAACAGATTTGTCACAGGTGCCAACTCTAAAGTATTGGTTAAGCCCTGAGCAAAGAGTGCATTTCAGCACCTCACAGAGGTTTTATTTCAGCTGCAGTGTTGTAAGCAGCTATTCCCAATGCTCCTTTAAACCCCTGTTCCTGGTGCTTCCTTTAGCCTGTAAGTGGATTTATTAAATTATGAGCAAGTTCTATTTCCTCCAAAACAGAGGTCCAAATTATGTGCAAGCATTTCAAAATCCTCTATTACAGTGAGCTTTGGAGAATTGTGCTTTAGAGTGTTCAGGTGCTCTACTCAGATCAGGATTCCTGTCTCAACTGTCTGTCATATTTCATGACATTAAAATCTCATCACATCAGATTTTTATCTTTTCCTCCCAGACAGTGAAACAGAAAATAGCAAGGATGAGCAAAGATCCATCATTTTCTTCTGTCTCCTCAGAGTGACTAGATGGAGGTCAGGTGAGGGGAAACTTCTCTGCTCTCAGAGATGCAGTGATTCATTTATACCCTCTGCTGTACCACCCAGACCTTACATATTTTTCATTTCTGCTTCCTGTCTGTGTTCTTTCTCTTCTAAAAATGAATTTAGCAATTTAGAAATTGCAATCATCTTTCTTCTTCTCTAAATCATGAATAAGATATTCCTTAGCAAAGGATACCACTTGTGATAAGAAATCAGGGTACTAATTCTTGCACATTACTGTAGCCTTAATATATTGAGCTAATAAAAAATAATCTTCAACACATGCATAGGAATATTCAGTGAGATTATCTTCTCCTAACACAATTTGTTCCTAGGAGACTGATTTAATAAAGCTAGAAAATCCATGTCTTCTAATGGTATTCCATTAATCTTCATTGGCAAGCTATTTTTCTATTAATAATGTAATTTTGAAATGTAATTTTATGTTAATAAGTGACATTAGCAACTTTTTTCGAGTTTAAAAAAAAGTGCATCTGGAATCCCCAGCACAGGATTCCAGACTTCTGTACCCTTTATCTAATCAGTAGATAACGACAATTAATAGCACTTGGAAAACAAAATAACCATAAACTGGTTAATTGGTTTAAAAACAATGATTCAAAACCTCTGTTACATCTCTGTAGCACAGAGATACATTGAAAAAACAAAGAGATGTTATTTGTTAATGAAAATTGCCTTAGTTCTGTTTTCTGGAGCCTTCACACTTTATATTGCTCACAAATGACTCCAAAATGTTTGAGTTGGGTGGCTGAGCAGCAATCCCTGTGTCTGCCAATGGCATCTTCACATTTGGCTCTGATTTGATTCAATCCATGGAAATGCAGAATATTGGCACAGAGCCACCTAATCCAGTTTACTGATGGAGTTGCTGTTGTCTATTTAACCCTGAATATTTTGGTTCTCATGTGATTTCCATGAAATATTCCCAGCTGAGTTCTTCCTCACTGCTCCTTGTCTCAGGGAGCAGAATGGGGTTGTGTTCTTTGAAGTTTTTGCTTGCAGTGGGTGAGATTCACCATGAATAATTCACTTGACAGATTTTTACCCCTTTAACTGTTCAATTATTGATCACAGGATGAAAATCCTCCAACGAACTAATTATTTTAAATGATTTGTGAATTATTACGGGTGTAGTTTGCCCACAGATTGTGAGGATTGTTATGAATATTCAAAACTTTTGGTATGAGTTGCATAAATCATGTGGGATTTAGAAGACTTATACTGTAACAGACAGTATGGCCTGAATTACACTTTGGCAATTGACAGAACTGTGTAGCTACACAGTATGACATTGCAGCCAATAAATTTAATTATTTGGGCTAAATTTCACTTTTTACATGCATGGCCACTAATAACTCTCAACTCCTATGGTGAGTTTAGGATGTGAGAAAATACAGGGGGAAAAAACCATACTTTGAACTCTTCTGCAGGGAAATGACTGTAATAATTTGAGTGCAAATTCAATCAAAAGGAAGTTGATGTTATTACACAAAATCTTTGGGTGAGTTGATTTTACCCACTCCATGCTCTACATGTACCAGGGTGGTTTATGCAGAGGAAAAGTTTAGCAAGGATAATTTATCCACAGCCCAGGGGACAAGGGACACCAAGGGGCAATTTCTGAATTTCCATTTGCAACATCTGGACAGCTCATTTACATCCCATGGGAATTCAACTTCCAGCAATCCTGGGACAGGCTGTGCAGGGTCTGCTGCTCCCTGGCTCTGACAGGGATGGAATGGTTCCTCTGTCATCTCCTTTCCTGGTTTTGACATCCCTCCCATGCTGGGGAGTGTCAGACCATGGCATGGGAACACCCCCAGTGTTATTTCTGTTATTTCTGAGTGGTGTCTGGAAGGAGATCCTTCCCAACTATTCCTGTAACTCCCAGTTCTGTTTTCTTCAGGTGCTTAAATTTCCTCTTGGGGGGAGAGAGAGAAAAAAAAACAAAAACAACCAAACTTTCATGACTTCTACTATTTCAGTATTTGAGAGGTGTGAATGCCTGAAAAACACAACAGTGAATCATTTTATCAAAGAAGAATGAAGAGTTAATGAATCTATCTTGTCAAACGATTTTTCTTTCAGATACAACTGACATTTGCAACTGTTATCTCCATTTACAATTTCAATATCTGAAATTCTTCTCTCCCAATCTGAATGCTTAGTCTGAGCTGGGAATGTGTATCAAGAAGAAGATATGAGAGTATTAAATGTCACAGCTCAGTGGGAGGCTTCAGCTGAGGACCTTCCAGAGGATAAATTGCTGTAAGAGCCCTGCAGAGCAGCTCATCTCTCTGGTCACCAGGACACTGGGCTCTCTCTCAAGTCCCTGAAGTTCATAGTTTAAGGCAGTGCTGGGGATATGTCACTGAGCTCTGAAGTTAAATCTCCTTTACATAGTTTTGTCTTTTTTTTGCAGACCTTCTGCAGTTCATTAATTTCAGAACTAGTGGAAATCCATCTGGGCATGACCCTTCTCCTGGGTTAGAACTGCTGGTTGCTTTGCTCTAGACGGGGATCCTGCCTTCTGCACACACATTTCCTCCCAAGGGCTGCAGCCCTTCACAGGCTGCTCCAGAGTGAACCTCCATGGGGCCTTGGAGCTGAGCTGGCTCTGATCAGGCACAGGGATGGTTTCTGGCAGCTTTTCTCAGGAGCCAGCCCAGAGCCCCCCAAAACCAGCCCAGACAATCCCAGCCCCTGGTGCTCCTTCTCTGAATGCTGCAGTGTGAGTGTTTGCATGTCCTTTCCACTTCTTGCTTTGTTTCCCACCAAATATTTACAGCTTGAGGAAAGCAAATTTGCTATAAACAAGCACACAAAAAAATAAAGCTGGTTAAAAAAAATACAACTAATCCCATTCAGTGTGGGCTAGAAACTGACAATCGATCTTAGGCTGCAATGGCAGTGACAGCAGATTTAAAATGTCAAAGTGCAAACACCGTTTGAAAATTAATCTGGGTTCCTGCTGCAGCTCCCCAAACTACAGAGAATTTTGCACCCCTTGGCTGCTTTAGTTTCTTGACCTGTTCAACCTCAAAAGAGAGGTGTGATTCAGACAACCTCTGAGAAGTTTTTTAGGATTCTGAAGGGCTGGACATTTTTTGAGATCCCTTTTGAGAGGGATGTGGTTGTAAATATTGCTGATATACATGAACAATGATGGAGTCAAAGAAATAATACTTTTTTTTTCTGCTTATATTGTCATCTTGTAACTTGGCACGGACAAGTTGCTCTGGTCATTTTTATCTAAAATTTGATATTTAATGCTGAGCAAATCCATTTTCTGTCTAGCAACTAAGTTAAACGTGTGCCATTTAATATCTCATTTAGCACTTGCATTTTAGCACTCTGCAAACATTTATTGGAATCATGAGTAAAAAAAATTGGGTTTAAGAAATTGCTATGGTGAAACAAAATAAGCCTTGTCTGCCAAGAGTGATGGGGTCACCAACAGCCCACTGACAAATACTGACAGCTTTTTCTTGCCCTGCTTGAACTTTGATATGCTGAATAGATAAAGCACCCCAGTGTATTAACAAAAAATAATTAGATAGCTATTAAATAGAAACAACACTTTCCAGTGAAATCCTTGCAATTTCCCCATTATATTTTAAAAAAATATTCTTTTTTTTTAGCTTATTACCAGTTTCTTAGTGTAGTTCTAAAAACAATATTATTATTATTATTATTATTATTATTATTATTATTATTATTATTATTATTATTATCATTATTATTATCATTATTATTATCATTATTATTATCATTATTATTATTAACTATAAATTGAGATCTTTTCCCACGTTTCTAACACATAGAGGCACTGATTTGCTTTTAAAAAATACAAAATAAAAACCACCCTCAATGTCTTGCTGGTGATAAGGAGCATGCAAACTATTAATTGCTTTTGACACAAAGTGACACAAGCACCTTTGATATATAACTGGGAAGCAATGCAGTTTACAAGTTTTAATTTCTGGTGCAGCTGGAAGACAATAAAGGGAAAGCATGAGAACAAATTAAACAGTATATAGGTCAATCATTCTATTAGCAGTCTTCAGGGAGCACACAGCTCATTTGCATAATTGTATTTCTGCTGCAACCAGACAGACTGCTGAGCTAATCCGTGTTCCTGGTGAGTCCATAAAAACACTGAGCATGGCCTTTCCCTCATGAAAGTGTGGATAACCAGGACTACAGGAGCAAATGCATTATTAATTTTATCTAATCAGTATTTCAAGGTTAGCATGACCCAATCTACAAAGGGCCCAGCAGCTCCACAGGTGAATATTGTCCCTTAAAGCAAGATTAAGTTTTAAAATTTCTCCCACTTAAATGCAAATAAACCAAATTTCCAACTTTTTGGTTTAAGTTGGAGGCAAAATTTTTGGGGGGCTCTTTGCCTCTTCTACTAAATTTCAGCATCCCTCAATTGGGAAAAATCCTGAGGACAGACACTCATCCTTCCTTGAGGACAGGAACAACCCTTTCATTCACTTGAGCAAGTTACCAAAAGCTGTTGCTTTAAAAAATAAAAATGGCACAAGCTACCCAGATAGTACAACTGGTGAATTTTATAATTGCTTCTCCTCAGTAGAATTTTCCATGTGGAACAAAACTGGTGTGTTAGACCATCGAATAAAAGAAAATCCTGATTTCCAGCAAAAATAACCTGGAGCAGAAACACTGGACATTAGGGTTTATTTTTAATGTTTCACTCTGGAAAAGCTTGCTGATTACACAGTAGAATCTTTCTCTCAATATTTTATCATTGTGTATTTTAAACCAATTCCAGAAGTTTTTATTTAAAGGAAAATGTTAATGTACAAAGTGTTCTTGAAAAAAAACCCAAAAAGCACATCCCATCTGGGCTCCAGGGTCTACTTAAATATAGTGAGAAATGTTGTGGTCCTCCCCTTTTTAACTGCAACTTCTGATAAATGCAATAAATTATTTTCAATTAAGTGCTAGCAGAACTCATGACAGGTGACATCTCTATCAATTTATTAAAACTAAATCTCTCTACACCAGAATAAACAGGGTAGAATATTAAAATATTGTGCCAGGAGTGTATGCTTAATTAAACTTACATTAGCTAAGTAATCCTTTATAATTTAAGGGTATGATTTTTCTTTTTTGAGTAGATATCAATTCTGCACTTGTAGAAAGGAAAGACTTTCAGCAGGTTCCAGTATTTCAAATCTGGCTCATTTTAATAGTTGAATGAGTTGGAGTATTTTCATTATTTTTCACTCATTATTAGTGAGATTATTTGTTTAATAAGAAAATTGGTCTAAAACAAATCTTTGCTGTTTGTTACTTTACGTAACAGGCAACAAAAAGACTACTCTGAACTGGAATTTAGGCCTTTGTGGTTTATGAGTAACACTAAACATCTGGATTTGCAAATCCAGTCTGTCAGTTTTATTTGCTGGAAAGCAAAAATAAATGTTGCACAGATGATTATCAGCATCTTAAGCACTTTGCAGAAGGAAGAATTGTTGCAGGGATCTGTCCTCTGAGAAGTAATGAGTCAGTCTCAACCCAACAGAAATAGAAAAGCTGCTGAATTGAGTCATGATGCTTTAAAAGCAAGATTTTCATTAGATTAAAAATAACTGCCTTAAAATACAGATTTCTTGCTTACTGCTCACGTTGGGAAGGTTATTGTTAATAAAAATAGACTGCAGAGATAACAAGCACTGATTATGATTCATCTCTTCACCTAATCAAATTCTAAAGGAAGTTGGGTGTAATTTGTGTGGTATCATCTTAGGAAGATTACTTTTGGACTGCTTTTCTTGATGAAGTGATGTTAAATATTGTATCTGATTGTATGAATTGGTTTGCACACAGCCTTTGCTCTGAAAGAACACTTAATCCAAAAAGAAGTTGATTGTATGTAATTTCCTTAATGTATGCATAACTATATTATAAAGGAGTGATTCCTGAAGTGACATTTCTTTTGGAAAAGGCATCACACTAACTTTTCTAAAATCTATGGCTGTTTTAGAGAATGTGAAATATAGTGCATCTGACAGGTGGAAGGCAGGGAATTTTTTTTATTCTTTTTTTGAACAACAAATGGGGGTAAAGCTGCAGATATCACTTGTGCCTTTTATCCAGGCAAAGAGGAATTGCAACTTTCTCACTGGGAAAATGAGATCACTAAAAGAATGGTGACAGGAATGTAAATGGAGACAAGGTTTGGGGATTTTTTTTTTTAATTTCTTTTTTTAGTATAGGGTTCCAAACATGTAAATTCAAACATAATTTTCAGTTAGTTCTGGGGATGACTTAGCACTGTCAGTTTATCCCTTGCCAGTGAGAAATTCAGCAATATGGCTTTGGCCAATGTGCCATTGGACTTGTTGCCACTGCAGGCTTGGCAGGATTTGGGATTCCTGTGCTCAGCCTGGGGCAGTCAGCTCAGGGACACAGCACAGAGCAGCCAGCATGGCAGAACACAACATTTCACACACAGATGGAGATTTGTAGTCAAGACAGGATTACAACATCCATCCATATTCATATAGGTAGGGGGTATTACTACTTTTAGTGAATATGGGTACCTAGGATTCCAATTAATACTTTTTTCCCCCTAAGATATATAAATAAAATAGGCAAAATATTAAAAATAAAAATTAATATTAATTAATTTGCATCAGTAGCACTAAAAATATTTAATTGCTGTTTTTTCTGCTCTTATGTTTAAAATCAGAGCTTTTCTTCAGTTCTAGAACTATAAAACCCTTATTTTACTCTGCAGTTGTAGAGGTGAGCAAGGACAGTGTAAAATTAAATGCAACACCATTTATAGAGCTTTTCCTTAGGCATCTAATGAAAGTTCAGTGACAAGACCAAAAGCCTGATACATGATATATGTCAAAGAAATGAAGTGCTTGATGTGAATGCAATATAGATATGAAAGTTTCTCCATGTAGCCCAGCTCCTGTAGCTGCATCCCTGAGATCCACGCTGAGACATTTGTGAGGAAACATATGAAGTGCAACCTCCCTGTGAATTTATGCAAACTAGGAAATGTCACATATGGAGCTCTTAGGATGGGATGCAGGCTATGATAATCACTGCAGACATATCAAAGAGAGACTTGGAAATGTGGCTGCTCTGAAGAACTTCTATAAATCAGGGGCCATGCTCCTTCCTTAGTTCCATGTGCACTCCTGCCATCCTTTCCTGAAGTGAGCTTCCTCTGGGTCCCCATTTTCTCCCCCACAATGATAGTTCTCAGTCTTTACCATATTTTTCCAAACTATTAAAAGTAGTTGTGACAATGCTCTTTTCCTTTTTTCACGTGATTTCTACTTTTGAAAGATGTAAGAGTGTTGCAGTGCAACACAGGACACACTTGAGATTTATTGAAGGTCAGAGGTGTTGTTTGGTGGTTTTCATCCCTGGTAATAATCCAAGTCAGGACTGTGACAACATTTGATGTGTTAAAAAAGTTGGTTATTGCAGAGAAATGCTTTTCCCTAGCATATTGGTGCTCTCCAGGATGTTTTCCTGAAGATGCCATTTCTGGATTCAGCCACATCTCCTGTTAGTTCTTCTTAAATCTTATTCTTGAATATTAAATCCTAGCTAGCTGAAAGCAAGTTCAAATGCACAGGTGATGACAATTTTCTACCTCTATTAACTGTGACCAGTTTCTCCAGTGCAGCATGCAGGATCTCCCCTGTTTAGATTTGTGGATGTGTGTTTAAGCAATGACTGCCTTAATATCCTGTGGAATGCTCATAAGGTATGATTTGATAACAGGAGAAGGGTGAAAAACAAGGCAGTGAATAACAAAGGAAGGAGAGAGATCAAACACAATGGACAGAATGGGGACCAGAGGTAAAAAAAGGAAAAATACCCAGTCATCAATCTAAGAGATTAGCTCTAAATTGCCAGGGGAAAACATGAGAGCAACAGGCCCTTTCTGACTCAAAATTGAACTGGAAATTCTGCCTCCAGCTTTAGAACCACTCTTGGTATGGCTTCATGCTCAGCTTTCCTTTTTTTGTGACCTTCTGTGTCAGGCTCCCCTCTAGAAAGCAATGTGACATCCAAATTTCAGTATCTTTATTGTATGCTTTAAAGCCTGGACTCTTGGTTCTAGCAAAATACAAATGGAATGGCAAGGAGGGTACCTGTGAGCTTGGGCAGCAGTTTTACCACTCTGCATTGTTCTGGGGACTAAATTATCACTCCTGGTCCTTGTATCCATCACTGACCTCCAATGAGGCAGCAAGATTTTGGGTTTTGGGGATTTTTTTTTTAACTGACCCATGTATGTCTAATTGCACATGGGGTATATTTTTCTCCCATCACTCCAAAAGGCTTTTTCTCATCAATGTTAATGAGCCACATGCACTGGAGGAAAGACCTCTATTTAATTTCATAATCCTTCTTTTAAAACACCAATCAGAACTTCCTGTTAGAAATGGGGGAGGACATTTTGTTGTGCAAATTGTGTACTTTTAATCAGTAATTACTTGTGATGGTTTGGGCTGGGACAGAAGCTGGTGTAGGGCTGGGGTTTGGATTTGTGCTGAGAACAGGGTAAAACAGGGATGATTTTATTATTAACTTACATTAAAAAGAAGATAGACCTTGTTTCAACAGCAAGATAATTCTAGCCAGGAAATCTCCTTGCTCTCATGTTTAAGTCTTCCAGGGCTTAGGTTCCTCTTCCCCAATATGTTAAGAAATACTGTGAGGATTTGCACTTCTTCTGGGATTCACCTTCAATATGATTTTTACAGTTGAGACCGAAAGAAGGACAAGCTTGTCCCTTCCTGACATTTTCATGGTGTTTCATTCAGCATTACATTCATATTTGTTCCTTTCTTGTTTTGAACATTTTGAATCCTTTACCATGTTTTGGTTTTCCCATGGGTAAGTTTTTCCATGAATGGATTCAGAAAAGAGCCCCTAAGGAGACCTTGTACCATCCTCATCTTGCTGTTCAGCAGGAACTGACTCCTTATGAAAATGCAAATAGGATTAAAGCAGAATGCTCCAAGAAAAATGTCAGCCTCCTCACTGAATTTAAATTATTTTGTCCTAATTCTCAGATGAATGTGTACAGCTGTAGGAACAAGCTCTCTACCCTATCTCCAAATCCATTTGGTGACAAATCACCTAAAACACAATACAAACTGCCAGACATATGGAGGAGACAGCAGACTGTGAAAAAGCTTCTGACAAAGACTCATTCCTCCTAAGAGCAATCAGAATGCAGAGAAGATAATGAGGAGAAGTGGAGGGAAGAGCTTTAAAAAATACAAATGCTGGGTTGAGAACAAGTGTCTGTAAACTGGCCATTAATAACTGCAGCTTGGCTGACTGGCAGCATGGCCTTGGCAGAAATACAGGGGGAAAACCTTCCTGAACTTATAGAAAATGAAGTTTAAGAAAGGGATCCTGCAGTTCTTTTAAGGATGGACTTGGTAAATAGGCAATTTTCTTTCCTTTAGAATTTCATAGAGGTGTTTCCTCTCTTACAAGTGCAGGAATTATGTATTTAACAAGAAAAGGGTAAAAATGCTCTATTGTTTTAATCAATTTGTGTAATTTATTAGGTCATTTTTACTAGAGAGAAGATAAAGAGGAAATGAAGAATTATGAAGGTTACAAATCCAATAATAATGACCCTCTTCTGTGCTGTTTCTGCCTCTGATTGCTGATCAAGATACTGTCATGTTTTAATTAGGAGATCAGTTGGTAATATGTCAGTGTAAGGATTGATTAAACACCAGAATTGCCATCTTAAACTCAGTCTTTCAAAATATTTCCATTTTTTTTTCTGATTTGAGGATTAAGTTTTTAATGCAACAGCTTCAAAATAACTGAAAAAGAGTTATTCAATCTGAGGCAGTACAATTTTTCTCACATTTGTATATGATTAAACAGAGATCACAGAAACCCTGGAAGATAATAAACTGTATTGTCAGCTTTTATTTTATTTTTTAATGTTAAGGGGATTTTCAGTTTCTCTGGTGCCTTCATTAAGCATTATTTGATCTCAGTGTCTTCCCTTGATTTTGGGGTTAATTATGTCTTTTGATAGAAATATCTGTTAGAAATAGAGAAGATTCATAGGAAGGTCGTGAGAATGGGAAGTAAATTCTTCTATGGGGAGAAATTACCATAGAGAGATGAGCAAAAGAAACTTAAAGTATTTTCTGTTGCACTTTCTAAATATTAGGAAAAGGAACATCAAAGTAACTAAAAATCAAAATTAAATTTTCAAGAACTTATTTAAAGGCCCTGCACAGTTTTTAGAAATCAGAAGGGATGGCACCAGCACTTAATAGCATCAGAACACCTGTAAAGTCTCATTCCTCCAGTATCTAATGAGTTTCTTTCTTCATGACTTTGATATAGAACACTTTATTTGAAGTCACTTCATTAATTTTAAGTAGTCTGTGTCTGAAAATATTCCAGCCTTGAACATAGGACTTTTGAGAGTTAAAACCAACTGCTGTAGAAAGTTATTATCTCCCAGATAAAATAGCAGATGCTGGCTCACAAGATTTTCAGCTTGGATGTGTTCTGTGGGGGTTTGGTTTTCTCCCAAGGATCTGGATATTGTAATTTTCACAGAGGAGAAAACTTTTATATCAGTGGGAAAGAATAAACTATGTCTGGTCATGTTCTGATGCTGTAAAGAAAATAAATCAGTGTATAGAGCTAAAGGTGGGTGGTCAGGGGGAATAGTCTGGCAGCTCATCACACGAGTTCTGTAACATGGAATATCTCAGGTATTAGAAAAAGGTGATGGCAAACAACTGTGGATGTGCTGCCATAAATAGGATTATCTAAGGCCACATCCTGAACATGATTCCTGCAGGTCTTTCCAAATATTAAGAAAGAAGGTGAAACAAGGCATAAATATTTAATGTCATTTTAAAGAGAGAATGCTGCAAAGCTCTCTCTGCTGTCATCCCAAGCTGAAGGGCTGATGAGATAATCCAGGCACCATGGCAAGTGACAATATTGCAATTACTCGTACTTAGCAGGAAAAATTAAGATCTGACCCTTGCTGTGGTGTCACCTGAACCAGCAAATATTTACTGTGGTTTGGACAGGCAGCAAGCAGAAACACATTGCAAATTGTAATATGTTAAGGATCATTAAGTTGATTGTGTCAATTTGTTAAAGTGCCAAGTAATGATTTTACAGGTAATTAGACTTTAACAGGCAGAAACAAATTTATGTCCTGCTTGTTTTTATGATGTATGTAATGATAGATATACCATCATCCAAGCTGTTGTTTCTAGGTACACAACACTTCTTAATGTCCTAAAGCAAATGAAATATTTCATGTCAGGGACTGATCAGTGACTGTATAAAACACATTAGCAGCTTTTCTTCTTTCAGCTCCTTCTAATCGAAGCTCATTGCTCATGTCAGGAAGATGGAATGGCTCAGGTTATTCCTGCTGCATGGAGAAATGGCAGTGAACTCTGAGGTCAGGGGAGAAGACAATAGTTCCAGGTTATGACAATTGTTTTTCCATGGCTGATCCCCACGCTGCCCTGGCAGATTTTGTTTGGTTTCTGTCTCGGTGTGAATAGAACACACCTCAGGACAGAGCTGGAAAAGGAGTTTGTGGTTTAGTTGTGTTTGCAGAGCAGTTTGTCTGCTTGCCTTTGTGTACCAGCCCCACAGAAAACCACTGGGGTGTTTGTAAAAAACATTTCAGTTGGTGAGAACAACCAGAGGTTTTCTGCTCTCTCAGTTTCACACCCCAAGTGATGACTGCAGCTCCTGAGCTCTAGAAATCACACTAAGGGCAATCATTAACCTGCAGCAACCACAGCATAAATCTGTGTGTGGAGATTCCTTTACAGGTATCCTGGACTCAGGAACAGCAGCTCACAAAAAAATATAACCTAAAAATTGGCCAGTTCTTGCTCTTGTGCAAGAGCTCAGACTTGGAGTTAATTAAAGGTTGCTTTGGTTTTCAGCTGTGTTGTTATTTTTTTCCTGCAGGAAGACAACATGAGGAGAGTGTAGATGGCCCATACATTTTTTATCACTTGGAGAAAATCAGTTTTTTTGTTGTTTGACTTTTAATAGCATCAAGCTTCCTGTCAATCAGCTCTATTGTTGGTTGAATTGATTACTGCAGAAATGTGGAGCTGTAGCCTGCAGGATGCTGCCTGTTGTCTGACACTGCAGAAATGAGATGTTTACTTCAGTGAATTCTTAGCTGTAATTGCAGTGTTGCTATTCGTGATGATATGGTTAAAATTATGTCACACCATTGGAACAGCAATTTTAAGTGGTGAATGATGATTTATCCGTGGCAAAAACTGAGTAAAATTATCATTTTTGTGCCATCCCTTGACAGCTACAAGACACCCATTCTTTTTCCTTTATGAAATTCAGAGCCTGAGCCTGGAAAAAATACAGTCCAACAGTTGATTTGCAAAAGGAAAAAAAAAAAATAAAGAAACCAGAGGTTTTGTTTCTCAGCCCTGAAAGGATCTGCATCTTTAGAATACTTCTGCTCATCCTTGTACAGGGATGATTTACAGCCCTGATTTAGTTGTGTTCTGCCATTCAGCTGGAATTAAATGGTGAAGCAAACCTTGTACTTGGTGCAGTCAGTTTTGGAAAAAGCTCATTATTGTCCAACACAGACAGAGCACTGCTCATTTAATGGTAAAATTGTTCTTATTGCATTTTAAATAAATCAGTGAAAAATAAATGCAATTTAGGTTAATGTCAGGTTTTGTGTATCCAGTTACAAACCAGTGTGAGCTGAGCTGTGGCAGTGGTCAGGGGATGGTTTGCTTTTAATGAAAAATCTAGGAATGCAGTTCTCCATTAGATACTAAACAAACATGTGCAAAATATGGGTTTCATTACTTGCTTTGGAAAATTGGGGATTTCAGCAATTTCTCTTTGAAGCTGCCCTATCCTGTGGCTTTTTCAGGAATTAGGAACAGAATTCAGATCTTTGGTTGACTCAAGCAAGGAGATACATTGAAAATTATAGCAATAACTCAGATTTTATTTCAACTTTTATTACAACAGATGATGGAGACATTCTCATTATTCATTATACTGAAACAGAAGCAAGTCTATGATAAGCTTTTCAAAAATAATAATTGAGAAGCTTTTTGTCTTCATTACCCTTAGGCTGGACACTAATTTTAACCACAAGAAAGGGCTTACATTCCAAATTAGGGAAAAAAGTGCAAAAACGAGACAAAATTTTTACCAGGGTTCCATTATGAATAATTATCTCTGGGATCTCAGCCTGCAGCTAAATTCTGATACCAAATATTACTCAAGTCCTTTCAAACATGTTATTTTTACTGTTTTGAGGCTACACAAGTGAATCTGTCTCCCAATTAAAATAATTTTACTCCTCTTTTGATCATGCCTCATCTGATGTCACCTGATTTTATTATGAGTAGTTACAATGAGGTTCCTTCTTTTCTAGTCATAAATTGTTACATATAAATAAATAGATTCTTGGCCAATTATTTTTGTAATTTAGACTTTCCTGTGTTCAGAGCCACCAGATGCCAGTACAGTTCATTGTGTGCCTCTGAATTAATTTATAAACATTATAATATCTGTAAGGTAAATATTCAGTGCAGGGTCCAGTGCCAATCTCGTGCTTGTAGGAGGCACAAAGCCCTCACCAACCAGCTGGAAATTCAGAATCACCCTTCCATTCACTAACAGGAAAATTGAGTCTCCATCAGAATGATAAAATATGATGTTCCAATAAATTTGCCAAGTGGGATGTCAGGATCTTTCTCACCCTTTTGTTTTAATTATGAGAGAGGCAGCACAAACATGTCATCACTATTATATTCTTATCAAGGCAATTGAATCTGCCAATTGCAGTTTGAGGATACAGCACTTAGCCTTTCATAATTCAGGAATAGTTTCAAAATCCTGAGAGAATATGATGAAATAATTTCATATTCTTGGTGGTGGGAAGAGGGAAGAAGCTTCAAAAGATGATCACCTAGTACAAATGTCAGGATGCTGCAAGAATTGGCATTTGGGCACCAGATGCCTCCAAAAGCTACAGGCTGCTTTTCAGAGTCAATTTAGCTAAAAAAGGAGGGAGGAAAAAAAGAAAAAGAGAAGGGAAAAGCCTGCTGCCTTTGGTCACAGTGCAGCCAGGCACTGAGATGTAAGAGGCTGCTTTAATTTAGGGTTTTTAGGTTGGAATTGCTTTGTGAGTGTGGTTTGTATGTGAGTGTGATTTTGTATTTTGCTACAGCAGTGTTCCAATATCTTCCCTTGCACCCTTGACCTTTGGGCTAAGAGTGAATCACTGCTGAATCATGAACTCCCTGCCCTTATCTGACAGGTCTGACTTGTTTTCTCCTCCAATATTCTTTTCCTCTAGCTGTTACAAATCGTTGCATGTCCTGGGAATCTCTGGGTTCCTGGCATTTGATTTTCATCAGGGCTTTCTCCCTTTTTCTGACAGCACCATTAAGGGAAGATATTCTTCACCCTCTGTTGCTGCTGCCCTTTATAAGTGTTTTTTGTTTACTGATTGGGGGAGAAAAAGGTGATCTGTGTTTTTATTTGAGCTGACACTTCAGTGTGTGCTCCTGCTGTACCTGTGCCACCAGATCCTCCCTGACAGACTCCTTGGCATGAAGTTTAATTTATAAATTGGTGCACCCAAGGGCTTGCAATTTTCTCCTGGTTTCTCTTGGTCTCTATCATAGAATAGAGAGATACATTGAAATGATTTGAAATAGAATCTTTGGTGCTTTATTTCTTGTAGCATTTTAAGAGATTGTCCTCACTCATAATTAATATAATTCTGTATCATGCCCATGGAGCAAGGCCTTTCTAAAGCACACTGCAATCAAAGCTCTGTGTGCTGAAGGATTTCTGATGATGCAAAACTTTGATTTACTGAGGAGATCAGCTCTTTATTATAACCTTTAAGTTTAGGAAATCTATGGTTTATAACAATCTGAATTTTGAAAATGTAAATTTTAAGAAATCTTCTCTTATTTACTCATATTTTCACATTATTCTGCTCAAGTCCAGTCTTTGCTTGTTATTTTTTATATTAAAAATAATTAGTGAAAAAGATAGTCTGAAAGCACACAAAATATGGTACAAGAAGTTTCCACATCCAGTAGAAATGGCTGCTACTACCTGTTGCAAAACTGTGCTTGATATTGGGCATTTATGTCAAATTCAGAAAGATTGTTTTGGGTTTTTTTTTCCTAAAAGCTTATGAGAGTCACTGATTCTGTGAGGTTACAGACAAGAAAACACAACCAGGGGATGATCCATGATCCAGTGCTTTATTGCCTGAGATTCCTGACTCATTCAGGGTTTCCACATCCTTCAGCCAAAACTGAGCTTTTTGTTTCCTCACAGCCCAGCATAAGAATCTGCAGCTGTTTCTCTTTGCTCAATCTCCCAGAAAGGGTTTGTAGGATTATGGTGCTGTGCTTCAAGCATTTATCACTGGTTCCCAATAAAGGGAAAAGAAGGATGAGCCAGGGAATCATCTGAAAAAGGATTGCTGTTGTGTCTTCTAATTAGTGCTGGAAGAGTGGGAAAGAAAAGGTAGAGCTGGAACTAACGAATAACATCCAGAATTCCTGGAGGTTGTTTTCTCTGTTTGCATTTTGTGAATTCTTTTTGATTTTGTAGTTGTTATGCAATTAAGAGAGGCACTTGAAAAGTTCAGTGAGTTTTAATTGTGTGCAGTTCTCCCTGCCTATGCAGAGAATCACTGGGTATTGACAGAGAAACCAGAAGAGCTCAGAAAGCAGGATAATGATTTCTCCATAGAGCTTCCCAAGGATAACGGATTTCAGACTTACAAATTAGAAATTATCTTCTGGATTGCCTGCTGGATAGGAAATAAAATGGTCTTAAACGTTTCATGTCACTGAAATCACCGTGATTACAGCTCTTACCAGCTGACTGCACGTTTGGCAAATTAGCTATTTGTGAAATTTGACTAAAATTAGCATCAAATCCTGACACGTTCAGTAGGAAGGGAAAGCTGATTCCAGGAAGGTTCTCAATGCCAACTGTAGCTCATCTGCAAGTTCTGCACAAACTGCTTAAGGCTGGATCCATTGTGCAGTGCAGCACAATGTGGATCTGATCTGGATTTATCAGAGGTTAAATCTGGTAAATCCCACAGAACTCCTGCTTGTCATGGTACTAACACCACTGACTTTGCATCAGTTGTGCAAAAAAAGATTTAAGTGATTTTAAAGATTTATTTTTTTTAATCTCAGAGTGCTAGGAGAGAAAGCAGGGAAATCCAGTCCATTGTACAATATTACAATGATGTGATAAAGGAAAACAGGAGAAGAGTTGTTTGCAGGAAGATTTTCTGCTTAGGTACAGGGGCACAGGAATGGTGATAGGCATATGAGATAAGATAATTCAAGATTATTGAAAATTACAGTATTAATTTCCTGCTCTTAAAATTATCAGAGATTCTTGCCACAGAGCCCTCTAGCAGAAACTGACTAGAATAAGTCTTTCTTTATTTATCATTTGTTAACAAACATGCATTTAAATAATTAGAGAGCACTGTCTCAAAGGAAAACGTAGACACCAGATACCAGTTAAATTTGTTGAGGGAAAAGCAAGATGATACATTCAGTATTTCATTTTCTAGACATTCCTACTGCTAGAATTTTAGAGAACTTGGAGCTTTGTTATCAGAAAAGGATGTGATGAACTGAAGAGCTGGCACACATGGCAAATGTTACATCACAGAAATTTCCACACTGAAATAAAGCTGGATTCCCATGTTTTATTGTCACTGAAACCACATGTAAATCTGTACATGGGAAAAAGAGATAGACTGTCCAGGAAATAGAAAGTATGTGGCTGTTCTCTCCAAGTGGGAGTGAGTTATGGTGTAACCAGGGGGTTTCACTGAAAGCATGAAGTCACTGTGTAAGTAAAGCACATTAAAGTTCTCCACAGTGTAAGGGCAAGCAGTAATCCCCACAGAGTGCTTCCACAGAACTGCAACATCCATTACTGCACCTCACTTCCACAAAAACAGATTCATAAAGTGAAATGTCATTTCTTTAGGTAGTTCTTGTATAAAATATATTTTAAAAGACTCACTCTTAACAAGCCATGCTTTTGGCATAACTAACAAGGAACCTTATTGAGCACCTGACTATTGCAGACCTGCTGCATTAAATCCAGGCTGGTTTGGGATTTTCTGGCACCAGAAGTGGAAACATCAAATGTAGGGACTGAGGGAAATCTCATCAATCACTGCACTCAGAGTCCCATGCAGACCTTGATATTTTCCCAGGCTCTTGGCAAAACTTCTCACAGGTTATCCCACAGCCAACCTGTGGATCCTTAGAAAAGAGAGAGCTGGATTTGAAAAGCATCTCAGAACCACTGGGTGGATACATTTCTGGAGGGAGTCTTTGTTATAATGCTTAAAACAATTGTTCTTTTTCATCTGGGTCATATATTAACCAAAGCACGGTGAAACTATTAAAAAAAAAACAACTATTAAATCAGGCATTTACTAAAAGGCCCTCAGAATTAGTTTAAAAATTGAGTAATTAGACCCATGCTGCGCTGGCATTACTTTTCTGATATTGCTTCCCACTGCAGCCCAGTTTCACTGCAGCACTTCCATTAGCTGCTCCATGGAAATTAGCTGGGAAAGAATGCCTTATGTTTTCAAATATATTTTAATAGTAAAGAACAAGTTATTTTCTTCCAGACTCGAAGAGTTAGCAGTAGAATGTGTAGCATGCATAAAATCAGCTTTGCAATCATTTTCATCTGCAGAGGATTGGTTTGCAATAATTTGTCTTTGTGAAGGGCTTATAATCAGCTGGGATTTAGATTTACATAAGATTGGAGTTATTTTTAAAAGTACCTGTAATACAAAGTAAGGCCTAACACCTTTTGATGAGCACTATTAGCTGGGTTCTGTGACTTCAATGGGAGTTGCAAAAAGAGTCTAATGAGAAAGGCACTATAAAACCAAATTAACTGATGTTAATGACTGACAGCAGCTAAAAGAGCTTCCACCTTAAATCAGTTTACTCTGGTACCACAGGAAGTACTGAAAAAAATGTAGCAGTTAAACTATGTTAATGCTCAAATTTAAGAATAATAAAGGTAATAAAAAAGCCTAAGGAAAGAATACTAAATACCAGAAATACTTGTAGGTATACAGCTGTCTAAGGGGCTTTAGATAAAGAAAATGGAATTATACTGCAGGTCAGAAATAGTGATTAGGTTCTCTGAATTTTCTTTATTTATATGCACTCAGTGCCTGTTTTGTGGATTTTCTTGATTAGATTGTGGATTTTTTCCATTTCTAATGTGATTTACTCTCAGTGAGTATATAGAACTTTGAATCATTGCTCCATTCCTTTTCCATATCCACAGTCTGCAGTACAGGAGCTGGATGAGGTTTGGAGTTAGACAACAACTGGAAAACAATTCTCATCCAGCCTATATCTGCATTAATTCTGATCAATCTCTAACATTTCTCAGTGAGTTCATGAAATTTGCTGTCAGTACTGAAATGCACAAGTTTCCTACAAGGAGGAGGTGGCAGCTGAGCCTGTAAAATTTGGTAACTTTGCATGTAAAGGTTCCCATCCTGCAGCTGCATCAGTTTTCACATGGTCACGAATTTTTACTTGCTGACACAACAAACACAAGGATCAGTGAAGCTTTAGTGCTTTCAGATTTACATGTTGCTTTTAACACAGCACTCTCCCTATAAAGTCAGTGGATTATTTTCTGGTTTTATATACAGCACAAATCCAATTGGGTATCACTGGATAACTGAGGGAACCACCTTCATGCTACCTCATTTCCCAGAGTTATCACCTCTTGTTTCTCTGCTCCTCTACATTAGCAATTTCTGTAATCCTTTCCAGCAGGCAGCTTCCAAAGATTAGAAATGTGTTTTTTCACTCTAAAGTAATCAAATGGAAATATTGCCATTTCAAATGAATTCTTCACTCTCTGTCCAGGAACTGTTTTGTACCACTTGAATTAAAGGTGGAGAGGGGTTGCTGTGATTATCCCACAGCTGACAAAAGGAAAAAGAGAGGGAGAAAATTGCAGCACTCACTCAGGAGGAATCACTGGGATATTTAGGGAGATGCAGCCACCTTTTTTCTCACTGTAGCCCTTGTGTCAAAGCAAGAGGGGACAATAAACTATCAGCATTTAAGAGAATTTGGCAGATTCCAGGTTCTGGGTGGCAGTGACACAGAGCACATGTTGGCCTGGGATAAAGGACATCACCCCAGTGTGGAACAGAAAAATCCTGTGGGACTGGCAGAGCTGCACAGCTGCAGCACCAGAAAAGACAAAGATGGCATTTTTTGTAACTTGAAGGAATATTAAATGTCAAAAAAGAAGTATTAGATTGGTCACTCACTGGAGATAGGAATCTGGTTTTGAGAGGAAAGTAACAAGACTCATTTGCTCAAAATATACCTGGGCAAAATATTCTGATTTTGGGACAAGAAGAAATAAATCCAAGTACTACAGAGCTTTCAAACTGAAGGAGAGACTGACAAATAACATTTCACTTTTGAATTCTTTTTGATAACTTCAGTGGTTTGGGAGTTACCTGAGAAGGTCTTACAGCTCCCAGATATTCACTGTTTCACTTTGAGACATGTCTGTGTAATGCCCAAATATCCTACATAAAATTTTAAAAAGCTGGTTTTTCCAGTGACAAAATTAAAATATAGATGCTCATTTGCAGGTGTGCATGCCTAAAAAGCAGACATTTATAATTAAAAATTATGTCTTATCATCCATCTTCTGCAGTAGCTGTTGCTACAGGAGAAATTGTTCTTTTACTGTGGATCCAGATACTGTGGATTTGTATTTTGAAAAATTATTTGTGATTATTATGAGCATGCTGGCTGTAAATGGCTTTATCAGAGAAACAAAGACACATTTGGGTTTTTCCTGCTACCCCACTTCTGCTCCTGTATTTTTGGGCTTCTGGGGTTCCACCACTCCACAGTGGCAAAAACTCAAATAGCATTGAACTCTCATAAGAACCGTTTTTATAACCTATTCCACCTCTATTTTTAAAATAATTTATAAATAAACAGTCATTAAATCATTTAATTCTTCCATCATGAAATAACTTCCTTAGAGGAAATGTCATCCCCTAAAGTTATTTAAAGTAAATATCTGCAAAAAAAGTATGGGCTGAAATTTTAGGGATGGAAAAAGATGATTACTGATAATACCCTTGTCTGGTTCCCTGTCAAGCACAAGTATTTCCTCAGAAACTTACCAGGGTTTTTTTTGCATCTCACTGTAAATAACTCAATGAATCATTTTCCCTCATGGATTGCTAAGGAAGAATTCCACACTACAGGGAGTTGAATATACTTTTTTTTTTTTTTCATGTTATCTAATACATGAACTACAGGCTGTAAATATTTCCCAACTTGGAAAGTCTTTATAACACTTTCACTGTTGTCATTCCACTCTATTCATTATCACCTGACCATTTTGAAGGGGTTCAGTATTTTCATTCACAATTATCTTTCCTGCTCTCAATGCATTTTTTTTAGCTCTTCCCAGTGTAGAGTTTGTTTGTTTTTTTTTAATTTGTATAAATCTTAGTTGTTTAAATACATCACACACATTTCCTTTAAAAGTATTGAAAAAAATTCCACCATAACCATTCTCTGTAAGCACTGACAATATAATTAATTCTCTCCATGCTGTTAATCAGAATAAAAATGCAGAGTTGTATTTTCATGTATATATGGGTAAATGGGAGTGCTTGGAAGAAATTTGAAGAATGAATGAAATATCACTGGTTTGGTCCCTTCTGTATGGACATACCTTTCATGTTCTTATTAGATAATTACATAATAACAATGCTTAGAGCTCTGATAACAGAAGAAATTTGAGGAAAGTCTGAGTGAAACTGAATTTCTTAAAGATCATGGCATTTAAAGTCTGTTTCTCTAACTGTGCAAGAATCTGTTTGCAGCCAATGGAAATGGAACTGCAGCACAGGGGCAAACCTGAAACTTTTGTGTGTGAATCAGTTTTATTGCATGAACCATCCCAGAACAGTAACAGTGATGGGTCAGGTTTAGATTTTATATCCTGAAAGATCATCATCGTGCTCTTTTAAGGTTATTTTGTGGAACTGTAAAGGTGTCTTGCCTTTAGGGATTTTTGTTTATGTTTGTGAGCATGTGTCTTATATCAATTTGTGTACAGAGGCATAATTGAGCAAAGACTTTTATTTTCAATTTGAGCAGTTCTGCAGTCATCACTTCCCCTGGAAGTGAATTATGAACTTTACAGTCTGACAGCAAAACTTCTTTCTTTCATAATTGTTGCAGGTAAATCTGTGTGAGGGAGACCTGGGGCTGTTTGAAACATTATTGGATGCCCTGACAGAGCTGCTGAGCTCTAAAGCTCATTCTGTCTCACTTACACCTCGCCTTCATCCAACTAGGCAGCACTTATCTAATTCAAGAGCCAATTTTTCCTTAATATTGGGAAAACCTGTGTGCTCTTTACCTAATTCTGGGATGGATGGAGCGTTGCTTTTGCTCCAGTCCCACCAAATCCATCAGTTCCTCCCCAATTGCTGCGAGTCTGAAATGAAGAACAGTAAATTGCTTTTGTTTCTCTCACTGTTCCGTGGTATTGAAACAGGAATGATTTATGGACTGCAGGGTGGAACACTGTGGAGCAAATACCTGCAGAAAGGTCCTTTGGGTGCTGCTGTTGTTGTTCCTCTGATCTGTGCCAAGGCACAGCTGGTGTCCTGCTAATTTTTAACTCTGGAGGAACCAAACTCACAGTGGCACTGCCCATTTTAAGTTATTATTCCTGCATTAAAAGCTATAAATAAACAAAAAAACTGATTAATCAGGAGTCTTGAAAGTGCAGGCCTTTTGATTCAATAGAATTGCAGTGTAAATATTAGACCAAAGAACATGAAAGTTAGTATTTGATGGAAGACAATAAAATACACCTTTCTCTCCAACTTTAAACAAATTGAACAAAGACAGCAATTGCAATAGGAAGAACAAACCAGAAAGAATCCTGCTATCAGATAAAAGATCTGAAGTCTCAGGAAAAACAAAAGCATTTTATTACAGTTGCCATCTTTTTAGCAAATATTTCAGTGTTTTAGCTTATGCCACCATCTACTGGTCACCAGCTCAAAGTGTTCAGCTGACTCCAGCAGATTCCCTGAGGTTTTCACATAAATGTCTGCTCTTGACCTGAGCTTCAGGGAAAGGTTTTATAAATGCCTTTTTGCATCAGCATAAAAATGAAAATTGGATAGAGTGGTAGAAATTGCTTCTTGATTAGACACATGCTTTTGAAAACTTCAGCAACTTTTATTTCTGTGTGCAGTCTGGGAGCTGGTAAGAGTCACCTGTTGCTAGAAACTTTTGTGGAAATGTTAGATTTTAATTAATGTCTTGCATGTGTACTGAAGATTCCTATGGCACGTGCTTCATTTATAATTCAGAGGATTTTTATCCTTTGGCATGAATTCGTGTATTGCATGTGCCACATCTAAAGAACAGGGTTCTGGTGTTAACAATCTATTTTACCCTCACCTTCTGCTTTTTCAATAAGCTGAAACAGAGAAATGCCAAAACTTAGATCTTAAAATGTCAGGTCTTTAGATAAATTCCTGCAGAATTTACAATCCTTAACTCTGAATTTGGGGTCTTGGCAAGCATTTTCACTCACTGCATGTGAGAAATTGAATGATACAGCACCAAGTTCTGCACGGGTGAGGAGGGAATCAGGTAATGCTGGTGATGTATGGATGTATTTTGTGTAAGGTATGAGCTTTACATACACACACCAAACAAATATAAGAGCCTGTGATGTCCCTTCATCCTCCTGACTGGTGACCTAGAGATTCTTTCACAGCTCTGGCTGTCACTGGCTTTCCTTTTCCAGAGACAAACCTTCCTCTCCAGCAGGAGAGCCACAAGCAGGTAACCAGCAAAGCAGTTTGTCACTTTTGCATGTTAGCCAGATGCGGCAGGAATTGTGGCAGAAATCTCCTTCTTGTCCTGCCTTTTGGTGGCTTCAGCTTGACCAAAGGATGTTCTTTGCCCCAGCACAAGTCCTGGGGGCTGTTTCTGTGCCCAGCCTGGGACATTTGCCCTGAAGGCCCCAAGTTTGAGCACTGGGCTTGAGTTTGAGCTCCTTTCACGTGGGAGGATGTGAAACACTTGAGAGCCCTCACTGAGTTCAAGAGTGGGTTAAATCAGCACACAGCCAAAACCACTTTCACTTCACAAGACCCCCGTGAACTTAAGCCAAGTAATTCATTAATGGAAATGGGAGCCTTTATTACAGACTCTAATTTCCATGCAGCTATAACCCAAATGAGTGTGTGAGTCCATCCCTGGCCATGCCTGAGTGCTCATCCCCCTGCCATCCCCTGGCCTGTGCCCTGGCAATTTCTGAGGTGGCAGCAGCACCCGAGCTGCTCTCCCCATCTCAGTTTCTATAGTGATAACTTCAGCCCTTCCTGGGAATGGACACAGCCAATTAATTTCCTGTCTGTCCTTTTTTCCCCTCGCTTAGCTTTACTAATGCCAAAACTAAATGTCAAGTAGGAAAAATCTGTTTTGTCCCTCTAGCTTAGAAACAGTAGATAAGGATAAAATCTAAGCCAAACATCGCCTCTCTGGAGATTTCATATATGACTAATTGCAATTTGGAAGCATATGGGCTTTTAATTAAGCTCTGTATTTTACAGGCAGAACATTCTCAGGACTGCAGTGGTGAGCACCCTTAGGGTTGCCAGGCTGTGAATTCCACTCTGAAAGTTGATCTGATAAGAAAGGGAGGAGTGTTTCCTCCCTGCTGTCTTTTCCAGGCTTTACCTGAGGGAGGAAATAATCTGGTGTCAGGTCTTTAAAAAGCTGGAGGATCCCCCTGCAGCCACACACCTCACTGGCAATTTGTCCCGTGGAGAATCAGGAAGGTTTGGCACGATAATGTCCTGTCCAGCAGCAGCTGTGAGATTGTACAGCAGGAAATCAAGGCAGCTGAGCCAGATTTGCAGCTAAATTGTTATTCCTTGTGCTAAGTGCTCTTGCCTCCTGTTTGTCACTGCAGAGGGCTGGTGCATGCATCACTCTGACAGGTGCTCTTTACTGCAGCAGCTCTGGAGCTGGGTCAGGGAGGTTGATGGCTGATTTGTGCTCGGAAGGCCAGAAAGCAGGATAATGGGAAAGGAGGTGATTCTGAGTGGTTCTGTCCAAGAGTTCATTGATCTACTGGTGTGGGTTGTGATACAACACTTTCACAGGCACAAAGCTGCCAGCCCCACTTACACTGCTTTTCCTGAAAGAAAAACCCCGATTCATGTCTTGAAAATAATGTCTTGGTTTTTAGCTTCCTGTCCAAGAAAATTCAATACTGATTGGCTGTAGGGATTTTTGAATCACTAGGCTAAATCCAAGAATTTTTTTCTGAAAAAGTCATCAGGATATATTGAAAAAAAAATAGAACTTTGCTTCATTACTATGAATTTAAGCATTCATTATGGCTACAGTAATAGCAGAGAGATCACAGAGTACATGGAAATGGCATTAATGACCCTTAGCAGGAAACTGCACTGTAAAGTTGATCAGGACCTGTGAGTGATTTGCATGTAAGTGACAGTCAGTAAGATGCTAATTGTTCACTAGCAATTTTGGAATGAAATGAGCAGCATTCACACAATTAAAGCTTTAAGCATGCAGTTGATTAAGTAGGATCAGTTTGCAAAGCCCCCCTGTTTAAAGTGATCAGGTCTGAAGAATGAAGTCTTTCATCAAATGATTAGTTGGACCGCTTGGAATGGCAGCAGAGGTGACTGGAATTTGCAGCTGGAAGCACTGGAATTTGCAGCTGGAAGCACTGGAATTAATTTGCAGCTGGAAGCACTGGAATTTGCAGCTGGAAGCACTGGAATTAATTTGCAGCTGGAAGCACTGGAATTAGCAGCTGGAAGCACTGGAATTTGCAGCTGGAAGCACTGGAATTAGCAGCTGGAAGCACTGGAATTTGCAGCTGGAAGCACTGCAATGCCTGGGAGGTTTACAGCTGCTGGATACTCTGAGGCAGGGCTGCCCATGACCAACCCTGCTGGCTTTGTTTCCAGAGCACCTCCCTTTGTGTCCTTGGCCCCAACCCCAGGAATCCTTGGGTAAACACACCTGGCTCTCCCAAAGCTCCAGGAATTGCTCTTCAGTCCTCAGGGAAGACTGACAGTCAGGGCACCCTGCTCCACAAGGAGCCATCACTCACACCCCACATGGAGCAGCAGCTGATCTGCTCATTCCTGGGACATCAATGGAGCAGAAATTCTCTGGGCTGCCACTTCTTGCAGGGCTGGGCACAGCACAGGCAGGGTTCAACTGCTCATGAAAAATTCTGTTTCTGTTTCCTTTTCATTTCTCAGGTCCAGTATAGGCTGTGAATTAAAAATGTTACAGGTCAGAAGATGGTCTTATGTATGGACCAATGTCTTTTACTGAGAGTGATTAAAATTCAGATTCTTGATTCTTCAGATTCTTGAAGATAAAAGTACCAAATACTTTCTGGGTATTTTTTTCTACAGCTGTTTTTTTCCTTATTTTGTTTTCTTCCATTGGCTGTCACTGACATGAAGTGATTTACCAAGTTAGGCATGCAACCTTGAAATGCTGCTAATGAATTTCTAAACACACTGAGAGCATGATCAAGAGTGTGCAATGAATAATGAAGAAACATTCCACGAATGTATTGTTCTGCCTTGCAAACAGCAAGCTCCTGGGGAAACTCTGGACAGAAGAAAAGCACAAAATTCTTGGAACCCTCAGAGAGGCTCCCAGAATGAAGAGCTGAGGATGTGTTGGGTTGTTGTCAGAGCAGAGCCAGGATTTTTTGGGTTTTGTTTGGTACCTCTCAAGGGTGTTCCAGGTCCATTCTGACCTTCCAGGAGTACCAAGGCATTGATGGAGGTGTTTTATCCTTCTCTGGAGCCCTCTGATTCACGTTTGTCTTTGCAAATCTTCTGCAAGGATGTCTTAATTAACCCTGGGCATGGGTTTTAAGTAAATGAGAAATCCTAGGAAGTTGTTAGGCAATCCTAGAGCCAAGCCAGGCTTTAAGCATGCCCTCTCTTTAAGAACCAGTGCAGGAATAATGCATTATTAGCTCTGAAAAGTTTCAAGATTGAAGGTACAGATTTATTTAAAATGGATATTTTAAATATGCAACATGAGAGCAGATAAAATGCTTTAACAGACTTGGTGTAAAAGCTCTTTCACATCTCAGTTTAATTGCTCTCACCTTATTGCAGGTAAAACTTAAATCTCATCTCAGATTTCTTGTGCTCATAAGAGTCTTTTTCATATTTACTTCATAAAGTCTTAAACATTTTTATAACAAAAGAAATCTCCTACAAGCAGAATCACCATTCTGCAAAAGAAAAGCTCCAGAAATTGCTATGGAGGAATCACAGAACATATTCTGGATAAAGTAAGTGGGATGAATTAATCTCTCCCAAACTCTGGTGATCAGAACTACTTTATTATGTCTAGGACATATAGTATAATGCATGTCAGAACAGAACATAAATTCCTTTGACATAAAATTGCAGTGTTTAATGAAAATAAGCTACAGATGGATGGAACTTCTCCTGAATCCTCTGTCAACCCTACACAATTCTGAGAATAGTTGGCAACAATAAATATGGAGAAAAAGTGGAGATCTTTTACCCAATTTTACACATCATTTACTGTTCCTGTATCGGTTTCCTTTTAAAAAATGGACATTTTCCAATGTCACATGCAGTGGCTTGGAGGAAAAGTTACTTTGGAAGTTGTCTGGGCTGTTCAAAGCGAGCAGCTTGAGCAATCCTGGGCCCACTAAATCCACAAGATCCCTTCTCAGAAAGAGCTGCACACTTTTCTCCATGAGAATTGAGATAATTAATTTCACTCATATTAATTATTGCACATGGAAATCTTCTGTTTCATAAAGGAACTCAATAAAAGAAATTAATTCTGTTGCATAAAGAAAAATTTACCAGTGAGGGAGAGCTCACAGAGAACCAGCAAGGCAAAATGAGTTCATGGACCTGTCAGGAAGGTTTTTGAGTACATGAAGTAGATTTTGTGTCTGTTAAATCTTATTTTAATAGGAAAAATCTTAAGGCACTCTGACTCCTGTTACAGCTGGGGTGTGGTAGCACCACCCAGTCCTGAGTGTGCTTGAGGTGAATTCCCAACTAGAATTCCCTTTTTATAGTACAGCTGATGGAACAGCATTATGTGGGAAGGAAAACTGTTTAATTTATTAAGGTAAAAATGTCAGGACATCATAAAAGGAAGGTGTTTTGGGGAAGTTCTGTTTTGATCTGGGTGAATATTGATGCCATTCATTATGGCCTAGTTTTCATAGAACTCCTTGAAGCTTTTCTGAAGTTATATTTGCTTTTCTACTCAGAATATTTTCATTCTTTTAAAAATTCCAGTCATGACAACTTTATATCTGTATCAGTGCATATTTCATGAAATTATTGAGAACTTGAGATAAATCCTCTGCTGTGTCTGTCTCTGTGTAGGGACATGTGGGCCAGTCATTAATGAAAACAAAACTGCTGCTGACAGGTGGGCTTTGAGAAGCAATCTTGGCAATAAATATCAGCTTCAATAGATATCTCACCATTAATTCATCAAATCTTTCTGAGCAGCAAAAAACATTTGCATGAGCCCAGGAGGATTTTTACACCTTGGCATTGCCAGGTTAGAAAATCTATTTGCATATGACATTTATTTGAAGATCTAGAAAACTGAGAAAGATGAAATACTCTGTTGGATTTAGTTTGCTGTTTGTTGATTAGATTTTCAGTTCTCCAGTACATTGTTGGGGAGCAGAGGGAGGAAGGTTAAAGGGTTTTGTACATTAATTTTTTTCATCACATTCTCCTTCTTAAAATGGTGATGCAACTGCCATTTAGGGTTATATTTTTCTACTGAATTATTTTACTGTTTAATGACCAGAGCTTGTTTTTTCTCTTCTTCCTTTATGATTTTGCAAGTGAATTACTTTGAAAGCTGAAAATTGTATTGGTTTCCTTGCTTAAAGAAGTTTAATTTATGGTTGTTGGGGTTTAAAATAATTAAATTAATAATCTTATGGCTATTTATTAATCTCAATATTCCAAAGTACTTGATGAGTCAATTACATATTTTAATTCACAGATTATATTTACACATCATATTTACAGCATAGGGCTCTTGGGTAGAAAATATTGCAGGTTGCTCTTCTGATTTTGTTCAGCAATGTTGTTCAGAATGCCTGTCAATATTGAGATTTTGGGTTCATTCCTATTCCTGAGAGGAGCAGTGTGACTGGATCACAGTTTTGCCCTTCATAGCAATTTCTGCACTAAAATTTAAAGCAGTTGACTGAGTTTTGTTCCAGCAGAATTCCGTGTGCAGCTCAGCTGAGAAACTGGAATTTCAGAGCGTGGCCACTCCTATGACTTCACAAAAATCCACCAGAGCTGGGAAAGCATCAGCTGAGCTCTGCACTCCAATTTATGCCAGTGGAAGGTCTGCATTAGCATCAGTGAGCTACTGCTGAGTGCTAAGGTCAGCTCTGCATTTCATACTTCAGCTGCAGAGGCAGAATTTTATTGCCTTTCACAGTCATGGCACACTGAAAAAGGTGCTTTATGATGCCACAGACAATTAATTGAGGTACATTACCTAGAAACTCAAAAAGGTCACACGTGGAACATAATTGACACCTCATAACCCCTATTAATGATTACAGAAATGCAAATTAGTACTTTTCAGTTTCCAACAAGCAGCATAATTCTTCTCCAGCTTTGAATTATGTTTCCATTTGCTTACAATCTTTACTCTTTAAAATGTTTAATTTACCTTTCCTTTTAAAGTAACCTCCATCTACATTAAAAGTTATACTCTATATAAATTATACTATCCAGAAGAAGTCTATTAAGCTGCAATTATTTTTTCTGTGCAATAGGCATAGAGAGAAAGAACTGATAAAAAATCACATGTGTAATGCTTCAGCAACCTCCCTTCAAGGCTAAAACCTTTATGGGATTGCAGAAAAATGGTTTTCCTTCCTTATGAAGACAAACCTGAGAATCTAAGAGAATTTAATGAGCTAAAGAATAGATTATAGGTTTATTTAAAGGGGGTTTGTTATTATTGTGTACAAAAGGAGTAATCCTAGCACAGAGGATGGGGAGCTGATAGCTAAGGGTTAGCTACTGGATTTGCTCCAGCTGGCCACTTACACACTCAGATCCTACTGATTTTACTGTAAATAATGTTACAGTTTATTGGCACTTTCTGGTGATTGTGTTAAAACATCACAGTGTGACACCAAGATGTGACATCACTGAACTGTGAGATTTCCTTTCCTCCCAGGCTTCACATTTTTAGTGTTGACCAAGACCAAAGAAACATTCAGTGAGGTGTGACAATTATTTAAGAGATAATTTTGGTTTAATTATTTAAGTTTTTCTGGTGTAGCTGTACCTGAGATGTAAATCCTCTGCTGCCCCTCTGAAATACAGAGTGAGAGCTCAGGGCTCTGCTCACACTTGGGCAGAGCTCATTGCTCCAGGTCTGGAGCTGATGGGAGCCAAACTGGTGGCTGCAAAAATAATCTCCAGCAGTTTCTGACCTTTCCAAATCTTAACTTGCAGAAGAATTTTAGAACAAGACAATTGATTTGTCTGCTTTCCCCAGTGACTGTGTTGATTGATAAAGTCATTCAATGGAAGAATTTCTTCTAAGGATGCCTAAAACCCAGGGAACAATGTATTGGTTTGAGCTTTTAAAATTTCACATTTATTAAATGGTGCAGAACCTTCCCCTCAGTTGTTGACAAACAGTGCAGAACCACCATGGCTCATTCCCCATTTGATTCATTGTGTTGCCTCCCCTCCTTATTTAGAAGTCATGAAAACTTCTCCTTTTGTCCCTTCTTTTTTTTAAGACCACAAAGTGTTTGCACTATACAATGCAGGAGCACGGTGGTGATGAAATCAGCTAAAGAATTTCCCTAAAATTTGGGGTTTAGAAACCAATATTTATTCTTTTCCCTTTCCAAAATGCAAGGCTACTGCAGCCCAGTGGCCATTCCAGCCCTGAACATGCACTAAAATAAATAAACACCATGCTTATGGCACAGCAATGCTTTTCCTATTAGCAGGCAACTAAAAATTAATTTCATGTAGTAAAACTGACAGAGTGGATGACAGTTTGAATTGAAACTGTTAAATTGAGTTGCTATCAGTCCAAATAAATGGATATGCACTAGAAAAAACCACTTTTTCTTAAAAATGTTATGGATTTCAGTATCTTAGTTAGCATATTGAGTTTTAATGTTTGTGTAGCTTTTGGAGCAAATGGCCACAGCTTCCATCCCCCAAGGAAACAGGATTCCCCTGCAAAATTACCACACACAGAAGTGCTTCCCTTTTGTAAGAGCTGTATGCTTTTTTTTTTTCCAGTAATATAATTTTCTGTTAATTCTGTTACTATTGAGACATCTAACAAGCTTTTAAACTTTAAAAACACCATAAAAGTAATGGATATCTAGTCAGAGATACACCACATCTTTATTTCTTTCTTTTAAAGTGCTGCTTCAGCCCTATTTTGAATTTTCTATCCAATGCAAACATTAATTTCTCTGGGGTTGAAGTGCAGTTTTTTTTCCTTTCCCTTCCTCTGAGCTATCAGCCAAACAGTCTGCTGCTGTTTGGGGTATTTTTTATCAAGTCAAAATTAAATTAGTGATATTGCAACTCAATATCATATATAAAAATTGATTTGCTTTGTAAAAATAGCTTGAAGTGCCATTACAGCTGTGCTGGCTAGACTGGGTGACTTTCTGAGCTATCACCTGTGGCAGACTAAAAATAAAATATGTCTGAAATTCAAGAGTGTTGTCTCAAATGCCACTGGGCAGGAAGAAAAGAAACTTTTGATACACAGCACAGAAATGATATTTTAATTTGCAGATCACTTTTAGATTCTTGCAGTGACCCTTAAAGTCCTGACTCTGTCAATACAAAAGCATAAAAAATGCTTTTAGCTGAAAAAGAAGTTATTTGCATGCTCAAATCAAGAGCTTGTTGCTTGCAATTATCAATCAATATATCAATATAATCAATATGCTTGCAATTACCAATCAATATCCAAGCATAATTCTACAAAATTCTGTTTAAACACTTACAAATGTCTGTTCACAAATGAGAATTTGAGAATGAAACATGTAGCTCAGCATTTTAAATAGTAACAACAATGAGCTGTGTAAATAAATTAGGGGACTACTGACCAGTCAAGATAATGAGAATTATCAAATCATTTTCCAAATAATATTCCTGAAAAAACTTTAGCAAAAGTTTGCTTTCATCTGTAGCTACAGTACTTTTATCAGAAGATACCAACATTGTAGAGGAGTTTATATTATATCTGTCTCTGGAGGGCTGAATGAACTCAACAGTCATAAGAGAATTATAAGAATTTTATGATGACAGCCTAGTGAAGAAAATAAAAAATTAAAATTAAATAAAGGAGACTTGACCAAAAAAAAAAAAAAAAAAAAAAAAAAAAGATAAGAAATACAAGGAAATACTAAACGAAAAAATATATGTAAAGTGAAGTTCACAGAGGTTGAGATTAAAATTTAAGAAAATTACATTACATTTTAGATTTTGTTGGCTTTAAACCTTTTTTAAAGGCCCTTCAATTCTCTAATGCTAAAGGAAATAAAAACCTCTTGTCATTTATTCACCATGAATTTTAACTCCACTATGTCTGCCTGCAAGACAATTGAAATGTGAATTTATATACAATTTTCAGCCCTAAGTTACTAAGTATAGACTGAAACTAATTCCAAATAAAATGTTGCTTTCTGATCTGACAATTCTGTTGTTGGAAGGAAGAAAACAAAAAAGAATTCTGTAATAAATGCTCTTGCATCCACTTAGAGCTTCATTGCTTCTGCTTTTCTTCATGGCCCTTTTTATTTCCTGTAGTAAAGCATCAAATGAGATTTTATCTTGTATTTTATTGTATTTTAAGGATCAAATTAAGTTTGACAGGTTCCTCAGAGGAATTATATTTTGGGATTTTTTTTTCCTGCTCTGTAGTGTCTCTTAGCTCCTGACCTCTTCTGTCCAATCTCCCCCAGATTTGCAGGATATTGTTACTGAAGTGTGCACAATGCTGCTTGGGAAGAACATGCCATAGTGATTTCTCTTTATTCTTGCAGCATGTTTGATTCCATCTAGCAGCTGCAGGCCCCTTTTCCCACAAAAGAATCTGATTACTGAGTGTGATTAAAATGAATTTTTCTTTATCTGGCACTCTGTTTTCCCCAACTGAATCAGACAAGCACATGTTTTACTGAGCATCGGGCAACACTTAAGGTTGGAAAGACACAATCATCACAAGACTTTTTATTTACTATTGTTCAGCACAAACAGTGCAGAGTGAAAGAAACTAATGAGGTCTTTGATAATCAATTCTTATCAGAGATGCCTTGGGCAGAGTGGGGGTTTTCAATTATCATCAGTTGTTCAGTAGCTGTACACGGGGCTTTCATTTTTTCATCTAGAAGTGCTGATTTTATCTCTATTTTAAGAAAGATTAGCTTACATTTGAATGCTTGAAATGCATTGAAATGCTTGAAATTCCAACTGCTCCCACTTGGGCTGGTTGTGTGACAATTGGCATTATTTTGTCATGCCTGGTCTTGGGTGTGAGCACTGTCAGACAAACACTGAGCTTTAGGAGGAGGATCTCAAAGGCAGGAAAGCCTTTGGCAGGCAGAGCTCTGGAGGATTTGAGGGCAGGATGTTTGTTTTTAAGGAGGCTGTGAGAATGGAAGGTAGGTAATGCCTGGAGCAGCCTCGAGGGAAATATTTCCAAGCTTTTTAAAAGAAAGCTCCTGTTCAGTGAGGAGAGGGAGGCAGGGAAAAAGCCAGAGATTTGTGATGTAAACAGCTCATCCAAATATTAACTCTGGCTTTTTAAAGGGACAATTGGACACTGAGGAGTTTGAGAAGCTGAGGCAATGAATCCATTTGGGGTTTTGTCTCTCTTTCCATCTCTGCTGCTTGTGTCACAGAAATAAAGGGGTTTTCTTATGGAGCTTCTTTTCCCCACAGTAATTACTGAGGAAATGTCTTTGGTGGGGGGTAGGTGTCCTGGAAAAAAAAAAAAAAAACAAACTTTGCCATGTCCTAGTGGTGGTTCAGAACAGATAACTAATATATTTGTGGGGTTTTTAACCTCTCTACAGAGCATAGTCAAATATCTCTGAGCTCAGAATTATCTTGAGCTGACAGAGAGGAATAGTCACCCCTTTGATTGAAGTATAGCAGAGGGCCAGTTTCAAGTGCTCTAACACTTCACTTTCCCCAAGGTTTTTTAAATTTTTTTTTTTTTATTTATAGCTGTCTTATAAACAGTATAAATCTGACTGTAAATCTCTATTTGCCACAAAAAATAAATTTTAAACTGTATTTTTTAGCATTGTGTTTCAGAACCTCTTTCTGAATTCTGGAACTAATATCATTGAACTGTCTATTAATTGGAGGTGACAAGGAGAAATCCTCATGAAAGCAAGTTGCAGCTCTCTGTTTACAGAGAGCTGAGGTGAGGTGAGGTGAGGTGAAAAGGAAAGTTGCATCCAACACCTGGGAGCAGTCCCTGTCCCCTGCTGCAGAGGAAGGATGAAGCCCTGCTTTGTCCCCTATAAAAAGAATTGTCAGGACTGCATGAACTTTCCTTACCTTTCACTTAAACCACATTGTATTCACCTCTGGCTCTGTTTCATGACTATCCTAGGATGGAAAATGGGGAAACAGAGCAAAAACCATTTTGTATTTTATTTATAACACCTATGGATGTGTTGTGTGCATTCTCTAAACAGCAGGGCTGTGCAGGAGAGTCAGGAGAGGATGCTCTTGAGAGTATCAAAGAGTGGATTTATGTTTCAAGGATAAATACTACTACAAGGTTGCCTCGTGTTCTCTTAGAGCCAGGATTCTCCAAAAATTGTCACACAGCACCATCTTCTGAGCAGAGCCTGAATGGCTGAGCCTGAGCTGAGCCTGTCTCACTCAAACCCCCAGGGCTCACGACTTTGCCAGGACTGAGGGATGAGAAAACTTTTATGCAAAGAGAACTCTTCATTAAGAAATGAGTCTAACAGTGTCATGTCTGCCCTGAGTGAAAAATTCATGGGTAAATATCAAGCAGCTCTAAGGACATTCACACTGAAATATCCTATGTGGAAAATGCAGAATGTGTGACCCTGTCAGGGAAAAAGTCTCGTGTTACTATAAATGAATAAATGAATAAATCCTCTCCCAGTTCCTAGAAGCTTTACATGTAGCCTGTTCACTCCTTGGTCTGTACAGTTTGAATACACCCAGTATTGATCAATTGAGATTGTGGTTTAGTGTAGCTGTGTTAAAAATCATATTCAATCAAGAAAATAATTTATTTTTATTGTGACAGCTGTAAATAGCTCTAGTACTGCTTTCCTCCAAGTATCCTTGCTTAGGTTATGGGAGGGACTTTTCTGGGCTTATTCTTTTGGCCTAAATATTTCCTGCTAGACAGAGACATGGTTAGGCTGCATCTTCAGCCCCTCCCAGAACTAATTTCATGGATAAGTGGTATCCCTGCTCCCCATACATTATATTAACATAAAGTATCATTGCTGCTGCAGCTCATGTAGACATTATCACCCAAACCTTCCAATTCTCTTGCTGCCTTTCCTTCCATCTTCCTGTTGAGGGCCCAATTTCCTTTTGTGGAGTGCTGGTTTCCTTTCACATGGTTTTTCACTGCTGTACAAATAATATGGAAAAACCAAAACAAAACCCTTAAAGTTCAGCACTAAAACCACCATACCCTTCCCATCCTTTCCCTTCTCCCCATATCTGAATTTATCTTGGTGTTGTTTCTATAACAAGATGCAGCCTTAAAACTGAAGAAGTGAATTTGTTACTACAGCCTTGCCATAGAAATAGAAATGAGAGTATCTCATATCACCCACATGCAAATATTCACATGCTCTGCCTCAGAGTGTGTTTCATGCTAGGAAAAGCTACTGAATTTATTAAACTGATTATTGGAGCTGCTTTCTGCAAGCTAAAAGCATGACATATTTTTTTCTGCCTTATGGTATTTTTTCACATAAGCAAACCTCATGACACATTTTCTTTAGAGAGATGTAAAGAAATACAGGAAGTGTTCTAATGCTCCTTCTGAGCCTTTATTAAATTACAGAAATGGCAGTGTGTATTTGGAGAGATGTTTAAGGGGATTGTTTATATCTAAGTGTTTTCCCTCAGGGTTTCATGTATGTTTATTGATAGAGCATTTAATAAAATTTGCAAGCTGAGGAGGGGACAAAGCAGGGGAGTTCTGTGTCATCTCTCCTGTGTGTTTGGATCAAGGAACTATAAATTGTTCAGGTTTTTGGAGATGGGTTTATATTTATAAACCTCTCTGTTGGCTCAGGAGCCATGGCTGCTTTCTCTCACTTGAGGCTTCTGCCTTCTTTTTCCCAAGAAAACTTCAAATTCCCTGCAAATGCTCGGAGGATCAGGCCCATTGGAATTGTCAGTCTGTCAGTCTGTCCTGATGTGCCTCTTGCACATGTTGGCATCAGTTGCATGGGTTTGTATCATTTTTATGTTGGAATTTTAAAAATGACCATTCAATACCAGCTCTTTCCAAAGAAGAATAAAACCTGCAGTGGTTGCTGGTTCCTGGAAGCATTGCGTGCTCTTTTAGGAGAAAATCATGATTTGGAGCCTGAGTGAAAAGCAGCAGTGACCCTCTCCCTGCATCCACACAAATCCTTATTCTTACAGAAGATTGCACATAGCTGTTGCAGGATGGCAAAGAATAGTGGGAAATGTAAGAATTTTATTATTGATGTCTAAATTTTAGTGTTTGCTGCAAGAAGATGTTCTGCACAGACAGGGACAGGGAGGGAACAGCACCCACCTCCCTCTCCCCTCTCACTGGGCAGATTCTCTGTCTGTGCTTTGTGTTTGCTTCAGATTCTTGATCTGCTGGGAAATTAAAATATTTCCTTCCTCTGGTTTAGGGTTTGTTCTCCATTTGCTTGTCAGGGGGAGTTTTGTGCATCTTTTGTTCTTTTAGAGTACAAAAATGAGACTGGTGTTTCTGTGTCTCTTAGTTTTGAAAGGATGCAAAATAAAAGCCACAAAGTTGTTAAAATATAGCCCAGATTTTCTTAGCAGAGAAAGTAAAGTTTATTTGAATGTAGCATGCTATATATATAAACATAATTGATTTTTAAAGTTAAAAATGTCTTCTTTTTATAAATATGCTGATGAGATTTTTTTTTTTCTTTAGAGGCATTCAATAGGTTTAATACTATAAATTTGTTTTAAAATAGCATGTTGCTAAAATCTGAAACCACAGTATTCTATCAGGAAAGTTGGCCTACACATTCAGAGACTTTTGCCTCTGTCCTGAATTTTCTGATACTGACAGAACAACAACATAACAAGCACTGAGGTGGATACTGAGCAAATATTGTGCTTTACAGCATAGAGTATCTTACATACATTCTTTTTTCTAGAATACACTTTCAGCATTTGAAATTATAAAAAACGAAATTAAAGCAAAACAGTAGAAATTGGCACACAAAAAGAAAAATATCATGCATGTGGAATACTATGTGCTGTTTTCCTTTTCCTGTTTGTTCTTGATTCTTATCATTCCACTAATTCCAGGTAGAACATAAACATAAATTTTACATAAATGGTATCTAATGGTACACAGTGGGTGTGGTTTATTCCTCACCATTTTTCTACTGTACATGAGAGAAAGCTGGTAATCTTCAGCTGAGCTCAAAGATTGTCATATCAATATGATATAAACATTTCATTTTGTAAGTTATATTCAAGGAATGTAATTATGTGATTGTTTTAAAATTTTAATGCACAGTTATTATCCCAAGAATAGTCAGATTAGTTTAACACTTACCACTGGTTAGTGGGCAAAGAAAAATCCAGGAACAACCTGACACACAGAGCAGCATTGAAATATCACATTTCTATGCACCAAAAATGATTGCAAATTATATTTGCATTATGTTTTGACAAAGATTTCTTTCTGCTGGCACACAATAGCATAAAGGTGCCTTAACCCTACATCAACTTAACTTGCATTATTCAGTTTAATACACTGCTAAAAATGGATGTTCTGTGACAGTCTAGCAGTGCTGGATGACAAATAAACAAATTGTCTGCTTCTCTGATTTGATTTTAAAGTTAATTTAGGAGTTTAATTTCTGAATATAGAAATTAAGTGCTTCTGCAGAGAGTATTCTGTTGACAGTAATATTTAAGAGCAAATATTTCTTTTTGTGCAGTTCCCTGTTGGAGGTGTTTCACAGTCATTTTAATTTCCTTAAAATATAAAAGTTTTTTTATAAACTTTAGCATTCCTGACAACATAGAAAGGAAAAAAGTTTTTTAAAATCTTGTACACATCTCCCACTGCTGCATTTTATAAATAACAGATACATTTTTGTAACAAACCTGAACCATTCAAACATTTAAACCATTTCACTGGATTTTATGTATTAGGCATAATAAAGTAATTCACTTCTGCAAAGTTTTCTGATTTTGGGGATGCAGGAAGACACTTCTGTGCTGTAGTGGTGTGATGGCTCAGGGATAAATATTGTCTGTAAGGGAGGCCTTTGAGGTGTGTGCAGTCTGTACTGTCCTGGAAATGTTTCTTGGCTTCTGAGACCCCCTTCAGTTCAGTTTCATGATAATTTCCAGTCCTCAGGGCAACTTCACAACAACAACACATGCTCCAGCCCTGCCAATGTTGACAGGAACTTCCTAGAAAAGAAAAGGGAAAAGGAAAAGGAGGAAACATTTTTAGTAGCATCCTATGGATAGGACATAGGACAATACTTTCAGATTAATAGGAAAGCAATTTGTTTATTCAAACTCATGTAATGCTAAAAAATTAGGTTTAACTAAGTTATGAAAACTCAGATTGGGTTTTTTTGCAAAAGTCAGCAGCCCCTGGGTTACAAGGTGTAGCCTGGTGTTGTTCCCTTGACATATTCAAGAAGCCTTCACATCCAATGTTCCAAAATCAGAGATTGTGTGGCTGCAAAGGATCTTGGCAGTGCAGGTGTTTGCTCTTGCTGTCAGTGGGGAGGGCCATAGGGGTGAAAGGCTGAGGTGCTCCAGAAGAGAGCATTGCTGACCATTGAGTCACCAATTCAACAGCCAGCTTAAGCACTTAGAACCCACAGTGATTTGTGCAATCTGGTCTGCTTGCCCATGCACTTCCTCCACCCCCACCTGAAGAGTTTTAGGTGGTTATTTTCCAGGAGAGGCCACTGACATTTTACCCAAGCCCACCTACAGCACTGCTGCATCCCGACGTACCAAACCGGCGATAACTTCACAGCCACTTGTACAGAACCGTTCCCAGCTGCCACAAGAGCCCCTGTCATTTGTGAGCACCACCTCTGCTCCCTCACCTCTGTCCACTCGTTGTTCTGAGCATCGTAGGACTCCACAGTGGCCAGGTAGGAGTGGCCATCGTAGCCCCCCACGGCGTAGAGCCGGTCCCCCAGGGGGCAGATCCCAACCGCGTCCCGGGGCACGCTCAGCGGGGCCACCGTGGTCCAGGCATCCGTTTTGGGGTCGTACCTGGAAAGGTGGGCAGCAAGGTCAGCAAAAGGCATGCTGGAGGCACATTCCAAATTTAAACTGCTCAGATTCGCTTGTTCTCTCCTGTGTTGCTGTTTGGGTTATGCTCAGTAGAATTGAGATGTGATTTAGTTTTTGATTCACCCACTAGAGAGGACACTGTGGTCCAAGCATCTCTTTTGGGGTCATACCTAGGAAAGCTGGGTATCTAATTCAGGAAAAGGCATGCTGGAGGCACATTTCAAATTTAAATTGCTGATATTTGCTTGTTTTCTCCTGTGTTGCTCTTTGGGTTACAACTGAGATGTGATTCAGTTTTTGATTCAGCCACTAGAGGGGCCTTCAAGCACATGGAAAATGCTCCTGTTTTCACTTTTTGATTACAGTCTCTCCGTTTCAATTACATTAAGCCATCAACACATTTTAAACACAAATGGGACCTGAGGGAATGATAGCATGGCCACAATTTGACTCAGCAAAGTTAATTTCAATATATTCTTTTTTTCTTCCTCCATAAAGCTTTTAATTTTCTGTTTATTGTCAGAATTAATGTTTTCAGAGAAGTTTACTATAAAAGAAATTAAATATCTTGTGTAGTAGATCTAAGTTTCTCACATGAAATGTGTGGCAGCATCTTACATTAATATTGATTTTACTTCTGATCTATCCTAATATAAATTCCAGTGAATTCCAGGCAGTTCCTGCTTTATCCCATCTAACAGAACAGAATTTGGCCCTTGTTGCTCACAGCAGGGTTTAACACCTGCTCAGTTTTCCTTTCTTTTCCCTAGATGACCTGACCTTATGATATTTCTTTTTTTTTTTTTTTAATCAGTATCAGTCAAATTATTGGAAGAACAGCTGAGAAATATTTAATTCCTACAGTACATGGCACAAGCAGGCTAGCCCTGAATTCTGCCACTTGAGAAATAGAAAGGACACATGTTGGATTTGTCCCAGCACTTCAGCTGCTTTTACCTGGCTCGTGGCAGAAGGGAGGAATTTGCTACTGAGATTTAATTCATTACCACAAAAGTATTGAAAATCAGTTATTCCTGCTCAAAACACTAGGTTAAAAAGGTGGAATGTGTTTTGCAAATGCAGCATTCTGACTGTGAAGAGAATTTGAAGAGAATTTATTATATAATCCCTTTCCTGGAATGTAAACAGGAAAATTAATTTTTAAAAAAATAATAAAATAAAGTAAAATAAAATAAAGTAAATAAAATAAAATAAAATAAAATAAAATAAAATAAAATAAAATAAAATAAAATAAAATAAAGTAAAATAAAATAAAGTAAAATAAGATAAAATAAGATAAAATAAAATAGAATAAAGTAAAATAAAGTAAAATAAGATAAAGTAAAATAAAATAAAATAAAATAAAATAAAGTAAAATAAGATAAAGTAAAATAAATAAAATAAAATAAAGTAAAATAAAGTAAAATAAAATAAAATAAAATAAAGTAAAAGTAAAATAAAGTAAAATTAGATAAAATAAAATAAAATAATAAAATAAAATAAAATAAAATAAAATAAAATAAAATAAAATAAAATAAAATAAAATAAGATAAAATAAAATAGAATAAAGTAAAATAAAGTAAAATAAGATAAAGTAAAATAAAATAAAATAAAATAAAATAAAGTAAAATAAGATAAAATAAAATAAAATAAAATAAAATAAAATAAAATAAAATAAAATAAAATAAAATAAAATAAATAAAGTAAAATAAAGTAAAAAAAATAAAATAAAATAAAATAATGTAAAATAAAATAAAATAAAGTAAAATAAAGTAAAATAAAATAAAATAAAATAAAATAAAATAAAGTAAAGTAAAATAAAATAAAGCAAAATAAAGTAAAATAAAGTAAAATAGAATAAAGTAAAAGAAAGTAAAATAAAATAAAATAAAATAAAGTAAAATAAAATAAGATAAAATAAAGTAAAATAAGATAAAATAAGATAAAATAAAATAAAATAAAGTAAAATAAAATAAAATAAAATAAAATAAAATAAAATAAAATAAAATAAAATAAAATAAAATAAAATAAAATAAGATAAAATAAAATAGAATAAAGTAAAATAAGATAAAGTAAAATAAAATAAAATAAAGTAAAATAAAGTAAAATAAAATAAAATAAAATAAAATAAAATAAAATAAAATAAAATAAAATAGAATAAAATAGAATAAAATAGAATAAAAAGCCAAGGCGTGTCTCACCTCTCCACGCAGTCGGACAGGCGGGAGCAGTGGTTGGAGGCAGGGGCATCGTGCCCTCCCACCGCGTACAGGAGCCCGTTGTAGGTGGCCACACCGACTCCTCCTCTCCTCTTGGACATGGGGGCACATAAACTCCACTTGTTCGTGTGAGGGTCAAAGCACTCCATGGACTTCAGGCAGGAGCTCCCATCTCTGCCTCCCACTGCGTACAGCCTGTACAAGCAGGGAAACTATTTCAGTCTTTATTCTCCCACTCATAAGAGTTTTATCTGGATGACTTCACCTTAAAATTGTCATTACTCCCATTTTTTGCTGTGCTCTGGAGCTGCCTTTGCTCCAAGGCTTTTGTGTGTTATATGAAGTTGTATTCTTCACTTACTGTGGAAATGCTCAAGCAGCCACATGTGAAAATTAACCTTAAAAATTCGTACCAGGTTCTCTAAACGTGAGCAATAGAAAGAGTTGAATTGAAAGATGCTGCAATTGAAATATATGGCAGCATTCCCTGGGACAGGGTTACAGAATATTTGACATTTTACCACATTAAAAGTTCTTCCTGGGCAGTTAACTTTAATAACTTGAATGGATATCAAAAGCATATATAAAACATATTTTAAATATATTTTCCTCTCAGTCTGTATTTAAGAAAATCTGCTGAACAGAAGGTACCACCTTGTGTCATCTTGTCTGTTCAGCCCAAAGGCACTTAGCAAACAACTGGAGATTTAAACTGCTGATGTTGGGGCAATTTTTAGGGATAAATTTTGGTAAACCATGTCAAAAAATGTTGGAGTAACTTTTAGGAATGAATTGTGGTAATCACTGTTAAAAAACATCTGGGATTGTGGCTTTTTGTCAATGAATTTTACAAAGTCTGAACTTCTTTCTGGTCTCAAGCTAACTTGGATGCTGCTGGACTAGGAATGTAATAGAAAATGTGTTCAGGCATTGAGTGTGCTCCTTTTCCCACTCCCTTTCAGATCTTTGTTATTGTTTTCTGCCATGAAATTGAATTTATTTAGTGAAGCTTATTAGGGACCTAGGGAACAAATGGACATGCCCAGAGTAAATCAAGTAAACTGGATCAGCTGAATTTTCCTTTAGAAGTGCCTGTTTTATCCCAAAGACTTTAAAAGCTTTCAGACTTCTCTGGTGCATATTTTACCTAGAAGATTCTTGACCATCATTAGAATAATAAAAAATCCCCATCTCTCTCTCTCCTAATTTTGTTCACTTGATAAAATTGAGTTTGGTTGTGCAGTTTGTTGTCTGATCCATACAAAACTTGAAGCTTTGATTTAATCTTTTCACATCATGCCACTGATACAGCCTGCTTGTTTACACAGCTTCCACAGGGCAAGGAAATCTCTGTTTGTACAAAGGGATTGGTTGGGATCCTTTGTTTTCCATAACATGTCTACAAACACAGTGGTGTTTCCCATTCTCTAAGGAAAAGCCCAAATATAGCATTATTGACTGATGTTTTCAATGGACCATTCATTGGCCCAAAAGTGTTGCTCCACAGATATGTAAAGGCTTTTCTGGCGGGGCTGAACAGGAAAAAATAGGGTGTGATTTAGGGAAACAGGAAAAGGAGAAGCATTCTCTTGGTTGGACCCCAGCAGAGGCACAGAGTGATGGACATTTGATCTCCTGGTAAGCCAGAAATTACATCAGCAGAATAACAGACATGATTTAAGGCCTGCTGGAGACAGTTTGTATGGGCAATGACTGAGAGCAGAGCCAGGATCAGGCTGATTTCCTCTCTGACAAAGTGGTTTCCTGCATGTTGCTGCTGTGGAAGGCACCAACAGGAGTTTCTGGTGGGGTTTCTGCTGAGAACATTTCCTCTGAGGTACAGCAGGACCCTGGAGAGGCACTTCTGCCTCTCTTGGACCTGGGAGCCGCCATTTGAATCCTGCCTTGTATGAATGCAAACCCCCAGTCTGCATTTACAAACATCCCTTTGCTGACATCTTTGTTCCTGCTTTTTATCCTGCTCTTTCTCAGGAATTTACAAAGGGATCAGGGAAGCCAGTGGCAAAGGTTCCAGGTCTGTAACTGAGTGTTCCCAGCCCTTACAAACTGCTAAGGGTTTGCCACAGGTTTGAACAAGAAATGTTGGCTCAAACCATATTCTCCATAATTTAAGGCTTTTTGCAAGGCTTTTGTAAGATCCACACAGCTGTCTGTTCCCATGTGAAAGGGTTTGAGTGGCTTTAGCATCTTAGCAGGATGTTTAAATATAATAACATTTGATTTCATGGATTTAAGCAAGAGATGGAGGGCGGAGCAAATCTGGATAGGATAAGGTTTACCTAATTAATAAACTCATCTTCTTTCCATTAAACACATCATGTACCTTCAATATTTTAAAAATTGGCTGTTAATTTGTATGACAAAGGAAATACTTCCTTTCCATACACATTAAGTCTATTTAGACACAAAGATTTTAAAGTGTAAACATAAACTTGGAATACTTTTTTTAAGTAGCTGATTTTATACCCCCATATGTTACATTCCAGGTAAAATTCTGATGTGCACGTAATAACATTTTTACATTCCTGTAACTAAAAAAGGCTGAAATGTGTTTCAAACCTGTCTGCAAGTTTGAAACCCATTCACCACACAGCAGAGGAAAAGCTTTCCTTTATTTCTGCGCGGTAGAGCTCCTCTCTGCTCCCTTGAGGCCACCACTAACCATAACCCTGCAAACACAACCCAAGCAGCCCCATCAGCCAGGAAGGGAGCAGATGCAGCCCAGAGAGGTGCTGCTGGTGCCATACTTGCTGTTGAGGGCGGCCACCCCCACGGTGCTGCGTGGCGTGGACATGCTGGCCACGTAATTCCACTGCCGCGCCTGCGGGTCCCAGCGCTCCACCGTGTTCAGGTAGCTCCAGCCATCGTGGCCTCCCACTGCATACATTGGTCCTTCCAGCATTGCCACTCCTTGGGAGAGAGGGAGAGAGAGAATCAGGCACAAATTATCTCCTGGTTTCAGTGGCCGGCGGCGCATTCATTAATTCCCCGCTTGCAGATAAGCGATTTCAGTGGGTATTAAGGGATCTGAAAGCTGCCTTTTCATTTGGAGAAATAAATAAAGATAAACAAGCACTTCACATACACTGTTCTGCTAAATAACCATTATCTTTTGCCAGAAGATTAGAGGAAAGCTGCTTTAGCTCTGATGTTCTCTTCTTGGACTTTTATCTCTTTCAGTTCTGGCGACCTTGCTCTGAAACAAATTCGAGCCCCTAACTGGGAAATGATGTTATTCTCCTACAAAAAGGCAAAACCTGAGTCAGGCAATGACAAATATGCCCACACCAATAACCTCTCCTAAGTCAGAGCAGCTGAAGCTCTGTAGTGCTGCCAGCACGAAGCCTGGGCGGGTGGGTAGCTGGCTGTCCTTCCCAGCTACAGCACCACAACATTTTAATGCCTTTTGGAAAAGAGCTGGCTCCTCTCTGCTGTCCTTGAGGCACAGGAGAGCCAGCTTGGCTGTCACTGCAGAGCTCTGTGTGGACAAACCCTGGGCCATTCTCCAGGGAAGGGCTTTGGTGCCTTCCCTCTGGGACCTGCTGCTGCTCTTTGCTCTCTTTGTTAAGTGAGGAGAAATGTTTCAATCCAGCTGCTTAAAAGTTTTCTAAATCTGTCTTTCAGGCCTAAATATACTTGGCCTGATTTCTTCAAAAGCACCAACTCTCTGCAGAATCCCCCTGAAGGTAACAGGGGCTGAGTGTGAGGCAGCTTTGCCAGCCAGGCACAGATTGAAGCCAAACTTTGGGCACTCAAATTTGTGGCTGTGACCGACTAGTCAGGGAGAATTATGCCCCTGCAGTCAGGAATTATAAAGACTTCAATGAAAATTATTTCATCTGTTTGGTCTTCTTCCCCTTTGCCACCCACTAGTGTTTGGTTTCATAAATTTTGTGCTCTAGCTGACAAGAACCCTACACTACCCTTTCCCTGCCAAGCAGTGGAGAAGGTAACCTAGGCCACAGTGGTTTGCCCAATTATTCTGGATCAATCTTCCTCTATTACCATAAAAATAAAAATATTCCATGTAATTTGAACTTACTGATGATTTCAAGCAATACCTGTTTCTGTAACTTAAGAGAACCCAGCTCTTTCATAAGGTCTGGGATATATAAATTATTCAGGAATCATCATATTCCCTCTGTTACAATCTACTCATCTGTTAACTTAGCCTTATTTTTTATAGTTCTGGAAATAAATTCTAGATTTCATATTCATATTATTCCTTCAGTGTGAATAATATTAAGGATTATTTTGCAGTAAAAAAACCCATAGATACTAAGCCATGGCAGAGCTCTGTAAAACTTCTTGTAATTACAACATTAGAACTGGTGAAGCCATACTTATTTCCATACACTGTTTTCTTCAGTGTGGGTAATGCCCTGATCTGAATTGCAGAGGTGGGCTTAATTCATAATTTATTAAAAAGAAAAATAAAACCAGGTTATTATTGTATTTGTAAATACAAATTGAATCCCTTGACCAGTGAATCACCTGAAGAGTTGATTATTTTCACTCTAGCTTATATTTTGGAATTTCCTATGAGCAAAATTAGCTCTGGAATACCAGGAGTAGTTAGGTGAATACTAAATAAAATCATAAAATTATGGCAATGGGCAAATCTCTCTTTGAAAACCGTCTTCTAGCAATATCTCTGCGTGTTCCTGGATGCTGTCAGGAGTTTTCTCAGCAGTGCTGGCTCCATCCAACCCCTGTGAGTGCTGGGAGGCGTTTGAGGGCAGATGTTGGAGAAGATGAAACTGAGGAATCTTGCAAATATGAATGCTCAGATTCTGGGAATTGTTGGGGAAGGTAGAACAGGAAAGCCCTAGTTACTGAATTACCATGAACACAATAGGATGGCTCACCGAAGCTAATCCACTCTTAATTAAACAATGCTTTTAGCCAGAGGGCAAGGCCAAAAGACACAAAAGACTGACCCGCACCCAAAGATTAGATCTTAGAGTTTAGAATGTCACATGCTATGCTAATATAAGAATTCCTATAGGCTGTGTGTAATTGCTATAGAATTAGTATTCTGTATTCAATTGGTTCTTAAGGGATTAGAATATTCATGATGAAAATGGATTTATTGTGTTACAAACGGGAAGTCTCTCTCTTTCTCTTCCTATCTTTACTCCTTGCTCTTCTTCTCCCACTCCTCCTCTCCTTTCCCTCTTCCATTACCCCAATACTCTTTTATCCCATTGCTCCTTTTCTCTTCTCCTCTTCCTCTCTTTTCTCCTCTCTTTTCTTTTCCTCTTCTCTTCCCCTCTTTACCTTCTTTACTCTCTCTCTCTACCCTCCCTCTTCTCTCTTTCTCTCCCCCTTTTATCTCTTTAATCTGCGCGTGGCTGTGCTGGGCAGCTCCTTGCAGACTCTTTTATAATAAACTGCAGCTGCAGCTTTCAGCATTTACAGAGCGTCTGAGTCTTGTTCCTCGCGTCCACCCTGACACAGAGAATCCAGCAGCCCCTTACCCAGGCCGTGCCTGTGCGTGGACATGGGGGGCATCACAGTCCAGGCCTTGGTGGCGGGGTTGAAGCACTCGACGATGTTGGAGGTTTTGAGGCCGTCCCTGCCCCCACGATGTAGAGCTTGCTGTCGATCACCGCCACCCCGAACTGCAGCCGCCGCCCGCTCATGGTCCCGACCTGCGCCCAGCTGTTGGTCCTCAGGTCGTATTTCTCTATGCTGGTGGTGCCTGTGGGGAGCAGAGACAGCCATGGAACAGCCAGCCCGAAACAGGGCTGAATTGTAAAATACTGGCTTGGTGTGTGTGAGGTTTTGCTGTGAGCTGCAGTTCTCCTGTCAGCCTAGTGAGAAAACTGCATTGGCAAATCTATGAGAATGTGCTGGTGGCAAGAAATGGGGAATTAAATTGAGGCAATTTTTGTAGCACTGCAAATTTTGGAGTTTAGTTAAATCTGTTTAAATATCATGAGAGTAAGGAGTTTGTGGGTTTGTTTTGGGGTTTTTCTTTATATTCCTTATTGTTGCATTTAAGATGTTGCTCGGGGTAAAATTAGCAGGAAAGGCCTTTGCAGGGTGTTACAAAGATGTTTATTTCAGCCACACATTGATCCAGGGTTCGGGGAACAAAGGCAGGGACTTTTGGGAGGGTCCAGGTTTAGTACAAGGGATAATTAGGGCAGGGAGAGCATCAGGGACCAATTATTAGGTGACACAGGGTACCACAGGGGAGGGGCCAGGGCAGAGGAATAGCAGGGAATTAGGATGGGAGTGACTAAAAGGCTGGGAGAGGGCATGGGGTTAACTCAGGGAACAGAACAGGGGCTGCATTCCCTAGCTGGGAATCCCTTTGGTCTCCACACCTTATGAATCCAGTGCCTCAAACAACCATGTTTGTGCCTAAAACATTAGTGGCATTAAAACCAGACTCTGTGTGTCTGCCTGAGGAACTGGACAAGATCTCCAGGAATCCTGCGGCTATTTTCCCTTTCAGGATGGAGTCAGGCAGAAGGCAGGGCTGTGTGTGAGTGCACACCTGGCTGCCACAGGTGTCTTCCCTGAGCCTCACCTGTGCAGCAGTAGCTGCTTGGCTGCTGTCACACATCAGCCCCATTTCCCATTTCCTCCAGCTCACTGGACCTCCTGCAAGGGTTTTATTTGAGCTCTGTGCCACTCAGCACGGACACTTCTCCATGCCCTGGCTCCCAGCATCACTCAGGAGCCATAATTGCTCCTCTGAGAGCTGCTCAGCACAGGCACAGCTCACTGAGCTCCGAGGCAGGATTGCCACTGCACCCTGGAGCTCAAATTCAGCTCAGTCAAATGCAGCCAGATGAGGAAAACAGAGCTGATTTCTCATTCCCTGAATGGGATTTGAGACCAGACAAGTGGTGTATTGAAGATAACAACAGGCAGTTTGTGGCTAAGAAATTCTTTTTTACCACAGGAAAACAACCATGCAATAAAGCAGAAGAGAAAGATAGGATTTGGTTTTGAGATCTGTTAGAGATCACCTGATGTACTCCAGAAATAAGAGTTTATTTCATGCTATCTTTTATCTATATATTTTTCCACATGCATAGGTTGGGAAAGAAATACCATCTCTATCTGCAATTAAAGTAAGAAATTCTACTTTCTCCCCTTTATACAGAGCAGCTGGGTTTCTTTGCCTGCTCTTTCCATCTTGTTATTCTGTTTGCTGCTCTTTGCTTTGATTCTTTCTCATTTATTCTATGCTAATATGTGTGTGCCCCAAAGTTCTCCACTTCAAAGGAAATCTCTCACACTGACTAAAACACGGGGAAAATGCAGTCAGGTTTGTGTTCAGACATACCCTGTGGGCTGTGATTTTTACAGAGGCTGGAAGATTTGAAAGTCACAAAACCGAGCGTGGTTTAGGCACATTCCCATTTTTCAAAATTCCAGCCCAAAAGCATTTCTTTGATCTTCTTTTGATCATTGGGATTTGAGATGTGTCTTCATTTTCCACCTGAGATAAGCAGAAAGGCAAACCTGGCGTTGCCTGGTGTCTGCCTTTATCACAGGCAGTGTGTTCCTGCCAGAGGTGCAGATATCCCTACCAGAGCTGCTCCTCCTGAGCATCCTGCACTCTTCCTGCTCTTTCTTTATCTCCCAACCCAGCTCTGACTCCAGATCTGAGTCAGATCTGTGGAGGACAGCAGGGAGGAGCAGAAGTGCTGCTCTTCTTACCCATCAAAAGGCAAAAGTTCAAACAATTGGCTTCACTCCAAGGTGAGATCTAAGAGAGGCACCAACAGGAAATGCAGATGTTGACTGAAACAGCCCTTTCTTTGCTTAACCTTTACCAGCAGGAAATGATTGGAAAATTGTATTCTTATTTTAGGGGAAGATTGTTTAAAGATCACCTGTTTAATTCATAAATTATATCACTAATATATAGATATATATCACAGTATCACTAATACATATATCACTATCATATATCACAGTATCACTAATGAATCTACTTAATTGCACCAGATTAACTCCAATTTGCTAAATCGTCCTAGGAATGAGTGTTTTCATGTTGTGCTGGTGATCAACGTGTGTTCTGCACTTGATTTGATTGCACAGAGATAGGGAGGTAGCTCTGCAAGGTCTCTCATACAGGGAAAAATCAGCAGTCAGCAGCTTTTTGTAAACCATGAAATGGATTATCTTCTTTGTGATTCTATTAAAAGTGAACCCACACAGCTAAAAGTAATTCTGTGCAGCAAGTCGCTAGAGTTTAAACTAATTAGAGTTCTCTGGCTCCAAGCTGTGGGTTTGAAGTTGAGGTTCCTGGAGAAAATGATTTAATATTCTGCCTCCTAAATAGAATAGTGCAATGGTTAAAGCTGTAACCTGATTGCAGTTGTGGAAATCAAATCATAGAAACTGGAATATGTTTATAATAATTAACTTTTGACTACAAAGCTGATAAAAAAAAGCCTGTACATGAAATCCTGAAAAAAAGCTGCTTTCATGAAAAATACAAATCTTTCCACCTGAAATGGTACAATAAGGACTTTAAGCATTAGGTAAGAGTTCTCCATAGTTAAGTGATGCTTTTTGGTTTTATTTTCCTGCTTCTTTGAAATCTTAGCTTTCTTACTTTGTCAGGGTATAGACCACAAGGTTCAATATTAAACAAATCTTGAAACATTTTGAATATTTACTTTTTCTTCTGATTTGTAAATTCAACTATTTTTCTAAAAAATTCACTCTAAGTTTAATTTTAAAAATGACCATATGAATCTGCACCTAAATATAAGTGTGTTGTTCCCAAATATGATTTTTGCAAGAAGACAAAACTTCTGACACATAGAATTATGCTCTCTGATTTGCCTTTTCTCCTTCTTTTACCCCTAAATTGATATTTTCCTGTGGGAAACATTGAAATAAATGTCATACATTCCCTGGGTGTCTGTAAGACAATTAATTAATCCAATCCAATTAACCTGTGGGCTCACCTTTGGTGGCATCCATGCCTCCCACAGCATAGAGGGCACCCACTGTGGATTTCCTGGGCTTGGTCCGAGGGCTCTGCATCATGGAGCGTCTCTCTGGCAGCAGGTGGTACTTCATGGCCTCCATCAGCAGCTTCTGGCACTCAAGGTCATCTGCAAACATTGGGCTGTTTTCTAGATCAGCCAGCAGCTAAGAAATGGGGGGAAAAAACATCTTGATATATGGCTAAATCGTTAAAATTGCATGCACTTGAATAATTGAATATTTGTATCTACAAACACTCATTTTGAGCTCACCACTGCCTTGTGCTCTGCTGGGATCTCTGCTTTAATGCAAGCTAAACTATATAAAGGTGGGGAAAGGTCTGTGAGTGTGGTGGCTTTGATTAATATTTTCCTACCTCTTTCTTCTAGCTTTTCAAAAAAGATTCAAATCAGTAATTTGTAGTACTGCACCCTCTGAATTCAAAACTCTTTCTGATGTAGGTAAACCCAATAGAGAGTACTGGACATCTCTGTGAATGTTAGAAGATATTAAATGTATTTCAAATTAAGTGTGTATATTACTTTTATACTTAAGGTAGAATATTTGCAGCATCAGTCACCATAAAGTGTCCTGACTGACAGTGTTGATATTCTATATCCATTTCTGAGGAGATATAAAATTCCTCTATGACACAGACACAGCAGCGTCACCTGTCCATGAAACAGGATGTCCAGCTCTGGAAATTGATGGATGAATTGGATCTTTCAGAATTAAGGGACAAGTGACGTCTCTGCTCAGAATTGTCAGCAATAATTTAGGCCCTTATATATTTATCTTTATTTACTCTTATATTTACTCTTTATGGCAACAAAGAAGGAAGCATTGTGGCTTATCTATCCTGCAGTTTGGTAAATCTGAAGAAATATCTTTGCTTGGTATCTAAATATGTGCTATTAGAGGAGAACCACTGCAACCCAACAAAGGAACACTGGCTTTTGGAATAGACTGACATTTTTTTAGAGGTAATTCTGAGCCTGGTAATTGCACTGGCACTGGGGGATTTCTTTTCATCTGTGTTTAAAAACAATGCAGATATATCCTATATCATTAAAAAAAAAAATTTAAAAGGGTGAAAAAACACCAATAATCTCCAGTCCAAACCAGAACCTTTGCACAAAACTCTCCCCTCTGCCTGCAGGATGCTCAAGGCAAACACTTCAGCTGGCAGAGCTCCCTGTTGGCCCTGCCATGCCTACCTGGGGGGGCAGCAGGGGCAGCCTGATGTAGGACAGCAGCATCCCCAGGTCTCTCTGTCGGTTTTGGAGGTCGTGCCTCACCCACATCATCAGGGCCTGGAAAATTGCCTCCTCATCTGGCACGTTGATGTCGTCACTAGACAAGAGCTTGGCAATTTCATTAGCTGGGAGCAAAAGAAATTCCTGGTTTTTTATTACTTCTATGAAGTGCTCCTAAAAATGAAAGGAGATTTCAATGCACTGGTGGTTTTCACAGGTAGAAACAGCTTTTTCTTAGGTGATGTAGGCTTTGTGAATATTTCATTCCTGTTCAGTTCCACAATGCTGTGGGTATTCTAAAGATCACTGGGTGTCCTTCTACCATTTAAAGGAGGTTTTTGTTGCTTTTTGCTTCCTGCTCTTGCAGAAGTGAGGATGATGCTCATCTGCACACCACCATGTGCTGATGTCTTTGTCAGGCTCCTTGTCAGCCTGTCCTGGCTTAGGGATTTGCCACTGGCACTTCTGTTCATCAGTGTGATCTCAGCATGGATAGAAATACCATTTGAAGATATCATGTGCATTTTAGAAATGCCAAGTGGGCATTCAAATAAAATGTGTCCCTTCTGCTGCAGATTCAAAGGTTTTGAGCCAATTACACCAAAAACTTCCAATCCTTTCACAATGAGCTGTGCCAGCTGTTGGCTGCAGGACTCTGCTCTTAGGGCAGGAAAATACAGCAAAGGAAGTTCAGCTCACTTTTCTAACAGCAATATGTATTTGGGCAATACAAATTTGGGTAAATACCAATGAAGGGTTCTCAGCCTTTTAGCTACTGCTGTGATAAAACTGCCCAACTCCAGAAGTGACCACGTGTATTAAATACCTAGAGTCATTCACAGGATTATTTTTCATTTAAAAAAATATTTTACAATCAAGTTACAACAATATTAATGTCAATATATGTGATATCAATATATATATTATCTCTTTCCCTATCAAATTCCAAAGGAAAAAAGAAATATGGTGAGGAGAGAGGGGGTTCTGTTACTTGCAAAGACATGCTTGTAAGGATCCATGACTGCATTTGAAACAGAATTTCTATTTCTGTACCTAGAATTAATATACCTCCTTTAGGAACCAGATTGAAATAAGGAAGTTGAAGAAATTTTAGTAACTGATATTTTATTGTTTGTTTTCAGCAGTTTCTTCACTTTCTGTAGCTCTTTTCAAATGTAGCCAGGATGGAAATACAGAAGTATCAGTGATTAAAGGAGATGTCAGCTTTGGTCTGTTATGCATATCCTGCTTTAATATTTGTGACATTCAGAGAGCAGGGACAGGAAGCCAGTCCACTTCTAGTTACAAATATAGCACAAGTTGTTTATCAGAAGGAGCTCTATCCGCATGAAAAGACACCAGGCAGGAAACTGTTAATACTCTGCCCCAGTGGCCAAAATAGTGAAGGGGAAGGTCCCCATTGTGTCAGGTTTTATTGAATGGATCTGGTGTTTACAGCACATCTGAAAATGTAATGGGCTCTGTATTTACAGAACAACTTTCTGGTCTTTCCCCTGAATTACACATTTTCACCAACATGAAGCAAACCTGAATGTTTTACTTATCCCCTCCACAATTTTTCTGTGTTTATGCATTCCTGTTCTCCAAGGGTTTTTTGTAATATCACTGCAAGGGTTTGAAACAGAATTTCATTTCAGAGGTGCAGGTTTCCTCTTCTCTTTCTGAGCTGTCAGTAGCAAATGTAGTGAGTGAATTTATGGTCCTGTTTTATGGCAGCATTTTCAGTCTGTTTCATGCAAAAACAGGAGGTGGTTCTAGAGGTGGGAGAAGTCCTTTTCAAAGAAAATAGTATAAAATTTATGTCCAGTGCTGCTGAGTGTTATAGAATCATCATGATCCTTCATTTTAGGAGGTTTGTAATGGCTCAACTCTCAAATCTCTGACACATGGTTTCAAAAAATAATAAAGGTTTAACTCCTGGGAAAGACTGGAGGATTCAAATGGTTTAAAAAAAACTATAAACAAAAATTATTGTCATAATTTCTTTGTTGTTTATTGTCTCAACATCTCTTACTGTCATAAAATCATGAATCCAACCATAGATTTTATTTCATTTTTGCAGAAATCTGAACCACAATTTTAAATGCCTGAAGCTGCCCCCCACGTTCTCACACTGGTGGGAGGAAAGAGGCAGCACTAGAGGGTGATTTCCTGATTTTGGATGAGTATAAAAAGGTTTGGAGCAGCAAGGACAGCACTATTTTACACAGGCTGAGCAAACCTCTGTCTGAAATTTCAAACTATGGCATGTAAAGGGGATGTAGTTGCTGCTAAACCATTCACTGCTGTGAGAGGGGAGCACAGGCAGTGCCCTCTCCTCTTTGAGCAGTGCACAGCCACAATCCCCTGCTGGAGTGTGCTCAGCATTATGAAGCCTCTAAACATCCCCCACTAATATTTCAAGCATAAAGCTGCCATGGGTCTCCTAACAAGGAGCTCTTTTTATATCTGTGTAGCTGTAGCAGTTGCCATTCTTTCTGTGTTTTAAGCTGTGATAACACATCGTGTTGCCCTGAATATTTATCCCTTAATTTGGTTTCATAGCAAGTTATCTCACTTCTCTGTTTCCCATGCTCTGAATATTCATTTCTTGCTTTGAGCCAGAGGAGGATTATGTTGCAGTCAGGGATGTGCTTCTTTTTAGCATCCCAAATCTTTCCAATACATTCTTTATTTTGACTCTTTTTGTGCGTCTCACCTTAAAATCAGCTTGAGAATTTTCTCTGTGTGGAACCAAAGGTAAGGATTGCCCATTGCTGTTTGTCTCTGAGCACAAACCCCTGTTAAGGCCCTATCACACTTTTTGGCAGGAATAGTCACCACTCATAATTCAAATTTAACTTCCCCGAGGACACCTTCCTACAAAGCAAAACTGTGAAATGGGGGGGGCAGCAGAATGAGTATTTCTGTGTGTGTTTGTGGCTGCCAAGCTGCCAGGGCTGCCCTTACCATGGTGTAGGTGTGGGCCACCTTGAGGAGCTCCCTGCAGCCCTGGGCATCCCCGAAGGAGCGGATCCCCAGGCAGTTGGAAGGGTGGAGCTGCTTCATGAGGAAGTTGCAGCACACCTCAATGACCTGGGAGAGCTGCAGGAGGCATGCAGCAGACAGCAAACTCTCTATAGTGTCTTCCTTCAACTCCAGGATACCTGGGCAGTTTTCATTTAGGAAAGAAAAAAGAAAATTTTTGAGTCGTTTCCCTTTTCCCTTGTGTTTTCATTGTTTAAAAGTTTGTTGTTCTTTGGCTTTTGTCTGAAAAAGAAAGGACTATGGTTCACAAAATCATTAATTCATTTTCCTATCTTGATGACAAGATTCTGTAAATATTTTAAATTTTTAAATATCTTTTAAATATCTTTAGATATTTTAAACTACAGAATTTGGTGGATTTTGAATACAACAATTGTGACATTTTTATTGGAACTTTAACAGCTTTAGACCCAATTTGGATGATAAAAAAGAATAAAAAGAAAATTGTGATTAGGGAAAAAACTTTCTCAAAACAGGGTTCTGAATAACCTGGTCATGTGGAAGGTGTCAGGGTTGGAGATGGTTGTTTTTTAAACTCCCTTCCAACCCAGAGCATGAAAATCCATATATTAATGAACAAAACAGTACATATAATATTTTTATGAGCAGAACATCAGTGTGAGAAGCTGGGGAATGTGGGAGTCAGCCTGACCAGGTCAGTCAACCATCACTGAAGGAGAATTATACCCAACCCTAAACCTTGGAGACATTTGTTTAAGTTATGGTGACCCCAGACAACAAGTTCCAAAGAGTTATGGGATTGCCTATGTTAATACCTCATACATATTCCTAACCCTCATTTCCCAGTTAATTATCACCATTCCCAGGTCCTGGAATGTTCTCTCTCAGTTGATCAATGTTCCACCCACCTTACCTTCCCTTACTCCACCTCTGCACCACTTTCCCCCATACCCATTGGACCCTAACCTCAATTCCACCCTCTCTCTTGCCCCATATTTATACCCTGGACCTCCATTAACCTTTGTCTTCGACTGCTGGCTCCTCCTTGTCCCTTTGGTCACTGTATTCACATTTTTGGGCTATGTCCCACATTTATTTTCATTATTATTATTAAAGTGTTTTATGTTGCTAAGTCGTGGTCATCGCACCACTCTTCTTTTATTTTTGCCACTTTTCCCTGATATCTGCAAACCCTAAAAAGCATTTTGGGGGACCACCCTCGGCCCCCAGCAGCTGTGGGGCAGGGTTACCTGTGTAGGCATAGTGCACCAGAGCCTTCAGAGCCTCGGGCTCCACTCCTTCCATCTTGATCTCCTCCTGCTTGGCTTCCCGCACGTCGCTGGTGAACATGGCAGCAAAGTAATCAGAAACTGCGCTGAGAACCAGCCTGCAGGGGAGCAAAATTACCTCACCACCTCAACACCAGGCAGAAAATCCAGCATTCTGATGTTAGGAATTGTGTGTGCAACAGAAGCAATTGGCACAGGACTCAAATCTTGCAGTGAAGTTAAAGAGTAATTAGTAATCTAATTTTCTCCCAGAGTGCTTATCTGGGCAGGTCTTGCTGTAGTTTGACAGCAGTGAGAAGAGAGGGTGGACAGTGCCAGTGGTTTGCACTTGAATTTCATTGTGTTTAAGATAATAGATGTGAAAAGCTGATCACGTGGTTTTATTCCTAATTATAGCAACTCTTCATTCACAACCAACCTGGGCATTCCTGAACTGGGTTTTTTGGAAAGTTGAGGCATAAAGGAGCTGTACCTGTGGGCTGGAATCTTTTGGTCCCCAGCGATCAGGAGCACATCACAGAGCTGCTTCTGCTGCAGGTAATTCTCCATTTTGCGGAAGGTTTGCTCGGCGTGGTTGGTGGACTGGAAAAACTCGTCAGAGCCATTGGTGCTCATCCCCAGAGAGCTGCTGGTGCTGGACAGCCTGCCAGGGCCAGAGGAGGGGTGAGCACAGCCTTAGAAATGCATTAGAAATCCTGATTATGTTGATTTTTGTTCAAAAGGCAGCACAGAAATTTGTGAAATTATGAGTCCCACAATCCTGTCTTACCGTGCCTTGATCCAGCTTTTTCTCTAAAAAGTTTCTAAAAGTATCTAAAACTTTTCATTCATTAACCTGCACATAAACTGTATTTTACTGTAGCTGTGTGTAGTAGTGGTGCTACTGATTTGTCTGCTCCCATCAGTGTTGAGTGGATGGATTGTTTGCACAGCACTGGGTTGATAAATGCAGCCTCATGAGCACTCACAAACAGATTCCTTTAAAAAAAAAAACACTTTCCTGTGATACTGCTAGCTAAAATACCTCTTGGTATAAAATATTGGGTATTACATCTTTAGGTTTGATTTCTGATCTCTTCTTTCTCTGTCCATTAAATGACTTGACTCAGTAGTAAATGAATCTGGAGACAGTTTTATGAGCACCGTATAATTCTGGAGAAATTTCCAAGTTAAAACCTGTACATTACATGGCCTTTAGAATCTGAATGCAAATAAGGGAGACAAATTAATTTCTCTGCCTTTCACATAAATGTACAATATAAATATATTCCTCCCACTCCAGAATTCTGTTATCTTTCCCACTTGTGGAAAACTCAAATTGTTTTTTTTTTTTTGAAACATCATTCCTTACAGCCTTTAAATGTGTATTTTGATGTGGATTGAAACACTTTTCTGACACTTCCTTAGAAAATAATTTCTTTTTCTATTCATCTGTTTTTAATAAATAATGATGTATTTGTTGCTATAAATGTATGTCACAGAGCTTGAAAATGCTGCAATATTTAACACTACTTTAGCTAAAGATTATTTAGAAAAACATTTTCTCAGTTTAATAGTATATTGTTTTAAATTTTCTACCCAACAGGGAAATAATGACAGCTGGTTGACTAAATTTCCTGGTTGTCTTTGACATTGTTAATTCAAATTTGTAAATGATTAGGACAGATAAGATCTGTGTAAGATAGTGTAATAAATTTAGCAGAATATTGGACTACATCCACAATTTAGCATCTAGTTCAGAAAACAGAGAAATAAAAAAGGGTAAGTGGGGTTGAATTGGTAGTATCAGAAAATTGAGATGTTAGATCATGCATTTTCAAAGATCATACCTCATTATGCAGCTCATAGAATTCAAGGGAAATAATTAGAAATCAAATTATAATGTAATATTGAGTTGAGCCACAGCACTTTTCCATCCCCTCTGCAAAACATTTCTGTCTTTATTACAATTTCAAATCCATTTTAGCTTAGCTTAGCTTAGTTTCAAAGAAAAAGAGGAAAACCAAGTTCACCTCTAATGTGTTTCCTTTGCCATTTAGGACTTACAAAAATGAATTTGTCTCAGTGTGTTTAATGACTCCACTTTCTGATTTGTTTTCTTTCAATGCATCAGAGACAATGGCAAAGCTGCAAAATTGGATTATATGCTCATTAGTTTTGTATCAGCTACTGGATGCCAAATTCATACTCTGGAATGTTTTGCTATTTACCTCCTGAGCATCCTTTAATGTTTTCCAGAAAATTGTTATTTGAAAAAAATCTTTTTTCAGATGCAATATATCCACTCTAAGTGTTGTAGCTCAGTACATTGCACTTGGCTTTGATGTTTGCAGAAAAAAACCTCAAATAATACTCAACCATCCCTATTGTAAATAGACATTACTGGTTGTGTGAAATAAATAATTCCCCAGAGCATGTATTTATTTGTGGTTAGAGAATCATTTCCAAGGCAGTGAAAGTCTAATTATTTCATTTAGTCTTGGGTGCTTTTTTTAGAAGTTTAATGGAGTCGCATTTAACTACAGCATAAATACCACTAATATAATTAATTATTTCAAAGGCAAAGGTCTTCAGAGACTGAAAAATACTGGAAGCAAAAGCAAGTTCTCCATTAAAATTAATAAAATAATTTCTCATTTATTTTCAGCAGCTGATTCAAACTGGTAGATATATTATAGAGGGGAAAAATTAAATTCAAAGATAAATATTTATATATTTTCCTTAGTGTATTCCTGTCAGACTCAAATATTGACCTTCAGAGGGTGGTGCTGGGTAAGGATGAACTGAAGAAGTCAGAGATCAAAATATCCTAAAGGAAGGAGTCAGGGAAAACCCCCTGGAATCTGATGTGGAATTCTGGCAGAGGATGCTGAGGGTAGCACAGATAGAGATTTATTCCTATAAATTTTTCACAAGTCTGGACAAACAAAAGCTGAGTATTCAGGAATAAAAGTTCCCAAAAGTCCATTAGTCAGGGAGGAAAATATCAAGAAGCCAAATTGTTTCATGTCATCTTTGTGTTGGTGTTCACTGGGATGAGGAGCTGTAATTAGCATTCCTAATAATGGCTTAAAATGTGGATTAGCCTGGAGAGAGAAATCTGTATTTAAATTATTCCCAAATCACTGAGTTGCATGAATTTCATTTTAGGTAGAGAGCAAACTGAAATTATCCTGGAGTTTTCCTCTAAGGATTTGTGAAGGAGAGTCAAAATATGGCCCCAAAACTTTAAAAAAAAAAAGTGGGATTTTGAAACAGACAGACAATATAAACTGAAAACTCAAAGAAATAATCAAAAAGCATTAATTGTCTCAATGATAAGAAGGACATAAATACCAGCCAGCGTGGCTGGTCAGAATAGATCATGTCAGAACATTGTAATTTATTCTTTTTTTTCAAGGTACCAGAGCTTACTGGGAGAAAAACATGAGTTGTCAGAAGTCATCTCTCCTTTTGGATGACTTCTGACACTATTTCACATGACATTTTCAAAATCCAGCTGGGATGGCAAGTTTGAAGTGTAATAAATACAAGAGATATGAATAACTTGTTTAGGGATCCAGTTCCATGAGAATTCCAGGCAAATCCTGCTCCTGATGCTGCTCCATGGTTTTGATACAGAAAATCGTGGTTTAATTGCTATTGGTACTTAATTGTTATTGTGGTTGTATCATAGCAAAGACAAAAAGTTTTTTGGGAATGGATTTTAAATTCAGAGAAGCATCTTTGCCCTTGTCCTCATTAAACTTTAGGGAAATCTTTACTTTTCAAAGAGCTGTTCTCCTCTGTTCAGATATTTACCTGAATGAAATTCAGGGGAGGAAATGACAGGTAACAGCAAGGTTGTGCTGGACCATGAGAAAGCCAGGACTCAAAAATGGTGTGGAGGTAAAATTTCATCTTTTCTCTAACCTGAATTGATGAGTTTTGTGGTTCATTCCAGGCCTAAAATTATTTAAATTTCTGAATTATGTTAGATTTATGTTCTGTCATAATGAAGAACTCTTCACATTAATCAGCAGAGCACTCTTCATTAATCAGTATATAAAGGATAAATCCAGATTTCCTCATTATTTAACTAGAATGGGATAACACATAAATGCCATTTATTTGCCATGTCCTTTTTAAAAATCAGTGTTTTATTTAACCTCATTCAGTGTGCCTTTGGCCAAAGCCAGGAAGCAAACTTGATGACAAGGAAGCTTAGAAACATAATATTGTATAAAAACAAGGTGATTTATTGGAGTATTTTAATTTTATTGGTGTTGATGAGGCTGTTATTAACATTTTTATGGTGATCACTTCTCAGGTGTAAACAAGGTGATTTATTGGAGTATTTTAATTTAATTGGTGTTGATGAGGCTGTTATTAACATTTTTATGGTGACCACTTCTCGGGTGTTTGTTGAATGCACCTATTTAAGATGTTATGATATTTGTGAAATTCATTTTAACCAAGTCCAGTTATTGGTGTCACTTAGAGATTTAAATTTGGGGTGTCCTCCCCTGTGCACTGTAAATCCCACCAGGCACCAGCAGCAAACTGGGACCCAGTGAGGGACCCCATGGATCTCTCCCAGCCTGGAGTTCAGGGCTCAGCTCTGGATGTGCCAAGGCAAAGCTGCAGCTCCCCCAGTTCAGTTTGTTTGTGCAGCAATATTTCCAGGGCAGCTCATCATTTTCCTTTTCTCTCTTTAGTTTTTGCTTGTTTAAGAGAAGTGCAGCTCAGCCCCTTTCCCCAGGCAGCTCCATCCTGCTCAGCCCTGTGGGCTCTGCCCCTCTGGCTGCTGACAAAAACTCTTTTCCTGCAAAAATCACAGCATCTGTCACAGCTAAACCCCAGCAGCTGGCTGAGAATGGAAAATATATCAGTTAGGAAGCCATTCCTGAACACAGATAAAATAATGATAAAGTTGATAAAGTGCTTGTATTAATTGATGCTGATAAAATTGTAGCACAGCAGTAACTGTCCCAGCCTCTGCCTTGAAATTCCTGCTGCAGTCATCTTTATTTTTCATTCTTTATTGTGAAGCTTTTAGCATATGGGTGAAAACATTTGTTCTACACGAGCATGGGAAATTTTTGATGACTGTTGAGGTTGTAACTTTAATATGAGGTTGTAATAATGATACAAAATTATGTGTTAATGAAGAAATAAGTAATCAAGATTTATAATTTATTTCAGTTAATGGAGAAACTCCTGACTTCCCTACTAAACTTAAATCTCTGTCAATTCCTTTAGAACTTGGAGCTCCTAGAACTGCCTGATTTTAGCAATTCTTTTATTGCTAAGGTTAACATAAACCTGTCACTTCTCTCAGTCAGTGTTAGTTAAAATAATTTTTCCCATTTGGGATTACAAGTGTAAATGTGCACATCATCAACTGCAGGAGCTTCAGCAAAACACTGGAACCAGTTTTTCAGTGGCAGTTTGAGTCTTGTGCTTCCCCCAGACATGACAATGTACAGACAGATGTCATCATGATTCATATCAGGAAGAATTCAGGTCGTGGTATTTTGAATTCTCCTAGGAACAGAAATCAGGGTTTGTTGGGGTAATTCCACTGGAAAATGGAAGCTGCACCCAAAGTCAGAGCCCCTGAGCCCTTTGTGCCTCCTCTCAGCTGTGGCCACATTGTGATTTTGAGGTACAAAGATGAGTCAATCCAAACACTCTCCTCATTATTTGCAATTTCCCTTTGCAAATTGCATAGTCATTATTTTTTAACAGAGGAATTACAAAATTGTTTTCCAGTCTCCAGATTAGTGTGTGAACTCTCTTGATTGTTGATCCTTTTCTACTTTTTCTGCTGTTGAAAGGTTTTGTGTCTACAGAAGGGGTTTATGCTCACTGTTAGTTATATGCAGATAATTGAGAAATTGAATAATCCTATGTCCATAGAAAGGAGTTTCTAAAGGTTCTCTTCCTGATACAGAACTAATCTGAACCTAAAGTTTTGCTATAAACATTCTAATGCATGACTTAAAACCACTGATTTCTGTGGTATAGAAACTGGAGCTGTAGCAATGTCTAATCAGCCTGGAGAGAGCACTGCCTGCACAGCCTGAGTGTTTTATTTAATAGCTGTGTGTCTATATTCAGGGATGAAGTGTCTCAGAAAAATCATTTCAATTAATGCCAGCTCAAATCACCACTCAAGAACATTATCCTCCAGGAGAATGAACACTGTATTCATTTACATTTTGTAATAAAGAGTAACTGAGTGAAACCTTTCAGGTGAAAGGAGTATTTTAGATATTATCAACTTAAAATTATCCTTTCTTCTGGTAATGCCAAGTATTCACTGCAGTGCATGAATTCCAAACTCACATTTGTAGTACATGGTTGTGTTGCAGGGAAATTAAAAGTGAAGGAGAAACTCAGGGAGGCTGAGTACTTCTTGCTCAACATCCTGGGATCAAGTGATAATTTTTCTAAAGAACAAAAAATGATGTGACCAGAAGGCATGATACAGCATGATTTCGAGCTGTCAGAATGCACAAAATGAAAAATAATGGCTTGATGCTGGATCTGGGCCTGTGGCATTTTTCTTTAGAGGACATAGAAAACAAAATACAGGCCAATGGCAAAAAGAACTGGTTTTCTCTCCAAGCAGAGCTATTGCCAGATGAAACTAATTAACTCCAGTTTGTTCCTTCATTAAGCACTTCTCAGAAAGATTCCTGATGGAGAGAGTGAGGGGAAGAAGACCCTGCTTTATACTTATCCCTTTTGACTGTTGCTGGGAAAAGTGGAGCAAGGAGGAGCAAAGGGAGATACAAGCACAAGAAAAAGCCAAATGTGAAGTGGTTGTGCCTCCAGTGAGCAGAGCTTGGAAAAGGCAGAGTCTCAATAGCAATTATCCCTGCCCCTACCAAGCTGAGCCTTGCAGCTCATCAGATGTGGATCCTGCTGGGAGATTTTTTAGGATACCTTGATTTATTAAACCTCAAACCACTGCCATAATACCTGCCTACCTGCTTCTCACTTCTTTTCTGTTCTTCATCAGAGGCAAAGGTGCACTATTCTCAGGCTTCTCATCACCATTTCATTTTTCACATTTTTCCTTTCCTACATTTATCTGGATCCTAACTAACAAATAACAAGGCTTACCACCTTTTCCCCTTCAAGTGAAACATGATCCCCTAGATAAAGGCAGCTCTTCAGATTTCATTTTGCTACATGAGACACCCCCAGTCGTGTAAAAATCTCCAGGCTTGTTCCAAAATATCTCCTGACCTGGTTCAGCTGATCTGCTGGATACCTCATTCAAAGCAAAACACTACTGCAATGGGGAGAAATGTGTGATTTTAACCTATTTAGCCAGAGTGCCCTGTCATAATTACAGATTTATTAGAAATGGGGGAGAGAGGATGTGAATCAAGTTCTGGGCAGCCTCACAGGTAGAAATCACAGATGAGAAGTGTACTGAAGTTTTCTATTCTGATTGAAGGTTTTGTAAACCACATAAATTTATCTGTGATCAATTCTCTCCTTCTCTTAATTGTGCAATTACACCCTGAGAGAGTTTCCCTGTGTTAAAGCCAAATATTTCTGTGTCCCTAGGTATAGTTATGCTGATAACAAAGTACTCTCCAGCCAGCTGTTATCTTCTGAGCTTCTGTGTCAGAAAATATAACTCAAACCTAGGCCTGGAAAGGAATTTAAATAAACTTAACCTGCTGTATTCATTTCTGGCTCAGTTGAGTGCATTTTCTTTCAAGTCAGTACAACCAAACCAGCATATTGTGAGTGCCCTTCCATATTTACTGGAAGGAATTTTGAATTTTATCAGTAGGATGTTGTGCTTTAGCTCCTGTTCTTACCTTTGGTCACTGACTTGCACTTTTTAACAGCTGAGAAATACTTTAGCATTTATTATAAAGTACATCTTTGCTAATGTCAGAAATGAACATCCATTGAGCATCTCCTGTGCTTGCTCAGAAAAGGGGAATCCCTCACAGGGATTCCTTAGTGAGGAAACCTCTGCTCATGAGCCCACAGCACCTTTGCAGGACAGAGAGAAAATTGTCTTTACAACCTTTACAGACAGAACATTAGGTCTGCTTTAATTTGACAGTATCAAGTGTATTTAACAGTATTTCTGACAGCCTGGCTTAATAGAACCTGTTCTCTCCATGCCATTAGTGACTTGGCATTTATCTGGACAGATAATAGTGGTAATTTGCTCCAACAAGCCAGGGTCTGTGTCAGCCTCATTCACTGTAATTGAATCAGCATAAAAACACGAAATCTAAATAAATGTAGCACATTAAATCAAAAGAAGAACAAAGAAAGGCTAAAAGTGTGTAACTGATATGCATTGTGGAAAATACTGTTTATAATATTATTATTATGACAGGTTTTTTCCCTGGAGTGCCAGTAGTATTCACTAGGCTGGAGAGAAGCAAATTTGCATTTCAATGTGATTATACAAAAAATAACACAGCAATTTTATTGCATGTCTTCAATAAAACATTGTCCTTCCAGTCCTGCCTTTATTAATTGTGTTAAAGTCAGGTTTGGATTCACTTTAACACCAAGTGACCAAGTATGAGGAAACTTTAAACAGCTGAGGAATAATTTGGCTCCATTTGGATGAGGGTGAGAGGCACATTTGAGCTCTCCTGCTTTGTGGCATCCCATGGGAACTTCCTCCAGAGCAACCTTATTGGAATTTTGTACCTCCTAGCCACTCTGCATCTTTTTTTTTTTTTTTTTTTTTTTAGCAGAAATTGGGATCCTTTAAGTGAATGAAACAAATTAAGGCAAGATGAATTAGTGCTGACTTCCAGCCTTGTCCTGTCTGTGCTTATCTCACCAGTTCACTGTGTTCTGGCTGAGCAGCCTGGCTCCTGCAGGATCACCAGGCTGGAACTGCCCAGGGAGTTTTCTTGCTCTGCTCCTCAATCCCCTGGGACAGGCTGCTCTGCTGGGGGATTTTACTGGGTCAGGCATCTCAGGCAGAAAGGTCAGAATTCCATCCTAAGCCACCAGCACACAGAGCAGGGATGGCACAGGAGGGAATTTCTGCCTTTGGGTGAAGTTTTCCATAAACTGAATGAGGAGCTGGAGAGAATCTTTTGAGAGTGATTTTTGTGAGGCAGTAATGAGAGTCATGACCCAGAACCAGCATTTTCTTCTTTAAAGGATCAGTATATATCTGTTAGAAACATGACAGAATCCCCCAGTTTTTGTTCAGAGTAAATATTTTTTTTCTGCCATGCTCAAAGGGGTGTACAGAGATGGTGGCATCAGAGCCAGCCTCTCTCCTTTGCCTTTTCTCTGAGAACAGACAGGGGCAAAGCCCCTGCTCTACAGAGATTAATGCCTAAAACATCAACCCCAATGGATCAAAACTGAAGGCAATATTCAATATTGAACAAACATTCTCAGTCTGGAATCAGAGCTTTTGTTCTGGTGGTCATGGCAGAGAGAACAAGCTCCCAGCCAAGATGTGGAACATGACTAAGACAAAATTACTGAGGTGTTATTGCCTGCATGTGTGTGAGAGTGCATCTCTATTTCTTCCCATTCTGCAGCGTTCTGAAATGGTCTGACATGGAGACAGAGCTTTCCTGAGCATCTGTGCTAAGTGAGCGCTGTAAAAGAGGTTTCCCTAGCAACTCAAACCATATGTAATAGCTTAAAATAGCTTTTCTCCAACTCCTAGGATTTCTTAGTGGCTTGCTCACAATTTCCATTTAAATCAAGGTCTATTTGCCCAGTTCAAAAAGGTTCTTTTTGAACCCTTTTCTCAACTTCTATTTTTCTCAACCTTCTTTTTCTCAACTTCTATTAAAATGAACAGGGTTTGAACATGCTCATTTCTTGCCAGAATGCCTCCCTTCCTCTTAACTTGTAACTTATCAGGTGAACTGAAGCATGGCCAAGGGTGACAGTGGCTGTCCACCTCCTCAAATGTATTGCCTTTCTTTGCTGTTCAAATATCTTATTGGAAGTATATTGGTCTCTACTCATTGTAGTGGGAAGTCCTATCAGACTCTGATTTCTGTGGTGTCAGTATAATGAGAAGATAATCTGTGCAACTCTGAAATGTAAAGAATCAATCATAGAGTGCATGAATTCCACTTTGCATAGCAAAGCTGTTTGCAGGCAAATCTGGGTGTCTGAAAACCCTGCTCAGTTCCTGTTGTGCCCCCAGGAAAATGCTCTTTGTGATATCAGTGATTGCTCTGGGGTAACAACAAAGCAGGCAACAAATCTGAGACATAGCCCATACATTGATTTTCAGATCCTGGTCATGAGGCTAAAAATTTAGGTTGGGAGTGCTTGAATTTGATGAAATGTTAATATCCAGGTAAGAAATCTAGATTCTCGTCTCAAGGTTTTCAAAATATCTGAAGGAAGGGCCAGGTATCAGCCATTGCTTTCTTCTCCACTAAAAATGTTTTTTTGGCCTAAATGAGTTTTAGTGGAGAATGTGAAGATGCAAATTTTTACCCTGTGAAACAGCCTAGGAATAGAGTGCCTATTTGCTGACAAAACACTTTGGAACTATATGAATTTAGATGCTCTAGCATATATTTAAACCTGAAATGAAGGCAGGATGTTCCTTTAAATACTTTTAGTTATCCTCCTGTTCCCTCTGAGCAGCAGACAGGTTTTAGTGAAATATCCTGACTTGTCACATAGGATGGAAACAATTACTACAATGAAATCAAAGATGTTTTAAGCTGAGAATTATTGGATGGGCAGAATTTTTGTAAAGAGAAAGGCTCTCTGCTCTTGTTCTATATTAATTTGCTTTGAATTGAGTTTTGACTATTAAGCATTTTCTTAAAAAGGAGAGAAGGAGGTGGTCTGGGGGCAGATTTGCTGTCACAGCAGGGTGGGAATTTCCAGTGCTGGTGTTTCTGTTGATGGGGTCACTGAGGGGGAATTTGATGTCACAGAGGAATAAATTTGACTTTGTTTTAGATATTATTTTCTTTACATTTATATCCTTTACTTCTCTTCAGCTCTTTCTGTGAATCCCAACAGTACTTCAGCTTTATTTTTTAATTATTTTACCCCTGCACACCAACAGGTGCACAAGAAGTAAGCCACAGTCTTATTTAATTGCCTGATATAATCCTTCTCTAAATACACTAGAGAATTATTTTATTCTAGCAGAATGAAAGGAGTTAAACCAAACTGGTCTGGTTTAGTTGGGCAAATTTAGCTGCTTGATTATAACAAACAAATCCCTTTATTTTTTAATTTGTATGATTTTAATAATTTTCCTCATTACAATATTCCAAAGTAAACAATTCAGCCACCAACCAAGGGTGAAAACTAAATAATTTCTTTCTTTTAGGATCCTGTCTGGCTATAACTTTGAAACCAAGAAAAACCTTCTCCCCCTTTTTTCCCAGAATGTTTCAGCAACTCTCTGATTTTTTGTTGATCTTTCAGTTGCATAATTTCAGTGTGTCTGCAAAAACTGCTCTGCATGGGACACATGTGTTTAATCATCTCCTTAACTTTTTCTGGAGACATTAAGAAGTGATTTTAAGAACAGTAATAACTCTTTAAAAAGTCATTTAACAGCTGTCTGTGCTGAGAGTGAGCTCTGTGGAGTGAAAATGAGAAGATAATTGAATCATAAAAAAATTGTTTTGAAATGACTGGAATTGTCCTAGATTCTTAAATTACTATTAAATGACATTTTTTCCCTTGCCTGTAATAATTCATATTTGAAAGCTAGGCTTGTTAAATGTAGGCCTGTAAAATATTGTGTTTTCTAGTAAGTCAGGTTATTTCTCATCATAAATTTCTTGGTGGGTAAACAGGGTTAGACTTGATGGCATCCAGAGCCCCTTTTCAGCCTAAATTTTCTTATGATTCTATTTACTTAGCTATGAAAAAAAAAAAAAAAAAAATGAATAAATATCCAGAAAATTAGTTTTTGCTTGTCCCTGAGGTAACAAGGAAGAATTTTTGTTTTCCATTGCAGGCTTACAGAAAATCATCTTTTTAAAATGTGCTGTTGCAATTTATATTCAATTGTTATAAATGCTAAAAAAACTCAAACATTCTCCACAAGACACAAACATAATTTCTTTTCCTTGCTGCAGCTTCTTGCCAAAACATACAGTGTAAAATTCATCTAATTATTATTTCTAAGCACTTAGAAATAAAACTTAAGTCAGCAAGAATTTGCCAAGAATAACGTGTCAAAGTAAACTGAAGTGCCTCATTTACAGATTTTACTAGAAATTATGGAGAACAGAAAATATATAGTTTTCATGTATACCTTGAATATAAGAATATTATTTTTCAGTGTGTTATATCAGATAGTGCAAAGTTAAACCTCAAGGACTGTCTGGAGTAATCTGTTTTGGAAGAAGTGTGAAACTGGTTTGAGATCTGCTCTTAAATTATCAATGGTTCACTGACAAATAGGAAAGGACTGAGGAACTTAACACTGAGGTCCCTCTATAATTTCTCATAAATTTTCTAAATTACTAGAAAAAAATAAAGAGAAATCTGTGATATTATATATTTCATTTGGAGATTGTGCCAAGCTGAGAAGAGCTGCAGGTATGGTGGGGTACTGGATCAGAACTGAACATGAAATCACTAAATCAGGGTTATAAAATCAGAACTAGCTGAGCCAATTGGAGACATTATCTGATAAACACAAGATGGAATTGATTTGTGCAAAGAACTGGTTTTGGGAACAAATAACTGCAAAAATGTGCAGATGGTTTGGGAACAGGTCTCTGGTACAGGAGCAGGAGTTTCACATGAATCACAAGGCATGAGCCACAGCACCATGCTGCTGATAAAAGAAAAACAACTGCTGAGGACATCCAAACAGATCTGAGTCAGGATGGCACAGAAGGAACCCAGCTCTCCCCAGACTCCAACAGGAGCACATCCAGCTCTGCCCACTGAGCTGCTGCACACAGGCAGGACAGAAGGACAGATCAGAGGAGAGGAATTCTGAGACAGGACTGCAACAATTGCTGCTCTTTGGACTCACAGCAAATTTCAAACACAAAGGGTGTAAAGAAGAAAAGTGTGGCAATAAGAAGAATAAGGAGAGCAATATGTTGCCTATACTGATGGGAAAATCCAATGCATTAATGAGTTTAAATTGTGCTATAGACAAGAAGGGAAGAACCTAAACCTTGTTGGTCCAGCTTTGTCACAGAAAGATTGAAATGCTGTCTGACTGCATGTCCAGCATTTTTATCATGCTTCTAAAATACTTATTGGTTAAACTTAAGATTTTTTGAAAGTTTTTTTTTTTTTTTTTCCAAACACTGGAGGTTCAATGAAAACAAAATTGGAGTAGTTCTGTTTTAAAGATATGGACTGCTGTGATGTGAGATTAAGAATTGTCATTTCTAAACTTTACCCTGGGTATCAGATTGCTCATGGAACTGAATTCTCACCCAGCACAGGAGGCAGTGTGGTGATGTACCCCCCTTTATCCCCTTCTCTGCACAGGGCACATCACAGTCCTGCCTTTTGCTGCTGCCTTGGGTTCCATTATCAGTCATTCCTGTGCCCCACTGTTTATTTGGATATCCAGAGCTTCACTCACATTGCCAAAAGCCTTCTCAATCTGGTTTGACCAGTGGTTTCACAGAATAACTCCTGTGTTCCATTTTCACTGGGAAAATTAGTGAAATTTTGAGTTTTTCACCTGTTTTCTTTTTCTTTATTTCACACTGGAATGGGAGCCAAGGCTGTCATCAGTTACTGGAGCTAAAAGCAAAACTCAAGAGAAAACTCTCAGATAGCAGAAAATCTCTGAAATACTCATGTACACGTGTATGTGTTTGTGTGTGTGTCAGACACAGTGAAGAAAATAGTCTGATAGTTATTGCCATATGTCTGCCAACACCAAAAAATTGTGAATTTTCAAGTCTTAACATGAGCTATCAAAATAGCTGACCAAAAATAGAGAAGGATTGCCTTTAGGAGGATCCACCTCCCAAATTTCCATGTGCATCAGTAATGACTGTTATGATTACAACATAAAAAAATTCCATTAAAATTAATTATAAATATATTTTCTTTCATGTGGGGAATTAGAAAACATTTGTCCCTAGCAAAACTAGAATTTATCCCAAGCTAGAGTTTGTCAGCAATTTTTCAGCCACATAATTAGAAAAAAAAATGCAGTAGAGAAAAATGATGAATGGATGCTACATTTGCTATTAAAATCTAAGTGCCTTTGGGCAACTAGGAAATACTTAACCAGCACACATGGTCTGCAATAGCACAATTGTGGGATCAGAAACCTGGCAGGCATGCAGGAATGGATGTGGCATGATGGTAATAAATGCTGGGCACTGTGCTCTCATGGAGAAGTCACTATCTGTGAGTCCAGAAATTATTAAGGGAAGTAATCAAAGTAATTCCATATCAAAATTCTTCTTTTTAGGAGGCTTCAGTGCTTTGTCAGTCTGTGTGCACACGTGTGCTCATGGGGTGCACACAAAGTTTCTGTTGACTGACAAAATCCATCAAATCCTCCCAGTGTGTGCTGATGGCTCTGCATCTCTGCCACACCACTTTCTTTGAAAGAAATGGAAATGCTTCCTTGGCAGAGGAGCCTGAACCTCACAAGGTCCAGGCAGGACAGATCAGAGATGTGCTGAGCAGCCCTGCCTGCTGAGCCACCCACAGGTTATTTATTCCCCAGGGGTTCTTACTGAGCTTCTGCTCCCTCTTTAAGCCCAACCTGACATCTCTGCAGTGTTTTGTCTTCCTTGGCATGGCCACATTGCACAGGTTTAGCTTGATGGTCACCCCAGTAAATGCTCTTTTGGGAGATACACTCTACAAGGAAATAATTTGGCAGCTGTGCAGATTTTAGCTGGTTTCTTTTTTTCACCCATGAAGAGGTCCCAGTCCTCATCCAAGGAGCAGACTGGTGAGAATCAGGTGAGGTCAGTAAATATAGATTGTACACTATTTATCTTTTCTCCAAAGTGTAGATATAACTTCCACAAGGATCTCAGAGCAGCAGGTCAAGACTCATCATTTCAGATGTTCCTGTTTGAGCAGGTTCCCTGAGCAGCCCTGGACCAGCCAGTCCCCAGGATGCTGAGAGGCTTTCCTTACCTTGTGCCAATAAACCATTTATTTATGGCCCAGAATGCATTGGTTGCTCACACATTAACTGGTTATGATTAGGTCAAAACTAATGAGTTTTACTCACTTGAGCCTTATTTACTTTGTCATGGGATATAATTCAGGAGCAAGCCCGTGGATCAGAAGGGTTTCTTTAAGTCTTGCACTATTTAATTTGGGGACAGGAATACCAAAATGGATTGAAGAAAGCAGAAATAAGTGTGTTGATGATTGTGTATTCCAAATGGAACTGTTGTTTGGAACTTTATTATTTAACTTTCCTCCTCAATAACCAACCCTTATTTCATCAAACCCCAGGGTCCCCTCTGCCCCTCACTGACAGCATTCACCCCTGAGGTTTCTAGAGAAAGGCAGCTCAAATATTTCTGAAGAAATTCAGAATAGTGTTTTTACATTTCCAAAGTTTTCCATGGGAAACATTAATTCTTTCATATTCTGCACAGGGTAGAGGTATTGGCCAGATTCTCTCTCCTTTTCTACAATTTTGTTTATGTCCTGCTTTAGATCCACCTAAAAATGGGACTTCTCCAGGCAGAGGAAAATCCCCTGGTTTAGAGAAGCTGCTTTGTGGTGCTTTTGTGGTTTAAAAGTCAAATTTTTGTCTTTGTCTCAGGTGTGGATGTGAAATTTGGCTGCAGCACCTGTACAGCTCCTGCTGTGGTGCCTTTAGCAGTGTGAGAATGTGGCTCAGGTGATCCTGCAAACACCTGAAATTCACTTTTCATCACCAGCAGAGCACATTGAGTACCATTGACTGGGGCTGTCTGGGACTTCTAAAGGAAAAGGAGGCCTGGAGTGGTTGAAAGGCATGAGTTCAAAGATGAGACATTATTTTGAAGAGATGAAAATATATCCAGATATCAATATCTACATCCTAGATTTAGGTAGATATAGATACAAGGCTTCTCCTTATTTTTTCTCAATATCAATATCTTATATTTTCTCAATATCAATATTTATCCATTTCTACCTAGACAATTAATTTATTAATTAATGTCTGGATGCTCTAGGGGAAGGGAATAATGTTTTACTTGATGGTTTCTGTTGATACATATTTAGGCAATTTGAGCTCTGTTGTCCTTAATGGTCAGTTTTATTTTCTTGAAATCAATTTTAATTATAGAGAAACTCATAGTCATGAATCACTTTATAAACAATCTATTCCCAATTCAGCTTTTTAAGATGTATGTTAAGATAGATTTTAATCTACAACATGCAATGATAGCTTTTACTGATATCTTAAAGAAACCCACTTATTTGACTATAACAATATATGATTTATCCAGTTCCAAAACTATCCTAAAAGCTGCAACTTTAAACAGCTCAAGAGCAGAACTAAATTGGAATGGATAGGAAGGTACAAAACTTCAGGAGGTCTTAGCAGAAACTTTACATATAGCTGGAGAAAATGTCACATCTTATTTTAGAAGGCAGTGGTTTGTTACCTCCCAAACTGAACTGATTTAGCTTTTTTTTACCTCCTTCTTCACATGGTGTAGAATCTTATTTGGGTGAATAAGCATTCCTTATTTTTCTTCAAATTAAATCAATTTTCCTTCTAAGGTGTGTCTAAAATGACCTTTTTTTTCAGGAAATTTGTACTGTCATTTGAAGTAGTGTACTAAGGGTCTTCTGCTTCCCCATTCCAAACCAGTGCCCTTGGAAACAGAACTGCCACAGTCCTTCCTCAGTGCTTTATTCCCATGATTTTATCTGGTACCTACTGACTACTGGGACTGGTTTCCAAGTGACATTTTGGAATGCAGTTTTTGCTGTTCCATCTGCAGATGCTCCCCACAGCAGATGCACAACTTGAAAAATAATAACTCCCAAAAATATGCAAGCTGTCAGCTTGGTTTTTACTGAGAGAACTGGAACTTCGAGTAAGATAAATTTGTATTTAAATGCAATGTCATACATTTAAATTATGTCCAAAGACTGATGGCGATCTCATCAAATGGTGCAAATAATCATATCATAAATGCTTGATTAGAGTCCAAGGTGGGGAAAGGTGGGGTAAAAATGTTGCTGGATAACTAAATACACTGACATGAGTTTTGAAAAAGAAAACATAAAAAAAACTTAATTAAATAAGTGGTATTAATATTGCATTCTCTGCTATTCACAACTTAAAAATAGCTCTTCTTTTGTGCTTACACCTTTAAACTCTCATAGCTGTAATGCTTTTTCACCTGACCTTGAAGAAAATATTTGTCTTAGCATACTAAATAAGCTGTGAAAGTACTGGGATTTCAGACAAACCTTGAAAAAAGCAAAGAATGACGCTTCCTTTCCACTTAGTTCAAGGTTAATTTTACTTGCTGGGATGACAGTAAAAGAAAATCAGTGAGGAATTTGAGAGATCGATGGCAAGCACAGAGCCCGTGCACCTCCAGCAGCTCCCATTTGTCAAAGTTGCACCCATTGATAAAGTGAGAAGGAGGACAGGATGTCAGGAGGTTCCTCTTTTCATTGCACTCACACATAATAAATCAGGAGAAGGAATTGATATGCTGTGGATGTTGATAGAGCAAATTTGACAAACTGGCAGATTTTGTGCATATGGAAGAGTTATGGAATGATGTACCTTAAGCAAAGATCAAAATCTCCTGACAGTGTTTCTGTTCATTTTCCTGGTGCAGAAGTGTTCCTTCTCTGAGTGTGGGTGTGCACACACACAAAGTGAGATTAATGCAGCAAGGAGCTCTGGCTGAAAACAAAGACACTTTCAGGGAATAACTTGGAAACAAGTCTGGCTTTCCGAGCGCAGACTTTGAAACTCCTACCTCTCAGCAGGTTCATCTGCATTTTGCTCTGTGATCATCTGCAGCTCCTGCGAGGCTTTTCGGGGATCCTCCTTGCCGGGGTTTTCCTGGGCGCCGTTTTTGGGGCTGTCCTCGGCGGAGCGCAGCTGCTCCATCAGGCTCTGCTGGTGCCAGCTGCGGATGGAGCGGGGGTGCAGCGGGGTCGGTCCCGGCACGGGGGCCAGGATGTTGTGGTGCACGGGGCTGCTGTTCTTCTTCAGCCCGTTTCTGTCCCGAGAGTGGCTCTTCAGCCTGCTCTGCACCGGGGTGCCCCTGTGCTCGTATCCCTCCTGCTGGTGGCAGCCCCCGGAGCCGGCCGAGCCCTGCGAGGGGTGGCTGAACCATCTCCAGCGGAGCCTCAGGATCTGCTTCACATCGAACTCTTTCTTACCTGACACTGACATTTTTTAATTTTTTTTTAATTTTATTTTTCAGCGGAAAAAAAAAAAAAAAAAAGGCGCCTATTCTTTTAGGAAGGAAATGGATTCTTTGTTATCTCCTCTGTTTCTCTTCTTAAGAAAAGGCAACAAAAGAACAGACAGCGGCAGCTCTCCCCCTCTCTCCCGATTAACGCACCTGGAGCTCTCGCTGCTGCCCGCTGCATAGGTGGCAATCCATGCTGGCAGGATGATGAGGTCAGACCTTAAACAAGTAAATCAGCTTAGCACAGGAAAGCAGCGCCCAGAGCCCTCGGCAGCTGCCGGGCTTACACACTGGCAGCGCTACATCACAGCCCTCCCCATTTATAACCCAGCCTCACATGATCCTCGGCGAGCCCGAGATGCAGGCAAGCATCAAATAAAGTGACGGGACTTTCTCTGCGCCTGTCTCACGGCGCTCTCCATCCAGCCCGCTAATTAGCAGCGCTGCTTTTCACGCGAAAATCAGTGAGGATGCTTCCAGGAGGGCTTTTTCCCGCAGCTCCCGCGTCTCCTTCAGGCTCGGCATTTGTTTGTCTGGCTGTGTAAAATTCCTACAAATGGCCTCGGTGTGGTAGCACCTACCTAAAGGAGAGGCAGCTTTGAGTGCGTGCTGCAGGAGCGGCTGTTTGCTCACCTGCTGATGGATTTCTCGAGGGAATTGCAGGAGAGGGGCAGGAGCTCCGGAAAATCGGAGATGTGCTCCCTGAATGACTGGATCTGTGGAAAACACAGTTTCCTGGCTAAGTGCCTGTGTAAACAGCCTTTCCCATCCTGCTCTTGATTTCTCACCGACAGTGAAACACTCGTGGGGTTTTTTGGTTTTTTTTTGAAAACACCTTTCTTTTCTTTCTTTTGATAGCGTGCTCTGTAATGTGTTTTCAGCAAATTTAATAGGGGAGATGTTTTCACTCCCATCCCTTGGTTACCAGGCAGGGCTGTGAGAACTGTTCCCTGTGTGGTTTGAAATAATGTACACAGAGCGTTTTCATGTGCAAATTCAAAAGAAATGAATGGACTGGATTTTTTTTTTTTTTCTTTTAATGTTATATTCTCCCAGGTTGGCTACTGATGGTCCATCCAACTGCAGTGTGCAGAAATAGAAAAAGCTCTAACACAAAGTCAGTAGAACACGATTCAGAGAGGACTCCTCTCTAACACACCTCTCCTCTCAGACCTTCTGACATTAATTTCCTTTTTCTCTGTCTTTTCTGTGAATTTTTCTTCTTTTTTTTACGTAAATTCTATGATGGGACATTGAACTTTGAAATAAAATCTGCTTTTTATATAATACAAGCAAGGAAATGTGAAGTAGAGTTTAAGAAAACAAAAGAAGAAGAAAAAGCAAAATGAGAGGACAGGACTAAGGAATTGCCAGCTTTTATGCTGGGCTCTCCTGCTCCTGTTCTGTCCATGGTATTCAAGCAAAGGATGTGCAGCATCATGGACTGGATGCATGTGAGAGAAATTACAGGATGAGTGAAGAACTCATCAAAATAATTGAAAGATATTTTCCTATCTAGATCCACAGAGGGAAAGGCTTTGCACAGAAGCAAACCTGTGTGGAAGGCTTGGCCATAAAAGGCAGGGAGGAAGAAGCTGAGGGAAGGTTTGACAGACGTAGCCAGTGCATATTTGTTGCTATAGAGAACACTGAGGCTGAGCTGATGCAATCAAATGTACATTAACAAGATTTCCTCTGAGATGTTCCAGGAATAGAGAGAAGGTAGAAAACTTATTCAACTTCTAATAAGTCACATTAAGAAGAAGGTGTATAAAGCCCTTAAAGTGTATTTAATAAGGGGGTTCTAGTCAAGCTTGTTGGGGATATGAGCTGATAAAAAAGCTGCTACCAAACTCCAGGGATATGAAAATATTTATAGACAGTGATGGATCAGTGAAAAGGCTGGGCACTGAGCAAGACAGATTATTGTATATCCAGGAGTGAGTTTAAGATGTTTTCACACTTTAATCATGACCTTTCACAGCAATCTAAAACTTCCTGGAGACCCAAGAGTTCCAGGTATTTTTTCTCATACTACAAGTATATAATATTCAGTATAATGTTTCTTGACTTCTCAGTTTCAGCCTGCACACCTTAGGATGTTTTTCTTTTCAATTTCACACAAGTAATGAGATTCAGTGATATCTCTGCTATTGCCTACATAGCAATTTGACACCTATTTTAGGGAGGGAGTCTCTATACACCAAGTAATGAAATAATTTATGATGAAACCTTGTAGAGGTGGACAGAGAACACAATTTCTTGCTCTTCTTTAATCAGGTCATTGAGCTATCTCAGCAGCTCTGTCAGCTCCTCTTAGCAACAGCTCTGATACATTTAATCCATATTTTTCCACCGTGTCACAAGGCTTCTGTCAGTTTTTTTCCCCTTAAATCTCTTTTACAGGAGTCATCCTTTGCTCTGAGATATCATCAAAAGCAAATTCCTTCCATTTTACTGGGCAATGTAGAAGCAGCACTTCTGCTTGTGAATTGCTCCTGTTCCTGCTAACTCAGGACATGTTTTAGCAGATGTACTGAATCTAGCTAAAATTAAAATAGTCAAACTGGACATTTGCTGAAGGAACCATCTTGCTCACAAAGTCTGCTTGAGTCAGCACAGATTATGTTTCAGGTGGGGCATAAGGAGATTATTTTTTTTTAACAGAGCTCATTAGTGTGCTGGCTAAAATTTCAATGTGCTCTACCAGGTCGACATATTTGATTTGATAACCTGAAATTTCAGACCTGAAGTTATTGGAAGTGTGGCAGCTGTTTTATGCCATGTACCTGCTTTTCACCATTTACATTTATCTTCTGGTGAGAAAATCAGTTCTCTTGAGCCTGAATGCAGTGAGTGTTTTCTTCTGGGTGATTTCTCTGATTCTCTCACATACTTTTGTGTTTCTCTGATTGGGTTCAAAGTGCTAAATGAGAAAAGAGGGAAGATTTTTCTGATGTTACTATATCTAATTGAAGGCCTTTGGTCTCATTTAGATGGATAACATAACTGCATTAATTTTTTTGCCCTCATGGCTGGAAATTTCCAAAGAACAGGATTTTCTAGGACTGCAGCAGGTCCAGCCAGGCCAGCAAGAGGGTCAGGCAGCTGGAGCATGTGATGGATGAGGGGAGGCAGCTGCTGCAGGAGTTGTTCAGCCTTGTGAAGAAAAGGCTCAGGGGCTTTTCCTTGCTGCCTGCAGGTGAGATGGGAGAGCAGAGAGACAACAGGGTCAGGCTGGGGAAAGCAGGCAGGTGTTGGGCCATGGGAAAAGCTGAGGAGATGTAAGAAAAACTTTCTACTGTGAGGGTGGTCAGGGGGGTGGGAGAGGCTGCCAAGAGAGGCTGTGGCATCTCCTTCCTCAGGGAGAGTGAGATCCACTGGGAGTGGGGAGGAATAATCCACATTTCTTGTTAAATAATCCCAGAAAAATACCTCTTGTAAAGTCTGAAATTTTGAATATTGCAAGGACTAGGTTAGCAGCCAGAGCTGATAAAGTACTTCTTTGCTGGATATGAGACAAACCATTAAAAAAATTGAATTTTTTATTAAAGTCAAGGATAGCTTTGGTGCAGAATTCTTCAGTGCCAGGTAACTGAGTCAAATAGGGGAAAATCAGCATAGGCTGAATGAGACAACCAAAAAACAAGATAGGCACAAAAAGTGAAGAATATTTTCTCATATTTTTGAAGCCATTTCTTGTCTATTGTGAAATTACATTGTTTAGAAAGTCAAGTTAATTGCTCATATCAATATTGTTTACAGAGCTTGCATTGGGGGGAAGAGCATAATAAGATTTTCATGTGCACAGATTGTTGATAACTGAACCAAGCCCTATTTAAAAACTGCTCCCTCTGTGCCCAAGCTGTGTTCCACAAGATCTGCACACTTTGTGTACTCAGCCTGTGCAGATCAGGCCAGATACAGAGAACAAGAAGTTGAATATTTTTATTACCCTGTTTTGAAAAATCATGCTAGAAAGAATTCCCATTAGTCCATCCTTTGTGCAAGAGATAGGCCAGGAAACATCTGCAGAGCACAGCAGCAGCATCACAGGAGTTAAAGGGAAAAGAACAAGACAAAACCCAAAACAAACAGCTCTGTTTAAAATCTGCAGGAAAGCTCCCCTTTCTTCTCAAAGAAAACTTTGAATGCCACAGACACAAATCAGTTCAAGACAATCATGACTTCTCATGCTCTCCACAAAGAAGGCAGGAGGGATGATCCACTTAAGGGAAGGTGTTGACACATCTAAATGCAATTGCTTCCTCAAATAACTGGGAGCTATCCTACAGATTGTCACCCACCTACAAAGCTCCGTGCCAAAATGGGGAGAAAAAAATCACAGCATTCCCACAAAATCCAAGGAAAGAGAATGTGAGACATGAGCCTGGTGTAAGTCAGTCTGACTAAGATCTTGATAAACAGTGGCAATGCTGTCACCCTCAAAATGAAACCAGAATGTTGGAGTAAAATGAGAAATAGCAAATGTCCAGAATGGTCTCCCATGGGCAAAGGCTTGGAAGTGATCCAATAATGCAGCAAAAATAAAACTCAAACTCATGACTTGAAACACCTGTCACAGGTTGAGAACAAGATATAAAAGAATGAAAAAAATGTGGATGTATAAAAATCATTTGTACTGATTTTTATTTCTGTGAACTCTCTTCAGTGGATCAACATCTTTCTCATGCTGGTAGAGCAGGGTTGTGCAAACCTGGCACTATTTATGTGTGTTGAGTTAAAGGTGCTGCTCACCTGGTAACCACTAGTAAACTAGCAGTAACTACCAGTAAGAAGTAGAATTGCAGCTTGCATTTATTATTAAATATTATTATTAAACTTGCATTTATTACATGAAACAGATGGATCAAACAAGCATATGATGGTCTATATTCCACATTTGTAAAAGGATCATGGTAGTCAGGTTCTTGCAGAAAATACTTGATTATTCTGCACTCTCAGTGATAACAATAACCCCTTTTTAACCCCCAATTATTACTGTTGGATGTGAAGGATTATGGAAAGGATCTGGCAAACCCTTAACAAAGCCCAGAATGTGGATCTGACACTTGTCAGCACAGCTCTGCATCATTTGCCATCTGAAAGCCTTGGCAGAACAAGGACTGATGCCCAAGGTCAGTCTTCTCTGGGAAGGTTTTTAATGTGACTCTTGTTCTTTGCCTCTTAAAATGTAATAAATGACACCTTTAATTGCAGGAGAGGGGAATCCTGGAGGCAGCTGTATTTCTGTGCATTGTAGGATGTAATGGCTCTTAGGAGTATTTAGGTTTTAACCCCCCAAATGTGCTGTAGGTCAATAAAACCCCTTAAAATGTGTAGTCCTGCATCTCTCCTGAGTCCCTGACTTCAGGGGTTGGAGAGCTCCTCGATTTTTCCTGGGAAAATGAGCAGCCTGGGGCAGGTGCTGGAGAGGTCTGAGACAATTATTTGGTGTTTTTGTCCTTAATGCCTGACTTGCAGATCACACAGGGACTGGAGCACAGGCACACACCCAGGCTGGTTTTGTCTCTGCAGGGGTGCAAAGAGGAATTCTGGAGCAGCAGCTGCTTGGCCTTTACACCAACAAGGGAACAGTGCCATTTTTTACAAGTTGAGGCTCTCACTGCTGGGGTTTGGTACCAGAATAATCCATCAACCTTTTCCCTACCTTCAGTTTCCCTCCCAGCTGCCATCACTTTTCCAACCAATTTTCTCAGAGGTTTATCTCTCCTTTGTGATTCCATAAGAATGCAGAGGACAGAATAATTTTTAAAATCATATGTTCAAAAGCATCACAGTCAAAGCTCATCTGAAAAAGGTGCTGAGAACCAATATCCTTGTCAGCAACCTGACACCACTCCTTTCCTCATGTCACATGTAAAAGCACACAATAACTCAATTTTTACTTTGACAAAATCCTTACAGATCCACATCACAATATTATTGTTGTTCAGCCAGGCTCTAGCTGCTGCCAGCTGCCAAAACACCTTGGAGCTGCAATTTCACTGTGTGATACTGGCCCAGAATATAAAAACACAAAACTACATTTAAAACACTCAAGTCCTATCCTTATCATGCAAAAAAACACTTTGATTCTTTCATGTTTGCAATTTTTAGAGTAGAGAGACTCAGCATTTCTATTTTGGTGTGTAAGGAATTTTTAGTAAGTGTTTTCATATATTCTGGGGGAAGAAATAGATGCACATGTAAGTGCTTTACCATAAGATGAAATCTGGGAATTGACAGGAAAATGTAATAGGTTTTATCTTCATATCTGTTTATTGATAATAAAAAAGATACTGAACAACATGGTGATTATATTTGCAAGTGATAGCAAATTTCAGGGGGAGAGGGATGGCATGAAACCTCCAGAAAACACAGATTACTGAATCTAACATACAATATTCTGAGACAAAGCCTATTAATAACAGATTCCCAAAGGCCCAGAGATATACAGCCTGCTCAAGAGAAACAGAAGTACAGAAACCAACATATTAAATCTGCCTGTTTAGCATTAAATGGCTGAAAAATGCAGGGATATGATTGAGAATATCACCTATTTTTTAGTGTAAATTATGCTGTTTTATTTTTTGTCAGAATTTCACCAACAATCCTATTTGATGCAGTTCCTTATCTCTTAATCTTGAACCTGAATTTTGCTGTGGTTTGTGCCACCCCAAGCCCCAGTGATGGGAGAGGAATTCCTGTAGGGGTGAGAGAGTTTCAGTGTTAAGAGCTGCAGACAGAAGCTTTAACTCCACTTTCAGTTTCCCAGCTCATTTTAGGGTGTTTGAGTGGGATTCAGGTGGTCAATGCTGCATGTGTGGGAGGGGGGAACTCTCCAGAGATGGTCAGCAGGAATTTCTGGTGCTTGGGTGATAATGTCAAGTGGCACCATTTCCTGAAATGTCCCCTGGTAGTGCAGAAATCAGAGCAGGACAGGAGCACCCATCCCTGCTGGTGCTTGTGCCCTGATGACATCTGGCAATGCTAAGTGGCCCTTTTCTCCTTGATTAAGGAAAACACTTGCAGCTGCATACATTAGCTATAGAAATTCTATGGCAAAGACAGCTCTGCTGTAATAAATTAATAATATTGCAAGTACACTACCAGGAAGCTGTTTCAGGAGAAATTAAGGCTAGCAAACCTCCTGGAATTAAGCTTCTGCTGAAATAAATTGGTAATATCTAACTAATACAGTTCAGCATATGTCACAAATGAGAGAGATGCTCTTGGCTGACTGTGTCAATTTAAAAGGCTGTTTGTACCAGATCATTTTGAGGTCTCAATTTGCACATCAAGGGTTACAAAGAACTTTAACTTTAGAATATATATTAAGTTGTTTGGCACAGTTGGAGTGACAAGCATTAATTTCCTAAATTAAGTTACTGCTAATACACTTGTTAGTGAGGGCCTGATGGCTTTACACTTTCCTGGACATTCAGGAATATTGGATGCTATCACCATTTTCATGTAAAATACAATTGTCTTTAAAGAGCTAAGGCTGTAATTGTGGTAGTGCTAATGTGGAATCAGTGATTGCAGGAAAAATATAACTCCCAAATTCCACTGCTCTAAAATACTCAATTCAGCTAACCATGGAAACATGCAGAAAAGCCTTGGACATGGGATTGCTTTTTAATCACTGCCAGCAGTTGATTATATTAGTGCTCTATTTCATAATTTTATGTGTCATGCTAATGAAAATGTTATGGGAGAAAGCAGTGGGATAAGAAAAGCTATTTGCCTCTCCTTACTTAATAACTGCTTCTTGCTGCTCCATTGAGGTGGTTTTCCCCTCTGAAATTGCTTTCTGTGTGCTGGAACACGGCTCATTGTTCTTCTGGCTGACAGTCTAATCATTCTGCCTGCAGACCTCTCACTTACACACAGCAAGTACAGCAAAGGCATTGCTGGATTACCAGGACAGCCAGTCCTCTGGAAAATAACACATCTTTTACTTTCTGCAGGAAGCAACACTGAAATTCCAAAAATCTGTGTCAGGATTCGCATTATTTATAGATCAGGATCTTTAATAACCTTCTTTTCACCAACTTGGTCAAGTCCAAGAAGCTTTAATAAACAAGAGAAGATTATTCTGTCTGGCTTTTTTAATACCACTACTATATTCTATATAACTATATTCTCCCTGACACAACTTACAAAATTCCAGTTGCCCTTTCACCTAGCTCAAAAGAGGAGAATTCTTTAACTTAAATATCTTATTTTGGTCGATATTTTGATTTACTCTGCATAAAACATTCTGTGGCATTGCCAGCACGCAAGTGACTCATTAATCTGCACAAATCAGCTTTGCAGGACTCAGGGTAAAGCACAAAAAGCTTCATCTTTAGCTACACGTGTTAGGTTTAATGGCAGAGGTGTCCTGAAAGTGCAGCCCCCTTGCCTGGCTGTGTCTGAAGAGGAAACAAAGTGTGTATGTAAAACAAATACAGTATTTGAATTCCCAGCATGTAGGAACTAAGAGTTTTACTCAGTGCTGCTGTGATTTAAGGAGAGGCTTTTCTTTGTGTCCCCCTTCTTCAAGCAGTTTGGATTCATTATTCACCTGTGATGCTGATATATGTCAGGAGTCTATAAAAGTAAAGAGGAATGAGGCAAAATAAAAGTTCTTCACCAGTCTTTACAAATTTAAATAGAGTTCTCAACTGCTGCTGGTGCTGAGCCCAGGTCAGGTTTTGTGAATCAGCCCCTAACACCCATGGAGAGTTTTGCAGTGCAGGGCACATCCCAGCTGAGCCTCTCAGAGGAGGCATGTGGGTTTGAAAGACACAATAAAGACTTTTCAAACCACTAATGTGGTTTGTGTGGCACCTGAAAGTGTCTCCAGGCAAACAGGCTCTGCCTGGTGGCAATGAAATGCCTGAAATGCTGCCTGGGCTCTGGCACAGGTTTGGAACCCTTTCAGCCCAAGGATTAAAAAAACACACTTCGAAAAACAGAAAAAGAAGGTTGGAATTTTTTTTTTTTTTTTTTTTTTTTGAGCCTGTTTAAATTAGTGTCAGCAGTGTAAAATGATGTCAAATGGATCAGAGCTGCCATCACCATTTTTAATGAGATAATCTGAAGTGGGAAGATCTCAGGCACATGGTCCAGGTCAGTGCAAAAGTCCTTACATGATGTTCTCTTTAGAAAGATTTAAAGTACTTGAAATAGATAAATAGAATCCATTGCCCTGCAGAGGACACAGCTTTTGTATGAACAGACCCACTTTCTTTAACTCCAAACTCTTCTTTTTTTCTGTGCTTGGTTGTGCTGTCATTCCTATAAAGAATTCAATGCTGAATTCCATAACGTGACTAAAGCCTTTCCCTACTTTATTTTGCTTTAGCTTGAGGCTTTAATATTATTATTAATATTTTATTCTTTGTTTTCTCTCTCCCTGATTTTCCTCAAAGCCACTTTTGCTATTTTTCCTATATTATTTATCCCTGGGCTGAAGGCACATTTCCTACCTTTTTTAATTTGGCAGTGGGATCTGAACACAGCCAGGTGGAAATTCCTGTGTTGTGTTATGTAACCCATAAACTTCCATTGATAATCTATCTAATGCAAATAATGCCAGTTTGAATTTGTAATTCCCTGAATTGGTGGTTTTTAAAGCAAATAAACATAATTTTAGAACTTTTTTAAAAAAAACACTTTAGTCAGGAAATTATATGAACCACCAGTAGAGTCATTAAGTTTGTTCAATTCTTCAGCCCTGTCAAAAACCTATTAGGTTCCAGTGGGTTCTCCCCAACACATAAATCTTGCCAGGCATCTCTTTCTTAATTCCATGGCACAGGCTGTCAGCTTGCAAATGTTGTGCAGTACATTAAATTGTCAGAAATAGCCAGTTTGAAGTGATTATTTGTGCTGCTGAAGCTGTGCTGCAGAACTGGAAGTGCTTTTGGGCACAGCTTTCATTACTTACAGTTGTGAAAACATTTTTGGGCAGAGAGAAATAAGCTTGGATTCAACAACTGCAGACCACCATTTGCTCTGTTTGATCAGCCATAAAAGTCAAGGTAATGAGATACTTCCTGATATTTTTAAGTATTTGAGGTAGATTTCAATGTCTCACTTGTCTCCTTGTACCAAATCAGGTCTCTGAGTGTGTGCAGCTACAGATAAGGAATAATTCAATTCCTAGTAAGCAAAAGCAATCTGTTGAAAAATTGGGATTTCTCTGATGAAAATGCCAGAGTATTGGTCTAGGAGTTATAATGAGAAGATGTACTGGGTGTTTTTTCATTATCTTTGATCCAAAGCTCTGAGAGCCTCTTCAGAAATCATTAAATGATTTCTTAGAAAAGCAATATTCCCCTATCTTTACTTTGCCATATAGAAATTAACTTTATGCTCTCTGAGACACTTCTCTCTTTAAAGCAAAGACCAGAGAGCTGATTACCTCAATAATTAATTTGACCTGACCCTTGTCCATGTCCTTCTGTGAGTCACCCAGAAGGAAAAACACTGGGACAGAAAATACATTGATTATTCCAAGAAGTCTCCATGCTCCCAACCCAGAACCACAGGCCAAAATCTCCATTCTGTTTCCCAGCCAGGATACACCCCTGAGCAGAATCATTCCTCAAGAGAAAGTAAAGCAATATTTCTGTCTCATCAGCACACTCTGATGATGGCAAGGGTGACTTCAGTGCAGAGGTTTTAGGGCAGGATATTTAATTTATTGGAAAATAATGCCATGGACCAGAATAGTTTGGTGCAACCTGTATTTTATTTGGTGTACTTGTATTTTATTCTTAAAATTAGGAACTCAAGGAATTGGGCATCACTTTTCTTTGCCTCATAGATTTTTCTTTGATTCTGTGATTCTATTTCTGAAAGTCTCATTGCCAATTAATTCATCTGGGTAAAAATCTCTCTTTATAAAAAGACAGATTCAGAATTGTTTCAGTGAAAAGGCAGAATGCTGTGCAGCCTGTCAGGCTCTGGGGATGCTCTCAGAAATGGCTGATGCCAAAGGAAAACACAATTCTGTGAACACCCTGATTTAAAATCAGTCTGAGCTGGGGGAGAGCAGAAACTCAAAGGTTTTTTGTTTTCATCAACTGCTGAACAGGTTCAGGAAGATAACAACTATATTAAGGATAGAGATGTGATTCTGTGATGATTTTTTATTGCCTTAAGATCAAGACCATCAAAATAAAATGGGCATATTTTGGTGTTTGCATAAAAAAAAAAAAAAATCCCAAAATCTACTTTCTTGTGAAACATGTAACAGAATCTCCAAAGTTGGAAGATGCTTGTTTCCTTTTGGAAATGTCTCTCTGCAGCACCCACACTGTGGATAATTTATGTGCATTTGAAATATATATATTTTAAATATATATATGTATAGACAGACACACACACACATATATATATATATATGTCATTGCTATACATTTTCAGTGAGACATTGGCAGCTGATTGCATCAGTCATGGGAGAATTTTCAAAAGTGCCACAATTTTAGTTCTGTTATGGGATAGGATGGAGAGGTTTTGGATCCTAAATCTGAGAATGAAATTGGTAAAATTCCTACTGACCTCTTTTCTGGAATTAGTTTCTTAAATTTCATTGCTGGTACATTTTTCTTGAGCTCCAGGTTATTTTTAAGGACTTTTTCACAGAAAAATGGAATATCCTAAGTTGGAAGGGACCCACAGGGATCATCCATCCCTACCCCTGGCCCTGCACAGACACCCCAAAAATCCCCCCTGCCCCTTTTGTCCAAACTCTCCTGGAGCTCAGCTCAGGGCTGTGCCCATTCCCTGGGAGCCTGGGCAGTGCCAGCACCCTCTGGGGGAAGAACCTTTTCCTAAAATCCAGCCTGAGCCTCCACAGAGACCAAGAAGGAGCCTGTATTAACAATTAGCCAATTTCCTAAAGCACTCAAACCTAAATCTCACCATCTTTGGAAAATTTGGCACAACTTCACCAGTTCTGCTGAATATTTCCAGTCTGCTAAACCAGGACAGAGTCCACTCACACTTGGGATTATTTTTTTAATGTGGTGGGTTTCAGTATAAGGGATTCTGTGAAAGGAGAGGTGGGAATAACTGACTTTGCCCTGTTAATCTACTCTTAAAACTTCCCTGGTTCTGAGCATCCCAGGGCAAAACCCCAAAGTCCTGAAAACCCACCAGAGATGGGAGAAGGAGGGGTGGAGAAGGGAAGCCACGGGTGGCAAAGCCAAAATCCCAAAGATATTTCTTCCCTATTTTTTCCATGCTCAAAACCTGCCAGTAACCATTGGAGCCTGTGAGCCCTGGGATTTATGAGAGCCTGAAGTTTTTACAGAGCTTCTAAAGACAGGCTCACTTCTTTAAATCACTGCAAACAATGTGTCTTTAAGAGCTCTGTCGTGCTGCTTGTGCGTGAGGAGCATTATCCTTGAACTTTCCCCCAAGGATCCCGGTGTGTGCTGCTAAAACCTGCTCACAATAAGCACATTTGCAGATGTGCAGACACAGAATTATAGGAAGTACAAACAACACCCCTGTGTAAAGCAGAGCACACTCAGAACCGGGGAGGTTTACGATTCAAGCAGTTGAAAAGAGTTTTTAATAGCCAGTGAAGGAGGTTGTTTGCTTTAGGAAAGTACATACAATAATAATGCACGCACTCAGTGCAGAGGGGGATGAGGCAAAGCAATTATTCTGCTCTTGGTTGATGTTATTTGTATAATGAGCCACCTAGAATGAGGTATTTTGCCAAAATACATTGTTTAAAATACTTTGCCAGGCAATCTGAATTGCAACTTATGCACGGATCAGCCTGGCCTGAAGTGATCCATTTTTTTTTTTTTTCCCACTGGAACTCAGTGACCTAAAACTTTTGGGGAAATCTCTATATACCCCAACATGAAATTGCTAAAGGCAGCTTCCTCCTATTTCATAGGATTTCACCATCCATGTAGTGACTAGATGGAATTTATGCCAGCAAGGGCATGGTGCTGGTGTGTGCTGGAGGATTTGCTGACAATGCCAGGGTCAGACTCAGGCAGGGAGAAGTGAGATGTGCAGGGCAGAGTCTGTGCAGAGCAGTTCTGCCTTGCCAGCTGACACAGGGATTATTGCATTTGCCTGACACTGAACACTGGGAGGGATCCATAGAAATGTCCATCACTGGGAGGCTTTTGAAGATGCTGAGGATATTTCTTATCTGAAGTGTCAGTGGTTGTTCAGCTGCATCTCTCATTTTTAGCTGCTTCTAAGTGTGGATGGTTTTTGAAGACTGAGTGGAAAGAGATTGACATTCTTGGAAAAAACCCTTTATACAGTGTATTTGCTGGCATTCTCTCCCTGTGTGATAGGATGTTTGAATTGATGTAGATTATTGGGGGTTTTTTCATTGTAATGTAGTTTAAATATATTGAGAACTTAGAGCTGGGAATTGGAAACCCAAATCCAAAAGCTCTGTGAATTGGAATATAATGATAAAATTGTGCCATCACTGCAGTTTGTGAATGACATTCAAACTCCATTATAAATTTAACTCCACTCTTTTCTGCATTACCTTCTGTATTAATAAAACCTGTTTGATAGGTCTGGGATTTTTTCACACTGCCCTAAATTTCATAAAATTAGGCCAACTATTTCTCCTGCTATGAACTTCCAGAGGAAAAAAAAAAATTTAGTTATTGGGAAACTTCTGGTTTGAGTTCTGCTGAGGTTCACAGGGCAGTGACCAAAGGTGCTTTTGAAAACCCACATTAACAGAAATTCCTTTTAAACTCTGCTGCTTGCCTCAGAAATGGCATTTTTATCTTCTGCATGCTCGACTAGAAGTATATAAATATTGCATGCTTGATTTTAAGCCAGGCAAATTCATAGAGGAAATGTAGCATTTTAGCACAAGAGAGCCAATACTGAGGTCAGAAGAGCTGGAGTAACAACTCTGGAAGTAAATGCAGAAATGCAGAGCAGGGACTGCCTCCTTTAATGTGGGACTTTTTTTTTCTTTTTATTTCTTTTTTTCTTTCTTTTGAGTGATATGGTGGCTTGTTTGCTTTTTTTTTTTTTTTTTTCTTTAAGATCTTAGAGATTTTTTTTTTTTTTTTTTTTTGGAAAAGCACCTTGGTTTGAGATCAGCTTTTAAACTTGATCTCCAGAATTTGGCAGCAGGCAGGAATGTTGCCACGGCAACCCATTATCTAAGGCTGTGCTCCTGAACCTCCTGCCAGTTCACCCACAGCTGAATGCTGAAGGCAACCTCGGGGGCTATTGAATGTTCTGTGCAGGAACAGCCCTGCCAAAAATAGATATCTGGGAAAAAGTGGGGAGGAAAGTTTTCCCCTTTAGAGGGGAATGGATGCACTCAGACCTGGTGAATTTCCACCTCCACTGGAGGGTTTTGGTGAGCAGGCAGCTCACAGACATTTCCAGTCTGAGGGATGCTGGTTGCTGGAATTTGGGATGCTGTCCTCCTCCTTTCTGCTGCACTGGTGGGGCTGGAAGGGCTGTCCTTAAGGAAGTGACCCAAATGCCTGGGAGATGTTCTGTGAGCCCCATGTGCCACCACCCCACTGCTCCTGCCAAGCTCTGTCTGTAAAATCTGCCAGCTGGTTGCAGTGAAGCATCCTCAGCCCAGCCAATTCTTAATATCTGCAGTCCTCAGTATCATCTGTTCATTCTTCCTTTTTTATTCACAAACAAGCACAGTGCTGGTCAATAACAACAATAAAAAACCTCTAAAAATGAATTAATTACATTTCTTGTGCTCACACCTTCCCATGCAAAACTTGAGGCCAGTTCTGTGTGTGTGTTTGTTATTGCTCAGGAAATATTGATCTCAGTTTTGGCATTCTGCTCTCCAGGCTCCTGAGGAGTCAACCCAAACACCTCTCTGCTCTGCATCACTCTGACTGCTTCCTGAACTTCCTTGTGCTTAGAAATGCTTGTACTGGGATACACTTGTCAAAATGTTCTCAGAAAATAAGCCCCAACTAGAAGTGCCTGTCAAATAATGCAAAACTGACACTTTTAGTCAAATTAATGATGACTGATACCATTTGCCACAAGCATCAAAGCTTCTAACAGCATTTTCTTCCTGGCAACAAGCAAAAATATATTTTTTTAAAGTTGAATTTCTTTTTTTTTCTACTTGGTCATGCGAAATGAACAAGGTTAACTTTGTATTTACACAAATTCTTTGTTATTTATCTCGTGATCTGGTGAAATGTGGTGCTGTTTAACAAAATACCACGTCCCTTGTGACATGAAATTTTCTATTCTACTCCTAACAAGCTGAAATATATATATCCATATATTGTATATTATATAATGTGTGTATTAATACACTATGCATAAGATACATGGTTTCATGTTAGCTTATATATAGACATTTCCATATTTTAAAGTAACTTTGTGGGTGATCCATAGGTGGAGGAGTAGTGTTGGGGATTTATCTTTCAAACCTAGCCTGGGATTAGAGTTTGAGGCTCAGAGAATTCTGTGTTTTGGAGCTGAGACTGGGGTAGGGCAGCGACCAAACTGGAATTGCTGCAGAATTCCTGCTGGATTACAGGTGCTGTTAATCAGAAATTCAAACAAAATATTCACTTTTCATGTGAAGGTATTGCACTAGTGCAAGAGAGAGGAAATTTAAATTTCATTGATTTTCACTCTTTTAAACACTTGCAAGCAAACAAAATTTGAATTCCACCTGAAGTTCATTCTCAATTTACTTCTGCAACATTGAGGCTGCAAACCTTAGTGATGAGCACTCCTTGCAAAAATTGGAATATTTCCTCTGAGTAACTGAAGAGCAGATATGTTTAAATTAGTTCTGCAGGAAAAATGAAAACTGGGGGGAAAAGGTTTTTTGTTTTGGTTTTTTGTTTTGTTTTTATTCATTATGTTCTGGTAGACACCATGAAAATAGAACTTGATATAGCCCCAAGGTACAGAGCTACACCTCAGCTGTGCTCAGAGCTGGGGAGAGGAGCCAAATCCATGGAAAAATAAATGGAGTTGTGTCCCATGGGAGCCAAAACAAGCCTGCCAAATTCATATTTTCATGAATTCAAGTTTAATGTGTGTATGGTAAAGCAGAATATAAACCCCATCAGCTGTTTCATCCTTCCAAATTCACAATTTCAGCTCCTGTAGCAGGTTCAGAAGCTCTGGATCCACACCCAGGGCACAGCAGGGAGAAGGAAAGGAAAGGAAAAAGGAAAGGAAAAAGGAAAATGAAAAAGGAAAGGAAAAAGGAAAAAGGAAAAAGGAAAAAGGAAAAAGGAAAAAGGAAAGGTTTCAGTGATTGCCAAGGAGAAAGGAGTTTTCTCTCTGCATTGGGGATGATCAAAATCCCATCCATGGAGGAGAAAAAGGCTGAGGAAAACCTTCCCCTTGCACACCAAAGCAGGTGGATTGTGTCTTGGTGTAACATTTGCATTTCATTATTTGAATAAATTAATGTTTTAGAGCAAATGCCCAAGGATATTGCAATTATTTTTGCAATTCCTACATTAATTCAATGCCTATCAGAAAAGCTCCTGTTGAAGGCAGGAGGTAATTTGGGGTAAATGTCAATTACTGCTGGGTTGTGTTAGGTCTACAGTGGATGCATTTTAATATTTAACATTTGAAAACTTCGACTGCCAGATTTTTAATGATGTTGCTACTGGTTCAGCTGTTTTTGTGTCTTCAAAAATTAAAAACATTTCAATATTTAAAATAACTGCACTGCTCGTTTCAAGGCATATGTTACTGCATATGTTTGTAGCTCTGTTTTTCCAAATGTGTAAGGTTTTTTGGCTTATATTGGTATTTCATTCTGAACCTGGGGGAATTAATGTTTGAATTCATTTTAGGTTTGATTGTTAAGAGCTCCTCTGGGAGTCAGGGAAGGAATCCCAAGGAGATATAAATGGAAACAAAGGTAGGAGAAGAAAGAAAGGCAGATGGTGGCAACAATGGCTTATCTTTTTTTAGATCATTGATTTAGTACAAAGGAGACTGTCTTATAAATCCTTTATATACTCCATATTCATTTCCAGTGATAGAAATACCATATTGTCATATTCAAAATATATTTTGAGCCATGAAATTTAGCTAATAAAAAAACCCCTGAATTAATTAGTGCAACCAAAACCCCCTCTCATGGTCTTATAAAGGACTCCACGAATCTGCAAATTAAACTGAAAGTTTTTCTGCACCAGCAGAAAACTGGTGATGCCTTTGAGAGACCTTAGATTATTTTTATTAATTTATTTCTTTATTTTCTGTGACTTGCTATTCAATTTATTCTGTTTCTGTGTTTGGAATATGTGGGTTTTTCTCTCCCAAAGGAGCAATAGTCAACAAGTTCAGAAAGGAATAAATTAAGAGTGTCTAACAGTGAAGTTGTAAGTACTGAATGAACTGGTTTAGTTTTCCCCTGGCTCCAGTATTCTGTCACCTGTTAAATCTTGGTCAGCAGTACTAAATCAAATGTCAACCACGTCACATTTGACAGAAAACAAATCATCAGTACACTTTACAATTTGTATATTACATATTTCCACCCTATTTTCCAAGCAACCTGTCATAGAATCACTGCTCTGAAGAGAAAGTGCCCTGTATTTATTTCAGCAGGGATTTTTTTTTTTCTTCTCAAGTCTCTCCAGAGCAGAATTAAAATTTAGCACATGCACATTTAACAAAAATATTTTCATGTCAATGTGTCACTCAACATTCCTTTCCTGTTAGCCACAAAATATTTTTTTTCTAAGTCACATCTCTAGATAAAAGGGAAAATCTCAAATAGCTTTTAGCATTCAGAAAACAGATTTCAGCTTTATTTTTGCATAAAATGAATTAATTCCATTTTCAACAAGTGAATCTATATTCTGACAGCTGTAGCTTTGTGGGTTACTTTTTTTTTCCCAGGTTTTGCCTGTTCAATCAAAGAAACTCATTCCTGAATATGATGTAGAGTGGGAATTAATACAAAGCATGTCCATTTCCTATTAAATGTGTTATTCTGGCAGAGGAATATTTTCATCTCCAGATCACAGCAGAAATAATTAAAATTCAAGGCATTAATTATACTTCAATTAAACCAAACCATATTTCAGAGGATTGTTTTGGCAGTATGAGGAAGAGTCTGTCTCCTCCACAGCTCGTGGGGTGGTTATGACAAATTATAAAGTCACTGAAGCCAAGCAGAATTGTTCCAGTCAATTAAGTGTGTCTGTGAAGGGATAGCTACAGTATGTAAAGAGGAAAAAATATAGTGATAGCTGAAAGATTTCCAGACTTACACATGAAATTGGTTCTTTTTTCTCTCCATGTAGTTTTGAGAAGTCCATTGGTTTTGGTTTGGTCAGTAATTCCATTAACCTGTTAGGCAATAATGACACTGATCTGCTAATTCAGATTTTTCTGAATGACATGGTTCAAAATGCTGCTTCTCTGAATGAGAAAATGAGTCAAAAAGCAGAGAACATGCTAAAACTCATGGCAAACAATGCTTTGAAAATTAGTGGGCCTCTAGTTTATTCTTCTTTGTCTTTACTGTTTTCTTCTTAAATCTTTTTGCACTCAAATGTAGATGTGATCTATAAATGTGTATGATTTTATTATTAGAATTGAAATTATAAGTTTCTTTATAGCCTCAAAAATATTAGTTAGGGGGATTTTTGTGGAGAGGAGGGGTTTTTGGTTATTTGGGGTTTGGGGAGGATTTTTTACTTTTATTTTTTTTTTATAGAATGTTGGCAGTTGTTAACTGCAAAGTTTCTTTATTGCTGTGAGCCACATTGCACAGCAGGCAGACAATTTTCTGTGACTGTGTGCAAGGAGGTCACAGGTACTCCTTACCCCTGTGTTTTAAAGCCTTCAATTGATGAGAAAAATACACAAATATAGGAATGAACCACTCAGATTTGTACTCTCTTTGATTGGTTTTGATCTTTGTTTTTTAAAGCCTCCTGTGCTGTAAAAGAGCAGGGACACACCTGGGTGTGGCTGCTGAGGATTTTAGGCAGTGGTGCAGCATTTTACACTTTTTCCACAGGGTTCATTAATTGTAGGCAAGATTGGGGTCTGGCAGCTATCTGACTTCTCCCTCCACTGAAATTAGTGAGGTGAGTAATTAATTCTCTTGGGACTACTCAGGGAATGGCTTTCTCTTGCACAGCAAAGAAATTCAATGTTACCAAGGCAAACATTTCAATGGACAGGTGATACAAAAATGTGTGAAGTGTGCAAAGTATTGACAAGGAATTGATCAGGTCAAGCTGGAAGATCTGAGTTGGGAGAATGTATTTAACATTCTGTTTAACATTAATATTTAGTAAATAGGAATAAGTCTCTGTTTGAATCAGCATGGAGCTGTTGGGGTATGTCCAGCATATTTCATATTTTATATTTCTCTTTTTCTGTGGTGACAGGGAAGTTGCAGAGCTCAGTTTGTTGTAAGTGACTCTGTTAGCCCTGTGGGTGCTGCCTCCTCTAAATGAGCTTTTCGTGGGAAGCAGAACTGGGCAGTGCCAAAGGTGTTCATCAGATTGGCATGGATATTTTATAACTTTATATAAAATGTTTTTAAGGCATGTCAGCCACATTTACAGCTGATAGAACTGTGTGGAGCTGTTCAAGTTACAGCTGAATTCAGTCCTCAGTGCAGGAGCAGGCTGGATCCACATCAGGGATCCTCCTGCAGCTGCACCAGAATCAATCCTGGAGTAAGTCATGCCACAAAAGGACTCATGGCTCAGCAGAGTGTTTGTCACAGCTCACCAGATCCTCCCTGTTCTTCAAACCTGCAAGAAACTCCTAATTACCATTGGTGTACAAGTTCATTATAAACCTTGCATGGTGCATGGCAATGACAGCACGGGGGTTTGACCAGTGATGCTCAGGAAAATGAATGATCCCACATCATTTCATTGGAATCTTTCATAAGAGTCTCAGTTATTTCCCAAGTTTCCCATACCTGGCAGTGCATAATGAGTAATCCTTGGCTCTGTTCAATGGAACTGAGCTTTTAAAGTGGAAATTGCACAAAAGATGCAAATTGAAGTAGAGCTTTGGATTCTGATATGCTTTTTTTCTGTGCTATTTGCATGAACCTGCCATGTTTCTGTACTTTGATTCAGTCCTTTTGTATGAGCTCCTTATTCTTAGTTTAAAAAAAATCTATTTTTATTTTTAGAAGGAATTGATTAGCTAAGGAAGATCAACATGTGCTTTTCAAACTGATCAATGATTTAACTTGTTATATTTTCTGCAATTATATCACATCATGTAAACACCTCCTAAAGTGTTGTTCCATCGTGCAGTGCTAATTTAAGTGTAGTTAGTGAACATTTAGAATTGTAATAATTATTAAGGTTGGAAAAAGCCTCCAAGAGTGAATCCAACCTCCAAACACCCACTAAACCACATTGTCAAGGGCCACATCTGCTCATTGTAGATCCTGGTCAGCCTGGTCAGTGTTTAACCACTCCTTTAGTGGAGGAATATTTCCTAATACCCAACCTGGGGAGTGTGGAGAAGGTGAAATGTGCTGTGAGCCTTGCTGCCACCTCTGCCACCTGGGGCCCTGAGATTGCCCCAGGTGGAGTTCAGGTTAAAAACCACCCAGTTTGAAAGTCCTGCTTATGGAAAATCCTCATAAACCCTGAAATATTAATAGAGATAAAATCAAAACACACAGCCTGGCTGAATAGAAATTAAGAGTTTTGAGCAAAGCTTTTGAATCATGAGGGGTAATTACAGAGATGAACATTTAAGTCTCATATTTTGTGGCTCAATATACTATTGATTTCTGAAACTCTTTACCAGAGTTCTCAGAACTGCTTCTGTGCAGGAGCTGGCTCCATGTTCATCCCTGACTTTTAATAACTTTTGCTTTAATTCTGTTGCCTGTACAGTGGAAAGAGACTTTGTGGTTCATTTTGTTCTAGGCTGCTTTTCCTGCTCAAGTCCTGTTCTGTTTTCCCTTCAAACTCTTAAATCTCTTCTTAAGTCATGACAAAACTTCCCATGACAGAAAATGTTCAAGTTGCTCCTTGAGGCAATGTGAAATATTGAAGAGTTAAAGGGGAATCCTCCAAAAGGAAATGCAGACAGGGGAGTGAGTGCTTTGGCCACGTGCAAGTAGATAAAATTCTGTTTTAGAGTAAAAGCCTTTCCAGCATGTGTGAGAGTGTGTTAGCAGGACTGCAGGGCCCCCTTGGACATGACTCAGAGAGCTCTTTCTGTTTAATTAGGCTGGAGAATTGTGACATGTGCCTTGGAATAACAGGAGTTTGGAGCAAATTGCAGTGAATATTAGAGCTGTTGCAGAAGGGAAAGCAAAAAAAAGCAGAAATTTGAAATTACTTCTTTTTTTAATTAGAAAATAGTGGGTTTTTTCCCTTTCTTCTTACAGAATATGAATCATTACTATTTCTTATTTCATTATTTTAGCCCTTTCCTCCCTCCTGGAGCTGGTTGTCCCTGGTTGCTTTGCTTCCTGGCCAAAGATAAAACTGCCTGTGAAGTCAGCAAAGCCTGTTAAATAAGCTGTCAAAACAAGAACTGTTTCATACCTTGGAGCTCAGTAAGGAAGCCAATTTTATACAACTTAAAAATGAAAGTCTTTCAGTGTCACCTTGCTGGAAAACCTGGAGACAGACTGCACACAGCTCCTGTTCATTATGCTGCACCTGTAGGCTACCCAATTTCCACCAGGAGTGGTGGAGGAAACATCACAGTCACAGCAAAACTGCCATGATAAAAGGCAGGAGTTTTCTTCTTCAGGAGCAGGTTTTAAATTAAGATGAGAAGATTGTAAATGAGGTTGATGGTGTTAGAGAAGGGTTTGGGCAGATCTGTGTCAGACACCCCTGGATGTGGCAGAGAAGCCTGAGTTTCAGATCTGTGAGAAAACAGCACCTTGAGTGAAAACCTGAGCACTTCAGAGCAAGTGCTCCTCTTGCTGTCTCTGCAGCTCTAGCAAGGGCTCTCTCTGAAGTCTGGCTGAAGGCAATTCTTCATTTGATGAGAGTTTCCTGCTAATTACACGTGTGAGCTGCATCCCATTTGCACACATGGAGGTGTGGGAGCTGACTGGAAGGAACAAGAATTAAATACTGGTTGTAAGTAGAGGCAGCAATTTTATATTTCAGTAGGAATAGTTTCCTCTTAAAGCTAAAAGCTCTAACCATCAGTTTTTCCTAAAAATGCAGCTAGTAGAACCTAATCCTGTTCACATGAAAATCAAGGGGCAAACTGAGAATATGGTTCTTATTTAGATATTTAATTCAAGAAAGTTTGCTTAAATGCCTCCAAGCCAGAGAATATGAACATAGGAACAGAGAATAGTAAGAAAAGGCACTTTTTAAATAATCAAATGCTAGCAATAGCACTATCACTTTGAACTGTGATAAGTGTGCCAGTCTGCCTTTGCTGCTGCACTAATGAGTGCTGACACCTTAGGAAATATCTCAGTATAGAGCAGGGACTCCTTGCAGAAGTTTTGACATTTTTAAATGCAAATAATATCATTTAGGGTAAAAATGCAAAGGGTAATGGTTCTTCAAAACAAATGTCTAAGCAGAAGTTGACATTGATGTATAGAAAAGATATCTAAAAGGAATGAAATTTGCTGTTGACTGCTCATGGTAATGTCAGTAGAGAGTAAGGGACAAAGCTGGAAAAGAAACAATGAATGTTAACTTTTAGGAGTGGGACAATTTTCTACAACAGCCCAGAACAAAACCCACTCTAGTTGGGTCCAGCTATTCTAAGATGCTCCCAAAACCACTTGGTAGGGAGCTAAGACAGCCTTTAGTCCCATATGTGGCATCATAGCACTGAAAACAATTCTCTCTGTAGTTCTAGAAAGTATCTAGATGCCAGTATTAACTGTCATTAAAAAATAGGGCAGCTTTTCCAGAACATTTTTCAAGGAAAGACCTCAGTGCTTTTCTTTTTTTTTTTTTTTTTTTTTTTTTCCTTTTTTAAACAGCAAGATCTGATTCAAGATGGATTTTCTATGGAAATATATTTATCTGATGTTGCGTCTTGAGGTGGGAAGAATTATAGTGTGACTGATGAGCAGCACTGAAAGTCTTATCTTTGTTCCATAACCAGAGGAGCCAAGCTACAACTTTTCATTTCCCTTGTTTTCCTATCTGCTCTCATCTGCCAGGCATCACAATTTCTGATTGATTGATTACTCATTTTATCCCTACTTAAGCATGCACACAAGCACCAGTAATTATTGAATCTCTGTGTTTACAGCTCCTGCTGCCTGTTTGTGTCTCACAGGATATTTCCTGCTCTGCACATCCTCTTTTGACATGTGATAAGAAGGAAGGTACATAAGAGGAGAAATAATTGGCCAAAGTGCAAAATGAGGTAGGAGTGCAAGCTCATCTTTAACCTTGAGAGAATTTATTAGTAGTTACATAAGGAGGTTGGATCTTTGCTGTCCAGCATATTTATAACATCTGGGAGAAGGATTTGAGCTATAAGTTGTTAACATTTCCTGATGATGCTGAGCAGCAGATTATCACACTCAGGTCCTGGCAGTGAAGAATTGTAGATCTGAACAAAAATCCAGCAAAGTTCAGTAACTGGGCAGTAACAAGACCCCTGAGATTCAGTACAGAGAAATGTCAAATTATGCACTGGTGGAATGATGGGCTCTGAGTTGTGCCCAAGAGCAAGATCCTGGGTTGTGATTATAACCTCATGAAAATGTAAAATTATGCACACATACATCCCCCCCCTCCCACCAAAAAAAAAAATAAAAATAACTCTGTGGATGTTCAGCTGCAATTACTTTGCTGTTGAAGGATTTCCTGATATCTGATTGTGGTCACTGAGAAAAGGATAATATTTGGGGTTGACCCCAAAGGATCTCTGCCAGTGGCACACCCTGCTCTGTGCACTCAAATACAACAAGAACTATACATATACATATATACACAAATACAACAGGCCAGCATGAAACAGATGAAGAAGAGTGTAAGAACACAAGGAAATGAGCAAATTTTACAATTCTATCTAATTTCAGACTGAATTTATGGAGTGAAAAGAGGAACTCACACCAGATTTCTCTGTGCATAGCTATTGCTTTAACAACCAAAAAAAAAAAAAAAAAAAAAAAAAACCAACTGAACACATGTTGAATTCTTGTATAAAAAAATGGACCTTTTAGTACTGAAATCCCTGGGTGTAAGTCATTTTATAAATGTACATTCTGGCAAAAAAAAAAAAAATTAGAGCATAAGGATTTTTGCACAACCTCAATAATATATATTAAAGCAAGAAATGAGTCATACATAACATAAAAGAAACACAAAACACAGCAAAGGAAATAACACAGATTTCTTTATTTTTTTTTTAAATCATTCTCTCCTTGACTCCAGAAATAGCCTTTATATTTCATTTTCTAGTTATATTGACATTGTTCCAGCCAACAAACCCAAATGATAGAGAAGGATGGCAAATGGAATAGCTTGGGGTACTAATGGAAGAATTCCTGTTATTTTTTTTGCCTTTCAGCTGAGCTCAAAGATTAGTGCTCTAAGCACAGTTAAAATATATCAAGTGGTAGAAAATTAATTATGAATGCACTTTAAGTAGAGGCTGTTAAACTTCAGCAGTTTTTAATATGGAACAAACAGCAATGAAAATTATTATCATTATAGATGCTGACAAAAAAAAAGTCCTTAAAGGACCTGAAAAGAGTCATGGCTGTGACACATTTATGTGGGTTTGTCTGAGAAAATGAGAGCCTTTGTTGCTTTTCAGGAATGAAAACCCATTGGGCCCCCACAGAGCTAAAAGCAGATGGGATTTTAGAGGCAGAGTTTTCACCCTGAGAGTTTTTGAAGTTAAATTCAGTTTTTAGTTTAGTTTCTGAGCATCATCTGTGGTTTTTATGCTAGTCAGCCTTGGTCAAACCCCTTAGGGCTGAGATTTTATTGATCTTCCTGACAGATGTCCTGTACTCTAGGGTGAATTGCTGCTTAAGCAATAAATACTTTTAAAAATATATTCCCCACAGTCAGGGAAGAGTGATTAAGACAAAAAAGCTCGACAGCTATTGTCAGAATTTGCAAGCATTTGTTGCTATGGCTGTAATTAAAATCCTGAATGGAAATCAAGCTTTTTGGCCAACTTGTGCCATCCATAAAAAAAAAACAAATACCAATTTATTCCCAAAAATTGTCTTCAGCACATTTTGTTGTTTATCAAAACAAATACTCATGTAAATGCTGTCTTGATTTTGTTAATTATATTCCCACCAATACACCAGAGACTATTCTTTCAGAATATTAATTTCTTTATGGAAATTAGGAAGGGAGGTTAGAAATAATGCTGCTGCTGCAAACCATTTATCTGTTCTGTGGTGTACAGAGATCCAATTCCAGCTGATTGCAGGATGATAATTGTGGTTACTGTTGTCATTAGATTTTTTAGAAGGGAATAGAGTTTGTAGCTTGCAGGACTGGCATTTTCAAATGGAAATTTTTTGTATGGACCTTGTTCAAGAAATACTTAAAATTTCCAGTCAGAACCAATTGCCATTCTTGCCTCTAGCAGCCCTGTGCTCACAGGACTCATTATTGTGCTTGTCATGCTGTTTTCCATTCACCAGACACAAAGTTTTCAGGTTTTTTCATACCAAGATGGAGAGGTGACAAAAACATGGTCCAGGGTTTTTTGCTCTCTGATAAATAGTTTTTATTCCAACACTGGAATAAAATTGCTCTCTGTGGGCATTCATCTCTGGGCTTATGGGCTGGCATTTATTTAGCCCATCAAATTTGCAGCAGTGAGGGAACCATTCCAAGATCAAAGGTGAATAGTGCACAATAGATTGTGGAGAAGAGGTTTGCCAGGTTTGTACTTTGTTCCATCACAGGGGTGAGGTTTGTTGTATAAAATACTAATAGCAAACCTACTGATACCTCTTAAAATATAGTTAATTATTTATTTATAAATCCATTGTGACTTAATGCTTCCCTGAGCAAGAACAGAGGAGAACAGGAGCTGTTCCCTCTCCAGAAAGGAGAGGAGAGAGCTGAAATGTGTCTTGATACTTGCTAGGTGAGCAGCTGTGTGAGAAACAGAATAAACAGCTGTAGTGACCACACAGTTCTGGGGTTTTGAGCAGAATTAGTCAGGAGGGGTGGGCAGAAGAGTATTTGTCAGAAAAATACATTTTGTGTTCTGTCTGGATCACAGAATCACAGAGTCATGAGGTTGGAGGAGACTCAAGATCATGGAGTCCAACCCATGTTCTAACACCTCAACCAAACCAGAGCAGGAACACTCAATTAAATAGGCAGTCAATTAAAATGCTGAAGGAGCAGAGGAACCAAGCAGATGAAAGACAAGTGATTATTTCTTATTTAGAAAATAGTTCTTCAAACAAAATAGATTCAAAAGAAGCATCACTGAGATGTTTACATGGAGACAAAATTGTTTCTTAAGTGACTGACTTCTTATTTCTTAGGTTTTCAAATTTGGAAGCTAATTCTCTTTCAGCAATTCAGTAAGGGATACCAGCAAAGTCATTTTCAGTGTCTATTTAAGCAATAAATGACTTAAATCTTCCTTATGAAGATGTTTCCAAACACTAAACAGTAACAATGAAGTAAATTTCGTATAAAATCTATTCCTCTACCTCTCTCTTTTGGTGAATAAGAAAACCCAGATACATTTTTATCATTTTTCAATTGCTGTAACTTTTGTCTGACTTTGAATGCACAGAGCTAATGGCTTAACAAAACAGTTTTAGGATGAGAATAAGCACCCAGGATCCAGGGATAATTGTTCCTAACTTGCTGTTGAAGCATTTAGTGACTTTAGTAGGTTACATCATGTCATGTCTTATGAATTCAGTCCCTTGTCCAGGAGGAGATTTTACATTACTAGAAATGGAGATGGAGACAGAGTAGTTTTATTTCCTATGTTTTCCAATTTTACCAGTTCTGCCCAGTTCCTGTTCTGTCATTTGTGCAAGTCTTGAAGATGTTTGTCAGCAAATAAATGAGCTCCTGTCTTTTGTATAGTTAGAGATCTCAACTTGTGCACAGCTTTTCTGGTTCATTAAAGTCACAATCAAAAATTATCTGAGGTTGGTGTATTAAAAAAATCTGTCATCAAACTATATCAGCAACACTGAATTCATTTCCATGGCCTTTTTTTCTGACCTTCTCAAATAATACTCCAAAATGCATTTGGATTTAAAAGAATTCAGCTTTAAGCTTTTTGTGGTCACGTGTTTACTATTTTTAGACAAATATTCAAGTTAGGCTTCAGAACTTAATTTCTGAAATAAGTTATTTGATGCATGACCTGAGTTTGCTTCCATGTATGAATATTATATGAAAGGATTAAGGCTGGCCTTTGGAAAGCAATCCTAGTTCTCTTACAAGACACCATTCCTTTTCTCAGGCAGCTTTGATCTGCTATTCTTTAAAACCAGGCAGATTTTCCTTTCTTTAGTAGAGGTTTTGTACTGGATATCTGCTTAGGAAACTAAGTGATATATTCAAATTCTTAATTAACACTTAGTGAAAGACTCTAATCCATATGAGATGAATAAACATCCAAATATGAATATGAACTTAGAAAAACTCATCATAATAATGACTAAATCAGAATAACTGAGTAAAAGATTAATAATAAAAGCTGTGCTGCAAACGATAAAAATATTGCTGTCAGCAAAGAAACAGAATTTCTGAAAAAGTAGTGAAACCACGTTTCAAAAAAAGCCCCCAGACATTTTCTAGGGTTATGTAAGAATTACTTCTTATGTCTTTTCTACCTCTGTTCAACTTCAGAGTGGTTCTTCCTCCCAAGGCTGTTCCAGTTCAGAGCTCATTGCCAATCACTCCCCACTCAGCCCAGCCACACCAAATGCTTCCTGTGGTCAGGGGTCTGTAAAACTGCCAGAGGAGCAGGAAATGTGGTGTTTGTGTCCTGGTCTGCTCCTCTGCAAACTGCTTTAACCACTGAGGGGCAGCTGGAATGGAGGAAAGGTTTTGCAGGGAATTGAAAGGTGTGAGAGCATCACAGCCAGGAATGCTTGGGGAAGGGTGTCCTGAGGGATTTGGGTTCTGAGCCAGTGGAGGGGAAAGAGTGTGTGTAAAGTCTAGTGGGACATGAGAAAAAAAAGAAATAGTATAAGCAGTTAGGGAAAAAGAAATAAATAGATGCATCCTTATGATTTTCATCCCACAAGTTTAACCCAAGCCCCACTGAATAGCCATATACAGAAAATTAAAAAAAAAAAAAAACAAACAAAAAAACCAAAAAAAAAACCAACAAAAAAACCAACACTTTGACTTATTGACAGGTGGATCAAGTCAACATTCAAAATGACATATGGAAAAACTTCTAATTTTTCAAAAGACACTTTTTCATCATGCCTTCCATAACAAGAATGGAAATCAGGGCAGGATCTAATCATAATTCACATTACTTGCAGAGTTTCTCCTCACAGGTGCAAAAGTTCTTAGAGCCACCACAGATTCTTTATTTTATCTGCTCTGTTCTGCACCATTGCTTTGCCTCTCAGAGCTCCCTGCATTCTGACCTAAGCACACAGTTTTCTTGCTGGATTACAGGAGCAGCCTCAATCCTCCCCAGAGACTTTCTGTGTGTGATATCAGCTCTCACAAGCTGATAATGGTGTCACCAATTCTTTCCCATTTCGATGCAGTGTAATACAAGCTGTTGAACAAGTCTTCATGTCTCAAGCTTTTTGATGCAGTACATTTATTTTGTAATTCTAAGAGTTCTCAAGTTGAACCAGACAAGTGTTGACAGCATGAACAGTAGGCACAAGGAAAAAAAAAGCAAAAACTGGAGCTGACAGTATTGGAATTGTAATTATAGTTTTTAGCATTTGATGTTTTAAAAAACATTTTTATAAAGTTAAGATCCTTAAATCCCTTAAACTAAAAGCTGAAATATTATCTGCACTGCAGTTTGCTTTTCTCTTTGGATTTTGCTGGGTTTGGGAGGCACTGGCATTCCTTTGTGCCTCACCCTGTCAGACAGCAAAGCCACCCCAAATTCTCATGGGCCAGGTTGTGGCAGTCACAAACTGTTCTGCTCCCCAGAATGCATGGGTGAGGTAGTTCAAAGCACAGGGAGAACATTTCCTTCTGCTAGAAACTTCTATCAGTCTTTTCAGCCCAAAATGTGACATTTCCAAGGTGTTTTCTCCATTACTGCTCTACCAGACTCTGTGGATATGTCTGAATCAGTCATGCCAGACACAATTCTCCATTTCCCATGTGATCCCACATTGCTTCCTCTAGAAGGCTGCAAACCAGATAGGCTGTTGGTTCCCAATTCTTATGCTTGGAAAAGTATGAATAGATAGAAAAAACTCTTCAGTCTGTTTATAGAAAGCATTGTTTTCCCAAATATTGGTAAATGTGTGCCAATGGTTAATAAATGTTACTAATTGAAAATCTGATATGGAAGTATTTATTGGAGTGCCATCTTTCTGCTCTTATTTTATAAGCCTTTCTGTATCTGATTTTATTAAAATTTAATTTTAACTATCCTTTCACAGTTGACCCTGCCTCTGACAGGAAGGTGGGGCTAGATGGGCTGGGCCCTTCAGAGGATGTCCCCAGCCTGAATTGATGCATTATTCTAAATTGTTACACGTGTAACTGCAAAGATCCATGAAATAGACAGTGGCAATCCAGGTTTACCCCAAGAAAAAGCCCCCACAGAATTGCAATCATTGGGGTTTATCCCTTTCTCAGTGACTTTTGAATCCACCTGTTTATGAATATTGGTGTTGCTTAACAGTGACATTTACAGATTAAAAATGCTGTGATCTTTAATCATGTTTTATTTGCTGCTTTTGTTTGCATCAATGCAGCCATCCTTAAATGGAATTACAGAGTAAAACCCCTCCACTGCTCAGTCCAGAGAGCAAGCCAGCTCTGAGATTTCCTAGAGCTTCACCAGAACCAGGCAGACTGCTGCCTTGAGATGCTGCCTTTCTCCCTGGTGCACATTTTTGCAGGTTATTTTTAGTGCAGTTATTTGTGGTGAGCACTCCAGAGCGTTTGGGAGAAGGTGCTGAGCTGCATTTGCAGGCAGGGAGCAGCAGCAGGCAGCTGTGGCCAGGCTGTGCAGATGTGCAGATGTGCAGATGTGTGTCCATGAGCTGTGGGAGGGGAAGGACAGGAATCCAGCTCTCCCATCCCACTGACCTTGCCCAGCAATCCCTGTCTGCACCATGCCACCCCAGCATCACACTCTTGGCTCTGCTCACAAATAGAATATGACACACAGACTTTGATGGAGATGATCTCCCCTTCTGGGTGTTTACACTTCAGTCTGTGGGCTAAATTTGGGGACCTTTCTGTCTAAAAATTCTCTGCGTAGGATATGAAGTGAGGGAGAGGAAAAAAAATACCACCAAAACTCCTCCAGGGGATGGTGTTTCTTGATATTATTATTCCTTGGACATTTTCCATGTAATTTATAGTATCTTCAGCTAGCTAATGGAACAGAACTGACACTGTCTTAATATTTGACAAGCTAATTATCCCACATGTAGTAAACAAGGTTTTATGTAAAGACTTCACATTTTCTTAAGTGAAACAGAAGCAGACAGCCCTGTTCCTTTTCTGAGCAAAACACTCAAGTGTTGCACACTTCACATTATGCAGTTTTATTTTTGATCTTGCAGTCAAGTAATTAAATCCTGTTTTAACTGGCTGACTTGAAGACTCATTGCATCAACCTTTTGAGTGCTGCTGCTGAACAATTAGTGGCCATAAAATTTATTTTATGCTCTGTGGCCAAGTGGCTAATGCAAACTTTTAGATATAATTTATACATTTTTAATTATTTCCTAATAACTATATATTCTCACATATGTATGTATTAGATATAAAAGACTCACCTTTTCTGTACCCCACAGTAAGTTGGTTTTTGTTCTCTAAAATGGGCATCTGAGGATTCAGCTGCTTCACATATCCTGGCCTCACTGCCTATTTTTATATCCTGTATTTACAGAGAGTATATTTGACCCCATCTAGCCTGAAATCAATTATGTCTCATCTGAAGAGACAGAGAGTTAAGGAACCTTGTTTTGCATGGCTGTAGCTGTGTTAATAAGCAGTTTCCAAAGGGAAAATGGTCAATTCCTCAAAAGCTGTTAGTTCTTGTTTTCCTGCCCCATAGCATGCTCCTGTGAGCACAGAATTCTTATTAGACATGGTCTGTAAAAATCCTACTTAGAATGATGCATTGTCTTGCTCTGTGCAGAGATTTCTGAGGGACATTTTTCCTTTGATAAGTTTTTGACAGTGTGAGTGAAAGCAGTATTTTCTTGTTGCAGTCTGAAATTGTTCAGATTTTAACAAAAAATGATTCCCTTGATTCAGGGATTAAAAAGCAATAAATACATTGGCTGTTATTCTACAATATGTTTACAAATACTTAATAGCAGAAATAATGAACTTCTTAAAAAAAATAAAATAACAAGAGAGATTGTTCTACAATTGAATGTAAACGTTCTAGATATCCATGCAATATTTACAGGAAGAGCAAGAAGATTTCAAACCTCTTCCTCCCTGTGATATCCCCACATTTATTCTCCAAATGTGCTCCAGTGGGGATCAGCTCTACTGCATCAGCAAACTAGGCAAGAGCAGTGCTTTTTATTGATGCTGCCAGCAAGGTGGTGGAAATGTTTTGGAATGAACTTTCCTAAAGAAATCTCTCTGAATCTGATCCCTCATTTCATGCAGGCCTATATAGAGTCAGCTGTCATCACTACCTACAGAGCTTTAATGTTTTACCCTTAAAAAAGGGTAGAACTATCTAATTATATAGAGAAGCCATGAATCTCAGAAATAACTGGATTATTTTCTCCATGTATTCAGCTTCTCCCAGTTTTAACTCCTTCTTGCCTGCCAAGCCACTTGCCTTATCTGATTAAAATAAAAAGCACAGGATGAAAATTGCTTCAGCATCCTTTTCATTCATCCTTTCCATTCACAACAGAGCTTTGACAGGTGCTGGCATCACCTGCTGATTCTGAGCTTCAGAGCAGCCCTTGAGCTTCAATTCAGTGGCATTCTCACTATTTTACTGTCAAATTTCTCTGCATCATCCACAGTCATTTTATCACTCTTGTTGTTATCAAGCTTTATGAATGAGATACCTTTAACCTGTTTTTTCCTCACTGAGGAGACGTTTTGGAGGATCCACTTCCTCTGCTCATTTAAAATAAACTAAAGCCCACTTCAGAAATGTGGTAAGCACTGAGCCATGTCTAGTGGAATCCTTTTGGATGAAGTCATTTATTTATCTACATTATAAATTAAGGAAGTGGTGAGGAACACATGGTGCTGTAGTTTAAAACAGAGAGTGGTGTGGGGGCAAAGATATGGAGAGTGAACAATGGAAACAGGAGAGCAGACAGACAAAGACAAGCACCCTGTTGAGTGCAAGATTGCAATCATGCTGATTATTTTCCTCCTGTACTTCTTATTCCTGGCTTACATTTTTTTAAATGGTCTTGATACCATCCATTGTAGAATTTCTTCACTTTGCCTGGCTTCACGAGCCCTCTGAGTGCCATTCACAACAGAAAGTCTAATTTGCTTGTCCTAAATCACCCTCTGGAGGAGCCACTCTTTGCTGCTGAAGCACCTAGAGAGCATTGTTTCATATTATTGGTATCTGGAATTGGTGGGAATATTCCATATAATGCACTTCTCTCACTTTCCTGCTGTGTTTTCAGATAAGCATGGAAAGCATCTCTCAAACCTAGGGAATTACTACAATTTCAGTAACATTTTACTGACTAGGAAATCAAGGATGATGGAATACAAAAGATAATGCAACACTAATTGAAGCAGTTATGGTTTTCAATATTATTTTCTTTACCTTTGAGAAAGTTCTTTTGGGTTTTCTTACTCAAAGGGGAGAACATAAGATTTGGCTGAAGGAAGGACTGTTGGCATATCCTGCTGTTCTGCTCATTTGAGCAATATTATCAATATTATCAATATGAGCAATATTATCATAAAAAATTTTGACAAAAATCAAACTTTAATAAGCATCTATTTTTCTTCACTCATACAAACACCTCAATAACCTGTAATGAAGGCATTATTGAGATTTAGTGCTGTACAGTCGAGTATGTCAAGGTTAAAAGTGCCAAGTTTCAGAACCATCTCCTTTTCTGTCCCTTCCTTGCTGCATTTGAGGAGGTTTCCTCACTGCATGGGCTCCCAAAAGCCCTGCTCCACCCCTTGTCCCAGCCCTGGCAGACTCAGAGGTGGCACCCCTCCCAGAGCTGTGCTCTGTCCCTCTGAGATCCCAAAAAGATTTTGGCTGAGCCGTTGGCACCTCTAAGGAGCCCCAAAGCCAACGCCTGCAGCATTTCTGAGATGGATTGTTTCCGTGATAAGCTCAGGGCTTTCCTATGAGTTACTCCAAATAATAAACATGCAAATGATGTGTCAAGATAAGACCCAAATTAAGCTTTTTATCCTACCTTGAAGAAGCTCGAGCTGGAAGAAGCCAACTTTAGATAATGGCACAATGCTGCACGAGGATCTTGACTTGTGCAAGGCTGTAAAATAACAGAATAGGCAGCACACGGGGCTGTTTTCTCACTTTTCAGTGACAGATTATTTCAGAGAGCTCTCTAGCCCATTTCCTATTTCCTTTGCCCTTGGCCTGCTGAGTAATATTTGCATTTTTCCCTGCACCATATCTCCTCTCTGGACGGAAGCTTCTGATAAATGTTTTCCGCTGAACTTCCCTCAGCATCCACATTAAACAACCCTTTGCCAGGGACCATTTCCCGAGGCCTCCACTCTGTGCTGCTGAACAACATCCACACTGTGCCTGCCCACTGCCCCAGTGTGCAGTTTGGGCATTTCCCACCCTCTAAATATCATTAAATCAAAAATCGCGCTGGAAAATCTCCCCAGAAATGGAAAATCTCCTTGAAATTACAGAATTATTTCCTGCAGGGCAATTGCAAAGCTAAGAAGTAAAAATTCTGGAGAGTTAGAGCTAAGAAGTAACAATTCTGGAGAGTTAGATCTGGACTTTGAGGGGTTTTTGTGAGCTAAGATACAGGTACAATATTCTGTATTTTATGCCCTGGAGTTGGTAGGGGATTAGAATCTTAGGAGACCAGAGAACACACCAAGATGAATTATAGTGAGACTCTTTGGTAGCAGATTTCATTTATTTTACAGCATAATATTTAGCAATATATCCCTTCCAGCCTGCTAAAACCTTTTTCTGTTTAGAAACCTCTGAGTCAAAAGTTTTAGTAACTTTTAGTTATTACAGTTAAGATTCAGGTTTTTTGTGCACATTTAAGTGGCAGCTAATGATTCATTAGAGTATTACTGTGAAAATAAGGTTGCTAAGTGAGCTGCATTCATATTGCAATTAACTCCAAATTTAAAAATCTCTTAAAGCAATCCTTTCAAGCCTGCATATTCAAGGTTGCTCTTTAAGCTGGCACATAAAAGTTTATCTTTAATTTCTCTTCAAAACATTCTTTATAAGTAATCCTAAGGTAGATCTGGCCTGTACTATAATATTCACCCAAAAGGCCCATCTTGAAAAGCTATTTTTTTCTAAAAATTAAGTAATGCCTACAGAGTAACTTTTTCTCATCCTAAATTTCTCTTTTACTAAAAACTGCAAGCAAATGCAAATCTGTTCAATGTATTTCTCCATGTATTGCACAAGTATTGGAGTGTCTCAATGAATTTGATTATAATACTCCCACCATTTTTTTCTCTTCAGAAAGAAATATGAAACATATTCACTTTTAAATGTTCTCCTTGAGTGCATTTTTCATTGAAGAGTTTTACAAAGAATTACCCCAGTGTAATGTATTTTAGCTCATGTACTGATGCCCATATTCCCTCAAAGTATTGTGAAAACTGATAAAAAAATACGTAGTGCTGGCTTACCAAGAATAATTTTTAAATCTTAGTAATTTATCTTGAGAGACTCCACGATCAATATCCTACAGCACTGTGAGCCTGCTGCTTTATTATCCTTCTTATCCAAGTGTGGAGAGATAAAACATTGATTTTTGTTTGCTGTGTGTGCTGTAAAAACAAAGGAGAAATGTCATTTTTGAATGCCAAGGTTATATGAGTATGGTTTTATTGATTTTAAATTAAATAAAAGTTATGTAAGGCAATAGTTGACATTGCTTTGGGGAAAAAAAATAAATGCCATTGAAATACATGTTTAAAAAGCCAAGCAATACCTTTGAAAATAATTTATGGCAAGTTCACCTCCCCAGCTGAGCTTTCAAAAATTGTTTTGCCATTGGATTCAGAGTAGTGTAGCTTAGATAATACTGCACAAACTTTAAATAAGTAAGGACTGACAATACAAAAAAAACAATACAGTTCTTTATTTAGTTGATTTCCTACTTTTGGGGTTTTTCATTGTGATGAGCCAATGCATTACAGCTGACTTCTCTAAGAAAAAAAACTGAGAGATTTCATATTTTCTTTACTCTATTTTCCCCTAATATTAATAATTCAGTCAAAAAATTGCATATGCTTGTTAAAGTAAATTTTATTCGTTCAGAAAGGTCATTTGTTTAAATCTGTGGTGTCTTGTAGGACCAAGCTGTTGAATTTTAACACAGGAGGAAGGAAGCCACCTGCTGCTGAGAGATAGAAAATAGAGTTCTGCTGTAAAGGCAGGGGCAGCCCTTAATCAGAGATAATGTACAGGGAGAAATTCCATATTTAAATGTATTTGGAAATTAATTTGGAACCACTGGGTTTGATGTGCTCTCCAGAACAACCATGCATTCAACTGCACTCAGACCTTAACCTCTAAAAACAGGAAGGATTTTTAGGGACCTTTAGTTCTGAATTTATATTTTCCTCCCTTTCTCTTTAACTGTGCACTCCAGAAATGCCACACACATTTGAATTGCTAGTGAGGAGTTTCTATTATCCCAAAATGCCAAGAATTTAGCTGTTTTTCTATGAAAGTGCTGTGAAACTTCAAGACTTGGAAATGCAGGAGGAGATTCTAAAATATATAATTATATAGATATAGTTCCCATAGATAGTGATATATATATGTATATATATAGATGCTGTTTAGAGATCCTCAAATTCTCAATTCATATTTTTATAAGTGCATGAAGAAACCTTTGCAGAAATGCCCCAGCAGACTCTCAAACAGGCAGATTTGAGGAGTCAGATAAAATAACCCCAAACCTGTTCATTTCCTCCAAGCTTTGCTGGCCATATGCTTCCTGCCCAGCAAACTCTGGTCATTTTCTGAGTTTTTCAAACTTACCAGTTATTGTATTCCTTGCCTACATGGTGATCAAAAACCCTCAGAGTGTCAGCTGGGCAGGAATTAGCAGCTGCCATCTGTCTGCAGTGGGATCCTTATCAGCAAAAGGGGGAAAGAATTCCTGTGTATGTTTTGGCAAATTCAATAGGATTTTGTTCCTATTTAGCAGTTTTTGAGGAGAGGAGAACCCAAAGGGTATCAGGAAGGTGGAAAACAGAGCTCAGGATAATCAGTGAATAGAGTGTATTTAATGTTGAGGTTGTCTCTTTTGTTGAAACACTAAATGAAAATTTTATCTTGGCAAATTATCAGAACTGTCCTTTCATAAAATAATTCTCTGCAGGTTTTTTCCTGTTACTTCCCATGGTGCTATTCTGATAAATTTATAAATTTCTCCATCACCTTGGCATAGATAATCAAAAACTTATTTCCCAAGTTTTTTTTTTTTTTTTTTTACTCTAGGTAAATTTTTACACATCCATCAAAAATGATGAAAAATTGAAAAAAACAGAATCCCTTTCTGCTGACAATCACTTTATTCTGCAAGGCCATGCAAGTGTAAGAATGTTTGAAGGAGGACTTGAGTTATTAGGAAGACATGAGGGAATGGGAGAGAATTGCAGGGAGGGAAGAAAGGAAGTTTCAAAACAGCCTGAAGAGGAAGGAGATGAATTTTTAGACAAAGGGCACAGTGAAAGTATTATGTTGTATGCAGGAAATGGCTTCCCTGTGTCTGCTGTTGCTATGATATCACTTATATTGACAAAAATGAATCTTTTTGTGTCATAATTAATAAACAGGTTCAAAGGTACACCAGCCATCAGTTTCTGTGTAATTAGAGTCATTTACTGGATTGTAAATTTTGTCTATCTGTGAAATAGGCACATCTGTAAAGGAGGGGGTTACAGATCCCAGGTTAACCTTTTTCTCTGCAAATAACATCATTTATGAAACATTAACAGTAATTAGAAAACAAGATAATTTTCCTCAAAGCTCTTTTGAGTCTCCAAACCTTAGAGTTACACATTTAAGAGACAAAACCAGTAGAGGATGAAATCTGATTTTCTTTTCATTCTGAATGTAAAGCAGAGTTGTGTGATGGCCCAAGTTGCCTTTTACTTGGAATTGGTGTTTTAGAACATTGTAAACCATGGTGAAGCAGAAGAGTAAGATCTTTTGTGAATTTGCATTTCCAGAATTTCATAGTTTACAATTTTTTTAAAATAAATATTCATAAGTATGGGGGCTGTCACACTGCAGTGTGAACATCATTGGTTATAAAGGTGCTGCCACTTTTGACTAGAAATAATATTCTGGGAGCTCACAGAACTGAAGAATAAAGAGCAGAAAGTTATAAAACACCAAGTTCCTGCAATGTGAAAAATTAATTGTTTCTACAACAGCATGTCTGGCTGAGCTGCCATGGCAACAACTGCAAAAGACACACTCCCTGATCAGATTCCCCCAAAATTAAAGCTGTTTGCTGCTATTCTAAATTTAGAACCACACTTTCTAAGTGTGTGTGTGCAGCAGCAGCTGATGGAGGATGCTTTCTGCACTCAGACATTTCCTTGTGCTCACATCCCCAGGGACATCCTGTTCAATCCTGAGGAAGGCAGTGGTTTACAGAAGGAAGGGACAGTTTGGGAGATAAGTTTCAGCCCCTGCCACAGCCCTGTTTCCTATTTACTCTCAGGGAACAACATAAAATGCAGCCAGATCGTTTTCTGAGCTCTGATCCTGACACTGTGGGGTTCAGCAAAGGGGTTCCAGTCATCCTCAGTATTATGGAAATGAATAATAACCTAAAAATATCACTGTTTTTATCAGAAATTCACCAACACAAAAAGAGAATTTCTTTTTTGTTTGAAAGCTCACTGTTGTGTATCAGAAATTCACTCCTTTTGTGCTCTTGCTACTTTAGACACTGTCTGGGCCTGTGCCTGAATAAAGCCCTGGTGGGTTTTGATTCAAGGGTTGGGTTTTGGATGATTTTTAATTTTTAACAGAAGGGGTCCCTCTGCTGGCTCCTTCCAAAATTCCTTTCCACAGGGTTTGAGTTGTTATCCTTGAGGTACAAGTGCACCATTAAACATAAAACATTTTCATAATGAAAATCAGTAAATATTACATAGTGAATCCAGCTGTCTTCACATGACTTTAGAAATTAGTTTTACAAAGATATTTGCAAGAAAAAGATTGGTTTTTCCTATAAATATATCATAACTATATTTGAAGAAAATTATAAGAATAATACTCCTCGAGTTTGGGATGGAGATTGACCTTTTTTTATTAAAAAAAAAAAAAAAAAAATCTGTATTGGAAGCAGAAGCTAATGATAAAAATATTTACCTGGGTCAAGTAGTGTCTTTGTTTAGAACCTATCTCCACTTAAATGTTAGATTGCCCATAAATGTTTTAAAGTTATTTAGAAGAGAAGATAAAGTTTTAGAAGGGAAAATTTTTGTGTTTATCCATAGTATTTAGATTTTAAATGAATATGAGAATTATGGATTAAATGTGGATATCCACCCTGAGCTGGATTTTGGGGATGTAGATTCAGTTTTTCGTTTTTTTAGGTTTTGATCAGAATTTCTGTAAAAAACAAAGAAATATCAATAATAATGCTTTTAATGCATAGAAAACTAGGTAATGCTTTGATACCACCAGGAATTCTGTGGTTTCTGTATGACAGAAACCATATTAAGAATTTGAGTGCAGCTGCTTATAGTGGAAACTGTTACCTTTGAAGAATGCCTCTCATTGTAAAGTAAGATTATGGAATTTTGAATGAATCACATTGTAATTTCATACCACATCTGAAATATATCAGGTAAAAAAAAAAATCTATTTAGTTTAGTAAACTGAGCCCTAATTGCTGTACTCATAAATGTTCATGAATGAAAATGGAATGAAATGAAATTTTTCATTTTCAGGAATGAAAATGAATTTTTCATTTTTCATTTTCAGGAATGAAAATGCTGCAGTTTAAAAAGTATATATTTAGGTGCCATCTTCACAGTTTGGGGTGTGGTTGGACAACTGACCCAATGTGGAGATGAACCAAAACTTATAAAAGTGTAAAAACTCGTGACCAGATCTATCTTGGATTTTATTTGGATGTAGCCCTGTCCAGGCTCTTGCACTGCCCAAGGTGAATCCTTTCAATAAATTCTTATTTTGTCCCTTCTGCCCTGCCAAATCTGTTCCAGGTCAGCCTTGCCAGGCAACAGTGCTGGTTCCATCTCAGGGTGTCCAGGCTCTGGCCAGAGCCCCAGAGAGCAGCACAGACACTTCCACATCCTGCACCACTGAACTAATGAGGGAAAGAAAGTTCCTCAAGTCTATTCTCTCACCCTTCTGCCTGCTTGGAGTTCACACTTGGGTTTTAGCAGTGAGTTTTGTCCATGGCCTTCAGGAGAGTAATTTCGTTCTTAGAGTCCTGAGAAAAGCTCTGAAATCTTCCAGGGAATTGTCAGACACTTTAATGTTGTCACTTCTGCAGCCAAGGTCAGGCAGCAGAGGCACCTGAGGGGATGGGGATGCACAAACTGTGTTTTTGGAGACTCATGACTCTCATTAGAACATGCAAGGCAGGTAATTCCAATGGAATGGCAAAGAGTGACTAACAAACTGCATTGTGTGGGCTGCTCTTGGATGCAATGATTGTTGCCCAATTAACTGGATTTTGAGGGGCCTCTCTGAAGCCTCAGTACAATGAAGAACTTGTTCAGCTTCAAGCCAGTTCTCAGGTCCCTCCACTGTTTGTGTATGCCACAGTGCTGCTTTCAATCAGAGTTTCAGCTCTAATTTCAGACTTGAGCATTATGTAAAATACAAAAATAGCCTGCTGCATGCATTGAAATGCCACATGCATTGCCATCCCAGGCTTTTGTCACCTCCTAATGAAGCTGGGCACTCAAGGCAAACTCTTTCCATTATCCAAACCCACTACTGCTCTCCTTGCCTTGGTAATCTGCTCCTGACAAAAGATAAACAAACTCTGACCCAGAGAGTTAAATAGGTTTATATGTCTGAATCAATACACCTAAGTATAATATTGGCATTTAGATTTAGAAAGTAATTCATAGTAAGTTTAGACTTGAGCCTTAAGTGCTCTGTAATGAGCTGGCTTTTTTCTGCTGCCCTTGTAATTGAAAGTAGTGACATTTTGTTTTCTTCAAGAACATTTATATTAGCCAGGTGGAATTGATAGCTGTCATTTCCACAAGGACGAAATGATTGAGCAGGTACAAAAGTGGAAGAAAAGTTGTTTGTACAGATTCAAAGCTGTATTTTTGTAGAAGTTATAATAGGAATAAAATTTCCAAGGATCAGCTATTTCTGAAGTCCAAATGGGGTCTCTCATTCAGCAGCTGTACAGAGCTGAAGTTGTGAATGAAGTATCTGAAGTCAGAGGAGTTTTGCTTGCACCAGGATATTGTGTGTGATCCTACTGGATTGCAGTTATGGATGGGATTTGCTAAAGGAACTTTTGCAATTGCTGCTCCACAGTTAATGTTTTATTGTCACAGGAGTGCAGGAGCTGTTGGAGGAACAGCAGAGCATAACAAAGAAGAAAAATGAGAATTTTTCCCTTTTTATCCCAGACTGCCCAGGTTCAGAGAGCTTCAGGCTCAGAACTGATTCTGTCAATTATTCACAACTATGTCCTGAGAGCTGCTGAGCTCCTCAGCACAGATATTCAGCAATTTGTAAAATGCAGCTCCTCACAGAAATCATATACCATAGCAATCAAACAGTTCAGTGCTTTTCCTCGGGTTTTTCAGTGTTTTTGTTTTGTTTGGGATTTTTTTTGTGCTTTTTCAATTTCAAACAAGGCAAGAAAATTTCATTGCAGAAAATACAATTCAATACCAAGCATACAATGAAGCAGTGTGAGGAAATGAGCAGCTGACAGACATAGTTTGCTGTGATTGAGAGGAAACATTTATCTGCTTGTGAGAAGAGCATGTTTGCAGTCATATGTCTCAACAGAAGGAGAGTGATAGTGGAATTTCCCCCGGAGCAGGGGCACTGGAGGGAAGGAAGTGTGGCTGTCCCCAGAGAAGTGAACACTTGTTTTCTTGGCCATTTCACAGCCAGGGTTGAAAGTGATACTATAGATGTTTTTGCACAGCTGAATGAGGAATTAATAAACAGCAGAGCAAGCAGGTTTTATGCAAGGCAGTCTCAGATATTTGTGTTTTCTGTGCTCCTGGGCACCAGCAGCCCAGGGCAGGGCAGCTCCAGGCAGAATTGGGTGTCAGGTCCTGGGCTGAGCTGCAGCAGCTCCACAGGGACCAGTCAGGCTGCTGAGCATCTGGAAACCCTCCTGGGCTCATCTGATGCTGCTCTGCAGGAATTCACATTTTGGGATCAGAGCTGGTGTTTGTGCAGGACCTCACTGTGGGATTTTTGCTGTGTGTCCCACAGCATCCCTGCATCCACTGCTGGGTGAAAAATCGCTGGATTTAGGGGTTCTGGGGGAGGCACAGTAGGTATTGTTGGATTTTACTTCTCCTTGAGGAGGCATTGAAAGGTGTCTCTAATTTTCAGACAAGACCCAAAACAATTTGATGCTAATTCATTGAGAGAATGGCTTGCAGTGACCTAGATCTAATGCAGAATTACTATGGATGAATTTTAATTCTTGGAGGGGAAATATAAAAAAATGCTAAAGGTTGTCAAAAAGATATTGTGTCAAAAGTGATTCATGGAAAGTGTTTCTAAAATCAGGCTATACTTTGATTACCAACCATTTAGAAAAACTATTCTCTGGAGCCTTCTGGCTGAGCATTGGCATGAGAATACAATTTTGGTGTGCTTGGAGATGGTGATGGAGATGCTTTGATGTTGGGTGTACTAATTCAGTTAATTGACATCAATGCAGTTCTTTGTTTTCAGCCTTTCATGTTAAATCAAAAGATGTTTTTGAGGCTCCCCTCTCTTCACCTATTAAAAGAACCACACTAAGATTGGTTAAATCTCTCAAGATTGTGCTAAAATTCAGTATCCTATGAATAGAATTCTAAGAATATAAATATCTCCATTCTAGGAATTTGTTGCCTGAACTGGGGGAGGGAATAATAAACAGAAATATTTGCAGAAGTTCAGTGAGGTTCATGTGTTTATTTAATTGCTCTGATTTTGACATATATATATATATGTATTATCTTCTCTAAGGATTAAAATTTTTAATATTGGCAATATTTTGGGGAGATCTGAGGAGAGATGAAGAAATAAAACATTTAATCCCTGAAAACTCTGTCAGTTCTTGTCCACCTGGATTTCACCACTGGAGGGCGGTCGAATATTTTCAACTTTTCTTTTTCCCTTCCTTTTACTTTCATTTTTTAATTTTCATTTTAACATCTGAACTGCTGTTAAAACATAGATGTATTTTTAAAAAGGTGATTCACACAGTACCCAGCTCACCATCTCCAGATTTTATAACTCATAAGGATTTTCCCACTTTTGTCCTTAAGTCTCTTTTTCCTGCCTTTGTGTATAGGAAATTACTTATACTTCAGCTGAAAAAATATGCAAGAGTGACTTACTAGATAGTTTTAGCTCCAGTAATTGCAAGCTGTAAGGAAAAATTTGATTTTTCATTCCTCTTGAATCTTTTATTTGGATTTAATACATATTTTTCAAACAAGAGAACATGTTTACTTGGACAAATATCAGGTTTCTTAAGTGGTGTGTAAAATCCTGTACACTCAACAATTTTCTGTCTGTTGCAATGAGTTTAGTTTGGAGCAGTTTGAGGTGAGGATGTTGTGGCATCTAAGAAAAGGCATCTCAGCACCTTGATGTAATTAGTCTGCTCACAGGTTTGGTTCTTTTATTGCCATTTCTCTGGGGTTTGGTAGGTGGGCACAGAAATAGAATATTCTACTGCTGTAAATTGCCTTACCCTTTTTTAACCTTCAGCTGCCAGAATTAGTTGTTTGGTTTTGCCTTTTTGTTTGTTGACTGACCGAATTCTCTTTCTCAATGACTTCTGAATTATTTTGCAAAGCTTTTTTGACTGCTTTATCTCCCATTTCATTTCCTTTAATATCTCCACCAGCTGGAATCCATACAAAAATGACATTGTTGCCGTGACATATTACCTTATTATAGACATCAATAATTTCCAGAGCTATTCCTACTCCAGTGATTGAAATTTCTAAGATGATACCAATGGCACTTAAAAGATCTGGAGAAGTGACAGATTGTAAAGGTTGCACTCCAGCAATCTAATTCAGTGCCAGCAGGGTAGGAAATAACTCCACAGTCTAACCAGGTAACCAATCTAACTTGCTTCTAACAGGAGCTGCTAAACCCCAGCCCACTGCAACACCTTGGAGGAAAATGGGAAACAAAATAGAAAATGGGGGGGAGAGGAAAAAAAAAAAAAAACATGTGAATTAGAATTTAATTATTGCAATGAAATTTTGAGTCTTAGACAAGGAAATGTCAAGGGTCTGAGTCTTCCCCCACACTGCTTGCAGCACGGCAGGTAAATGTGATGTGGTGAGCTCAGGGGTGGGGCTGGGCTTGCTGATCTTATCTAGGACTGCTCTGTCCATAATTGCTCCAAATCCAATCAAACTGATCAGTCATCCAGCATCTCTTCCTATTTTTTCACTGTGCTCTCTTAATCTTTGAAGTACCAAACCCAGAGTTGCCCAGATCACTTTATTTTATTTATAATCCTTCAAGTATCTGATTTTCCACCATCTGTGGTTCAAAACTGAATTTTTTGCACTTCAAGGAGCTTCCCAGCTTGGTTGCTGCTTTAGCTGTGCCTTGTCCACCTCTCCTTGTAGTGTCAGGGTTCCTGCCTTTGGCTTTTTCACTCCCACAGGGAAAGTCTCTGCTCAATAAAGAAAATGTTTGCAAATATTACACAGACATGATCATGACACTCAGAAATGCTGAGGAATCCCTTAATCCTGAGGGATCCTACTTGACCATTTATTTAATGCTATTTATTCAAGTTATTCCTTAGTAGCCAACCTCTGCTCAAGAAGTGAAAATGGAAAGGCATGTCCAAATCATGATCAGCTTGCAGAGCTCAACAACTGACACATGCAAACAACTTAAGTCAAAATTTTAAGATTAAGAAAGAATTCACTCTCCCTGTTTCACAGAAACCTCTTGATGCACTTCTAATTCTTTATTCCTTCATTGTTCAATTACAAAACTGTATTTGATGACCATAAGTCATTACTCAGTCATTCCTCTAAATATTTAAATTCTGCAGTAAATGTCATTTTCCCTTATTATTGGAGATATGGAAGTAATGAATTTTCAGTAGCTTGAGAGAATTCATGGATAATTTAAATTACCCACTCCTGAGCATACCTGACCTGGAAATTGCTCTGTGCTTGTGCTGGAGTTCCACGGGGCAATGTTGTGTGTTCTGCAGTCCTGACAATCCATTATCTTGTCATTTTATGATATATACAATGGAGAAGAGGCAGCTTTAAACTAAGCCCTCACACAGATGCTGCTCCACATCAATCCCTCTCTTCCCTATAACCTAAAAGGCAAACTTTGGGTTATGTAGGAAGCCTAGGAAATACAGGAATGCTAATTATAAATTAGGCAAAATCCCATCAGAATTTACATCATGTCCATTACTCAGGCTGCACCTGCAATTGACTTTTGTCTCCCTCACTTGATCCCTTTATTTGAGACAACTTTCCTGGCAAACTGTTGCTCTCTTGCACATAAAATATCCTGGAGGTTTCAGAAACTTGTGTGTTCAACTTCATTTTTAAACAATGCCACAGGCAAGTTGTCCCCTTTTTAAAGAGGACATTATAGCATTTCTGTCTCTATAAATACAACACATAAAGCTCCTTATTACCAAATGCTTTATTAACATCAGCAGACAGTCTCATGACATGATCTATGGTTGATTGATTTGCCTGAAAGCCACTTTAATACTGAGGAAGAAGATTATTCATCTCCAGAAAGAATGACAGTCAACAATAAATCATTCCCTCCATCTTCTTACATAGCCATGAAGTTAAGGCTATCAGATGATAAGAACCTAAATCAAAGTATGATCTGTTTTTTGGAGGGGGTTGGGTTTTTTAATAAGAAATGAATAAGATTGCTTTCTTGTTTTTTTGATCAACCTAATGCTGCAAACACGATATCTGCAAATTTGTTGAGATAGAAGTTTAACATGGGTTTTACATGAGCTTTTTCTACCATAATTTTAATTTTTACTCGATATTTAGGATCACTTTGGTTTGTTTTGTAACCTGATATATTCACAAAATTACCCAAACTGAAGACTTTTTATACTATAAGTGTTGAAAATGTAGTTTAGTAGAGTTTGGGGCATTTTGTAGAGCTCATTCAGTGAAATATTTTGCTGATCTGATTATGGATTATTTATGGGATGGTTGATTCCTTTGTTCTTCCATTGCTTTTCCACATGTCCTTGTAACCCTCTCCCAGGGGATTGCCAAGGCAGGGAAGCAGCAGCAGGGAGATGTTTTTCCAAGAACACCAAGATGATGGGGCAAGTCAGAGGACAAGTGTTCAACAGTGATTGAAATCCCAAATTTCAAATGGATTTGGGGTTTTTAAGCCTCACACAAAAGCAGGAAAATTCAGCTTTGAGCACTTTGATGTCTGGCTGGATGTGAGTGAGCACAAACAGCAAAGGAAGAAGATCCAGGAGCAAGGAGCAAGTTCAGTTTTTGGATGGTGACAATTTGTCAGACTGGTTAAACCTGTTTGTGCCCCATTGGGATTTGGGGAAGTAAAAAGTGGATTATAAAACAAGCAGAGTGTTATTACAATGTAGATATTTCTGACAAAATTGTACCTTTGATATTTCTGTCTTTTACAAAGTCTTTCCTGTTTCTCAGGAGTTTGGATGATCCAGTGGATTAGGGGCTCCTTGGCAGCGTTCTTGTTTGGTTTGCTTTTTGAAAACTCCTTGCTGCTTTCAGCATGCTGAAAGCTTTATTGAGGTTCTGATTTTCCTTACTCCACTGCTGTAAACCTCTCCAGCATTGCCTTATCAAGTGCAACCAATTAACATCAAAGGGATATTGTTATTCATTATGGCTCTATGATCAGCCATGTATCCCCTGGATGCTGAATTGGCTCTTTGGAATCTCATTCAGTGAGTCCCTCACAGATTTCCTTCTCCATTTGCACTGCACTACCCACGTTAATATTCACATGCATTTAAGTGGAAAATTACCTCTCCTGAAGGACCATCAGCCCTGTGTAGTGGCATTTTCTATAAAATACACACTCAGATATTGCTCTGCTAACAGGCAGTGCTTTATTTCTCTGTTGCCTCTTGACTTAGCTTGCCCATGAGCAAAACCCAACCTGAAAATCTCTGCTACATTTCATTTAATTTCATTTCCAGGGATCAGCTTTCCTTACCCAAGTGTCACCATTGCTTTTGAGAACCCTTAGGTGGTCGTAGACATCCTGCCCATTTTCTGTTCCCCTGCCATCACAGTCTGCTACTTCCACTCTCTCTGTGAAGAAAATTCTGCCCAGATCCTGGAATGAAGAGGGAATTCCATCAATGTTGCAGAAAAAATGCATTGTCTGACACAACCCCCTGAAACTGCAGCTCTGTGGGTTCTCAGTTTTCTCTTGGTCAGCACATCAAACCAGGTCTGCTCCCAATATTCTGCAGGATCAGAGGGAACCTTGATTCTCACAGCTGAGAAGGGAGAATAAACAAAAATGCAATGTCACACTGTTCAAAAGTTAGTGTTATCATTTTCCATTGGAAATAATTTCCCTGCCAATTCATGGAATCACCATAATTCCTGTCTCATGACATAGACAGCTACATCCAGAGAAGTTAGGAGAGCTTTTAGGTGGATATGATGGGAATATCTATGCACCCCTTCCCTGAATTTCCAGCACATTTACATACTAGCTTTATATTTTTATGCTTCTCTAATGCCTTGCAGTTTCTCAAAAACCTATTTAGGTGTTGTAGATGTATTTCTGGCTTCATGAAAACTGTTCTGTGTGCATTTTATTTTCTTTTCTAATTCCAAGTATCTGAAATACAGTGAAGTTTGTGCTGCAGTCTATAAAAATGACACTTTTCTGTTGTAAAACTGAGATTGTGTTATGTACTTTGGAGTGTTCTGAACTCTGTGGGCATTTGTTCACTGTTGCAAAAACTGACAAGAATTTCATTTGTACTGAGATGCAGATTTTGGGGAGTATCTGCTTACTCCAAAAACTGCACTTTTTTTACACTTAATTTGGCACCAAGTCAGGCAGAAACCACACCATTTAAAATACTTTTAATAAAGCTAAAAAGAGATATGCTGTATGTGTATTAATTTGGAGTTTCTAACTTTGCTTCAAAAAAGTGAAAAACTGCTTAAAAATAGTTCCATGCTTTAGTTTGAGATCGATGCAGTCCAGGCAGGTGCTAAAAGTGCTTCTCTATGATTTTGATTTTGCTCATCAGCAAGGCTATCTAGAATTGCAGCAGCTTTTTGTCCTGGAGATCCACTGCTTCGCTGAAAAAAAGATTGAGAACTTGTCAGTATGGCCCAAAACTAAGTAGCCATGTGTTTATTTAAAAATATTTCAAATCAGTTTGTGAAAACAAACAAACAAACAAAAATTCAGTGTTTCTATCATAAGTGAGATTCTTAGTTCTAAGTAACTTTTGTGATTCTTTGAATAAATTACCCTCTTTAGAAAAGCACATCTAAATGGAAAATGCTTTAAAATAAAAACAAAGCAAATGTGAACAATAACTCTTAGGGTCTTTCTGTAGGTCAGGTCTCATAATGGCACCTGGGGATGGAAATGAGGATGGAAATGAGCAGGAAAAAGCCAAAATTCTTATTATTCAATATAAATGTTATTTAACTTATTCGAATTTAAATACGAATCACCATAAATATTATTGTATAACATCACATGCATAATATAAATATTATCATGTAATAATATTACTTAAATATTTGAATTTTAATAGTTTACAGAAAGAGTTGGCAATGAAACAAGCACATGTGACACCTCTTGTGTCATGTCCCCTGTTGTAGATCTTCTTACATATAAGACCAAAAATGCAATCATTATTACTGATTTGGTAACTGTTTCTCATCTACCTTGGAGAGTTTGACAGCATTTTTGTTGAAATTTTCCAGTGTAAATGATTTTTAATAGATCACAAAAAATCCTACATGCCAACACTATAAAAACCTTCAACTGGTCAACTCGCTGCCTATCCATGAGTGCAGCTACTTAATGTGGGGAAAAAGAAAAAAAATTAATCAGTTCCTTAAATTGTCATAAAAATCCAATATTAAACACAGTGCCTGTTTAGCCTTTTTGGGTTTCCCATAAGTTTGGAATAAGTCATTTTTTATTTGGTGCTGACTGAAAAATGCAATTTGACGTTTTTAAAATTAAAACCGTCATGGTATTTAAAGACGAACTTAAGCTCTGCTAATTCTATTAAACTGCAGGCTGCCAATGAGTTATAAAGTCTAATTAATCATTTTGTCAGCTTTGCCTTCTGAAGCTAGTCAATATAAATTTGAATAAATAGGAAGCTCCTGACCCAGACACCTCTGGATGTTCTGAATAAAGATGTGCCAGTAGTAAAACACTCCAACAATTGCCCACTTTGCACACAGTGTGCACAAACGTGGCAGGGAATTATCCACCAGCACACAGGCCTGGAGTTAGTCTGAATTTAAATTATTTATTTGTGGTGATAAACAAAGGAATATGTGCAGTCATTCCTCCTGTCAAGACAGGGTTTTGAGGAGGAAAAACTTTTTAGGCCAAGTTTGTCGCTGACACTGCAGAGTGACATGTCACATCAGGTTGCATCAATAGAGCCACGTTATGTAAAAGTAATGAAATGTGACTGATAGAACCCAAGATACTGTAACATACTGTAACATAATGTGTCAGCATTTCTTTAATGGAGCCTTTCAGGAATGCTTTTTTTTTTTTTTTGGTAAAACACCTTAAAAAGTCAGCTACAAAGAGTGATGAGGGGAGAGAAAATATTTACACTCAGTTGCTGCCAGAAGGAACACAGAATGTAATCTGAATAAAAAAATATTTCCAGTAATTTTTATATACATATGTGTGTGTGTGTGTGATCTGTAATTCAGAATAGTGAAGACTAGGCATCACTAGTTAATTAGTTAGTTAATAAATAGTTAATTCTACTGCTACTAGTTAAATAGTTAATTCTCTAACTGCATTTTATGGAATTGATTTCCTGATCATGCACAGGAGTAAAACTTGCCCGTGTTTGACATAAGATTGTGGAGATGTGCCTGTGGCATTGGAAGTTCCCTCCATCCAGCAGAAAAACTTCTATTCCTCTAACACATCCCAACGATCCAGGAAACCTCATTTCCATTAGGAAAGAGCCCCAAAATCCTAGAAACAAAACGATTATTTACACGTTTGGAGGTCAGGTTGCATCCTTTCCTCCATCCCTCACTGGGCTGGTGAACCTGGGGGAGGAATGGCCCCAGCGAGGGATGTGGCACATAAACCACCCCTGCCACCAGCATCCCTCTGGGCAGCAGGGCACACACCGAGCCCTTCGTCTTCAGCAGATTAACAGGGAAGGTTGTTTTTGTTTGTCTGACTGGTCAAGGACAATTTACAGTTCAGTTACTCCCAAGGAAAGACTTGTTGATTTGAGAGCGCTCCTATTACAGCTGCAGGTAGGGGATGATGGATTCAGCCGTCACCGTGATGAACTGCAGCCCGGGCACGGGAATGTGCTAAATAAATAAAACCCTGCTGGGGCTCTTTGCTCCAGCCACTCAACAGCAAGGGAGGTGGAGGCTTCTCCAGTGGGGGGACCAAGGGTTTCAGTGTTCTCTTCAGTTCTAACCTATCTTGGGCTTTCTGAGAATATTTCAACCCACTAAGAGGGAAAACAAGGAAAGAAAATTAAAATAACCCGATTTTTTTAATAGGAATTTTGAATCCCATACTTCCTTCAAAATATTCATCCAGCTGAACACTCGTTTTCTCCATTTTTTCCTGTCTTTGAATTTCTGAGACAAGAGTTGTTAAAAATCTGCTTTTTCCCTCTGCTCTGTCCCTTGTGTAGAACATCCACTCTTGGAACAGCCACTGTGACAAAGTGGGCACAAATTTTCTTGTAGCTTTAACTGATCTATCAGCTCTGGTTGGATATTACCCTTGATAGCCATTATCATTCCATTAGAGCAGTCTTGTCAATTTTTAATTGCTTATCATTTAAGATGTACTCAGTATATGAAACAACTCCTTTTTTACTCATCAGTGGGAATTGCCTGCTATGCTACAAAGCTTTTAACTAATAGGAATTTTTCTGCTGTGTCATGTTAGTTTTTATGATTTTTCTCTTGGTGACATGGAATACATCACTGCTAACAGTACTAATTTCACTATATTTTAGTCAATTATACAGCTATAAATTTGCATTTTAAATTATAATTTGTACACTTAAGGAAAACTGTTAAAAACTGTAGAAGAAATCAGTAAACAACCTAAATTTACCATCTACTTTCCTGCACATGCTCTTCAGTGCAGGCAGGGTGCAGAGGCTGATCTTGAATTTTATTGTCTGTTGTGGTGCAAGTAACACTAATATTGACAGATATTGCACTTGAATAGTTGCTGAGAAATCAGAAATAGAAAACTGGGAAAAATTTATGTCCTTAACCCAAAGTTTGAGTTCTATTTTTAATTAGGAGGTGATGCTGAGTGCTGCCCATGGTACCTGAGTGCAGGTCTGTGCCTTTTAGTGGTTATGATAGTCATATTTCATATTATTTTCATCTTACAATTCAAACAGCAAAGATGAGTTCTAGATAGAGATCAGACATCCTGAGTCAGTAAACTTTATTTCCAAAATGAGGGTTTTTTTCCCCAGTTTTTTGTTTTTCCTGATAGGTTTGCCTTTTTTCAAATGCTTGAGAGGTTGATGACAGCACCCAAAGCCCCAGTGAGTTTCCCCCTGTAAAAACACTGATCATTTGTTGTCTTGTGGCCTTCCCAAGGTGTGATTGTGAATATCCAGATGAATTTTTGTCTGTTTAAATACTGTGAAATTCTCACTGAGTCAGGAAACTTTTTAAATACAGGGAACTGGCAATTCTGCATGAAAAAACTTTTGACACACACAAAAGGCACATGGAATTCACTCTTCTGCCCTCCAAAAAGAGGATGGGAGCAGAAAACAAATCTGCTTTGTTCCTCTCTGAGCCCTGAGTGGAGCAGATAACATTATTGAAGGGAATATTACAGAGTCATGTTGGACAGTTCTTTCAGCAAGGATGGACTCTGGGTTTTTTTTTTTTGTTCTCTGCTTAATATTGATATTGCTTTAGTGGCCACAAAATTCTCTTTGTTGAGTGTTTCTTTGCTATCAGGAGGACCCACATGGGTAAACAGCTGCCACTTGTAATAATAGTGACTCTTTGGGGGTAAAGTTGGAAGGGGTGATATTGCAAATAAAAGTCAGTTTGACAGGGAAGAGTAAAACCAGTGTTATTGTTGTTTGGTTTTGAAGAAGCATTGATAAATTGAAAAGCCAAATTAAAGCATTAGGTCTATATAGCAAATGAGAAATAATAATCTGATAAAAATATAACATTGGTGGATATAGAGGAGGTGTCAACATTATCCATAGGGTTTCAGTACAGATAAGCTTTGCTCTGGGAGGCAGAAATGTGGCAGTGGCTCTGCTTTCTGCAGTGGCTTTGGGCCCCTGTCATGTGTTCAGCAAGTTCATTACTGGAGGAGAAATAAGGATCTAATATTGCAAATCAACCAATCTCTACTCTTCCAAATCAAATATTGTGTGGAGGACACTTAATTCTGGTAAATTTAATATTTTCTTGGCTTTTTTAACAAGTTTTACACAACTCCCTTATCTCAAAAAAGTTGATTTTTTTTTACATTTTCCATTTTTTGCAACTATATTTGTTTTATTTCACTGAGCTCTTATCTGTGCTCACAGTAAGCTTAATTCTTTGCTCTTGCTCTGCCCAGCACTCCAGTAATTACTGAAACTGCCAATGAAGAAACAACTACAAAGCAATGCATAAAATGCATGCTATAAATAAGGTATTGAATTCTATTTGACTGCACAGGGCAACAATTTCTAAAAATTGCTGAAGAGTCCAATAAACAAGGTAGATTTGAAGATGTTGTGTCTGTACAAACCTGCAGAGAAACCCCCACAAATTCCTTTGTACAAATGGGAAACGAGATGAAGTTTTAAACTTTAAGTACTTAAATATATAATTACTTGTTCTAAGAGTAAAATCAGGTGAAAATCATGGAGAATCAAAAATGGGGTTGTTGTGCATGTCCTTCCTGTTCAGAGTGAGCAATTCTTAACCAAATTTCACAGATCCCACTTCACCCTTTGCCTGTCAAAGGTTTCTAATGAATTTTTTCATCATTACAGCAAGTTTTGGAGGTGGGGCTGGTGAATATGTTTGAGGTAACTCTGAGCAGGACTCAAAGGTGACTCAGCCCCAAGTCTCTCTGCAGCTCACCTGCCAAACACCTGACTCCTAAAATAAATGTTCAGAGCTGCCTTGCCAGTCAACTCCTAAATTTTCAAGTCAGTTTTCCACTGAAAATGTTATTTGATTTGATTTAGGAGTCAGCTGAAAATCAGGTGGTCCAAAAGCTATTTAATAAAAATAATTCCTGGGGCTGTGGGAATGATCCTTGAAAGCTCCAAAGCAAATCCTGTGCAGCTGGAGACTCTCTGGGAGGGGTCTCACAGTCCAGCTGAAGAATTCACATTGTACTTTTTGGAGACATTTTGGTTGCCCCTCCAGAAGCAAAACCTGTGCAAATTATAAGATTTGAGAATAAGGTGACTTGGCCACACTGTGATTTTAGTGGGAGGATCAGCTGGAAATGCCTGTGCTGTACCCACTGCATGAAGGTGCTGTAAATTCTGCTTGTATCATTTATTGCTTTTTCCTCTGTGATTAGAGAAAGCAGACAAACCCTTCCCTGCACTCAAGGAAATTAGGGAATTAATTTCATGGAAGAGGCAGTAAAAAACAAACAGAAACTCTGGGTTAGCACAGGAATATTCACATTTACAAAGTTGTGCAGGTTAAGCAAAAAAGTTTCTTCTTTTTGTGCAGTGATTTTTCATTTTGCACTACAGGCTTTTAGGGTTATTAAATGTCGAGATTTTAAAGGATATTTCATCAACTGAAGCAGAGCAGGAGCCAAATTTGGGGTTTTGATACACAAGCATCACTCTCACTAATTTCATTATGAACTTTGCATTTATATTCAGAAAGCTCTGCCTGACTCTGCAGTGGTTGTTGTGTGAGATGCCACAGAATCACAGAATATTCTGATGTGGAAAGGGCAAATCCAGCTCCTAAGGGAATGATCAAACCCTCAGCCTTGGTGTGGTTGCACCTCACAAATGAGGATCCCTGACTGCAGCACCGACTCAGATTTCCTTACAGCTCCAAATTTACAAATAATTGATCTTTTTCTGTCTTCTTGCTCTTTTTAACCTTGAAATTATATTTTATCTCCACTAGGGAGCAGCAAATGATATAAAAATATCATTGCTGCTCTAATCCCGTGGAAAGGAACAGTGGAGAAACAGGACTAAGAGTTTTTAATTCAATAATCTGGCAGGTTACAAATCCTTTCACTTTCAATTCTTGTTTGAGCAGCTGAGATTTTTTGAAAACTACCTAAAATCTTTATCTCTTTTTCTCTTTTTAGCTCAGTTCATTTTAAGTCCCCCTGTATAACTTGTCTTCTGGTGGATAAAATGGGTTTTCTTTCATCTTCAAACTGCTGAGGAAGGGTTAAGGAAGGGCCTGAATGCTTCAATTTGCCTCAGGTGGAAACTCAGTTGGATTTTTCTTTTACTATGTGTATTTTTTAAATAGTATCTTTTTTATAAAAGCTCTGTGAATTAAGGCATATATATATATTCTGAATATTTAAATTTTTTTTTTAATGTTATTTAATTTCTTATCCTCTTAGTTGTCTTTGCACTCTCAAGAGGAAGAAATAAAGATCTATTTAAGAGTGCACTAAAAAAAATATATCAAATTCATCATTTTTGGTCTGGTTAGACTAAACACACGAGATAATATAAGGAGAGTGTATTTATACAAATTAGAAGAGCAAGCATCTGGGTTGGCATTGAGTTTCTTCTGGACAAATGGGCTAAAACTTAAGAAAAATTAAACTTTTATTTTTTTGTGGCTGTCAGCTGCTAAACTAGGGAATCATTTTCCAATAAAAGTGATGAATGTTCTCTTTTGGAGTCCTTTAAGAGTGGACAGGGAAAAGCTTTAAACAATGTGGAGCAGAAAACCTTGCAGTGACAGCAAGGGAGGCTCCAACTCCACAATTCTTGCTCTGATCTCTGCTTCCTTCTGCCACTGCACTGGAATATGTGAATGACAGATGTTAAAAATAGGATATTTCTGGAACAGATTTGCAGCTTAAGTTTTCAGGTGATCTCTTGGTTGGAGAAAGACACAACTTTGTAGAAATAACAATGGCATGAGTGTCCAACTGTGCTCTTCACATTTCCTTTTGCAGTGGATATTGCTGGGTGTTACCTCTAGAAACTCACAACCTCCCCAGAAAAATAATTGTATTTTTGAAAGACAGCTAATTTTGGCTGTTTTTAATCAAATGTACAAGAAGGAGAAGAGGCCTCCCAGCAGCTTTGGGAGCTGCTTGCCCTCAGTGCCCATGCCTGGAGAAGGGGGATGCAGGATTTGATGTCACTCCAGGGTGATGCTCCCAGCCCGTCAGGCAGCACTGATGGCACGTTTTGTCCTGGCTCTTTGGTACATTAGGCAGCCCTGAGGCAAACGAGGAGCCTGCCAGGATCTCATCCACCTGACCTTCCTGTTTCTGCTCCTCTCTCCTGCCTGCCACTCACAGGAAATCCATGTGAAGGTTTCCAAAGCCTCCCCTGTTCTATCCTTCTCTTCCAGGCTGGTGTTTCACTCCTTTGACTGAGATGTCCCTAAAGCTGTTGAGAGGTGGCAGGAGCTGGATGGAGATCTCTGTTTTGTGTCTGCCCACCCAAATGAGTGCTGAGGTGCTGAGGGTGCACTTGATGCCTTTTGGGGCCACCTGAAAACAGAGGGCAGACAGAATTAAGGGAATAAAAATCAGTTCTATTCACTCCAGGGCCTTCAGGTACATTTAGGGCAGATGGATTTCCCCAAGGGCTGCACCCAAAAATGGACAGCAGGTCACAGGTTTTCACACTTTTATAAGTTTGGTCCATTTGCATATTGAGGGTTAATCTCCCAGTTACAGCTTTAGGTAATGAAGTCATTTGCCCCAAGTTTTCTCCCCAAAACTCACTTTTGTTTAAATTTCTCAGTGCCTGAGCCAGTGAGGTGTCCTCAATTCCCAGCCTGGAGAAGAATTGTTGTGTCTGCCCAAAATGGGAGAGCAGCAGCTCACACTGGATGTGGAGTTCGGAGTTATGCACTCAAGAATTACAGGATTACAAATAGATGGAAAATATGGAAGCTAAAATCCAATGTGCTGCAGTTCTTTCCTGCTTTGTCTGGTCTGAGGTATTTGTGCCCAGACCGTGCCCAGGCTTCACAGAAGGAAAATGAGAGCATAAAAAGGTGCTGAAAGTATTTTCAGTTAACTTTTCCCTCTACCAAAAGGAAATATAAACACTCGGATTTCTCAGTTTTTCACGTGCCACAAAATGAAAGTGATTGGAATAATTTATATTCACACTTATTTTGATAGGCAGGGAATAGATAAGTAGTGAATTAAACTTTTTCTCCCCACCATCTGTATCCAAAAGCAGGAGCATTAGGAGCATGGCAAATGATTCTGGTTAGAGATGAAATTATATTTCAATAAAAAGGTAAATGTATGGAAAATACCTGAAAGCTGACCATAAGTTTGTGGATGTATTAGGATTGCAACGAACATAAACTATTGAATTCCATTGAATTATTTATGGAGTTTCAGGACATAAGATTTCTGTCATTCTGTTGACTGTGTTATAATTAGAATAACTCTGGCATCAACTTCAAGTTGCACACAAACCAAAAATAAATAAGATCAATCATAAGATCATGATATTGAGTGAAAGAGCTAAAGTATGATGAGTTCTTAATATATGAAGAAAAAAAACAACAACAACAAAAAAACCCACAAAATTCAGCTGCTCTGTTAAGACAGAATGTTGAAGGTGTTGGAATTTTTCACTGACACAATGGTACAGATTTCATAACATATTTAAATATTTTATGCTTCTTCCTTGTAAATCTAACACGGAATCATCAGTGACTATTCTGGTCAAATTTACACATTTGTCAGAGCCTGAGTTGCCTCCTTAGCTGAGCTGCTAACTCTGACTAAAAGCAGTCTGGAGTCTCAGATGCATCTGCAGCAGTGATCTGGTTTCATTCTTGGAGCTTACTCTGCAGCTAGGGGTAGAATTCTGCCCCAGCACCTCAAGTAAAAGTATTCTGCCATATATTTGCCTTTTTTTTTTTTTTTTAATGAAGTTTTGAAGTTTAGAAACTAATCTCATCGAAAGTTTCTCTACTGCAAACCTCTGGCCTTGAGAATTGGAATGGATTTTTCATCCCTCTTAAGCAGTCATCAGTTTTCCTAGAACAGTCTCTGTGTTTTCCAGGATTACTTAGTGTCAGCAAATTTCCATTCTTTTGATTTGCTTTCCTAAGTAGAACTTCTAGTAGAAATAAATTACTCTATAACTAATCCAGCTTGCATATTTTATCAGCATTCTTTCCATCATTTGTTTTCTTTGCATTTATTTTAATCTTGCCTGTTAGAAATAATATAGTGATTTAAGAATCTACCGTATGCTGCACTGTTGTAATTTCTGTCAGCAGCAAGATGAGACCCTTTTATACTTCATTTTACCTGAGGTTGTTCCCTTAAATAAAAAGAGAATTAAAAATAATTTGTGAACCAGTGAACCAAACCTCAGCTCCTTTTTGCACCATGCTGATGCTTTTTGTTGTCCCAAATTCTAAGAAATAGGAAGAGTGGAGACCTTCAGTGGGGTTTTTAGGATTGGTTTTGGGTTTGGTTCTGGACCCCAGTGACAGCCCTGCAGTTTGGCTGCAAGTCCTGACTTAGGGGAACTCAATATTTTGTACACATAATGAACATCTGGTGACAAGGTGCTCAGAGCAACAACAACAAAAAAAAAAAAAGAGAAGGGGAAAATGAAGAGGAGAAGGAAAAGCAAAAGGCAGTAAAATCTTTTGCATGCCTGCTACTTTTATGGCTTAAAATATTTTTTTTCCTTCAATCAGTGCATCTAGGGAAACTTTTTTTGATGTAACAATCAATTTTTAACAAGGAAAAAAGTCTGAACTCATAAATATTGTATGTATTAATTGTGAAGCTTAATGGAACACTTTGTGTTTCTGAACAACTCGTTTACATAATTAAAATCTCCTTTGATCTGTGAGTAAATGATTTAATCTTAATGCTCATTAGGCTAAATGGGTCTTCTATTCAATAGTATCAAGATGCTATGGAAAATTCTCAGACCTTTAGAAAATATTTGTTAGTTGTTAGGTAAACAGGAACCTATCTGTAACCAGAAATCTTTTATCTCACCAAAAGAATTTTACTCTAAAACTAATTCAGATTAAAGCTTCTTTTTTTTCCTTTTATCTGACATTTTGGTTTCAAGAGCAGTTCAATGAAATATGGGAGTGGGTTGTTCCATTTATATTCATTAACTACTTCACTACAAAAGGAATTTAGTCCTTGAAAATAAAACATGAAATTTTTTTTTTAAAAGTCAGATAGGTGCACCTCCAACAGAGGTGTGAATTTCACAGGTATTTTCTTGTGGGTGTTGCTCAGGAATCCCTGTGGATTTGGCAAAGCTCAGGAACATCTGGGAAATACAAAGGAGATTTTTCATCTTTAGAATTCAGGTAACAGCAGCACCATGACAGTGTTTATCTGGCAAAGGTTGCCACCTTTAGGTGTTCAGGACAGGATCTTTCTTCCAGTCTTTTCCCTCTCAAATGCTGAGTACAAAACCTGTTACCCAACACAGGGTGCTGCACATCTCCCTTGGATCTTCAGGCACTTGTCTGACAAACTCATTTCCTTATACCCTGATTCTAAAGCTGAGAAATCGGGCATCAGTGTCATGATAGTCATTTTTCCCTCCAAACCAAATAATTTATTATGAAAGTAGTCCTTTTTCATTATCCCATCTGTAATTTTTTTTTTTTTTAAAGCCACTTCTCATTCCCGCAGGGAGCTTTTTCCTTTTTTTAAAAAGGTAAGAATTTTAATTAGCTCAGGTGGTGCAATAAACACAAACATCTGTGTCCCTTTATTAAAGGCTGCTCTCAGTCCCTTCCCTCTCTCAAGAACAAATGTATGGCACAAAAATACTCCAGAGTCACCTTGCTGAGAGCTCCAGGGCGTGGTGGCCACAGGCTGTGTCACACCAGCATCTCCTGGAATATTGGGAAAAGCAAATCCAGCACTCAGCCACTCCTGCCCTGTCCCCAGGGACTCTTCTGGCAATCTGCAGTTTAGGGACATCTTGAGCCAGAAGGTTGTATCCATATTTAATTCCTCTTGAAAGTGTTCTCTTCCATGCAGTAATCCATGGCAGACATATTAATGGTGCTGTTACACAGCTGCAACACTCTCGTGTGCACTGACAAAATATCCAGTGTTTAAATATTGGATGTTTAAATATTGGAATATTCAATATTTAAGTATTGGAAAGGGATGTTTCTTTCATATTTCCTATGTATGCTTTGTTTTATTTTCATCTTGTAAGGTTCGAGCTGCTGTGTTTGTTTTATTTACTAAAAAAATTTTTTTAGAATAATTAAAAATTGTCAGGCCTTTATTTGGAAGTCCCATTTTCAACACAAGTCTTGCATTAGAATTGCCTGTTTCCAAAGGTCACCTTATAGCAAGGTGAAACTTTGGGTTTATGAAACTAATTCACTCTTTAACAAAAAATCAAAATCTGTCGTGGCTATACAAGTTAATGGAATTGTTACTGATCTGATTTCAGGGCTTAATTTGGATTATTTTCTGCTGAAATTCCACATTTACTGTATTTTAATTCTAAAAACATGATATATCATTTTACTCAATTTTATCTCATTTGAATTCTTTCACATTTGTCAAAAACACTGACTCTAATTCAGTCTACACGCAAGCAAAACACCCGTGGCTTCGTAGAGCTTCAACTTATGTAAATAATTAAGGCTTGGGTTTAATAACTGAATTTGTTGAGCGTTTTTTAACCAAAACAAAAAAAAAAAAAAATCCCTGTGCTATCAATTTCAGCTGAAGGAAACAGGTTTTTGGCTGTGCTGAGTGTTGAGAATTTACATAGCAAAGTGCAAACACCCAAGCAAACACACCTCTGTCCTCGGAAGGGTTGGTGTGATGTCTGTGCAAACAGAGCAGGAAACACGGATTTGGCAGGGTTTGCCTTGGCATGGTGCTGAGGATCTGAAACGTTTTTGGAATAGCCTGAGGGATTTGGGCTCCTGAAGAACTCGGTGCAGAAAAGAGCACCAGTGCTCTGCATTGATGGGCTGCAACGCTCGCTGCTGCCTCGCATCTGACAGGACCCAGTGCTTGTTGTAGCTATTACTCGCTCTGAAATCTGAAACAGACAAAGAATTTTAATGTGGAAAATCCACGTGAAAGAGGGTGTTTTGGTTTGTTTGGGTTTTTTTTTTATCCTCTTTCGTGTTTTTGTAGCTTGAATAAGCATTTCCTCTCTCGCTCTTTATCACCGCTGATTAATGTGAAAAAACCGCCTGAGCATCCCTGAAATCATTGTGAGGACTATGGGGTGGATTTCTCATTTCAGCAATATCAATAAAAAATAACCACAAAATAGAGATGAAGCTCACTTATCCCATGTTACTGCCTAGGATTTACTTGCATGGCTTTATAAAAAGATAATATAAATAAGCATTTAACTTTAGGAACAAAACTGAAGAATTTGAACTCTATTCGACTGATAAAGTTTGGGGGGGAAAAGTCAGAAAAAGGCTTTTTAGCAAGAGTCTCATCAGTTCTTAATTTCTGTGCAAATAAGTGGAGTGGAATGATTTTAGAATTGTTTTTGTTGGTCAGAGGGATTTGCAATAAGACATCTGGGGTAGTGACATGTTTTTGAATAAGACATCAGAGTTTGGATTCCTCTCCATAGATGTGTGTGTTGTGCAATCCCCATCTCAGATGCCAAGGTCCAAAGCATCTCCCATAAAACCAGCCTAATGTTATTGCTGTCAAATGTTACAGAATTAACACACAGACATTTACAATCAGCCTATTGAAACATTATCTTCTCAAACTTGGGTCATGGAGAGAGGACTCTGGAGATAATTTGTGTTGAAATCTCATGGGCAAACTGAAACTTGCTTAAAACCTTAAATAAGCTCATATTAAATTGTGAATTTTAGTAACTATTAATTAAACTGAATTAATACAGTGAGTTCTAGCTTTTTCTTTTCAAATCATATTATTTTCTTCAGTCTCAATGAAAGTTATCCATGACTTTAAATTTAAAATATTTTATACAAATATTCTGAGTGCAGTTCCATTCAATGCACACTGCAGAGAGGGAATTCATGGAGCACAGATTAAAGAAATGTGTGTTTCACAAATCTATTATTGTATTTTGAGCCTAATTATATTGGTCTGAGCTGAAGTCACCTTTAAATTTATAAATAATTCTAAGTATTTTTACTATTTAATTGGTTTTTACTTACCTAAATTTCTTGAACAACCCTACTACATGATGGATGATTTTCAGAATAATAACTTATACTATTGAAAATTGAATGTAAAATAAGCATTCATGTTTTGTCTACACCAGGGGCTGGATTTGCTTTAAAAGAGCAAACTAGAAATTTTCATTTCTGAACAGTTATTGACCAAGCTTTAGAGTTAAAAATAATTTAAAATTTTATTTTATGAAATTATTAGTGTTCCATCAGCAAAGGAAAAGACAGCTGGAGAAAATTGGCCCAACCTGCAAAATTTCTGCATTTCTAAAGAAAGGGATATAAAAGAAAGAGCAAATATGGTTGAATATAAAAGAACAGGTAGATGTTAAGAAACTGAGCTCCAAAATCAAAGAGTGCCTTGTCTGTAAAATTTGGGATCAAAGACTTTCTTTGCCAAATGAGAAGGAATCTTGCAATGAACTTACTTTCTGTGACATCAAGGCTGAAGTGTTTTTCAAAGGCAAAATATTTTTACAGGAGATTCTGACAAATACAATTTTTTTGCTATTTTATAAGCAGCCATGTGAATACTTGTTCTTTGGAGATCTAAGGCCAGGGGTTTTCCCTGAAGACCAGGAGAACAAAGTGGCCCTTTATGTAAGAACACTGGTTCATTCAGGGAGAAACTGAATATCACAGGGAAGTGTCAGCGAGCAAAACCAGGAAAAGTAGCAGTGAAATATCTTTTATCTGCCTCCACAATTAATGTTTGGGGAGGTAGAGTTAAAAATAGTTTAAAATAGATTAAAATAATTTGGTCATTGTCATTGAAATTCTCCATTTCCCACTTTCAGAGCAGGTTTGTTGGTGACCGAGTGTCCCATTAGGAAAGGCACTTCACAAGCCCAGGATCCTAAAAATGCAATGCCAGCCTTATTTTCTAACCCAGCATTGGAATTTTTCATCATGCCTCACATTGCTATTTGCATTAAAGTCCAAACTGTGATTAATGGCATAAGTATTGTAATTGCTAAAATTGAATTTAACGTTCATTGAAAGAGCTGGAGCACAATGAAATTGCTTAGTTTGGAGCTGCTACCAGAACAGTGTAATTTAGAATTAGGGAATAATCCTTTCCAGTCATTATTTACTTTCTTTGTTTACATAATTTTAATGGTAAACTTTGGACTGAATTTATGGAGCAGATGTTCAGTGGAGCAATTGGTAAATATTAGAGAAGAAATTTTTTAACTTGCTGCTCCTGATTCCCTCCAGTATGTTGGAGATCAAACAAGGTACTTGGGATGCACTTACCTCCTGTGAGGTACCTGCTGTGCTGAAGTGCCACTAGATCACCTGATACCCAGAGAAAACCTTTAAATTGGCTCCTGGATCCATGCCAGTCCTGAAATAAATATTCCCACACTTATATTTTCCTGCTTGCATCCTACACTCTGTCCTTTCCTCAGTCCATCCATCCCTCACTTTCCTTGAATAATTTCTAGAAGCTTGTTTTCTTTCAAGATAAAGAAGGGTCTTTTAAAAATAGAATTTTAAGGTTTCCAAATCCCAGAATAAAAAACCATAATAGCATTCTGAAGTAATTTTATGGCTCCTGATATCTTACAATTAGTGATCAAACTGTGCTGGTGCACTGCATTGCCAGCCAGCTTTTATCTCTGGTAAACAGCTCAGTAATTAGGATTTCATGGATCACAATAAGTCCCAGATTTTACTCACACATTTTGAGGCTGATGTTTCCCTCCTTGGGTTATAAATTTATGTGAAATTCTGGTGTTACAAGTAGAAAATTGAAATAGAAAATCAAATTTCCTAAGGATGCAGAGTCAGGTGTCAATCCCTGACTGAAGGAGGGGAGGTTTTGACTCCCCACTTTGTGGTGATTGCAGAGGCTGCCTCATGGTCCATTTCTTCATTAAAAACTATTTTTAGAAGTTGTTGGAAGTGCAGATCAGAATTTTCTCTGTGTACTTATATTTCAAAGCTTATCAAATATATACATAAAGTTTTTCTTTTATTATTCTATAAGCTGCATTTTATTCCAGAGACTGGGGTATTTTATAGTTTTATTATGGAAAATAAAAATTTCTCTTTGTATTTTTTTCATATTAATATAATTACTGAAGCTCTTTAAACACCCAAGTATTAGAATTTCAGAATCTCTTGTCTTTTTCAAAATACCAAGGACACCAAGAAAACTTTGAATGCAACATTTTTCCTGAAATGGAACTATGTATTTTTCTAAAGCATAGCACACTATTAAATGAACTTGCAATATTTTTGGGGATATTATGACAAAGTGTGGACTAGTCTAGATAAATTACTGACACACCAACAACTGAGACACTGAAATTCAGATTGCTTTTGAATATACAACTGTTTTTAACCCATAAAGGCAGGGATTATGAAGGACAAATAGCCTTGGCTGACACTGTATCATCATGGGTTGCTCCTATTAGCTCCTCTAATAATTCATGGTTTTACAAATGACACCTCAGGCCACAGTCACACCAATCACTCAGCTTGGCCAGCAAGCTTCATTTCTCACATATGGATGAAAAAACAGGAATTAAATTAGAAAACTGGGGTAGCTAGGGAATGAAAATCTTGTAAAAGCAGCTCTGTGGTAAAAGAGAGCAGCTCCAAGTCACAAAATTGATAATGAATGATAATTTTCCATAAATGAATGGTTGGCTTCAGGAACACACTAAAAGAGAATTAGACATTTGCAAGGTTTTTAGCAAAGTTAAATTACCCTAACACTTTTAGCTGGCCATGGATGTCATATAAAAGGTGAAGATGAAGTGAATAATAATCAAGATGGATTATATTACTATAATAACAATAATAACAATAATAATAATAACAATAACAACAACAACAACAACAACAACAACAACAACAACAATAATAATAATAATAATAATAATAATAATAATAATAATAATAATAATAATAATAATAATAATAATAACAATATTGTCACCTTTTCAGAAGGGACAGGGATGAGTGGTGCAGGTGCCACTGACATTTCCTTCCTCAGGAAAACTAACTTAATATTTAAATTAGAATTTGAGTGAGAATTTATAGAAGTTTCACTCTGCTCCCAGGGTTCCTGCCTGCTCCAAACTAAATTCTGTCAGCCACATTTTCTCTCTTTCAGCTCCTCTTAATGATTGAATAAGACTTCATTATAATGGCTAATCTTTAAATTAATTCAATTCAATACTTACCATTTTAGTTAAATCAGAAAAAGGAGCAAAGGGGAAGAACATCAATATTTTAGCAGGCATAGAGCACAGAAATTTCATAAATAAATGACCCATTGGTACATAACAAATCCCTACAGACCATATCCTGTTGTACAGACTTACAATTTAAATAATTGACTAAAAAATCATTCCTAAAATAAAACAAGCTTGCTTAAAGGAGTTTAGAAGCAGAGGCTGAATAATTTTAAAAATTGACAGCAATATATTTAATTTAAAAACAAAATTTCTATTCAGTCGGGTTTCACAGACACATTGAATTGTAGTCTAGGTTTATAGATTAATTTTGTACAAAATAATATAGTACAAGAAATATTTCTTTTAATATTAAGTATTTTAATGTTAGGCTCAGTGTGGGAGAAAATTTATATATATGTGTTTGGTTTTCTAAAGAACTTCTTTAAAGCTGAGAAAGTTGTCTCATCTAAAGAAAAAATATTTTGTCACTTGGAGATCTACTGATTCTGCTTAGGAAAATCTTTTTTAAAGGAAACCAGGTAGGCTACAATTTTCTTTTTAATTCTTATTAGCCTGTGGAGATTCACTTCTTTTGTAGTTGTCAAGTGATTGAAAGAAACTCATATTTACCTCATTTCAGGGGAGCCTTTACACGATAAAAAATGAAACAGCTTTCAAAACAGAAACTTTGAAGCTTTCACTTGTGACAAAGGTATCAATAGAAGTTCTGTAGGAATTCTGAATTTTTGAAAAAATTAAGTTTTATAATTTTTTTTGCTTCACTAGATATTCTCTGCATTAGGCTATAATTCTTTCTTTTTTACATTTTATTCCCAGAAGAACAGAATCAAACAAGAACCACCTGTGCAAAACAAGAAAATATAATATTCTCTGTTCATCCTTAACTAAGTAGACCTGGGAAATTTTGGCAGGGAACTTTAAAAGCCACAATTATCCCTGGGGGGAAACAGGGCTGCCTGAAAGATCTGTGCAGTTTGTTCCTGGGAAATCTGTTTGAAAAGCAAAGTACATTTGAACCACGGGGAATTCACAACTGGAGACTGTTTGCTTTATCAAAGGTACTCAGCTACAGGGAATAATGCAGGGAAATTTAGTACAGCACTCCAAATGCTGAGATCAGTATAAATTCTCACTGCTCTGTAGCATGTTTCATTTCTAGTAAGAGTCTGCTAGAAGGGAGGAATCGTTGGTTTGTTAATTTGTGTAGAGTTCAGTTCCTGGAGGAAAGGCTCAAAAGGATTTTCTTAGGTTGGAAAAGACCTCCAAGAGCAGGGAGTCTGTTCTTGGATACTGCTGGGAACCAGGAAAAAAGCAGCCTTGAAACCTTGGCTCCTTCAGCCTGCTCAAGGACAAGAAATTATAGCAATGATTAAACACCTGCAAAGTCCATGAGAGCCATGGAAGTATCTTGAGATATAAAAGTGTTCCCTTTTTGGACCAGTGAGTGTTTTCTGTCCTGTTCTGCACATACTACCCAATGTAAGTGTAGTGATTCTTTAAATGGAGCTCTCTTCTGCTTCTCCATTGCACAAGAAATGTTGGATTGTCCTTCTCAGGGCTCTCCTACAGCCTAAAATACAACAGGAGTCCAGGGTTTGATGCTGTATTGATTTGGAGGTTTTGCACTGATCACTGAGCTGACCCCACTTTAGGCTGAGCTCTGCTGTGTTCATCCCACCACTCTCTGTGGGTCCAGGTTGGTTCTTCACCAGAAAAATCCTGAGAACAAACCCCAACCCCAGGAGATGGATGGTCCACAGGGTGGGGAGACCTTTTCTCTCTCTGTGTTTATTAACTCTTTCCATCAGTGTTATTGCCTCAGCAGAAGGCACATCTCTTTTTAGTTCTGTGAGGTCACATGAAAAAGAAAAATCTGCTTTACAGGTGCATGATATTAGACACACAAAGCACTTGTTAACAGAAAATATGAGATGGCTCACATTTATCAAAATTATCCCTGACGTTTCCTTTTGCTCAGCTGAAAACAATATTTTAAGCTCCCAGAGCAACATGTAATGTGTGAGGTGGGAAAAAAACCCCTAAACCACAACCACAGTTGTTTTTTTTATAAAGGACACCCAAAGGAATATGTGGTGAATAAGTTGTGTTTGTGGTAAAGACCAGAGTTGTCCAAAGTGCCATATTTTATATGTGTATTAAATGAATTTAAATTTTTTCTATCTATATTTCTAATGTGCTGACAGCTAGGGACTCTCATACCTTTGAAAACATAAAAATCCTAATCCTGACCGTCCTGAAAATTGATGTTCTCTTATTGACAGAACAGACACAGTGCCACAGGCAAGGCAAACACAAACGTGGCCATTATTCTCCCATCTGTGTTTCAGCCTCGTGGCAAAAGGGACAACTTTTAGGGATGAGCAATCCAACCCCGGCCAATTAAGAGGTCCCTGCACTAAAACTGCAAACAGAAGTGTGCTTTAGCCACAGTTTCAGGGACTGTTTCGTCTGTTAATTATTTACTTGAAAACTCTGCCTGAAAGACACTTTTCCCCTCCCTCGAGACTGCTATTGTGATGCTAATAAGTATCTGTATGTACTTTGTTTGAGTGTTAATTAAATGCTGTCACTACAAAATTTAACTTGGATAGCTCGTTCTCAAGATGATGTGTATCAATAAATAAAATATGGTTCCTAAAACAAAAGCAGTTTTGCTTGCAGAGAAAGAGAGAAGTCGAGCTTTAAAAAGAAGTCATTTAGTAATTGCATGATGTATTAAGGCTAATAAATCTGCTTAATTGTCACATTTGCCTTAAATTAATAATTTATACCAACATTTGGTGTGGGCAGATATGATGAATATTTTTATGTTGCGATAGTCCTGGAAAGTGGCACTTTGAACACTTTAAAAACCAATTAATTGCAAGTCCTGTCTGCTTTTACACATTCGTGGTAGTAAGGGAATAAACAAAGGTGAGAAAATTTAAAAACCAATAGGCAGGACAGAGCTTAAACCCATGAAACCCTCCCAGTGTATTAAAGATGAGTTAATAACGTGCCAGGCTGTGTCTGCTGCTGTGGCAGGGCATCAACACAAATTCCTCACCTGGAGAACTTCTCCACCCGTGGCTTTGGTGCTGGTGTGAGCTGCTCCCCCTGACACCAGGGTGGGATTTGGGGCTGGCTGCTGTCCCTCTGTGCCCTCCTGCACCTCTCTGCAGCCTCCTCCCACCACAGGCATGCTGCAAGCACTAATTTTTATTTATTTTTTTTAATATACATTTCCATATCATTTCACATAAAGCAAGCGCGGCGCTTCAAAAATAGTGATTTGTTTATCACAGGTTTGCTGGAAAAACCTGTTTTGAGGGATTTGCAGGCTCCTGTCTCCCTTGGTGCTGGCCATGGGAAGCTCATGGCTCCTCTGCTAATGGCCTGACTCTTCTCCTGCTGTTCCCATCCTCCTCCACCTCACTTTACATCTTAATGGTGTACATCTGTTACTGGACAGATTGCACAAGATGAACATAAGGCACTCTTTTCCAGGGTCAGCTAAATTGCCAAGCTAGGTCCACTTAGGCTATTGAAATGTATGTTCAAAATTCCAGAAATTCTACTAATGACACATATCTCTGTCATATTATGCTGCATAATAATTATACTTCCCCAGGCCTGTGTGAGGTCAGAATAAATGCATTGTTTCAGTGTCAGATATATATTGGTGTGAGGAGCAAGTGCAATAATGTGGGGTAACTTGGGAGTTCAAAAATAGAGATTTTTTTAAAATTTTTGTGTTCAAACTTACTTTGTTTAGAGCAGGATTTGGGAAGTTTGGAATCAGTAGTTTTGGAGTTTGCATCTTCTTTTCAAAGTGTTTAAGGAGTCAGCAGATGTTGACAACCAGGAAAAGACAAAAAGAAGCTGGGCTACCTCTTGGCCCACTGTTCTTTGTGTGTACACGTGTTTCCTAAGATTTTGCAATTTTTTAGCTGTGGGATTAGTAACAGCAGAGTAACAAGGCACTGATTTGTCTTGGTGCTGCACTGTGGAGTCGGACAAGGAGCTGTTGCAACACATGGCTCTCAAATGAGTTGATTGTAGACATATTGTCTGTCAGTCAAAACTACAATATTGTAATTAGAGCAGGCCCTGCCTCTCCATACGTGCCTCAGATGGCAATGAAATCATCTCAGGAGTGAGCTGTGGGGATGCTGCAGCGTGCATCAAAGCTTATATCCTGCTCCACTGAAAATTTTGGCTAATTCACAGTTGGAGTTACTGAAAATATCGTATTTTATCCCATTGTTCTTGTAGAGTATTTATATTTTTGAAAGCTGAAGTGTAATATTACACAGGTGTAATATTTCTCAGTAACAATATATCAAATTAGTGTGTCAGAAAACTCTGAGAAATTCTCTCTAGTATTCCTGATTCCTCTGTCTGACTCATCTGGTCACTCTATGAAATGGGATTTGGTACTGGTGATGCTGAAGAGTTATTTTTATACTGAAGCTCAAATACTATAAGTCCATAGGAAAAATCACTTATTCCAAACATGCAGAGGAGGGATATTCAGAATTGTTGATGGAGTACAATAAATATGTAAGGAAAAGATATTGTTTGGGTGCCCCAGAAAAAAAAAAGCAAACTTTGGGGAAGAGAGGAAATTCTGCTGGCATAAAATGAAGCTGCCTGGTTACAGGCATTGTTTTATTCACTGATATGTCACAAAAATCAGATTTGCTTCCAGATTCTGCCTGACTCTGGGTCCTGTGACAAGGGAAGTGGAAGGAAGATGTTGCATTTAAATAAGGTTATCTTGTTTAAATAATTGGTAATAGATAAATAGGAATAATAGAAAATAGGATCAAAACAGCAGTGTGGCACCAGTGCAGCTGGTCCTTGTGGGTCTGCATAAAATTTACAGCAAAATGAATGTTTACTGGATGTTGTATTCACCTGGAGGGGAGCCAAGGAGCTCCAGAAAAGACAGAGAAGATAAAAGTAAACCCTTGATAAGGTAAAAAATATTTTTTTAAAGAAAGAGGAGACATTGAGTGACTCCCAGAGCTACTCCCAGTCCACCCTGGGCACCAGCTGGGATGTTGTGACTCCTCTGGTTCTGTGTGAGCTGAATTCATGTCATGGACACAGTGGCAGTGCTGATGAGTCAGATTTCTGATTCTGTGATTTACAGGGAAGTCATTTGAAAAGTAGTGCCATATGGGATGGTGCTTGATTTGTAATTCTAGAAGTTAACAATTCAGTCTCCTGCAAATCCTGAGTCTGTCAGGGATTTCTCAAGTGATGTGCAGCATAGAAAATGTCCACTTTTATTTTCCTATTCTGAGTTATTTTATACAAACCAGCCCTGGATTTGCTGGCAGAGGACATAAAAGAGCAGGGTGGCACAAAGGAGGGAGAAGTTGGTTCATTCTCTGCCAGCACAGCCATTCCCAGAGTTTTTCCCAACACAACTCCATCCACTCCTGAAAGCCAAAGTAATATTAATATATTTTTTTAAATCCCTGTGCAAATTTTATCCTTCAATACTATCATATTCTGCATCTCTACATTTGTCATTAAGGAGTTCAACCCTAATTTAATGCCTGTGTAATAAAATCCCCTTTTTTTGTGTCTCCTATGGTAGGGCATGGGTAGGGCAAGGTCTCTATCAACCATGGAAGGGAAAGGAAATCTGCATTATTTTCAAAAGGGGATTTAGGCAGTCAATACTGTAATTTTTTTTTCTGATATTTTATATAGAGCAAGCACTTAAAAACTTCTTGTTTTATTTTAATACACCCATTATAGATAAGAATTTAGGTTTTTCTTGGCCTGATAATTGACTTGGAAATCCAACTTCTTGGTGAGAAAGAATGCTCAGCCATTTTTAGTCATTAATTTTGCATGAATAGGGGTTCTTCAGCTCTGCTCTTATAAAATAGATGTCATCTCTGGTACTCCAAAAGTACATTTGATATCAGAAAATAAAGCTGTGACTGTGCCAGTGTGTGGTGGAGAGGAAATCTCCATCCCAGCCAAGCCTAAACTTCCATGTGTGTTTTGTGCAGATATCTGTCTGCATGCTTGATTTAGCACCCAAAAATGTGATTTTGCACTACAGAGCACACCCCTGCCTCCCCAGCCTGGCTCGGGGTGGCCATGTCCACAGCAGAAAAGCTGCTCTGGATTCCCATTAACTGCCCATCCCTGTGGTATTGACCCTTGAGGTGACAAGGACAGGGCTTGGCCATTAGCACTCATCCTAATTGTTCCAGCCTCCTGCAGGAAATCTCTCCCTGGTGCTACAACTCCATTGACACCTTGGGACAACATTGGTTATTTGATAAATAATGCTGAGGGTAGAAACTGTGGGGGGAAATCCTTAAAAGAAGTCAAATTTCCATCATCAATTATGTCTCTAAAATATTCATGCTTTTCTCTCCTAAATCCATAGTTGGCTTAAGAGATTCTGGCTTACCTGACATCACTTTTTTCATTGCAGTTCATCCATTAATACTTGTTCTTACTGGAAATGCTGGGCTTCTTCTCAATCTCAGCACAGAAACAAGAATTTAACTATTTTTTAAAGTGTATTTTTTTTTTCCTGCACAACAGTTTTTTCCAGCTCTCTCCAATTGGGCTCCATGTGATGGTTTTAGACATAACAGCTTAAGTTCGAGTTGCCTCCCTTCAAAGATTTGAAAATGTGCACAGATCCTGATCAACATAAATTAGCATGGCTCTGCCTTCTGTTATCAGTTATTTCAACTATATGAAACAATCTGTTTCTGTTTCAATATAAAATAAGATGGTGTGCACGTTTACAATACATAGCACTTGCAGACATAAGCAGAATACCTGTTGAAGGGCCCTGTGAGTAAAGACAGCCTGTTAAGGATCTTTTTTTTATGCATGAGAGGAACATCCATCCAGTCACTGTGTTTGCAGGAACGTGTGGGACTGGTTTGGAATGCAGAACAACATTTCTGCACTGTGGCATAGCCTCTTCCTTATTTATTTATGTATTTTTGATGGGGGGGTGAAAGCTTGGAGTGGTGATACCACATCATTATCATCCATGGGAATTCTGACAATAATTCAAGGGATTCAGGATAAAGTTTACACTGGAAAAAAGACCAGTGGAAAAGCAGGAGCCAAGAAGTGTCTGCATGGCTCCCCTGGTATTGTCTGTCCCTTTTCCTCACAGAAGTCTTGGGAAAGGAGGTTGTTGCCAATATTATTAATCTTTATCTTGTACTGGCACTTAGCTATCAGGATGCCTCTGACATTTGATGGGGTCTGGAACAAACTCTTCCTTTTGTAATAGAATTTTTATGTCTCTGACTAGCCAAGGAAAGAAAGAATGAATTTTGTGAGCACGGAGTAAATATAAACCAGAGCTTTCATTCTTTCCCAAATATAATTTTGCTTTTATTTTGCTTTATAGCTAAAGGATGTCAGCAGCTCAGAGCAGACTTTTCCATCAACCTTGTCCTCATAAGAAACAGCACATCTCCCTTCATTAACAGATTGTTTAAAGCAAAAAATTAGCTAGTAATGGAGACTAGTATAGAGAATATATCTATTAATAAACTCAACAGTCTATGTCAGGTTTTCTACCTGAGCTGTGTTGGTAAATGAGTGAACAGAAGGATCTTGGAGTTTGGGGTTTTTTTCCTACTCCATTTATTTTTATACCTGGCCCCAGTGGAGGCACCTGGAATATTACAGTTAAAGCCAGCCACAAAAATTTGATTATGTTTAACAAATCATTGCTATGCAGTAACAAGGTAAATTAGGTCCATAGAAATAATTTTCCTAGCATTTAGGAAATCTGTTGATAGAGCAAAACACAAAAGAATAATCTGCAAGGTCTGTAATGTTGATGTTTTATAGTAGCTGAGGTATGTGAATAGATAAATTATCTACTGAGACATCAAAGAGAGGCATTTGTGAGTGGGCAGTGGCTTGGGAAAGAGGAAGGTGATTAGTGGAGTGCCACAGGAGATCAGTATTAGGAGCAATTTTGTTCATTTTATAAGCCAATGGTCTGGAAAAAAGAAAAGACCATGCAGCCAAGGGACAGCACACAGTGTTGGGAGGGAGTGGCAGGCCATGAAAAACAAGAGGTCACAGCCAAATTCAGGGAGATTAATCCAAGATTCAGGCAGATAAGGAGCTATCATTTCAGCTGAGTGGATGTCAACTGTGAGGGAATACTGAGGAAAAGAAGGGAAATAATTATAAAAAAGACTGCAGGAGGATGTTGCTTCACTGGGCACTGTGGGTTAAGGGAATATTTGAAATAACTTTAGTGATTTTGAATGCTTGTGATTTGGTTTATTTCACTTTTTTCAGTTTGGAAAATGGTTTAAAATCCATATATTTAAAAGCTTATGTGCAAACTAGACCGAAATCTAAAATCCAATATCTTCCACTTTTGAGCTGATTACTAGAGGGAAGGTCCTGGATGGTTCTGCCTCCTGTTGTCCCACACAAACCCTGGGACCATGGCAATAAGATCATGTCACAGAGGAGGTCAGGAAGGAAGGAGCAGCTCTGAAGGGTACACGTGATGGAAAATACTGGAATATGGATCATTTTAGTGAAGATTTCAATTCATTGACTAAAAAGTGAAAATTAATCCCATTTTTTACTCATTTCAAAATTCCCCTGTTCTGTTTACCAAAGGGATTAAGGAGGTTCCAGAATCTGAAGCATGTTTACTTTTACTTGAACATTAGCAGAAATGGCAATTGCCAAAGAGGACAAATGTCTCAAATTGTTCCAATTAAATAACAGAGCTGTCACTAGAGAATCATTAAACTTTGAGTTTAGAACATTTCTTCACTGAAATAACATCATCTGCCAGCTACCACCAGAATATTTTGGTTTAAGCTATGCAAGAGTTTATTATAACTGAAATTTAATTTAAAAAATAAGCTCTAAGCCAAGTACCCTAATAAGAAACTATCATCCTACTTAAGGAGATGAAATAAAACTAAACACTGCCTGAAATAAGAACAATTTCTACTGAAGCCTCTTCCTGAAAATTGAGTAATCTCAGTATTTATTGCATAGTTTCCCATTTTTTAATGTTCTTCCCTGAAAGCTTCACTTCTAGTTTAGAAAGAGGTATTTGTCTGGGTAGCTCATGGGTGGTGGATGATCTGCTCTTATCAAGCTTTTACCACCACAGAGTCACTTTTTCTCCCTTACTCTGCCTTTATTTTTTTTTTCTAATACATCTAACATTTGCACAATTTATTGAAAACACTTAATCCAACACAGGTTTTTTTTTTATTATTCACAAGATTGAGGTGTATATTGATGCCTGGAAGGATTGCAGCCTGATCCTTGTCATAAGGAAATCCAAACATAAAAATTAATCTCTTGCTTTGGAGGCCACTGGAAATTTGTGAGGAACTACTGCTAATTCAGTTGTGCTAATTCCTTTTAAAATCAATGTTAAAAATAAATGCCATAATTATTAGTGTAATTAATGTTTTAGGGAATGAGAAAATGATTAGCTCAGAGTTGCTTGATGTTGCACGTCTCTCATAGTGAATAAACAAGAATTTAGAGCTGTGAGCTGCAGAGCCAATGCCCAGAGCTCCACAATTTACCTGCTGAGTGCTGTTGAATATTGGCTGCTGATGAAGTGTCTGTCCCTGCAAGTTCCAATGTCAGGACGAGTCGTTTCATCTTTGTCCAAATAATGGTGTGTTTTGTTTTAGGTGATATCTGGCTTCTGAGGCCAATAAATGCCTTTCCTGGTGGATGGATGTTTTATGTGAGGCCGTGTATTCCCTCTGAGTTATGTGGTATTATCAAAGAAAACCAGAAAAGTGTATATTTTGCAAAGGGACGTGTAAAGGTTTGTAATTGTTTTCATCTCTTTTTTTTTTTTATATTTCTGCTTCACCTTTTGAGCACTATAAACTGTGATAGTCTTCTTTCAGCAAAGGTTGAAGGGATCTGTTTCATTTTTAAAGTGTTTTATTTCTTATTTCCTATCGGAGCAGGGAATCAAATGGGGCTGCTATGGAATGTTTTTCCCGGTGGCATTCATTGCCTTTGAGATCAGTGGGCTTGAGGAGTGGAGAATCCTAAAATACAGGTCCTAGTCCTGTATGGGTGAGCCCTGATTGCCCTGATTACGTGTGGATTCATCAGGGATCTCCTGGAGGAGGAACATTAAATCCATGGAGTGTCTCTGCTTGAAACTCATCGTGTCTTAAAAATACAATTTTGTACAGGATTTTCCCAACTTCACCAATATCTTTAATATCTGCCTTTCAAAAGGTGTTTACTCCAATTTCACTCCTGTGTCTTTGGGAATAGAAAACCTTCTGCACATTTCTGGCCATTTTGGGCCCTCACTGAAATTCCAAGCATTGGAAGAGCAAGGAATCCACAGCCAGCTTGAGAAGGTGACCTTGGTTTTCTTTTTGACATGTTCCTCTTATTTTTCTGCCATATATTTCCCATTTAAGATGGGGAATAAAGAAGCTGTCTATCTGGACGTGCAGATTCTCTTCAGAGTGTGACAGTGTGGGACAGGCACTAAAATACAGAAGTTCTTTGTGAGAGAAATGTTCTCAGCTTTAAAAAAAAACTGAATGCATATCTTCTGTCCAAGAAAGTACATGAAAGTGGCAGGATTTTGCTGAAATTTCTTTAATTTTTCTATGTTTGTTTTTGTTATTTGAATCATTTGAGGTGTTACATATGTGACTAACAACACCAATATAATCTGACCCACTTGCTCCAATCATCATTGAGTTTGCCAATTTTCCTGGGTCATATTTGGCTCAGTTTTATGTGTACAATGTGCTTTGGTTTAATTTGCTATAATTTATAACCTGCAGATGAATATTTTAATTTTTCCTGGGGAAATAAGGCAGGAGAGTGGATGCTGACAAATAAAACCTGTGGGTTAGAGCCATGCAGTGCCAGGGTGCTGGGAAGGGACTTGTGCTGGATTTCAGTGGCAGCATGGGAGATTCTGGGCAAAACAGAGGAGTCAGTGATTTACAGGAAAATCCCAACAACCTGCACTCCCTGCTTTCAAATCCAGTGTGAGATATCCAGAACTTTGGCTTTTCACTCTTCACAGATAGAAAGTGAAATAAGATTTCAAGACGTGGAAACTGAGTTTGGTTTAAAATCAATTAGCAGCTGTTTTCTCTGTTGGTTTTTCTACTTCCTCTTTCCCTGTAGTAAATCACAATTTGTGTTCTCTGAGGGCAGCACTGCTCAGAGCACTCTTTTAGACATCTTTATTAGCTGGGAAATGCTATTGATTGTGTTTTTCCCTGGAACATCCAGCACTCTGTGGTCAGGTTTCTCACTGGCAATGAGATCTTCATACTCTGCAGTGTTTCAACACCAGAGCTTGGTCAAGCAGTTGTTTCATAACATCACAAGAACAGTGGAAAATTAAATGTTCATTCCTGACTGAGGCAATGCTGTTATTCATATTGTAGTAGGATGAGGCAATGCCATCTTCTGATTCTGATGAAGTCTTATGGAGTCTAAAAATAACTCATCCCCAGTGCAGAAAAATATGTGAAAATATACAGTCTATCCCTTAAATCCACAGCATTAAGTTAAATTAATAGAAGAACTTGTAGAGTGCATGATTGAATCCATGAGGGATATAGTGTGATAGTGTATATTTGCCTAAAAGCTCACTCTGACAGCAAAAACAATGTACCACAGTATGTTTCTTTCTTATCTAATGGAAAGAATAACACACAGAGGCTCAGTTCTTGTAATGAAAACCCCCACATTAATTTTATTTTTTGATGTGTCATTGTAATTCAAGAGATGTTTTTAATCTCAGGATTGCTAGGGCACAATAAACCATTTAAAAAGTATTTGGCAAAGATCCCTGTGCTTAGCAACAGCTCCTTTCATTTAAAACTGTTTTTTGAACCAAGCTATTCAAAGCTTTGTTCCACTTATTAAAATAAAGTATCTTACTTCAAACAAGTATTTCAGAGAACATAATCAAGAGGAGAGCATTCAAATACAATGCACAGAAAACATAAAAGGAAACAGCATGAAAAACTCCAATACTTTGTGTATGTTTCCTTGTTTTTCATTAAGAAAATTGTGTAAAAGTATACTCACAACCTTATTTCTTTTTGTGCCATTATGGGATAGTTAATATGACATTTCTTACCATGTTCTGAAATTCATTGCTAGATTTAAAATAAAATGAGCTGTGCAGTATTTCAGTGAATGAAATATTGTTTAGTGGTGTATTTCCCAGTCATCTGGGTGACCTAAGACAGCAAGAGAGGAGTTAAATATAGAATAATATCTTTTTTTTTTTTTTTGCTGTTGGCTTTGTGCTCTTCTGTGAAATACAGTTCATGGCACAGTGTCACCGTGGTGGCTCTTTCCAACCAGGTAAAGAATTATGTAACTTCATATTAAGAATTTATTTCAGATTTTCAGAATGTCATTTTGGTTTAGTTCTGCCTAAAGTTTGCTTGAGTTTGATAGCAGAGGCATTGCCAAGGCAATGATGGCTCCAGGAGCAGCACAAATGCAGTTTCCCTCCTCAGGGGAAGGGATGTTGCTCCTTCCTTAGTGTTGCCTTTTTCACCAGCACACTTTAGAGAAGGATGGATGCATCATGCCAGTCCTGAGTGCTCAGTTCTCTCTGAAGTTGAGAGAGTTTGAGGTGAGTACTATGAGCATAAAGAATAATTTTAAATTTTTTTTCCAGATTTTGCTGGGTTTAAATCTTATTTTTGTTATTCTTTTTTTTTTATTTTGTTGTTTTTTGTTGGGTTTTTTTTTGTTGTTTTCTTTTGTTTTGTTTTGTTTTGTTTTGTTTTGTTTTGTTTTGTTTTGTTTTGTTTTGTTGTTTTTTTTTTTTTTTTGTTTTGTTTTGTTTTTGTTTGGAGCTGAGAACTCCAGACTTGAAAAATTTGAAAACTTCCCCATCAATAGAAGTCCCTGGATGAGTGGCTCTACCTCAAGCTCTGCCCTCAGGCTGTGGTTTTAGGGCTACAAACACAACAAACCAACAAAACTTCTGCCCCACCATGAGTTCATAGGAAACCTTTGGCCATTGGAGATATAACTGATAAAATTCTCATAATCCACCAGAATTTTGGGGGTAAAATCCTGAAAAGGAACTTTGAATAATGCTAACTCTACATAGATCATGCTCTATAACTTTTTCAAGATGGCAGAGACTGTAAAATCAATGCAATTTTTGATCTCACATTGTGTAGGCAGAAAAATGGTTATTTCCAAGATGTTAAAAAGCTAATCTATTCTGTTAAGTTTTTGTATCTTGCATAGATATAGCTGATTTCTTTTTTTTTTTCCTTTGAATTTTACAAACCAAGTTGGGAGCCTTGACATTTATTGGGCCCCCATATTTTTCATTTATATTCTCTCTAGTCTTCACCATCTGTTATGACAGTAAATAAGTTTCAAATAAGCCATATCTTCCTCAGCATGAGTTGCTTTTTCTGCAAAAAAAAAAATTAAAGTTGCAGTTGGATGTGATATTTGAAGTCACAGCTTGTCTTCAAATATTTAGTAGCATATTCCTGTGCCAAGGGATATCAATCTGCCATTTGCCTTGCTTGGAGTATAATAAAGATTATCCAAGCCCTTCTTTCATAGATATGTCAAGGCTTTTAATTACTATAGCTCAGGAAGTAGCTCTTTCCACGGGCTTTTTCCATTTTGCTTTGGATTAATATGGTTCCTTCTTTCCTTTTTGCACATTAAATTCCAGAAGGAGGATGTAGAGTCTGATTTTGGTGGATGTGATCTTCCCTTACAAATAAATTCTTTGCCTGTACCAACTTTTGTTGCTGTAAAAGTCAGTGTTTGGTGGGTATTTCAGATGTTGGTATAAAATCCCCAGGAAATTCTGCTAAGATGTTGTAAATGTTTTTAGTTGTGGTATAGGTGGGCTGAGGGTAAATTTGAGGTAAATTGAATTTGTGTCTTTCTTTTATGAACATTCCAGTGAGAAAGGATGTGACTTGGAATCACTTTTGTACCAACATACCACTTCACTTTCCAAATATATTTCTTCCCTTGATTACGAATATTGTGTCACATGGATGCATTTTCCTCATCCTTTGAGGACAGTGGTGCAAAATCCCAGGTTGTTTTCACTGCTTTTCTACTAAACTGCAACAAATCACCCTGAAACTCTCTCAAAGCAGCTCCTCCAACAAGGAGGAAATTTTAACCCATTCCACTTAAAACTGAAAATATTGCTGGAACAGCAAACATTAATGTTTCTTGTGGACTGTGTGTTTTACAGATTTACCTGTTCCCCAGGAGCTTCCCAGATGTGTTAGAGGTTTTCCAGGATAAATCAGGAATAATCAGACATAAATTCTCCTTGTCCCTCCCACCCATCACTTGTAATTCTGTGCCTCCAACTGCCCCATCCCAAATGATCTTTTTGCTCCATCCTTTGATATTTCTAAAGGCTGTACATATATTTAGTGGTTGGATTTTAAAATCTGCCCCTTTCTTCAGTATGAATGGCACCACAGAGGATGTTGTGGCTGAACATCAGCTCTGCAAAACAAAAGCAGGTTGACTGCAGAGTGATTTATGTGGAAAGACTCAGGCAACTTCTGCAGCAGCCACAACATTCATTATGTAAAAGTACTTCTGAGTAAAAAAAAACAGGTTTTATACCATTAAATTAATGTTTCTGTTACAGTCAAAACTGATGTAAAATTAAAATTAACCCTTTTGTTTGTAAAAGGATTTTGCTTTCATTTTAATGTTCATAAGCTTCTTACTATAAAAATAAAGCTTTTATGTACCCAATTGTTTTTCCTTTTCACCTGTAGAGTAATTGCACCTTTTTATGATTTTCCAGCATTAGATTAGTTTTATAGCATGTTCTGAAATTTCATTCTCTTTCAGTATCAATCTTTGTTTTGTTTTTATTACAGAATTATACTTACAAATAGCACCATTTCATAACAATAAACATAAAAATATAATGCAATATAGCAGTTACAGCTTTATAGAGTAAACATTTCATTTGGAAGAAAATTCCACTCTCACACTATTATTTCACAGAAGCAGCAAGGTCAGAAACTCTGAGGGTTAATAACAACCCTGTTTATATCCTAAAATAGGGAGACAAATATTCAGGGGTCAATGACTACACCTGTGAGAAACCACAGAAAGAGGGTTTCTTGTCCACAGCTTAATTTTTTTGAAGAAGGAGTCTTGGATAAAAAACTGATTTTCAATTTGGAGTTAGTGTACAATGTAGGGTAAATTGTATCAAAGCCAAATGATATTCCACAAAATTAAATTTCTTTCACCTTACCTTGCTCAGTGCCAGGTATTTCAAGAGAATTAAAAACTTTCCATGCTACTTTTGCAGACTAAGCAGACTCTGCAGAGTGGAGAAAGATGGCAAAAATGAAGTCAGAAGATTAGTGCAAGGCAGGAGTTGCTTAAGCACAACATATTTTTTTAGACTTGCAAGAATTTTCCAAGGTGCTGAATGGAAATTGTGATCAAGGTATGAAAAGAAGAAACACCAGTCAGGAGATTCACAGGAAATTTGGAGTAGGGAAGGGTTTTGCCTTAGGTGAGGATATCTGATCACTTACCAAATTCTGCTCACTAAATTCAGATTTGCTTGCCATAAAACACTGTGCTGGACCAGCATCTCTCCCTAGCTTTATTTACAGTAGCTGTAACATCTAATTAGAAATATTTTGGAATTATATCCATGTCAAATAGAAACTTTACAATTAGAAATATGTTCTGGACTAAGAGTCCAATTTTCTCATAGCTATATATCATTTTGATTTTGTAATTTTGCAATGCAAAAATGTACTTAAATTTACTCTGAAGAACTTTTAGAATTATGTGAATCTTCAATGAGGAGGGTTTTTTTTGTGGTACAGTGCAATTTTTTCCCACATGGAATGGCTGTAAATTTTTGTCCCTAGTGCTGAGCTAAAGCATTTCCATTTTCCTAAGGTAATGTTTCATTTTTTGAAGACTTTTCTTTAGAAACCCAAGAACTGTTAGCAAGTCTCTCAAGTCAGAGCCTTTTCCTAGATTTTCTTTATTTCTTCATTTTTAAGTCCTAGTTAGTAAAGAAATGCTGTGCAAAATGAAGTAAGGTGGATTTTCCTTGTACTGTTTATTACAAAGTAGTGCTGTCTCTTATTTCCTCATTACCTCATTATTTGCAAGTAATGTCTTTATTTATGGACTCCCAGCTCCACTTCCCTTTTCCTGTTCATGTCTAGCCAATATATGTGATGATATTGTCAGCTTTGCAGCACTTTGTCCTTTTTCTGCCCTCTAGGACTCCAATTCTTGCCCTGAGGTGCTGTGAACAGGTAACCAGCTGGCAGATGATCAGCTCCTGCTAGTTTGAAAGGGTCTGTTTTAATCAGTGCTTTCTAACCTGTCCTTTTTCTATTCAGGCTGAGATTTTACCTCTTTTTTTTTACATTTTGACAGTCCCATCCCTGCCTGGCCATGGAGTGAAGGTGAGTGCACATGGCTGAAGGTTTCAGCCCATAATTGTCATTTGTTGGTGATGCCATTGAATATGGAATTACTGTTTTCCACAGTTATTAGAGCTTCTTTTTTGCTCTAATGACTTCAATGTTTCTTGCTACTTGCCACTGTGCCCTTCTGAGAGCAATCCCAGTTTATTGCAGGTATCCTTCTGACCTGTTTGGTGTGTGCTTCTCTCTGTGACATCAGCAATATTTCACATTTGGAGTGCTCCTCATTTGATCCACCTGCTTAAAATCAACACATTTTACTTTGCTGGGTTCCTTTCCCTTTCCCTTTCCTTTCCTTCTTTTTTCCTTTCCTTTCCTTTCCTTTCCTTTCCTTTCCTTTCCTTTCCTTTCCTTTCCTTTCCTTTCCTTTCCTTTCCTTTCCTTTCCCTTTCCCTTTCCCTTTCCCTTTCCCTTTCCCTTTCCCTTTCCCTTTCCCTTTCCCTTTCCCTTTCCCTTTCCCTTTCCCTTTCCCTTTCCCTTTCCCTTTCCCTTTCCCTTTCCCTTTCCCTTTCCCTTTCCCTTTCCCTTTCCCTTTCCCTTTCCCTTTCCCTTTCCCTTTCCCTTTCCTTCTTTTTTCTAGTTCTGAACTTTCTCACCCCATTCCACCTGGCTTATACCCACCAATTCTCAACAAGCTTCTTCCTACATACATAAAGAACATTTTTTGGTAGCACCTCCTTCAGTTGCAAAAGCTGTCACAGATGCTTTCTAAGAATTTGCTGACCAATTTGTGTTTTATTTCCTTTGTAAACAATAACATCTCCCTGTCTTGGCAAACTCTTTTTTAGTGATTCTAACTGTGTCTCACAACAAGAAAAAACAACAAAAAAGCCTCACCCAACCCAATTTTCTTGCTCTGGTATTCTCAGTAGATAGTTATCATGATAAATGCACATGTTCTTTATCGTTGTATGTAATCTTGCTCTTTGCATTGCTGATCTTGAAGTAAAAATATAAAGTGTTGTCTAGTAACAGAGACAAATGATGGGAGAGAAGAGGCAGAGCTCTGCAGTGCCATCCTTCAAAGTCCATCTCTTGGAGACCTAACCCAGCTGCAGGAGCAGAGAGGGCAACCTTGCAATATTTGCCCTTTGAAACTGTCTTCCAGAGGTGACCTTTAAGCTAACTTGGGAGTCTGACAGCCTGGGGCCTCAGCACAAGATCTTTATTTTCTGTCAGCCCCTCACAGCTGCTGTCCCCTCTGCCTTTGTTCTGAACTGTGCCTCCTCTGCTTTTATCTGCCTGGCTTCAGAACTTCTCCTAAAATACAGTTAGCAGACTGCTCCCTTTCTCTTCCAGGTACTTCTCTGAGTTTATGGTTCTGTTGTGTGCTTTGCAGACCTTATTTCTCCTAGGTTACATTTCTTCTGTCTTGAATTTCTTTCAAGGACATTGTAGTACTCTGGGGAGATTCATAGTCCCACAGCACTGCACACTCATTTTGGAGCTTAAGCAAATGTAAAGCATGAAGTTAATCAGGAAAGAGCTCAAACACTTCCTGGCAGAAGTGAAATATCAATGTGGCAGAACACAAAACAAGGGAAAACTAATATTAAATTCTGTGGATGCTTTCCAAGAACAGAGGAGTCCCCACAATTCCCAAATCAGCCACTGCCATCTCTAGCTGTGACCATTGTCCAGGTGTGCTCATGCTTGTCGAGGCTGTGACAAATGCAGGTGTGTCTGACAGAATTCACACCTCCATTTCCACAGCTTTTGGGCTGCTGAGCCAAAACCATCCATTTAATAAATGAGAGAAAGATTCTTACAAATGCAGTTAAAAATTCAGTAATTTTTGTAAGAGATCAGATCTGTATTACAAACTTCAGGAGCTATTTTTAGCTTCTTTAAAAATATTGAAAATTTCTTGGGGTCCACACTTCCCCTAAGGACAGCTTCATTAAAAACTCACCCCTGGTGACACTTCCCTGGTGCCTCAGGAGCAGAGGTTCTGTGTGGGGTGGAGATTTTGGGACAAACTGCATTTCCCCAGTTCCTGCAGCCCAGGCTCTTCCTTGGCTCATCTGCACTGTGCAGAGCTGTGACCTGAGACGTGCCCCAGGTCTGTGGGATCCTGCACATCCTCATCAAAGGACAATCAGGGAAGGGCAGGCTGGAATTCCAGCTTATTCCCAGGGCAGCTAATGGACTTTCCACACTTTTCTGCTCTGTGCTGTGCTCTTGCCATTCAGTGCTTTGGGGTTTTTATCTCTACAATTGTTTCCTTGGTTGACTCCAATGTGTTTGTTTTTCTAAATGATAGCCAAGCCCCTATTTTGGTGTAGTTCCATATTACTTCATCAATCACTTGAAGGGGACTTTGACACAGTTCTTTTGAGTAAAACAAGGCTGGTTTTCTTATTTTGTTGTGTATTATTTTCCACTATTCCCATTGGACTGGGGAAATTGAGTTTTCATAGGCCTAATCTTCTCAGCTAATGCTATGAGCTAAAGCTAAGTAGCATTTGTTGGAAAACAAGAGGTTCATTTTGTGCTCAACTCATCCTTTTGTTTGGCAAAGATGTAACAGGTACTGTGCAGGAATTCAAACTGGGTTTTTTATTCACTGTATGGCTCAAATTCTATTTAGCTATTTAGCTGTATTTCAAATATTATGTTTATTTTTTAATGAGAAAATTTTTGACTCAGTATCTGTAGTTGAAATAATGTCATGTTTTAAGAGCTGGATGATCTGAATGGGTGGGATGATCTGAAGAGAAGAGACAACAGGAAAGATAAGCAGAATTTACTGAAGATCCAAACAGAAAAAAAAAGCACTGGTTTGACCAGAAATAGGCCTGTGGCCATCAGATATGAATTAATTTGTTAGATGGATTAAAGGCCATGTGAAGGGTGAAAGGGAAACGGGGAAGATGGAGTCAGAAGCCTGTTCTCTGTTGGAGAAGAGCAGCAAGTTTGCAAACTAAAAAGTACTGGTGGGGTTGTAATTATTAGTATGAGCAGTATTTTGGGGAAAGGAATGAAATGTATGAGTGGTTTCTGTTCTGGGAAAGAAGGAAAGCTGCCAGAGGAGAGGGTTGCTGGGTGTGTGAGACCAGGGATGGAGGCTGGGGAAAAGTGACACATTCACAGTGACTGCAGACTCCCTGCAGGAAAGCAGAACACTTATCACTGGGTTATTGCTCTATATTATGTGTAACTGGGGGCTGCTCCCCAAAATTGCCTGTTTTGCAGAGAATCTGAAGCTCTGGAGGGTTTGTGTCATACATGGCTGTGTAGGAGAGAGATGGGACAGGAATTCTGTTCAGGAGATCCAGAACAGGAGAACAGGGATGTCAGGCAGGATCACCAGCTCCCTGGAGAGGAAGCACCTCGAGTTTGGATGTTCTCCAGACGAGCTCCTGAGCACACAGGGAGGAACTTTGGATATTCTGCTCATGCCAGTAGTGAGTGTGAGTTTTTTATGGTGCATCCTTGCATTCGTGGCTGATCGAATTAGATTTTCTAGTCTTTTCAAATTCTCATCAGGTAAGAATTTTTAAATGCTTCTAAAAATGTTTGCATCGTTTTTCTCAGACCATTATTACAGATAAAATCAGAATTTTTTTATGAAATAGCATACACTTGTCAGCAGTATAGTTCTACCTTTCTTCCCCATCATTCTATAATATTTATTTCTTGATTACACCTGTTCAGCTATGTTGGATCTGCCTCCTGACAAGGTTAATACAGCTGATGACATTGATTGAGAATTGTGTAAAGTCTGTGAGCAGAATATTCTTTTTCTTATGAAAATATTCGAAAATACACATTTTTTAATACAAGTTTTGTTACATTACAAATGTAATGTATTTCACATGCCTTGGGACTAAACCTTGAAATGCTCTGTTCATCCTTTGCCATGCTGAACATTGACCACTTTCTTCTACCAAATATTTCCAGCTCCTTAGACATCCTCAACATTTGTAAAGAAACTTTCCCTCTTATTAATTATTATTTTCTTTAATTAAAGATGTTGATAACCAGTTTTCCTCTGTAACTATCATAATCCACACAGCTGTCATTAAAACTATTGGGGGAAAAACATCAATAATGTGTGGGGTTTAGTGCACTGCCCAGTGAAATGTGTCTGCAATTCTGACTTTATTCTTACTCTGACAGATTTGCTAGTTACAGACCTTTGGTTATAGAAAGCTCAGATGTTTCTGCTCCTCCTCCAGGCCTGGGGCTGGAGTGGAAGGCACAAACTGCAGTGGGAACCCCCCGAGGAAGGAGTTTTGGGGAGATTTTGCTCCCTGGGATGTGTCTGCAGCCCCTCTGCTCAGCCACTGCAGAGAACGTGGGGGGATTGCTCCCACTGAACAAAGATTATTCTTCATGAGTAATTTTCTTGCCTGTCGTTTTTTGGATAAGAAGCAATTTTTAAAATGTGTTGTCAGAAATCCATCCCTTATGCAATAAAAAACTCAAAAGCTGTGCCTGATGACATACAAGATGTCCAGATCTGCATTGGCTCCTTCTCTGCAATCTGTTTACAAAAGTTAAAAAATGCAGCAGAATGAGTTGGTTTGTAAAGGTGCTTTTTTGAATGCTAAATCATATCTGCAAAACTGAAACACTAAAATTTATCTTGTTCCACTACATGAGTTGTCTGAAACAAGTTTTAGTTTAAATTAAAACAGAAGATAACACAAATAGAACAGAAGAATAAATTACACAAAGTCCATTTCTCTCTCTCTCAATGGGAAGAATTGTATGAATAGAATTTATTTGAGGTTTCTGTGGTAATTTCTGTATTTGCAGAAAAAAAATCTGAAAATTATATATGTGCAATTACAGTAATCTTTTCCAGAAGTATTCATCTTAAACTGTCATGTGGAGTTTTTTTGTCTCATGAAAATCCCCATCAAAATACTTTTGAATTTACCCAAATATTAATTACTAATACATTTTGAATTTTAAAAATGTGTAAGCCAGCTATTTCAAAGTTGCATTTTGATCCTGAATGAGTAATCTGCCTTTTAGAGATGTGATGTACCTCATTTGCCATTGATTTAATGGGAGCTAAAAGGCTTAGCTTATCTAAAACTAATTCAATAATTTTATGCTTCTCTTGAGATTTCTTTAAGCCTGGAAGGAGCTGGAAATTCCCAGTCAGTGGTTAGGAAACACTGCAAAAAGAAATAACTTCTTCTGTCTGAGGTTTGCAGTTATTTTGTGGAGTCATGTTTCTGCTCCCTCTAACCACTCTGTTTGAGCCATGCTAACAGAGATGGGAGTTTCTGGAATTGCAATGGCAGCTGAGCTCAGTGGGTCACTGTCAGAGGGTTTTGGTAACTCCCTTTGAAGGGCAGTCCTTGTTTCTCTCCAGCATCCCTCCCAGAGAACATCCAGGGACCAAAATCCAGGGAACATCCAGGGACCAAAATCCAGAGAGCAGGAACCAAAATCCAGAGAATATCCAGGGACCAAAATCCAGAGAACACCCAGGGACCAAAATCCATAGAACACTAAGGGACCAAAATCCAGAGAGCAGAAACCAAAATCCAGACAACACCCAGGGACCAAAATCCAGACAACACCCAGGGACCAAAATCCAGAGAACAGGAACCAAAATCCATAGAACACCAAGGGACCAAAATCCAGAGAACACCCAGGAACCAAAATCCAGAGAACATCCAGGGACCAAAATCCAGAGAATACCCAGGGACCAAAATCCAGAGAATATCCAGGGACCAGAATCTAGAGAACGCCCAGGGACCAGAATCCAGGGAACATCCAAGGACCAAAATCCAGAGAGCATCCAGGGACCAAAACCCAAGCATCCCCAGGACCTGTGTGCCATGGAAGCTCTCAGGGCACCTCAAGGAGCAGCTGAGCTGAGCTGCCCTGCAGATTAATGTTGATAATGTTGATAATGGTGTTTCTTTAAATGCCCCTGGCTGGCTGTGCTCCCATGAGTTCCCAGCTGGAACCAGCCCTCACTCACTGAAAGTTTCTGTTTGTCAGCACCACTGCAGTGAAATAACAATAATTCAGCTCACCTGGCCAGCTCAAATTGTCACAAATTGAAAAGGTCAGGGAGGGGATTTGGAAAGAATCCGATAGGATGTGGACACGAATTTAGGGTAACACATTCCTTATACCTCTTTAGGTATTGGGTTACAACAACAAATTTTTAAAATGCTTCAAGCATGGACTGAAACAATTTTAAGGGTCCCTAAAACTTTGTGTTCCATTTCTTGTCCCAAGTGAGTGTTTGCAGCCAAATTTCAGCAGCAGTGTGGCAAGAGGGCTGTGCTCATCCCGTGCCTCTGTCACTTGTCCCAAAGGTTCTGCTAGATTTCCTTGGCATTTTTCTCATTATTTGTCATGTTTGTGTCCACCCCTGAGCCATAAAGGGAAAATCCCTCTCTTTATTATCCAAGAAACAATGGGATTACAGTGTGAGGGGTCTTTTATTTGTTTGGGGTTTTTCTCAGTGTTGCATGACATGGTGCTATTAGTGTTTTTCCAGAGTAACAATGATGAAAGAGGAAACTGCATTCCAGTGGCAGGTCACCTCCAGGTTAAAAGAGGAAAAAATAAGTATTCTCTGTCATAATTACTTACTGTGGAAGGAATAGTGCCTGAACATTCATGTCAAGCATTTTGTACTGAGTTGTCACCTGAAATACACCTGTACAAGGCCAAATGTACACAACAGGGTACAATGCAAGGTAAAGTACCAAATGCAGTACAAAATAATAGTTTATCTTCAAAAGATAAATGATATGTGGAGCTAAAGAAGTTACAGACCGTGGGCTATAGACAAATTGAAATCCTGTGTCCTGTTTGAGCCTTGGAGTTTGCATTATTCCATCTGCTAAACTCATAAGCAACTGTCCTGATTTCATGAGTTTTATGATACCAAGAAAATTTTCACAATCAGTAATAAACCAGTCAGGTTTTGGGGTTTTTATTCTATAAGCATTTACCAGATATTTTCACCACAGTGTATAAGGGGTGACACAAAGCTGACAGACAAACATGATTTGTTTTCTTTAGCAAATCAAGAAGTTGCCTGAAGAATTCTATCAGCAGGAAATTATCATTTCTACATACCTGGCACTGTATAATTTAATTTTATCTTCCCTTGACTCATGTAAAGTACAGAGGAATGGCAAAGGTTACCTGTGTGATCCAGTCTGTTGGAAAAAAAAAATTATTTGGCTCTTTTAGCCCAGGTTGCTCTTGCTGGTCTGTGAATGTCCAAGTTTTTCCTTGACATTAATGAAAATATTCCAAAAGCTGGAAAAAAAAATTAAATTAGTCTCATTAAGGTTCCTTTCAGGCTCTAACCATTTGGACTGAATTAGGGAAGAATATTTTTGTGCTCCTGGGCCACAAAGGAAATTAGTTATTCTCAACTGGGCACTAAAATGATCTTCAGAGAGCAGTATTAAGCTGGAAATATAAAAACCATGAATAAAACTTCAGAGGAAAAAAGAACCTCAGTGGGTTGGTTTAGGTTTGATTTGGTACCAGAAGAAACCCTCACTTTAAACATGAAATATTGTGAAACACTTCCCTCTTTCCTGAGAGCAAAAACTTGAATTCTCACAGGTTTAGTTCAGATTCATCTCAAGTTCTGCTGGTTGGCTGAGTCCAGTTCCTCCAGAAATGCAGTGTGAGCTCCAAAACAGCAGTTTCTATATAAAATATGTGGTGTTTGGTGTTAGAGGTGAGTTCAGGCTCTCAGCCCTGCATCAGTTCCAGCTCCCTCTGGGCCTGCAGGGGCAATGCCATGGCTTTGGTACAACTGTGTTCTTGAGAGGTTATTTATTTATTTGCTGGGGCACTGGGATATTCTGGCTGAACCCACGTGTATCAGTTGATTCTGCTTGGGGAAGGAGCAGGGAAAAACCCCTGTGAATTTTTAATGTACCTTGTGCATCTGTATCTCCATGAATTAAAATATTCTACTTTAGAGGAAGACAATGTGTAGCATCTTCATTACTATTTCATACAGTATTACCTTCTCCAGAAGCATTATCACATAAAAAAAATTAAAGTGATTTAACTGCACTAATATTTAGTTGTTTTCAGCTCTAAATGTTTCATTTCTTCAACAAAAACTTAATTTATTATAAGAAGAACTTTAAACACGCTAAAATTGCCATTTGCCAAAATAACCACGCTGATTAGATTAAAATCACAATTTCTCAATTTGCCTGTGGAAACATATTAATGTAATGGATTCTGTTCTGCACTGAATGACAGACAGATTGATGTGTCAACAGAGAAAAGAGTTATAACCATCAACGTGTCTCTCATTGTTTGACAGTGATTTACTACTGTCCAAAAGTCTGTTAGCTCAACTCTCAGATTGAGTTATTCAGACTTATTCCAGGGTGTCACCCCTCTGAGACATTGTCTGTCAGCCCCTGCTGCTGCAGGGGACCCCGAGGTCCTGTTGGAATTTCTCCTGTTGCAGGGACAGGGTGAAATTTGGGGTTTAGAATATCTCTATTGGAAACTCAAAGCTGCATTTTATTTTATGATTTTTTTTTTTTTTTTTTTTTTTTTTTTTTTTTTTTTTTTTTTTTTTTTTTTTTTTTTTATGATTTCATTTTCAGGTCTGAAAGGCCCTTTTTTTTTTGTTTCTCCAAATTAAATGGAAAATTCTGGTGAACACCCAAATTATGTGGAACCAGAAAATTTCTAATATGTGCAAGATCAAGGCAACAGAGGTCTTGGAGATGCAACATCTGCACATTATTTAATGAATGAGTAGCCCAGGGTTTGATATAGAATTAGTACAATTTTAACACCTAAACATTAATTCCTGTGCTCTTATATCCCAAAGTTTAGCTCAAGCAATGGGGAAAGCCTTGAGATCTCAAATCCTTGCTCTTTTTTCTTTGCTGTCACTGGATTTTCAGGATTTATTGCATCAGAATATTTTCATTTACCATTGATAATTTGTCTTTCCAATTTTAATTGTGTCTACCTATAGTTATGACCTGATAAAACAACTTGCTGTTGATTTTAATACAAAGAAAACTGGTCTTCCATAGTTATCCTAATTATCTAGTTGATCACCTTTGTCATACTTACTAAAATAGCTTGCAAGAAAAGTAGACTGCACTAAAAATTAAATTTTGCAATATAGAACTCAACAGAGTAGGAAGCTGCTTGCCTTCATTGCTAGTGTCATAAAAAATTAGTGCAAGTACTGGTTTGAAACTTTTCAATTTAATAACTTTAAAACTATTTAAACACCTTCAAAAGAAAACAGTAATTTTGATCAGAATGGACAAGGCTGCAATTCTGTCTTTGGGGGTTTTTTCTCAATTATTTTGGTAAAACTAACATATCCAGATTAATGGAACACTTCCCAGCCTGGTTTTCCTAGTTCTGTCTGTACTTTGCTTTTTCTGAGCTAGGTCTGCCCAGCCACCACATTTTCACATCTCTTGGAAAACCATTGTGTCCTTGGCCCTTTTGCAGCCCTGTGACTGAATTTCCACAGTAGTTTTCTGTAATCTGTGTTGGCATTAGCAAAGGACACCCTTGTGTCCCTGACTCTCTTGGCCTGGATAGGTGCAGCTAATGATATTTGAATTGAGAAGTAAATTTAAGGGTTCAATACATACAGAGTTAACAGTGACTTCATTCTTGTTTGCTCCATCAGCCTCTGTTGCCTGTTTTTAAAAACTTGCTGGTTTTTAATGGAATAATTTGGTGTTGGAATGAAGCACATCAGGCCATCATCTAATGTCAGTGTTCTGCACACAGAAATTTCAGAGGTGCTGAATTTGGTGTTTCACTCCTGGAGCACATTGATTTATGTGGTCAGCAGCAGTTCATAATTCTGAGTTTAGAGGAAAGTTGGAATAGCCACCGAATTCTCAGGGAGGGTTGAATGCTTGCCACTAAAAGAACTTTGAAAATAGCAAAGCAGTGTATGAGAGCTATGTACATGTGGAATTATTAATTTATATTTGGAAGAGGGGACTCAGAACTGAGTGAAATGTTCCTCAGGCTGTGACCACAGCCAGGCATTGCACTGTGTCCAGCACAGCCCAAAAACATTCTACAGGCTAAAGGGTTTTTTTACTGTGACAAACAAAACAGGGTCTGAAGGGGGAACTGCATTTTCCCTCCCACAGAACTGATTCCATTGTGATTCAGCCATCCCACCTGCCAGAGCAAAACCCAAAGTTTCCAATAGCACACATGTGGCCTGAGCATTGTGTTTCTCCTTTCATGGGCCTCAGTGTTGGAAAAACAATTCTATTGTGCTGCAGTTCTCCTAGAAACTCTCAGGGCTTTTTATTAAATAATAAGCACCCTATTAAAGCTATTAGGTAATAGCTCACCTTCCAAATTAATGAAGTTTTGGGGGAAAATATTCAGAATATTCAGAAAACTGAAGATTCTCAGGCAGATTTGATTGTCCATTGATTGATATTTCAATTAAACCTCAGGGATTCTCTTCAGCAGCAGCTCAGCTGGCCCAGGATCACAGTAGTGAGGTTACATCAAACCTTAATTTCAATTACCATCTTCAGAACACAGTTTATACAGTTCTAGGGAAAAAAAGTATCTATTCCAGTTAAAGATGGAATCTGCATTTATTTTTTTTACTCTTTGTTTTATGGCTGTTGGATTCCTCAATAATAATGCTGGAATACTGGGCCAGAAGGAAAAAAAAAAAAAAAAAAAAAAAGAGTTACAAACTCTAATATACCAAATAACATTCTGTATTGTTAATTTTTTGCTCTGTATTAGTTATTCACTCATTCTTGAATGAATATCACAAGTGATAACCCTACAGAGGAATTCAGTTATTCTGCATCCTGCACACAAACTGACAAATTTCCAACACATTCTTCATTTTTCAAGTTCCTCATATTTTTTACCTACCTGCCAGAAATCTTCAGGAATAATACCCAGAGTGCTTCAGAGGTGATATGGAACCAAATAATTCCAAAGTTGGTGGTAGAGTTGTAGCAGCTGTGGAGTCACTGCAACAACCTCAGTTTTCCCACAGTGCAATTTGAAAATTAATAAGGATTTGATAGATATTTATTGTCAGGTTCTTTTGGCTTAAACATCTTAATTTTTTTTTTTTTAATATATATTAGTGTCCTGCCAAATCTTTTCCTTTGACTCTCTCTGCTTTCTTTAGACTTTAAAACTATTGCCTAGGGAGTTTTCAAGGAAAACAGGCTTTTTTATAAATTACCAGCAAAAAGGGTAAAATTTGGCATTAAATTAAAAGACAATAAATCACTTTTTTTTTGCTGTTACATTAATTATCATCAAAGGTTTCATTAACTGATTTCTTATCAGCAAAGTCAACAACAAAATTGGAATCTGGACAATTTTCTCCCATTATCAAAAAAGAAAACATTTTACAGCCCCTTTTTTCCTCACTTTGTATTTTCTGGAAGAATGACTACAGCATGCAGATTGGACTCAAAAGTCCTCAAATCTCTTCCTACTTTCTTTGTTTTAACTGGAGTTGAAAACTCTGATATCAAAAAAAAAAATCTATATGTTAGTCTGGGACTGTCTGAAAATAGGTTTCTGTAGATCATTAATACATAAATAATGAGTTTAGGATGCTGTGACCACTTTAAATAAGCTTGCTTTTTTCAATAATTCTCCAATAATTATTCAATAATTCAGTAATTATCTAATCATCCGTAATTACTCTTCTATCTGCTAAACTTTCCTTGAAGTTCAGGTAAAATTAATTAAAATAAGCTTGCTTGTGTTAAAAATATTTGCCAGCTGAAATTTCAGCTCAGCTTTACAGGAGTATTTGGTCTGCTCAGTAGTCATTTAATGGGGAAAAACAGAACAAAACAAAACAAAAAATAGAATAAAAAAGAAATAAAAAATTTAAAAAACCACAAACCCTTTTGTTCTTTTCTTATGAATTTTTGTGGTGATTCCCTGGATTTAATGCCACAGAATTAAGGTGGCAGCATTCCTTACCCAGCCCAGGAGCTGCCACCCCACTCATTGCACAGGAACTGATGCAAGAGGTCTGCAGGGTTTGTGGGCTGTAATTATCCCCAGTAATTTAGGAATCCATTTACCTTCTGCAGATGGAGATACAGTTTAATCAAATACAGTGTAAATCAGCCTTTATTAGGCACATTCTGCTGGCTATTATGGAGGTGTTAAGGTTTAAAATGCTCCTGTATTAAAATGCTTCCCAGGTGAACAGGCACAGGTTTCAACTGTAAAACAGAATTTTGCAGTAATGACCAACAAAGTGCTTTTCCTTCAGAATTTGAACAAAGACTCTTAATATTTACAATCCTCATACTGTGGTCACTCTGTAAACCAAATTACTTCTTTGGAAAATAATTACTGAAATTAATATGGTCAATAATTAACCAAAAAATTTTGAAGCAGAAAATTTGCATCAATGCATTTTTATATTAAGATAACAATTTCCAGATTTGCTTGTAATTACTTTAAGTGAAGGAATGCAAACCCAAATTCCTCCTGTAAATCTTTGGCTGTGTGTGAATTAAGATATGTTTTAATTTTTATGTACAGAGCTCTAGCTCTGGGAAATTCTGTATTAATATTATTTTTCTTTTTTTGGGGGGGATTAAAATGTAAATGCTTGGTGGATTTCTCTTATTAATGTAAAACAAACAAATTATCCAAGGCAGCTGCAGGACAGAGGGGGCTCTACAGAACAGCAACAAAGCTGGGTTGGTGTTTGTGGATTCATTATTAGGATGAACTTTTGTTCTGCAATTGTGACTAAAAACATAATTTCCTAACCTTTTTCTAGTCAGATATAAGAGTATTTTCCTCGAAGTCTGCACAGCCCTGTGGTGATCTCAGCTCTTTCATGGATGTTCCCATCAAGAATTCCAAAACTTTATACATGGACATTTTGGTGGGAATGTTGTGTTGGGATTTGGCACCTCTGTGACTCAGAATAGCTTTAATACCCACTCTTTCAGAATAGGGAATAGAAATTCCTTCAGTCCTTGGAGGATCCAGTCTTTGAAGAAGGATTATATCTATTTTTATGAGGAATAAATCTGGCCTGGAGTGTCTCAGTTTGAAGTTACAGCAGAGTTGTGTGTTTAAAGAGCTCAGTTAGCCCCTGTCACAGCACAGGCACTTCCAGTGGCTCAGGTGGACTGGGTTATCTCCTCCTGGCTCACTGGACACAAAAGCTGTGAAATGTCAGCCCCCAGTGATGATAATGAGGGTGATGAGAGCCAGGGAGAGCAGGAGGAATGAAGAATAAGAGCAGGGTGGAGAGGGGCACTCCATGTTCACATGATGCACTTAAACTGAGCAGTGGTGCAACGTGAGCAGGGTTTCTCCTCAAAAGCCAAATAAATGCTGATCATCACCTCTGGTGGATTTATCTGTACTCCAGATTCATGGTAATTGTGAGTCTGGCTTACTCTGAATCTTGAGAAAATAATAGAACTGGAAGGAATGCCAGCTGCCCTTTTTGTTCCAAGGAATTAGAAAGAAAAGGAAAAGCAAACATTTGATGGGGCTGATAGCTGTTTGCTTTCTGGGCAAAAAGCAGCAGCTGATTTCCATTTCTACATCCCTCACAGGGCTGGAGCTTTCCCCGTGTAAAAAGAGTGGAAATAGTTTCTAAGTGCCACTACTGGGTGTCCTGGGTAAAAATGGGAGTTTGGACATCTGTGGTGTCCTGCTCAGTTGGGGTTTGATGCTGCAACATGAAATGCAGACCCAGTGTGGCCCAGGGGTTCTGAGTTTGTTATACAGGAAATAAGGGGCAAACTGGGCACCCCTGGCTAAAGATTTCACTCCTGCCATCCCAAAAATAAAGGCATAGGGTCAAATCAAAATTAATTTTTTTCCCTTTTTAATGCTGATACTGCCAGGGAAAATTCAAATAGAAATGGCAAATATTTTATAGATTCAGATTTGGCCTTTATGTTTTATTGTTATCTGGGTATGAATCAATGATTTTGTGTTATAGTTTATTGATGAATTAAATATTATATTTAATATCTTTTTTATAAGTTCATTTAAAATATCAACTTTTGAGTACTTCAAACACTTCTGTGTTTTATAGTGTGAATATCCTCAGTTGTCCTGAATTAATGAAAAGTTTACAGCTCTTCATTTTTGCAAATGACACTGAAAACAGATTAAAAAGTGTCAGATAGGGGAGCTGTGGATATTGGAAAATAAGGACAGGGAAACAAAATCAGTTCTTTCTGAAAAGCTAAGAAAGAACTTAAGCTGCAAATCTTAAGGTCCTAAAAGAATAAGAAAATGGAAGATGAAGAAGAAGAAGAATATGATGATGATGATGATGATGATGATGATGATAATAATAATAATAATAATAATAATAATAATAATAATAATAATAATTCCCTCTTGCATAGCAATGGATTAAATTCAGCTGCTTTCAGGGATAACTGTGTGATCCCTGTAAGAAGAGAGAATAAAACCCCATCATTTCTTTCAGAGCACCTTGAAAGCCATTTCTGGCATTACAACTAAAATCTTGTATTTTTAGTGGAATTGACTCTGCTTCTTTGTATCCCATCCTGTTCGAAATTAAAGAGATCCTGAGCTGCTTTCTTTTGAATAATGTGCTGGATTCTGGGTATTTTTCATGTTTTCATTCATATTTACTGCAATTTATTAATCTGCATTGCCCATAAGGACTTGGATTGAAAGTCCAAAGATTTTCCATTTTGTGAAATTGCCTCCCACTCCCACCCTGCCCTGGCTGCTTTAGGATCTTCTTTTGTGTCCTGTAAAACATCTTTTTCAGGAGTTTCCATTTCATGGTTCTGTGAGATTTGTGGTTTAACAGCTTTCAACTAGCCTGACATGCTTGCAGGATTTAGCACTAAACAAATTCAGTAACTTTTTTTGTCCATTATTTCTTCCTTCAGGTGAAATACAAATAGAGTTGAGCAGCAGATTAAAGTGTTGCTGAAGGCTCTGTTCCTCTGCCATCACCCTCAGGAATGTTATACACGTGTTTTTTATAACAAAACCAACAAAAAAAACCTGAATATGTAATTTTTTTTTCCTTTCATACTTTCTGAGAAATGCCTTTTCTGTGGTATAGTCCCAAAGAAATCCTCTGAAACTATTCCATTAGCAGCCTTTGCTCTGTGACATAATGTTTGTCAAAGCAGAGATAAGAAAGGGAAGGTGCTTTTTTTAAAGGTTGTTTATTGGGAAGGAAAAACAAAGCAGTAAAACAGAACACATAAAAAATGAAAATTGCCATATAGTTTAATGAATATTTTGTAAAAATCATTTTCCATTCTCCTACAAATGCATGATAGCAGCACTGCTGGCTGCTTGTACATGATTTATCATGTCAGGTTATATTGCAGCAAGCAGACTATCTACCCTTTGACCTTGAAGACTCCTACTAGGCTGCAATAAATTTTTGGGTTCTTAAAAGCAGCGAGGGAAAATGCTCTTTTAGACAATAACTGAGCTTAAATACCTTTAAAAAGAGTCAGTTCTTTTTATTCTGCTTTGTGCTAATAGATAATATTTTGCCATTCTGTGTTTATGTGGGAAAATTATTTGGAAGTTTTTTGCATCTCTGACTTGGGGTGTGTGTGTCTGCAGCTAAATGTCATTTTCTGCACAAGCATGTGAACCATGTTAACAGAGCTTTTCCATGACAGTGTTTGCTGAGCTGTGAAAAATGTGAAGTTCTCAGTGCAGCCTCTTTTTCAGAACCTGATTTTTAAGTATTTCAGCTTTGTGACAAACAATTGCTGTGGGATGAAAACCTGGAAAGACACCTTGTGAAACAAGGGAGCCTCATTTACTGCAAATATGTTCCTGCATTCAGGAGAGCTGGAACCAGAGCTCTCCTTTACCCACCCAACCACAAAACGGTGTGGCTACCCCAAAAATGCCTAGAAAGCTGGTAAAATATTGTTTCTTGAAACAGAAAATGTCAAATTCAATCTTTTCTCCTGTGGGGTCAGTGATTTCCTCTCAGGCTGCTGATTTTCACAGAATCTCAGCATGGTTTGGGTTGGAAGGGACCTCAAAGCTCATCCTATCCTTCCTAATATCCAATAATAATATCAGCTTAAAGCCATTCATGCCCACTATGTGATTATTTTCATATATTCTGAATTGTGTATCTTTGAGGTCCCTATCATTTGTCAAATTGAAGTTGATGAGTGGATCCAAAAGTCTTGATGTTGGGAGAAAGGCAGGGTTGTTTCCAATGGAAAAACAAACAAATAAACAAACAAATATCTATAAAGTGTATCTTAGTAAAAAAAAAGTAAATTTATGATGTAGCTGAAAGGACCCAAGTAGGCAGTTCCTGCTTTCTTTTTTTTTTTTTTTTTTTTTTTTTTTTTTCCATAGAAATCTGTATTTTGGTCTCTAAAACCTTCAAACCCATACTTTGCAGAAAATATATCTATTAAAGACATGTTCTGTTACATAAAGGGTTGAACCTGGTGGGGTTTCCCTCTTCTGTTCTCTAATGTGATCCTTAAACTCTTCCAGCTCTGTGATTAAGCTTGCTCTTGTCTCAGCCTGTTTAATCACAGGATTTTGAGGCTAATGACACCTCATCCAGTGATGAGCCCAAATTTCATGGCCACTTTATTCTGCTTTGTGGTGAAGGTACTGAAGAGCATCTTAGTCCAGGAGCAGAAATAAAGAAATGCTACGTGTCTCTATCAAGTGAGGTGAATTGTGCCCTGGAGCACTCAGAGAATCTCCAGCCTCAGGAATGGATCCCCAGGGATGGGTCTGTGCAGAGCAGGGGTCCTGGGGAGAGCTGTGGAACAGTGGGGCGTTGTTCATTAATTAAAATTAATTAACCACTGTGCAAAGGTGTGCAGTGTGTTGGCCCAGCAGAAACCCACGTGAAAAAGGCAGTGACAGTTTTTCATTTTTTCAGTACTGAATCTCAGGAACTTTCAGTGAAGGGAAAAGGAATTTCAATTTCTGTGTCACTTCTGTCATTCAGATAATGACAACTGAATGAAACTTATTGTAACTCAACCACAAAAACCACGTTTATTCTGGAAATGCCTTTACATGAAAGTCGACCTGGGCATTTAAAGCTGTAGCTTTCCATTCTTTATTAATAACATCCTAAACCATGCAGACTTCCTTATTCAGTACTAAGAGAATTATCAAAATAAAAACCAATAATCAATTATTATTTATTATTATCATCATCATCATCATCATCATCATCATCATCATCATTATCATTATTATGAATTATCATTTTTATAAAGAAATTTCATTATTGGAAATACTACTTTGAAATGAAAAGCAGAAAAAAAAATCCACACCAGTCATAAAAATTAGTATAAAGAGTAAAAATATTATGAAATTAGTATAAAGAGTAAAAATACAAGTATAAAGATGTACAAGCTAGGCTTTATGTGTAAAACTCTCACATGATAAATAGTAAAAAAAAAAAATTTAAGTTTGAAATATTAAGAGAAAGATCATGAATTTGTAGCCCAGTGACATCACCTGAGGAGGAGCCCATGGTTCTAATGCAGGCTCAGATGCTGATTTTTATTTACTTAAGTGTTCATTCAGTGCAGTGTAAAACATTTGAGCAGCTCTGATTTCAGAACTAGCAATGGCAATCCAGTGAAACACTCATTGATTGGGATTCTGCCTCTCCTTATTATTCTGCTATCCATGTAATTTTAATTTATTTCCTTTGTGCTGTCACACCTTGAGAAAAGAAGAGGATTTTGTTTATTCAACTGGAAGAAACATTTTTCTGCAGCTCTGCCAGGACCCACAGGCAGCAGCTTCAACACAAACCTGATAGAAGGAGCTCGAACTTTTTGCTCCACCTTGAGGAATTCTGTGCTGATTGAAAAATCCACACATGACCTGAGTTTCTGGTTTTGCCTAGTAAATATTAGGATAAAATATGAGAAGCAATTTAATGCTGACCAAGTATTAAAGTGGGATTCACTTAGCAGGGAATTTTACATATGTTAAATTCCAGGAAAAGAAAAAGTAAGAATTATCTGTCATGTCTGTAACTGGAAATACCTTTACAAATGGTAGTGGATTTAGGGAACTCTGCTGTTTTTCAATTTACTTTCAATAATTCATTAACATGCACTTTAACCTTAATCTCCAGTCCCCACAGGACTCATGTGCTGTGCCAAACGAGCTTTCTCATAGGCAAAATTAATTTTCTACAAATAACTTCCCAATTTTTCCTGATTCAGGAGCAGCAGAAGGTAGCACAGCTTTGGTGATTTGATCTCGATACATGAGATTTCAGCACTTGTTTCAGCCAGTATTCTTGTGTATTGAATTTTCATTTTTAGACTGCTTAAATATTGGGTGTGACTTCGAGAAGGATATGATTCATTTTGATGGAACAGCTTCTAGGTATCTGTATTGGTGCTTATTAATTACTTTAGCAGAAGTGTTTTGTTCCTTCAGGTCCTCAGGAGGATTAAATACCACATAACATATGTTAGATTTTGGCAATCTTATGTTTACAGAAGTTTAAAAAATATTTTGAGCAGTTGTGCATGAAATTATTTAATATCCCTCCTGAGAGGAAACGCTAACAATGTTAAAACCAAATACAACTGCTTTCTATGAATACTTTTCTCATATCTCATGAGAAGCTGCTGAATGGAATATGAAATGTCCACATTTTGAGCTCTGGAAAATCAAGCCAACAATGATACCTGAACATAAATATTAAGAGAGGAAAATGTAGCTCTGAGAACAGTTGAAAATAACACATGTTGGCCCAGTTACAGTCCCTAAGTAGGAAAAAAGCTGAGTTTGTGTCAGAAGTATATCTAAGTTAAACATTTGAGATTACAGAAACACAAACACATAGAGGATGAAGAGTGTTCTTAAATTTTCTTTATTTTCTTTAGTTTTGTGTCATTATAGAGATGATGACATATCAGAAGCTAATTCCTAAATTAAATAGAAATGGTGTCTGCAGGAGAATTGGGAGTTGCTCTTCCTCTGCCTTCCCCAGCTGGCACAGCACTGTCTTCCTCTGGAGTCAGGTTTCAGGAACTGGAGAAAAGAGAATTTTCTCCTTCTGTATCAAATTTGGAATCACATGTGGCTGCTCAGGTTCTTCCTTTCCCCTCCTGTTGCACCCAGTGCTGGCTTTAGAGGGGACAAAACTCTCCAGAACAGAAAATCTCTCCCACCTGGTTCCCATAGGGATGTAGAGCTGATCCCATCACCACCAAGACTGATGATTCCCCTTCCCAACATTCCTCATTAATTTGGGCACTCAGATCTACAGATGAGTAATTCTCATCCTCCTGCTAGCAGCAGTTCACACATGCTTAATTATCTGATTTAATTTCATGCTTTCTGCTGCTGCACTTCAGGACAGTTTCCACTGCTTCACTGCTGCCCTATTTACTCCACCCAAAAAAACCCCAAATATCAGACATTTTTTTGAACCTATCTTTTTCTGTATGCATTTTTTAAATTTTTAATTTGTTTAGAGTCCATTCATCCTTTTTTTTTTACTTTTTCCCCATGAGTAATATTCTCCAGCTGTGCAGTCTCTCAACCAGATTTTTGGAGAGCACCAAAGAAAAGACAAAAACAAAGCAAGCAACTTTCCCTTTTGAGCACATTTCCAGTCATTCAACATGAGAATTTAATTGTTCTGGCTGTATAGGAAGACCTATGATAAAATGAGTGATAAAACAAAATTCAGATTTTTATCTTATTGCTAAATTAGATAAAACTTACTAAAACCAAAGATGTCATTAGACTTGAATATTTCTTCCCCAAATCCCTCAGTGAGGCTCTTGGAGTTTTCCTGAGGAAAATTTATTCTTTTTTTTCTATATAAAGCACATGGAGCTGTCCCTTGTGTTGTCTTCATGGGCTTTGGAAAGATAAAGCTGAGAATGTTGGATTTCCTGCAAATGAGCTTGGATGAGGTTATTTTCCAATTTAGGGGGGGTTTTTTTGGCTTTTGTTCTTTGGCCTTCAGGAGGAAAATAATTTGTAGACAAACATGTGCACCTGGTGCTGAAACAATAGGTACTAATGCATTTACAGAGAGGATGGGATGCACCCTCCCAGGCTGGGTTTCCAGGAAAGCTCTCAGCCATGCCTTGCTCCATGCCAGCAAAAGCCAGGGTTTGTTTCCTTGTTTGCACTTATGATGACTTTCCCCTTTTTTTTTTTTTTTTTTTTTTTTTTTTTTTAAATAGAAATGAATTCCAAAGAGCACAAACAAAATGAATAAATTTGCTTTCCCCTGAAATAGCGTAAATTGTATTTTGAGGGGAAAAAATTCCCTTTGTTTATTCTGCTAGAATAAGCAAAATCTTCTGAAGTTATGTATCAAGGAGGTTGATACTGTGGAAGTGACTGGGGCTAAAGCATGATGATACCAATCACAGAATTATAATTTTGTCAAAAAACTGTTTAGGAAATTACATTAGCAGCCTAACACAGACCAACACTGATATTGCAGGTGTAATGTTTTTTATGCATTGAAATAAATTCAAGGTGAACATTGTCACACCATCAAAACTATTTTAGATACTCTGAATATAACATCCAACAGTTTTACACCAAAACTTGGATATTGATCTTCTTTTTTTTCTGCATTTACTTTCCTATCCTATCTATGTACCTCCAGATGAAGTCTTACTCAAAAAGTTGAGTGGTATGAAATTCTGCTTGGATATTATTTAGAATATTTTACTTATGTTTTCATTTTCCCTTTTTCCTGAGCTCTAAAACAATTATTCTCAAAAATATAATCAGACAAGTCTGGATGAAAATCTACCCAAAGGTATAAAAACCCCATGAGAGACATATGATGAGTGGGTGGGTTTTCTTCAGAGTCCATCTGTAAAACATTTTAGAGAAATGACATCCCACAAATCTTGGGTAGAGAGAAGGATTGGGTCTGAGATGTTCAGAGAAGATAGTTCATGGAATTGTGACAATTTAACTGGGATATGTTTCTGAGGACTGTGTGTTGAGATCTCAAAAGATCAGGATGTAAGAAAACAGTAGCATCTTGAGAAAAACATATGAAGAAATAAAAGAAAATAAAAAGTACTAGCAGAATTAATTCCTTGAGCCAACTAAATGTTTCAAATTCTATTTAAATAAACTTATTGCATCACTACTGAACTGGGGAGGAATTGTGTGTAAGAGACCCCAGACAGAGGAGTGAAATAAAGAATGCAATGTGTGTTCTGGGATTGCTACCAGTTTGGAACAAGGAATAAGGAAGGGAAGAGCTGGAATAAAACCTTGGAGGGGATGTGAGAGAAGGAGATCAGAGATTCTGAAGGACACGAGGCAGAAACATTTCTGTGTCCTGGAGGGAGGAGTGGGATGGGCAGTGAGGGGAAACAGAGCTGAGCTGGGCTGAGGAAATTGATCCTGCAGGTGTGAGTGGGGATTCATTTTGTTTGCCTGTGGGGGAACCAGATCAATTCCTAAAGACTTGCTGTGGGCTGGATTGTGCTGCTGCTGCAGGGGGAGACATTTGAATATGTATGTCAGAGGGGAATTGACTTTGACTGGGGAAGACAAAGTGACTGAGAATTGATTTTTATTGTGGAAGGAAATTGATCCAGAGAGAGGGGGGAAATCACTTTGATTCGTGTGTGAGGAGAGCTCCCACAGTGGTGGAGAACTGATGACAGAAGAAATGGACTTTGATTTTGGTCATGACATGATTCTGAGCGTGGTATTTGTAGCAGTTGATAAGTGTCCTCCATGAGATCAGATTTTATGTTCTGTTCTGTGGGATGGCACAAGTCAACCTCCATTCAGAAGAGCAGTAATTCAAATTTGAGCCAAAACTACTCGTTGCTGAGAGCAGCATTGACCAAAAATTAGAACTAGGAACTGTATCTTGAATCATTTCAGTGTATTGACATTGTTAGTTACAAGCAGGATGAACTTGTTGAATCCAAATTTTCAAGTTTTAATTTATTTTTATGCCTTTAAAAAGTTGGATTGGAAACAGCAACTGAGACATTAAATAAATCAGCACGCCAAGGGAGGTCCATTCACTCAAGGATGAAAAAATCCAAAAGAAAAAATATAATTCAAGCAAGTTTACTACACTGCCAACCATTGTGTTGCTTTATATTTGGCACCTGGCAGAGATCTCTTCTTCCTGCCCCCAGAAATTGTTGGAATGTTTGGATTTGGCTGCAAGACTCACAGGTGGGATTCCTTCTTCAAGGCAAGGAGGGGATGGAGAATTCTGAGCCTGGAAAAACCAACTTCACTCGTGTCCTTGTGGAAATAATTCTCAGGTACAAGATGGAAAAAGTGACCTGGTTGAACAGGAACAAATTCCTGGCCAAGCTGATTGATTGATTTCTTTGCTAAATTAACAGCCTCTCTGGACTGCCTCTGCTGATTACAGAATATTATTTCTCTGTTGGGTTTTTGCTATTGAGTGAATATTGGTATTTCCTTGAACACTGGTGAAGAGAATGAGGTTTTAGTAACTATTTCATCAGCAGATTTCATGCTGGGCTTTTTATTATCAATATTTTTCTCTAAGTTAATTTTGCACTCCTTAATTGGTCCATCACTTTAATATTCTTTTGCTATTACCTATCACCCATAGGTGCTCACTGAATTCAATATCTAGTAAAAGCATTTTTGAAAAGTTTATTGAAGTGCCTTTCAGTTTGAGTGTGGAAAAATAAATACAAATATTTAGCTTTGGTCATATCTCAGTCATACTGTCCTTGTTTTTAAGGAGATGAATATATGGACAAGCAGGAGCAAGTCCAGCATCCATTTTTTGCCACTGGGCTGTAAAGCAGGAAATTTCTGTACTGAGAGATTGTGGAAAGTGAGAATTCTTCAAGAGTTTATGAGATAAAAATGATAAAAATATTTTCTTCTCATGCAGGATTTTTGTCTCAAATATTTTACAGAAAGCAAAATCCAAGGCCATTATAGTTTGTCATTGCAAAGCCAAAATCTGTCTGGAACCATGAGTATTAAAAAATAGATGGACAAAATGGTTTAAAAGTGTGATGAGGAGTAATCTAGACAAATTCCACTATTTCTGTGCAGGTGGCTCATAAATACTGTCATTGCCAGGAATTTTGCTGTCTTTCTTTTTAGTTTCCCTTACTAGACCTATCATAATTATTTTTGTCTGACAATATTACCTTAGTCTGGTTTAAGATGATTGCTTTGTGATTAAATATTTTATAAAATATAACTGCAAAAAAAAATGTAGGGAACCTAAATACTTCAGTGAACATTTAGTGATTCAAAATCAAACAATTCTCAATTAGAGTCCAAGCTTAACTGTTGGCAGGTGAAGTGGTTTGTCATAGAATTACACTTATCTTTTAATGGGTGAGTTCAACACATCATAAAGATAATAAAGATACAAGAGTACATGCCAGTTCCTAAAAGCTGAGGAAGGGCTAGTTTGAAACAAAAGGAGATAAAATTGAAACAAGCACTACGAGAAAGGAAATTATTCTTTTTGTATAGGTTTTCTTTCATTAGGTAATATATGGGATGTAATGGGAAATATATAGGATGTAATAAATCCTCAAAACAGCACAAGATTTTTCTCAAACTTTAGAGGTCTGTGTGATACATGGTATTTCATAAATATTGGGTACTTAATTGTCTGTGTGAGAAATAACTGTTATTTATGGCCATCTTACATTTAAACTAAATTAGGAGCTGTAACCAAAGCTATCACTCCAGGGTAATGTCTGGATCCATGTGATGTATTTTAACCTATGCACATATCCATTTAAAAGGGGCTTTATCTCCTGCTTGACAATCCTTAATAACACAATAGACCACTCCTGTATCCCCTTTCCATCCATTAGTCAATATATCCACAGCAACCAGCAATAACCCAGCAGCAAAAAGCCTACTTAAGTTCTTTAAACCTCCCACCTGAATTGCTGTAGCCAGGAAAAACAAATGGGCCCAAAAATGTGTGGCTACGTTTTCAAATGTGCTGAGCACCTGCAGCTTCATCAAAGGATGAAGCTGGATGTCAGCACTTCACAATTTAGCCAGCCAAATTAAAAATATTGACCACGTGGATTCATAAAGGCTGCAGTGATCTGTGTCAGGGCTGGTGTTTTCCCAGGGATCCCTCCTCAGCTGGGGGTGGTACCAGGTTATTTTTGGGTTATTTTTGCCACTCTACCTGGGTTTTTTTGGTGACTGCCTGTCCCACACCTTGCTGGGATCTGTTTGTGCTGTTGGGGGTGCGCTGGCTCCAGATCCTGCACCTGGGATGCTTTGGGATCATCCCCAAAAACAAGAAAGATCAATGACCAGGGATTTTCCTGACCTGGTTTTTAGGCAGTGTGAGCTCCTCACCCCAAATCCCACTCGCTTTTCCTTTTCCTGAGACCTGTCCCCGTGTTGAAGGCTGTCATCCCAAGGAGTGCAGACACAAACTGGAAAAAAAGCAGGGCTGATGTTTTTCCAAGATCCATCACCTTTTATACATCTGTAGAGGGTAGCTGTGAGCTTGCATTTTTGCATCTGGCTCTCAAAGGACATTAGTTCCTAATAAAAAAAAAAATTAAATTAAAACCTCATAAATATGAGACTACAGTGCAGAATTGGAGGCTCATGCTGAAAGGATTTACAGAACTCTCAGCTTTTTACTGTTGCTCAGTATCATATAAAAGGTTTGTTTCAATGTCATAGACCTGGGATTTTCCTGGAAATAAGTCTGTAATGAAATCCTTTATTAACTGCTCACAGTCATGCAGAAAAACAAGTGTATTAAATAAGGAGAATATGTTCTGGGTTGGGGGTTAGTTTTTCATACAGTTTTAAATTGAGCAGTCTGAGCATTTTAACAATCTTCCTACCGCTATATGACACCTTAATAATACTATTTAAAAGGTTTGAATTGTTATTTTTGATGATGGGTCTAGAAACATGGATGTCTACCTCCCTCTCTGCCTCTCTCTGTTTCTCTCTCTGTAAACATATCCCCAGTTTCCCAGCAGGTTCAAACACAGATGGCTGCCTTATTGCGACAGAAGCAAAAATGCTACATTAATGTTTAAAGAGATTAAAAATCCTCTTGGCAGCAGTGGCATATGTTACCAGTTAATTGTAGCACTGGAAGCTTCCCTGCTGTTTTAAAACATGGACTCATTTTACTTGCTTTCTGCAGAGCAGTATGAAATGTCAAATTTGTTGGTATAAGTTTTGAATCCGGTCTGACAAAAATGAGTCATTAAGACAATGTTGTTGTCCTTCTCTAACATAGTTTTTGAATCCAAATAATGTTCTGCTGCCATGCCAGCTCTGGCAGAAAGCTGGCTCCCTGCTCCAGCCCAGCCATCGTGTGCACACTTTATGATTGCAGCACAGGGCTTTGCCTTTGGAAGGCAGTTTTTAGCTCTTCACCTGCATTATTTCCACTCATTGTCATCCTGGCCAAAGCAGGCTGCTGGTTGGAATTACTTTAAATATGTAATGGTGCCTTTTTCTGGCCCAGCCTCCAGCTGGAAGCAGAGCAGGCAAAGCCACCCATGAGCAGTTCTGGGGTCAGGGGTTGCCCTGGGATGCTGCTGGGAACCAGGGAAAAGCAGCCCTGAAGCCTTGAGCTCCTCAGGCTTCACAAGAACAAGAATTACAACAATGATTGTGCACCTGCAGGGTGTGTGAGAGACGTGATGTTTTGCAGAAGTGTGTTTTGGGAGAGGTGTTGCCTTCTTGGACCAATGAGACTTTTCTATTCTGTTTTGCACTAACTACCTTTTATATATGTGTAGTGTTTCTTAAAATACAGCTCTCCTCTCTTGCTTCTCTGAGGAACTATGTTGCATTATCCTTTCCACCACTCTTACAGCCTTAAAATGGAACAAAGGATGAGCACACTGCTGAGGAACATCACCCTTCCCAAAAAATCCCTGCTGCCACACCAGCAATCCTGACACTGTGCTTTTTGACTGGGGAAAGAAATAGGGAAAAAGTATTGGAAACCTGAAAATTTCTGTCATTCCTTGCATTAAGTTCTGTTGCCATTTTTGGAGATTATCCAGTTCTTCCTAAAGCAGGGAGCAGCTGCCACATCAGATATACATTGGGAGAAAACAAAGGATTTTTCTTCCTAGCTAGCCCTTCAACTTCCAATGCTGTTAACAGAACACTTCTGCCTGAGAAAAGCTGATGATAAAACTTTGTGTTCCTGTGCTGAATGATGCCACCTCACCCTGGTCAGAGCTGCACAGGCTTTAGGGGGTTTAAGTATTCTGGAGAGTAATTGTGGTGTAAATACACTCTGGTGCTGGGAAGGTAAACAAAACATAGCCTCACGTATTGTCTGTGATCCTTTTTACTATTTGTTCTTTGCCATATGTGCACATTAGGCTTTACAGACAAGTAGATGTGATCTCTTCCCCTCAGGGGTTTGCAGTGGAGATTAAATATCACATGGAGATGAGACATTCTTGTTGGTATTCTCAGCAGGGAGGGCCAAGTGTAGGGTAGGCAGGAACTATCCTGGCTTGTCTGAAAAAGAAACCTTTGAGACATCAGTGGGAGGGAGAGCACAGCTCCTTCTCATTTCTAAGAGGGCTTCAGGCTGCCCAGAACATACCTGATACCAATTCCTGGCACTGATTTCTACATTTGGAAAAATTTGTGCAAACCCACTTGGTTTTCCCTGGATTCTGATCAGTCTCTCTGCTCTAAGTTCACAGTTCCTCCTCCCAATATTTGTTTCTCTCCTGATTTGATTAGATCATAAGTTCAAATACAGACAGTGAAAAATACAGCTCAAGATGTCTAATTAAAGACCAGCTTGTTTGCTAACACAGCAGGGATCAGAATTCCCCACCATGGGTTCCTGTCCTGGGAGGTTGATTCTTACAGGACCCCTACAAGTCCCTGGGTTAGAGTCACCAAGGGAAATTCTCTTCCCCTGAGCAGAAAAAGTTCTGTACTGACAATTTACAGTTACATAAATTATATTTGTGTGCCAATTAATACAAGTCCTTCAGGATAGACCTCCAGAAATTAGCAGGAAATTTTACTTAATTCAGAAGAGTGAGGACTGAGCTGTTCTTTGTCACCCACTCTGTCTCCTGCTAGTGGAAAACCAAAGGCACCATGTTCTTGCCCAACTGAAACAGAACATTTATTCTGGATTGCAAACCAGGTCACACTTTTGAGCCATTTGCAGCAGAGCAAACACACAAAACCCAGTAACACTGGCCACTTTCTAAGCATGAGTAATAAATGAAATCTTCATTTGTGACATTAATACTGTGGAACACTCAGCTAAATCTTGTTATATCTTACAGCAACATTAGAATACATAAATTATCTCCCAATGATCAAATAGTTGCAGAGAAAAATATTTTGTGAAAATGATTTAGGTAAGTGATACAATTTTTCTCAGCCCAAGATGTAAACTACTCATTTCAACACCCAGTGCATTCAAGACATTTACTTCCATAAAATATTTTATGAAGAACTGAATTTAGGGATTAGTGTTAAGAATTCTGGCCTTTCCAAAAGTTTGAGTAGTAATTTATAAAAGAGTATTCCAGCAGAAAAGCAAACTCCTTTTTTCCAGGCATTCAAAGCCTGAAATATAAGATGAAAATATTGTTTTGAGGTGGATAAATCTCAAATTCCTTTTCTACAGGCAGATTGAAGATGGAGATTGTCTTCTGTTTGTGAGAGTACTTGAGATTTACCAGAATTTTTTGTCCCACTACTTATATTCTTAACTAAAATGCTAAAAAAACACTCACAATTTCACAAAGGCAGTTTGGAAAATATTCTGTAATTTTCTGTGCAGCAATAGGCATCACTCACACTGTTAAAATTGCAATTACTGGTGTCCTATTATTTGTTTACATTTTTATTGGAGCAACAAGACGAGTTCAGAGGTAGCAGCAGAACTAATTCCTCAGGATTCACAGATACTCTAATTAAATTATTTTCATACTTTGTTTTCTGCAAGTGAAGTTTGCTGTTGTAGAAGAGAGTGTTTTTATCCTCCTTTCTCCTATTTGTGAACTTGTGATTGTAGCATAGAACACTAAAAAAATGAGTCTTTAGCTTTGAAGTTCTAGTGAATCTGTTAAATACATAAACAAGCATATTAAGTTACTTTGCATTATTCATGTAACTGCAAAAAGATTCGCTCTGGGCAGACAATTACTGTGTATTAACATCTTGCCTTAGGGCAGTTGAAATGGATTTTAATGAGGTGTTACCAATCCTGGATATCTTTCACTTGCCACTTGACCCAACAATTTATTTTTTGCTGTACGTGGGACATCTTGACATATAATACTTTATTACAGGGATTCTGTTAATCATCTGCTATATTTACACAGAATTTTTATTGGCATAAAAGGGTATTTATTAAACTAATTCATATTGTTTTAAGTAAGGATAACTAGTACCTATAGATTGAAATTAATTGGAATTTTCTGAGTGTTCAGATGCAGAGCCTAAGAAGCACACTGCTAAATTAGTATTCAGGTCATGAAAACAACTAATGAGGCTTCAGACCTATAAAAGTCCACTCAAACAAACACCTGCCAGTGTTTTAGAGAATATTCTGGCCCTGGCATCTGCTATGACCTGAAGGGCAGAGCAATATGAACTTAACTAAGAGAGTATTTCAGATAATTTGAGATCTAGAGACCAGAGCAATAAAGAGAAGAAAAATGGTTCTTCCTCCAGCATGAGGACACTGATATCCACTGCTTAGCCACACAGCAGCAGCTTGAGCAGAAACAGGATTTCCAAAGTTGTTTTCTTCAAATTACATGGCTCAGGTGCTTGCAGTGCACCAGTGGGGAGCTCATAGCTGTATCTGGTGGATAAAATGGCATTTCTGAAAAGCTTTGGTGTAACAAGGCTGCCAGTGACCACAGTGGGAATTTTGTGCAGGAGTTGCTCACACCAGCACCTCTGATGTGGGATGAATTTCCTTGCCAAGGCACATCCTGGCATGACCACAGTCCATGGCACAGAGCAAAGCCCACAGCAAATCCAGTTTGGATCCTGGAGTACTGAGAAACAGCAGCACAGAGCTTTTCTCAGGCTGTTCTCATCCTGAGCACAGTTTCACCTTTCTCTCCTGCTCTGCTGCCCTGGAGGGATTCCCACATTGTGCCACAGTGCAGGGTGCAGTAATTACACACCTCAGACTTTTACAAGCCACAATATGACTGAGTTTGGCCCAGAACCACTTGTCTAGGAAGGGGGAGAACTGACAGAACACAAATTAATTTATAAAGAAATCACAGCCATCAAGACAAAGAGGCTGACCACAGCTTCGTTTGGTGCTGAGCATATGGTGCACAAATATAATTCATCTTCCTGACTGGGAGGGTACTGGGAAAGGGGAATCTCTGGCATAGGTGCCCATCCAATGCCAGTTACTCTGCTGGAGCCTCTCCCTCCCTCTATATGTAATCTAGGTTGAATTAATTTGTAGTTGGCCGAATTTCAAACACATCAACTTCGTTTTCATGTATGTTGATGGGATTTTCTTTTGGATCGGTTTCTTATGTTAATTAGCCCTCCATTTATGCTACATTGTTATGAGGTTTAGCACTCTGCATGTGCAAGCCTGGTGGGAAACGGGCTGGATGTGCACAATTTCAACTTTTGCAGTTGCCTGTTTTGATATGTTATAGATTTTCCTGTTTCCCAAGCCATGGGCAGCCTTAAGTCCAATCAGACCTTTCTTAATTTTTCAATGGAGTGGTTTTATTTGATGGAATATAAAGCCATCAAAAATAATGCAAAGTTGTTGTATTAACTTGCATTTTAAATGAATGAAGGGGAATTTTGGCTGGGATACTTATTGGTTCCTCAGATCTTTAGCAGTTTGGCTAAAAGGAATAAATGGGATGGGTTTGCTGTGGCTTCCAGTCAGGCCTCTGCTTGGAAGGGAAATACCAGAGATCTAAAGCAAACTGCTCTGTGTTTAAGGAGAGATTAATGCAAGCAAATCTTAAATGTCTTTCTTTTTAGCAGAACAGAGAAATGAGTTTTTCTGATACAAAGGAATTTCCCCATTAATTGCTTTGCTCATCAGTTCAATGCCTGAAAAACACCTGATATGTTAATCAGTGATATTTTGTGGTTTTGTATTGGGAGTGCCAGGGTGAGCACACAGTTTTAAACTCTCTGTCAGTTGTACTAAAAGTGTTCAGCTGGTTTCAGTCCCCAGCCAGGCAGGGGCAGAGGAGCCTGTTTCTGCCTGTGGAACACCTCCCACTCAGCCACTCCTGAATACAACAGCTCAGCTCAGCCTGCCTCTTAAAAGCTTTTTCCTTCAGGAGCCCGAGGCAGGAGCTGTAATTGCCAGGTCATAAGTACCTTCTTTAAAACAAAACCTTATTTATTCCTTCTCCCACACAGCACAACTGTTAATGGTGCAGGATTTAAGAGCAATTGTCTTTTTTTCCCTTTATAACTAACTCTATTTTCCCTTGTAACAGTATAACTTGGTAACTACAAGTTTCTCTCAAGCAATATTCCTTTTTGAAGAATCCTCTTTCTATAAAATATTTGCACAGCAAAAAAATATTCCTATTGCCTACTGAAGTACCTTAAAATATTTAGTATTTTTCTGCCATGTTGTGGGGGAAAAAAGTTCATCTAGATGACGTGGCTTAGACTGTTCCCATTTCTCAGAAGAAGTTTGCAATAAATATTCATCTTAACCTGAGGCATTGTCGTTAATATTCAAACTCAGGCTTTTCAGCTTTATGCTTCAAATAAGTGTTCTGGAAATTTATGAATGGAACCTCATTCTCAACAAATCCATGTTCCACATGGAGATGTATTTTTATATATAGAATTATTGATAGGATAATTATGACCTTGCCTGTCTTAAACATTTAGTTCATTCAGCTATTACAGTCAAAATTTATTGTGTTGGAACATGCTTAAAACTCTTCTCCCCACTTAAGTGAAATAATCTTTGTAGTATCAAAAACAGAATTTCTGAAAGGTATTTGTAAGATGTCCTCCCATGTGAGCAGTGCCATTAGGGTAAGAATTATATCAGCATTTCCTCTTATGTAATCAGCACTGGGGAAATTCTGCTTTCTATTCTGTTGAAACAGAATTCTATTCTATTCTATTCTATTCTATTCTATTCTATTCTATTCTATTCTATTCTATTCTATTCTATTCTATTCTATTCTATTCTATTCTATTCTATTCTATTCTATTCTTATTCTTATTCTATTCTGTGATCACTCAAAGCAGGGGGAGGGCTGAGCCCAAGTTCCCCCTATAAATAACAAAATCAATACCCAATGTTTATCTGTGCTAAGGTTTGTCTGCTTTACCACAGTGAAAATTGGAGGCTGCACAAAGAATGAGCACTGGATAAATAATAAACACTGGCCCTTAATGGGGCATTTTAGGAGGTCGGGTGGTCAATGCAGCAGAAACATTTGCTGGCTCTGGGAATCCATCCAGCTTCTGACTGTGGTCAAATACAAAGATGACTGAAATCCCAGTATTTCCTGAAATTAACCTTTTAGGAAATCAGACCCTCAATATATAATTGAATATGCCATTCCTGGGGGAAACAAAAGAGCCTCCTTGCCTACTACATTCAGTCTGTGGTTCTCACAGTGTTTTAAGTAAATCAATGTGAAATAGGGAAAGTTTGCAGTATTTAGTTGAATGAAGTCGTTTTTAGAGCAGGAAAGAAAATCCCCAGTGCTTATGAAGTGGCAAGACTTCCTTAATGTGCAATTTCTCAACAGAACTTGCTGCACGTCACCCATGCTCAAGAATCTAGACAAAAGAAGGGAGGGAACACAACGATATGTATCTGAGAAAAAACATTTTCCTGTTCTCCAGCTGCCCCCAGCCAGGGAAGGACAGAATTGTCTGAGCACACGAGGGGCACTTGCAGTGTCAAAATCACAGAATTCTATTAATGTGTAAGTTGGATAAGACCCCAAAGGTCATCGAGTCTGACTGTTGACCATGCTCCCAGCTCCACATCCACAAGTTTTTGGAGCCCTTCCAGCAGATGGGAACAAGCAGTGGCCTCCCAGCACCCAGTTAAGGATCTCCTTGCCTTATTGTCCCAAGAATAAATGGAATGCTTGAGCAGCATTCCTAAAAGTACTTGTGAGTGGTCCATGATAGTTGGGTTTCTAAGTGCTAGCTGTAACTTAAGAAACCCCTAATGAACAACCACAAAAAGGTCTTGGTTTTTTTTAAATAATTGTTAATTCATTGCAGAGCTGATTTAATTGCAGAATTTGGTCTGTAGACATTACTAAGGAAAAGGAGATGAGAGCAATGTACTAGACAAATAAAATTATTTGAAACAGGGTATTTTGCAAGCTACTGAAGGCTGATTAAAAACAGTTTGCCTAAATTTACTTTGGCTGCCTTGCAAAGAGATTTTAATTTCATAATCACAGACACTTCATCCAGTGTACTTCTCCCCCCACCCAGTTACAATGGATGAACACACAGAGGAACAGAATTAAAGTTTGGAAAAATTTAAATGTAGCACGTTTTACATTTCCAATGTTTCTCTTGGCAACCTAAATATTGTTTTAACTTTGTTTTAACTTGTGGTGTGATTATACATTGGCTCACATAGGGGAACTGCAGAGCTCTGCCTGCTGAGCATCATTAAGCACTTTGGTGCTCGGTGGGAGTTTGTTCATTAGGAAGAGTGTGTTATGAATTTTACTCTGTGAGCATCTTTGTCTGTGAGAGGGAGGGAGAGCGAGGTAATGAGAAGAAAATACAAGATCAATCATTTAAACATACAAAACAACCAAATATAAATATTTCTGTTTAAAGGAATTCAAGTATTACCAGCAGAAAATAAGCATCAACACGAGGGCTGTGAAAGAAGTCTCCTGAAACCTGTTGCTACTTCTGTTTGGAAATTTGCATTGTTTCCTCAGATTTAATCTGCTTGGCAGAGATCCACCAGTCTGCCATATTTTGCTTTTCTGTTTATCATCTCCTTTTATGCATCATGGTAATTAATTTTTTAAATCTTGAGACATAGAAACGTAAAATTGTATGAGCTAATTTATTCTAATGCTTACCCGTTCTTATAAATAAATTCTGCTTGCAAGAAAGAGAAGTATTAATTGGTAAAGACTTAAAATGACATGATTTTTACCCATTTTATAAACTTCAAAATTTTCACAGCTGAGAATAACCTATAGAAGATTATTACTTAAATAATTTTACACATCAGTTCCTAGGTGTAAAACACCATGTGGTCAGAGAGTGGAATGCTGAAGTTGGTGAAAAAGGATTTTTTTTGTAAGATATGCAAAATGCATTTAATTTTTCATTGCAATATTTTTAAATGGCCTAATTTTATATTTTTAAGGGCTTCATTCCAAGGTTTTGTAATTGTATAAGTTTATTTACATCACCATGGATGTGGAGAAAAATCAAACCCACTGTTTTGCAAATGCTTTCACAGTGCCAATGCAGAGTTAGACCCAGCTGGCATAAAGTGACATCCATAAGATTTTCCAACATCCTTAATTCAGGTTAATATGTGATTTACATATAAGATGGCATTTTTACCTATGAACATTAAAAACAAAGAAACAAGTATTAAAGAAGCAGAGAAATGTGAACAATGGATAATATCTGTTCCTTTAAATTATGTCTCCAAATATTTTTTCCTCTATGAAAGTAGCAAGAGCTTAAGCAACTCCTGCTGTCTTGTTGTTCGACATCCACTACTGCCCATCTGCCTATTGATTGGTAGGAAACTCCAAATGGGAATTTCATCTCATTAATCATGTCACATCACAGGGATTAGGACAAAAAAAAAAATCCTTTATGCTTCACAGCAGCCATCTAATGCCCAGTAAGACAAGTGAACGAATATGATATGGATAGAATGTCTTCCCACTAATTAAAGGTCATCTGCTAAAAACTGGGAGTCAGGCTGGCTCAAACGTGCTCTGATCTAAGCCTGCACATCCTCTGCAAGGTGAAAGCAGCAGTAAATATGTATTTCTAATTCAAATGTTAGCAGAGCTGGAGAGTAAAACCATCCATTACAGACAGTGCAGTGACAATCTGGCTGCAGTGGCTCTCCCTGAGCAGCTCCCTGCAAACCCAGCCCATTGATTTCTCTCTTCCCCCTCTCACCACCATCAATATCCATCCTTGCTCTTCCCCTGCCACGCTCTCATCCTCTCACAGCACCACCAAAATTGTGGCTGCTCTGCTCATAACCCCCATCACCTACACCAGAAGATACTCGGGTTTTTCTAAGCCTGTTTGGGGCTGTAAGGAGCAGGAAAAAGCAATTAAAATTGCTGAGATGTGCCTGAGCAGGTGAGGTGAGGTTTCCTTACAGTGAGGGCACCGTGGCAGATGAGAGGGACACACACAGCCTTGGAAGAAAGCCAACTTATTAATGGAATTTGACCATGCAAAACTTGTTGAAATCCCTCCAGAACACCAAATGCCACATTATAATATCTTTACTGAGGTCCCTGCCGTTCCCAGGAAATCTTTAATTCCCTTTTAAGAGTATATTTTTTTTTCAGTAATATTTTCCAAAGCAAGGTTTGTGGGATGTATTTTGGTTTGCATTTTTGTTTTGCTTTGTCTCTGTAGTGAAAGCTCTCATCTGTTAAAAACAGGTGGGTGGGACCTTGGCTTTTTTGTTGGAAAGAAGCCTTGAAGGAGTTAAGGTTTATTTTGACAGAAATAAACAGTTATTTTTTGCTTTTGAGTTAATAGATAATTTAAAGTAATAAAAATCCTTGAAAATATTTAAAATATTTAAAACCTTGCAGGAGATTTTTGTCGTACTAATGATGGGAAATTATGATAACACAGGTATAGTTTTAATTAATATATTCACTAATGGGATAAGGTAACAAATACTCTCTAAAACCAGCAGAATAATGCTGCACACTGCTGGTGCAAAGACTATTAAAATATGGATATTTTTATGACTTAATGTTTGCATTTTGGAAGTTTATAAGCTTGCAATTGTTTTCCACTATTTTTTTTTCATTTTTCTAACATTCTAACAAATTATTCAATCTTCTAAAGTGAGATATTGCTCAGCAATGCTTCCAGCTATTAGTTTTACAAAGATCATGACCTTAGCAGAGAGATCTGATTTTTTTTATTGATCTCTATACTTAGAGGAAGTTCATGCTGAAGCCTAAATGAAATGAGAAATAAAAACATCTGTATTTCTGATACTGCCAAATCTCTAGGTAGGAGGCAAGGGATGAAGACAAACACCTGATGAGTGGCTGTATTCCTCTGCTGAGTAGATTTAAATATGTTTTATTTATTTGCTATTTTTTTTTCCTAGACTTGCTTCTTGTCCCTGTCTACAAACCATTTTCTAACTTATCAAACCTGGTTTCCTTCCAGATGAATATTTCCAAGCCCTCACCTGGCACCAGACCACTTTTATTTTAATCAATCTCCACCCCATGCTCTTTCTCTAACTGCAGCTCAGTTTATCCCTCCAGTTTGTTTCTCCTTTCCATTCCCAGCTGCTCTTTCTGTGTTTAATCCTGGTTCCCTTCCCATTCAGGCCCACATTTCCCAGATTACCCCTCCCAGGGTTTGCTGACCTTTCCTGTTTTTCTGTTTTCACCCTTCTGCATTTGCAGCAGCTCAGGTGCCCTCTCCATTCAGAAACCCCTTCTATTAGGAACAGGGTCACTGATCCCAAAGGACATCCAGGCTTTTCCCCTAAATCTGCATCCACCCTCCCCTGGAGCAGCTAAGAGCAGGATTTCACCAGGGATTGCTCATAAATATCAGCTTTTCAAGGATTTTCTGAGTGTGGATAAGGATGTGAAGGAAAAATAATAATAATAATAAAATACCCTATAATTTATTTTCAAGCTCATTAGGACTACAGATCTTCATGTTAGATGGCTCAGAACAAGCTGGGATGTCAGTCCAGCACCCAGAGAATTGCTCAGGAGCTGCTGAGCACCTTCAGGTGTCCAGGCTGGAGAATTGGGATGTGACCCCACAGCAGGGACCATCCTGTGGGGTCTGCACCCTCCTGCTCTCTCTGAGCCCAGCAGCTCCTGACACAGAAGGTCTTTGCAAAGTTCTGTGTGATGCAGCTGCACATCCTTGCAGGCTTAGAATTCTGATCTTACAAAGCTGTCAATATTACTCACTGCTTGTGCAGTGACAGGCAATCACCTCGAACCTGACAAATATTGAGTAATCCACTCAACCTTTTGCCATTCAGAGGGAAGCTGACAAATCTTTCTTCTTGGCTATCTTGTTTGTAACAACTTTTTTTGACCAAAGAACAGCACTTTTTTCTCAGACAGCAGAAATCTGCATCCCAAACTTCCTGACATTCAGAGAGCAAGTCATCAGTGTGCAGGAGCCCACACAGTGCAAGGCAGCATAATTCCCATTTCTTCCTTCAAACAATTATTATAAATTCATCTTACAGTGAGAGAACAGGCTTAAAATAGGCTCCACACTGGAACCCCAGTTCCAGCATTCAGCAAAGCAGATTTCAGTGAATTGTGAGGCATTTCTGTTACCTGGTGCTTTGATGTTAAGATAAAACCATCCTGGATCTGCCCAGCAGGATAAGGAAAACACATTTTGTGTGCTGCTCACACTCTCATTCCTTCCTTGCCAAAAAGACAGTGTTAAAAGCTTTTAAAATATTCACTTTTCTAACTTAAGCATTGCATTGTTTGTAACCTTGCTCTCCAAATTCTGGGAGCAGGGATGCTCTGGTGGTTCATGGCAAAATTTAAATTATGGGAGAACCCAAGGAAGAGAGATGAGAATGAGGAGGGAACAATCTCTCCAGACACGTTGTTCACATCACATATTGATTTCTAGCACGTCATGGCAAGCAAAAGTTTAACAACCATAATTTTATGAAAATGACAATTGAACAGCACATCTGGTGAGAATTCATTTATGCTTTTTACATTTTTAACAACCTGGCTATTTTTACTCTTCTCATCCTCTCAAAGGGAGTACAATGCAATGAAGCATGGAGCTGGAACTAGGCCACACCTCAGCTGGAAAATGTCAAATTCTATTATGCCATCCTCAAAAGCATAAATCATAGCTGCACATTTTTAAAGGTATAAATGAGGGAGGGGAAAACAGAAAACATTTATTTGAACTCATGCAATGTATTTATAGTACAGAATGGTAGAGTATGGGATTTTATTTATGTGATGTAGAAATATAGCAAACATTTAAAAGTTGAAATCTATGATAGAAAGTATCTTCTCTCTGCTGAGAAATCCCTTTGAACACTGAGCTTCCTTGCTTTTAATTTTTTCTGGTAGTCATCTAACAAACTAACCTGCCCAGTGTCAGAAACTACTAGTTCCTTTGTCACTTAAAATCCTTATTTTATATAAAACAGTAATTTTAATTGTCTTAAGTTTATAGAAATACTTGATTAGTGTAATATCCAGGAGTCCACATTTCATTTTTTTAATATTAAATTGTGGTTTTCATGCATTGTTTCCCATGTTTCATTGCTTAAATTATCTACAGGGAGGAAGTTCTGTCTCTTTGGCAGCAGGACCATTGTTTATAACTATTCCAATAAATAAATAGCATTTACTAAGCACTTAAGAGGAGGAAGGAAGGTTGTTAAATTCACTTGCTTACTCTCATTCTTCCTGTTTTCTTCAATATTCCTTTTATTCCAAGAGGTTTTAACTGTGGAAGTCTATTTAAAATAATTTTTTCTTTCTGGATGGGTTCTATACCTCTCAATTCTGGAACACAGTTTTTGAAAGGCTTTTCAGGATATTATACAAATTATTAGATTACATTTATGGGGAGAGCTGATATGCTACATAATAATAATCATGAGATATTTTCACCTGCCATTCAACCTGGAGTAGAGGAGGGTCTTGGAAGAATATTTAAAATACTTGGATACATAAGGATACTGGTAGGCTGATAGGGATTATAGATTATGGAATATTTATGTATAAAAAATAGGCTACATTCATTCATTATTATTATTATCACTGCTACCAATAAAACTATTGTACAAATCACATTACTTGTTATCTAGTAATCATGTTCTTAATTTGAGCTACAACCTCTATACCTCTACAGCTTTTGAGATCCTGGTTAAAGCTCTGGAGACACAAATTGTCAGCTGAAAACCACTTGAAGAGCAGTTTGCAGAACAGAATTCCACGTTCTGAGGCACATTTTGCTCCTGCAGATTCTCCAATCTTAAACAGAGTGATTTTATCACAGCATCCTCAGGTGTATGAGCAGCACCCTCTGGGGTGTTATTTCTTCTCATGTCCTTTATCCAGAGAGATCTTGTGCAGATGAACTTTGAGGGTTTATTTCTGGCTTAGCCTGGGATCAGTGGATGAGGATTTTCCCAATGAATATTTCTGTTATCCAGGTGTGTCTGTGATACAACAGAAATGCAAACATGGAATATTCTGGTGCAGGCTGTGCTGCTCTGCTGATCCTGCAGGCATTTATTCCCCTGCTCTTGGCTCAGTACAGCCAATTGTCTGTGGTTTAGGAGACATTAAACTGTCAGAGGAGCAGAGATCACCATTTACTGCTTTGACCAACATTGCTGCCAGGGTGACAAACCTTTATCAGACGTTCACACCCAGATTAGGAAGTGCAGGACAGGCTGAGGATGCTCCTGAGCCCGTTTTGCTGAGGACTTGCATCCCAGAATCTCTGCTCTGTGTGTGTGTCCCTGTGTCACATTGCTGAGGCCATCCCAGCAGTGACAGGGGTTTCTCTTGTCACTCTGATTCACCCACCTGGAATTCCTGACCCTGGGTCTGCAGGTGAGGCAGTGCAGCCTGTTTGCTCAGAACTGCCTCAGGTCACCCTTGCATGGGATGGGGCAGGAGGCAAAAGTGAATTTTCTCTGCTCAGTGATACCCACATCAACCTGTACAAATACATAAACTACCTGATCCTTTTATTTTCTTCCTGTAGTTTTTTACTACTTCTAACAGAAATCTCTTGATCCTAACAATGCTGCTGCCATTTAACTTCATTGTGTATCATTTGTCACCAGCTTATATCTACACACTGTTCCTGTGCTGCAGATATTTCAGTGCTGAACATTTAAAATCTTATCTCCCATTCTGTTCTGACTGATTTAATCTCCTTGGCTTTAAATTGGCTGTCTGAAATCGCTGCAGAATGGATCAAGAGGGGAACACTCAGCTCGTTTAGAAGGAGGTTAAGAAGCTGTTCTTGAGTTATTCTTAAGAGTTCTCAACCTATTCTTAAAATTTTAAGGAGCTTTTCTTAGACTGAAGTGTTGCAAGGAGTAAGTTGAAGATTTAAAGGTGAAGCCAGACAGTTTAAGAATATTATGGTTTGTCTTGTACAGCCTCAGCAGGGATTTCTTTCCCTTCCTGACCACTTCACACCCACAGAAAATTTCCAGTCAGGGCAGCACAGCCCTGTGTCACAGCCTGGAAATGATGAATCAAAGCAGCTTTTAAAAAATGATGGGGAATTTTTAGGGGGAAAAGAGTGAAAATAGAAGTGAGGGCACGAGCAAGGTGGAAGGGGAGCTTGTTCCCTGTTCCCTGGCAGCAAGGCTGACAGCCCCAGCGCAGGCAGTAAAGGGTTAATGCTCAGTGGCTCTGCTCAGCCCTGCATAGACACATCCCTGCTAATTTCCAGCCTTCCTCTATAACACTTAGCTTAGAGCTCAGCAGAAACCGGGTTTTTCAGTGTTTGAGGAGACATTTGGCAACTTGTGAAGTGTCAGATGAGCCCTGGTGAATTTGAGAACTGGGGTGAACGTTTGTGTCAGGGAAGGAAAAATCTTCACAGCAGAAAGCACTCTCTAACCTGGGAGTGCAGCTACCTGAAATAAAGTAACTGTGGTCTGTTCCAATTACATTAAGAGCCAAATCCTGCCCTGCTGCCGCTTTACAGACTTTACAACTATTGAAATCTGGTTTAAGGGACTGGCTGCACACTGGAGACTCAGTCAGTATAAACTGAAGGTGGAGAAGGTTTAAAGTGTGGTCTAAAATAATTTACTATGAAAGATTATGGCTGAAAACTCCTATTTAAAGTGCCAGCAAGGCAGAGAGCAGTCTGCAGGATTCAGGAAAGCAGGATTCCTGCTGGGGTGTCCTGTCCAGCACCAAGGCTTTGGAAGTGAGGGCTCTTCTGCCTTGATTCCCAAAGAAATGCCCTGCTCCCAGTGTTCAGCCTCCCTGATTTTTTTTAACCCCACTGGGACACAGTCCCCTCTCCATGGATTCTCATCTACATGACAAAACACTTCATAAATCTAAACCATAATTCACTGGGACTATTGTTAGGGAAATTTAGATTTATCATCACTCCTACTAATTCCATTTAATCTATTAATTTGCCTCCTATTAATTTATCACAGCTTTCTGGGCTGGCTGGGTTTTTTTCCCCTCTCCTCTGCGAGGTGTTGGATGCTGACAGTGACGGAAACCTCACAGGAAACATTGACAAGGTCTGAAAAATAATTCTGGAGCCCTTGTGTTGCTAAGGAAGTTTCATCAGTAGAACCAACGATTTGAGATTGTTTTCTCAGCAGTGCATGAGATAAATGAGAACTATTTCCAGATTCAGTAATTTTGAAATCTGAAGGAACGATCTTATCAGTTTGCTGGCCACCCTGAACAGAATGCATCAGAAAAGATTAATAGGGAACAGGGATACCTGCTTTCCTTCATAGCAAAAAAAGCCCTGCAGAAATATTTTATGGAGCTGTTTTTCACCTACTTCATTTTGAATTAAATATAAAATCTATATGTCTTGTATAACTAGCTTTTCATTCTTCACTGCTGGGATAAGCAAATTGGTAAATGAAAAGAGAAACAGGTGAAATTTATTAAATTAGAAAGACTCTCTATGAGGTCTGAGCTGCTGGAATATTTAATGTGGTATGTTCCAAAATGTTCCCAGTGGGTAAAGGAATCTCTCAGGAAAACTTTGTTTACACAGTTTAACCTAAGATGAATCTGTATTGAAAAAAGAAGGAAATTTTCTTTTCCACCAGCTACAAAATTTGACTGTTTTGAAATCCACCATCCCCAAGTGTAGGACAAAAACCATTAAGATTAATAAGGATAAATAATGTGAAGGCAAAAACCAATGTCTAAACACAAACAGCAACTTCTGTTTATTGAGCCTTTCCCTATGTACAGCAAGCCCTGGCTATTTCATTAAATATGAAATATTTCACTTCTACAGGAGCAGGAGTGGCAGGTGATCTATTCCTGTAGCTCCAGCATTCCTGAACCATCCAAGGGGAATGAAGACACAAATCTGTGCAGCTCAGTTGTGCCTGCTTAGAGCACAAAGGTTCCTGTGCAGTGCATTTGCAGCACATAGATATTTGTGTCACACTATCCTACTCAGTATCTGTTTGGAAGGTAATTGGAGGGGATGAAACCTTTTAAAGGGATCATTAGAATGTGTAGAACACTTTTGAAACAAACAAACAAAAAAAAATCTGCTGTTTTTTAAAGTTAGTTTAACTGAGCTACTTCCAAACAGAAGCATAATCTGGTAATGAAATTGTTGAGGGATGAAAACTGTATTTCAGTTAAGAATCTATTATTTTTATTAGAATTATCATCTTTAATTTTTACTTACATCTTCAAGTATGTACAATACTATGAGTCATGATCCTCTTTTAACAGTGATTAATCTGGTGTTAATTCAGCACTGAGCCATTTTCAAAGTGCATTTGAGTGAGTTACAAACAAAAATCAAACCTTTCCAGGTTCAGTGTTTTGGTTTTACCATCTGGCAGATTCCTGCCGATTTCTTGTGCCAGTAAAAACAGATCAGGTCTATTTTTGGGCTCTAGGTTTCTAATTCTCAGTGCCATGAATCACTGAATGTATTTCCACAGCCTGAGTTTGCAGGCTCTGCCCAGCTGGTGTCAGTCAGCAGAGCCTCCCTGCTCAGCTGCCCTTGTGCAAGAGCTCTCTTGTGCTCTCAGGCAATTCCCTTCTCTGATGTTTTGATTTTCCTTTGCCTTTTCCCACCTCTCTGCAGCAGTTTCAGACTATCAGCCCGTGAAGGCCTGAGTTATTTTGGGGGGCAGCTCATTTGTAACTGACTTTCTTGGTTGTCTTTCTCCTGGGGCAACGTGATGTAGGTTGGAAGTGTTGCTTTGCTTTTATATAGAGTAGTTAATCTGATCAAAGTGCTCTGAATGTGCTCCATGCAAACAAATTCCTATAAATCTCAAAGCTGGATTTAATCTGCGTCCTCCTTCAGCTTTTTTTTGTACCCCTGTAGTGAAGGTGTATTTCTCTCATGTGCACTTCTGTCATGAGCTACCTAATTCGATTTTATTTCACATAAATGAACTTGGCATACAAATTCTCACTGTAATCTGGCCCACAGCAGTCAGAGTGGGAATATTCTGATAATTAAGAAGACAGTGGATGGCTGTTTCCTCTCTTTGATTGCAGAAGAAACATCCAGCATTGGCCACACGTGCTGGTGGCTCCTTCCCAGGCAGGAGCAGTGTGTGTGTGTGTGTGTGTCTGTGTGTCTGTGTGTCTGTGTGTGTATTTTGGAACCAGCCAGGCTCCTCAGGCCCCCAGAGCACATCCTGTTATGAGGAAACAGCAATTCAATTCTGTCCTGGTGCAACAATGCACAATTTTGGAAGAGTTTCAGTGACAGTCACCAATGGATTATCAGGCAATGCTTCCCTGAAGGTGTCACAGCCCAGCCATGGGGTTTGGGGGTTTGATAAAAATGGAGAACTCTGCCTGTTTTGTTACAGTCTCACAAGAATTTCCCTTTTCCTCTGCAAGCACAGAATCCCAGCATGGTTTGGGTTGGAAGGAACCTGAAGCCCATCTCATCCCACCCCTGCCATGGCAGGGACACCTTCCCCTGTCCCAGGCTGCTCCCAGCCCTGTCAAGCCTGGCCTTGGACACTTCCAGGGGTCCAGAGGCAGCCACAGCTTCTCTGGAGGGCCTCACCAATAAAAAAAATTAAATTTAGGTGAGGTTTAAGAGCTCTGGTCTAAGGCTGTGGCACACCTTTCTCTTCTGTTGATAAGGGAGCATCTTAGGGCACAGATACATTTCTAACCATCCTCTTTTATTTCTCTTCCCAATCCTCTCCCCAATCTTTTAATTAGGTTTTTTTTGGGGGGGGTTGGGTGGGGGTGGCACTTCACAGGTTCCCTTTTTTGTCAGGTATTGTTATATAAAGAAAAATTAATGTAAGGTAAAAAGTAGATGCCTTTAAAGAGATACCAATAAATCATTCAAAGTCTGTCAGTTTTCTGCACAGGCTGCTAGGAGAATAGATTTAATGGATCTACATACAACAGAGATTTTCTATATTGCTTAAGTTTTCTTATCTGGCAGAGCTTTGCATCACTTGGAACCAGCCCCACATGGTGGGAGGACTGCACTGATTTCTCTCAAGCAGTGCTCTGGTTGTGGGGGAGTCCATGTATAACTTCTCTATAAGTGTTTCTGGATGTATATTTTGAGGCACAAAGCCTAAGAATACAGCACAGAATGTGACAATGCAGAATATAGAAAGAAGCTGTTGATTACCATTTGTATTTTTAGACTCCTGGTTTCAGGAGGATGCCAAAAGCAAACTGCAGCAGTCACTGTATTATTCCTCATGGCAGTATAAAATACTGAGACAATTTCAAAAACTAGATTAAGAATCATAGTTTTTCTTGCTGCATAAAACTGCTGAAATTGTATAGAAATCTGTGTTGTGGATCACAAGTTAATGTAAAATCTCCAAGCTATTTTTTTTTCACTTTGTCTGTTTAAGGTACTGGGCAAGTTGTTGCATGAATAAATTTATTTTCTTCCTCTGAAACTGTATAATATTAAATGCTGTGTTGTTGGCATAAAATATAAGTTGATCAGACAGACAAAGATTATTATTCTGACAACTGTATACACAAGGGTATCGTTGTACATTGAATTTCAGTGTGTAATATGGTATAAATCTTCATGAGAGACTCAACTTTTATTGGCTGCACAGAAGGTGCTCTTCCTTATTAAATACAGGAGATGGTCCCATGGGGATTTTTTTAAAAATATCTTTATCCTTTTTTTTTTCCCCAGCCAGTCTCTGTGCCCTGGAAGCCTCCTGGATTCAGCAGGGTGAGGAATTCTCCCTGGAATGCCTGGATGGAGACACAGCCGTGCTTGGAATGTTTTGCCTCAGCAGAACCCACACAATCCTCACCTTTCCCATTCCACAAGCTCTGCCTGGAGCCTGTGGGACACAAAAATTCACCTTAATTCAGGGAAGTGTTACCAGTGAAACCCTAAAATCACTCTGGATCTGCACTCCTGTCATTCCTGGCTGTCATTGCTGCCATCCTCTCCTCCCACCTGAGGAGGATTTTGGGGGCACAGGGACACCCTCAGCCCCTCCTCCACAAAATGAAGGGCAAAGAGTGAGAGACCCTCTTGTGGAATTTAAACTGCACCCATCATTTTCCTGGCCAGTGCAGGGGTATCAGCTTTTATTGGCCATGAGGAATTAGGAGATTTTATCAACTGTCCATCCAGAGGGTTCCCCCACCCTCCTAAATCAGCAGGACTGAAGGGACTGTGGGATTTTATGGTTTCTCCCTTCCTGCAGGTTTATTGTTCAGTTAATGGCATTGCTCAGCTGGGAGGGCTCTGGGCACAGGGCTGTGACTGCACTCAGAGCTACTGAAATGCCAGCTCTCCACAGATTCATCTACTGCATCCAACAAGCCACTTTCATCTTTATTGGACACCCCTTTCCCCATCTGTGACTGGGAATCTTTCCTGTGAGGGTCTCTGTGCCCCCACACCCCCCAGTTTAGGGATTTATCCATGGCCCTGAACCACAGGATGGGTTTGGGGGTGAAGGCAGGCTCAGATCTGCACCCTTTCCTTCTATCAGACAAAATCAGGGCTCAGACTTCCAAAACTCTTCTTGTTCATTGTGACATTTCAAACCCTCCTAGAGCCCAAATGAAAACTTATTAATTTTTTAAGTAATTAGCATTACTATTTTTTTTTTTTTTTACAATTTATAGTATCAAAGTCTTCCCAGCTGTCCAAAATCATCTCTTTTCATCCTGGTACTTTCTGTTATGACTTTGTAGTCTGATGCACTTCAAATCTTAGCCTATACCAGTACTTTTTATACCAGAACCAACTATAAAGTTAATATGCATCACCTTTATAGCATAAGTAAGGACTATGAAATGTTGTCTCTCTGCTGCTGATTTGTGTATTATTATGTTGAGAGAGAGTAACAGCTGTAAGGACAAAATAGCACTTATTTGAAAGTGTTATATGCATGAAATTGCATATATTGTTTTTAAAATTAGCTATCACATGTAAAGTTCGATTGTATATAGCTAAATAATAAAAGTAAGTGCATTTTTAGGTGCTCTTCAAATGAGGTCACAGTGCTGATGAAGTTCTCAGTATTTCTCTGATTTTATGAGATTCCAGGGGCACTGATGAGATGTGTGGCACAAGTGGCCAATTTAAAAATGCCCTAAATATAACTTGAAGGGCTAATCACATTTACAGTCCACAAAATGTGCATGAATGCGTATTGGTGTGAGAAAAACACATCCAGTGAGAAAATAAAATAAACTATTACAGTGAATAGGTTTTATTCACTGCTAATTTTAATGAAGACTCAGTCTGAATTCTCATGTACACAAAAGGAAAGACATATTTTGGTACACAGTGTCCACAGCCTCATTTTGCATTCTTTTCTTCAGTTAGAGGTGGGTAAATATATTTTTAAAAGCAGAGTTGTTCAGGAGTGGCTTCTGGGTGTCCATCCTCTGCCTGGGTGTTTGCAAACCCACAGGGAGGGCTCAGGGCACACATTTCCTCCTCCCCAGGGGAAGGACAGCACACGAGGAATAAGGGGAACAATTCTTTCTGAAACACTGATCCAGCTGGAACACTTCAAAATTCTGATCCAGGAGATCAAATGATCACTGGGGCTGCTCTCCTTCAGGGCACTGGAACTCAGAGCAAAGCTCTGCAGTTATTAGCTGGGTGGTTTAGCATTTGTCTTCTGAAGCCACTGCCAAAGGCATACAGGCAGAATAAAACATATCACCATATTGATAAATATGCATCATTTCCCCCTGCCTTCCACAAGAATTGTATAAAATGGAAAAGCATAATTGGACTCTTAGTAAATATAATAGATCAGAATTTATTTCAGGGTGGGTTTATCTTTTTTTCTCAGATCGAATCTTTGTAACATCAGATTTCAACCTGCTGTGAGTGACTTTTGGGCCTGATTTACAAATCTTTCAGATGGAGAATGTCATATGGGAACAAATTCTTTGGCTATGGTTTTTTGGTTATCACAATTTATCTGATGGGGGGAACAGAAGAGGAGCTGAGCTGTGCTTGCTGAAGGAATGAGTTTGTCACCTTGGGGTCTCCAGTGGCACCAGGTGGGATGGGGAGTCCCCAGAGGTCTCCTGTCTGTCCCACCCCTCTCCTGTCCCCTGTCCCACCACTATGGTTTGGATTTTGTTTATTCTCATGGCTGATCTACAGCCTGGGTGTGGGACTGAGAAAGGAAAGGATGGCAGAGCCACTGAGTGCAGCAATCCCATCTCCAAGCCAAATTCCAAATGGCAAAGGGATTCACAATCAAATGCTGCTTCCAGTTCATAATTTCATTATCCCATTTTTCTCTCAGGGGCAGAAGATCTGAGATGCAAATTGGATCTGCATCATTGTTTTTGTCTCTGAGGGAGCATCTTTCTGGAACACTCATCTCTGGCAGAGGCTGGTGGGAGCTGGCAGGTCTGGGCTGAGCTTTTCTGTCTCCCACCATCACCTCATCATGGTGATGGGCCTTCCTTTTACCCTTTTCATGATAAAGAATATCAAAAACAGAACTAAGAATGCCTTAAGAACTTTTCAGCTCACAGGGCCATGTGGGAAAAACTACAGTCAAACAAGAGCAATTACTTAACATTTTTGCTAATTAGGAGATGGTTTGCCAAATATCTTACCTATTTTTTTTTTTAAATTTTATTTTCCAAAAGCAAGTAAGAAATGGCTGTAAGAACACTGGCTACTGTTCAGGAAGACTTAATGGAATGACCTGTGGTGGTTGCAGTGAAATAAAACATAAAGTAGATACAGCAGAAGGTAAGAATGGCCAGACTGTGCTGAACAAAAAGGTGTCAAGCCCAGGCTCTCCACAAGAATATTCCAAGGCACATTCAAGTGCCATCAAGGCCGTGTAACTCTGTGCATGTAACTCCATAAGGATGTCTATGAGGATGTCACAAGCCAAAGGTTGTAGCTGTGTGTTTAATCACCCTAGACAGCTTAATCTTGATTAATTTAGCTATTCCTTATGCAGGTTATGCTGCACAGCCTCAAAAGCTTAGAATTAAAAATACATTTTTCTGATATTAAATGATACTTGATTTGTCCTTGTAGATTAACATAATGTTTCATTATACCACTGTAGAATTACAAATATTTTATGACAATTTTAATTGTCTCTTTGTTTTATTCTCTGGCAATAAAACCACCAAAAGACCTTATTCCCATGCTTTTACCTTCACTTCCACTTCCCACATGGTCACTGATGTGGCTGCAGAAGTCTTTGAGCAAGAGGAGGGAACAAACAACTCCCTGAGACCTCATCACCCTGAATTATTCCATCAGTCAATACAGAGTCAAAATTTCCTTCAGTGCCCAGCAGAATTACAAACACCTAAACCTGTTTTTAACAGGCATGAAGAAGCAGAATCCACCATGGATTTTCTGCACAGAAAAAATATGTGTGAATTTCCACTTGAGCATCCCTCTCCAGCACAGCAAGCAGGACACTGAGCATTTCTGTGCTCCATTAATCCCACAGCAGCTCCAGGCTGGGGGCCAGGCACTGTTTGTGGTTTGGTGCCACTGGGAAAACCTGGAATGAGTGTCTGCTGTCCTTTTCCTAATCTTGCTCCCTGAAAAAGAACATCAAGCTGGTTGTTTTTCTTTCCTACCTGGTGGAACTGACGTGATTTGGGAAATGAGTAAGTGGGACAGGATAGTCACAGGTTTTATGGAAGAGCCTGAACATCTGCAGACTAAATAAAAAAATTTTATTTCCCTCCCTCTGGCCTTGTATAGTTCGAATAGACAACTGGGCCAGGGTTTTAATATTACCAAAAATATGGCAAAAAGGCCCTAAATCACTTGACACGTGGGAAGGAGCTCAGCCAGATCACATCACAGTGACTGAGCAAACAGCAACAGCCCTGGGCTGGAGGGGAGAGCTGGGAGCAGGAGGAGGAAGTGTCCTGGTTTGGAGGACAGGTGTCTGCCAATAAAGGCAGGAGCTTCTCTTTGAAATGGAGAATGTAAACCCCTTCCTCTAAATTATTATAGTTTTGAAATTAAGGGGCTCTCAGGCAAAGATATGGGAATTAGGAATAACAGTTCTTTACTAGGAAAATTAAAATAGAAATACAGTATTAAAAAAACAATCCCAAAACACTGACAGTCAGAGAACAGCCTGACACCCTGTCAGTCAGTCAGGGTGTTGGCACAGTCCCATTCAATGGTGGCTGCATCCTCCTGCAGTGGCAGATGTGGTTCAGCTGGAGCAGTGCTCCTGGAGAAGGTGCAGTTTCCTCTGAAGCTCCAGGGATGATGTGGAAAGGTCTGGCTTTCCTCTGGAATCCAGTGGAAAGAAGGTACCTTGGTGTCCAAATCTCAGTTTTTATCTGGGTAGGAAAGGCTTGGCTGCTCCCCTGGCTGGAGCATCTCCCAGTGGGATGATGGAATTTTATCAGTCATGCCCTGGGACTGAATGGGCCAGCAGCAGATGATATCTCCTGGAGGGAGGATGGGCTGTGGGAAGATAAAGGTGATTGCCCAGCTGGTTTAAAGATGGCCCATTAGCAGATAATATGTGCCAGGAGATCAGGGTCACTGCCCCACCCGGCTGCAGCAGATGGGGACAGAATTCACATTTCTGGTCACATCCTGCATTGCAACCCAAGACAGGAAGGGAGAGAGAAGGATGTTCTGGGAGCTGTGTCAGGGATGAGGTGGCTGTGAGGATGCTGCAGTGACCAGCAGCAGCTGGCCTGGAACACCCCAATATTCCTGGAGCCACTCTGGACAAAAGCAGGGATGGTGACTCTGCTCAGCCCCAGGATGAAGGCTGATCTGGGGCACAGAGGGGGCAGAGCACACTTGGATTTTGTGCCCTGACACAGGGAATTCTCCCAGAGCAGTGTAGGAGCTCTGGGGACCTGCACTGCCATGGAGACAAGTGCTTGGAAAATGTCAGGGCAGGCTCTGCAGGTCAGATGTCTGGGTCTGGGGAGGAAAACCCTGACCCCCTCTCTGCCCTCAGAATGAGGAAAAGCAGACTTAAATGCAAAAGATCTATGGTGCTTCCAAGTATCCAGCAGCTCTTTATCACTGGATTAGAATTTATAAGAAATAAGTAGCAAATGGTGCAAACTTCAAGTTCACTACCCTACTCAGGAGTGAAAATAACATTTTACAAACTCCTCAAACTTCCAAAATTGGCATCACCAAAGAAAAAGTACCAGTGTATTTGTATATTCAGGAAAATGAGTCCTGAAGGAAGTCTTCCCAAAATTACTTCTAGCTGTGTAATTCAGGGAGATATGCATATGCCCATGAATTGTTTAACTGGAAAAATGTCTTTTATTCCTCTATAGCAGATGCACAAAGGGAATGGGAATGTTTTATAACTTAGGCTTTTAAATAATATATAAATGCTGACATTCTCAGCTGAGACATCTTGATTTTTGTGTACTGTGTAATACTGAAGTGTACAAATATTTTTTTAGAAAGAGTTATTTTTCCCTTTTTAAAAAGAATATGAAACCTCAAGAATATGATAAAACATCACAGTTGGTTTCTAAATGCTTTGCATCTTAATATGGTTGAAGTTAAGGCAGTAAGTAATTTCTGAGTTTTTCCCTTGAGCCACGTAGTTCTTTTCATATGTAATTATTCTCTGAGTGCATTAGATAATGCTATGGTTCCCACAGCTGTATACACATCTATAAATCATTAATGAGGCAGTTAACTGAAACAAAACTATAAAAGATTTGCATTACCCGGCAGAACCCAGCCTTAATTGACTTCCAGTTATTTACAATTAATTTTTCCATTTGGAATAATGATTGCAAGGAACTTAGGATTTTTTTATTACTGAGGAATTAGATGCTGACTATTCACCAAAAGTTTTTACAGAGACACTGTGTCAGTGGACAGTGATGAGCTGGAGGTAATCTGATTTTCACACATACACTCCACACTGGCAGAGGGGATGGGTGGGAGGGGCATGTGCAGAAAAATGCAGAAAGGTGACAGCCAACTTTTTTTTTTCTTTTTTATCTTTTTATCACATACCTAAGTTTAACAACAATTAATTTCTTTTCTTTATAACATCCAGCTGAAAGGCAATAGGATGAAGAAAGCTGGCTGCAGTTCTACATAGAATAAACTGCATGAATGGAGAGTGAGTAAATATTTATTTCTATCTTACAAGACTGTAAGACAAACACTGGGGAGTAAACGATGCAGAGGCTGCCGAGTAAATATTATTCCATTATGCTTTTAAAAATTACTTTTATAGAGCCATAGAGCACAGAGTAAATCCTCATTAAGTTGTCACAGTTTGAGTGAGGTCCAGGATCAGGGCTGTGAGTCAGAGCCTGGACAGACACACGGAAGGGATCAGCTCTCTGTGCCATGTGAGCATAACTCCTGCTGACATTAATGGCCTGGGGATGTGATCATCAGCAAGGGATGTCATGCTCAAATTCCTAATAAAACTTCAGTCAAAAGTCACCAGTCCCATTTGCAGCTGGTGTTCTCTCCCCTACCCCTCAGCCTGCCCTTTCCAGAGTGCTGAGCACACAGCAGTGGGGATTCAGGTACTGGGGTGCACTACACTGCATCCCTGGAAATCAGTCCTTCCCTGGGATGGCCAAATGACCCTCTAGTGATTCCTACCCTTACTGGGTACAAAACACACACAGTTAACATTTGGGTTGCTGTCTGCTCTCCTCAGCTACAGCTGCCATGCTGAGAAAGCTGAATGTCCTGCTTTATTTTCTTGTTTAAAATAAATAAGTTTGCTGTCCTTTGGCTAACATTTGAGACTCCACTCGTGCCAGCTGCCTGGGCTGCCCTGGGCCAGGCCCTGCAGGTGAAAGCAGCCCTGTGAACCTGGGGAGCTTTGATTTCTGTGCAGGTGCTGTAGACCAAGAGACAAACACTGTGAACCTGGAGGAGTTCAATTCTGAGTGATGGCAAAGCAAGAGGCTGCTCCCTGCCTTATCAATAGGTGCCAGCAAGAGGCCACTGGAATCGATCTGGGAAATGACAACCCAGTGCTGGTAACCTTGAAAATCCTGCAATCTCCTGCTGGAGTCATTTTTCCCAGGTTCTGTTCTGCTGGGCTGTGCTGCAAAGTGTAATGTAAAGCAAGGTGACAGCCTGGCCATGGGTCATTCAGCCTGTCAGTAATTCCAGGCTTGGCAAATTGGTCCTGCCTCCTCACCAGTCCATGAACCTCACAGACACTTAACTTACTCATGCTGCACTGGCTACTGCATCAGTGTAGCTGGAAAAGCCACTTCTATGAGTGAAGTCTGAGAGGCTTTTCCCTTGGAAATGGGGCTGGTACCAGATGAGCAAACTATATTATTATTTTCATTAAGATATCACATCCTGTCAACACACAGCATTGGCAATTGCATTTCAAAGAGCTGTGCCTTGACAAACTGCACAGTACAATTCAGAGAGGGGTTTTGCTGTGTCCATGATCCTTACTGGGCTCGTTGTCCTGGAGGGGTAAAAGCTCTATTTGTAACTCAGAACTGCAGAAACTCTTTATGCACAGAGGTGATTTTGCTGACACTGTTATTTTTTTTCCAATGGGTCCAAAGCACCAAACTGATCCACCCCCTATTTCTTGCAGGAATCCTGAACAGTCTCATACTGCCTGTCTTCAAGCAGCAAAAAAAAGAAATACTCTGCTTAGGAGTTTCTTGAGGGTTTTCTTTGAAGAAGGCAAAACCAATTTAACTGTAAACAAAACTTTCATTGGGTGAAAATTTCTGTTAATTTCAGAAAGCTGATAACTATGAAAACCATGCAATTTACTCACCAGCTTTTGCAAATCAGGAATCAATCCTGCAGGGTTCCTCATGCCAGTGACAGAGTTCTCATTTCCTTGTGTCTCCTTCCAGCTGGATTTGGTTTGTGGAAGAGTCAGCACCTCTAAATCCAGGCTGTGGATTAAACACAATTGCTTTTCTCTTTCCCTTTATGTTTTTTTCTTTCTTTCCCCCAAGTTAGTATGAGCAGAACATAACATACTAGAAGAAATAAAGAATTACAGCCAGGATGTGAGGAATTAAATTTTTTTCCTTTGGAATGGATTCTCAGTATTCAACCATGAAAAGAATCAAAGCTTTTTCCACAGCTTTGCACATTGTAGAGTCATTTCAACGTTGTAACACAGGTGTCAAACGTTACTAAATCAGCTGTCAAATGCTATCAAACACTTACTTTGCACAGGTGTAAATGATCACATAAAATGCAAAGCACTGATCTGCCACCAAAAATCTCTGTGTACCATTTCTGTCTTCAGCAGATTTACAGAACTATCAAGAAAAAGTCCAACAGGGAGTTTATTCCTTGTTATTTAAGAATTTTTGATCTGTTTTCTTACTTTTAGGGATGTGGTTTCCCTCTCTGCTCCAGCTGACACCAAGGAAGAGAATGCAACAATTTGCATGGAATAGCTTTGGACTGATCTACAAAGAACAAAAGAATGTTTCATAATAATGTTCCAAATGTTAAAGAATTTTTCCTGCCAAAACCTCTCTTCTGTAAGTGCCCCAGCATCATCAACTGATGGCAGCACAGCTCTGGGAATAAACACTTCCAGCTAATGGCAGGAATTGTCAGGGGAAACACAAAACAGGTATTTCTCCCTGACACAGAATGAAACATATGATTAAAGTTAAATGCCAAATCCTACCAGCACTGGAGAGAATTAAGGTTTGTTTTTCATTCCTGGTAATTCTTTCCTCTCATTTTAGCTAATTCATCTTGTTTCATTTAATGCCAGTGGTTTTTCCTGTTTGCCCACTTTGGTGGATGGGGGACAATTCATTTTAGGCATGTGGCTTTGGGTAACAAGGTTAAAGCTTCAGGCAAAGCCCAGATCCTAAAGGAGAGACCTGCAGGCTCCCTGTGCTGTGTCCAGCTCTCCAAAAACTGGGCAGAGTGACCACAAAAACTTCCCTGGCCTCTGCAGCACAGCCCCAAAGGTGCCCTGGTCCATTTAAATCAGGCTGTGTACAGCAAAAACTGTTAATAACCTTAAATTCAGGGGTGCTGGACTGCAGCATTTATTGTGAGCGAGCTCTGATACAAACCTTACCACAATGAAGCCATTTCAGGTAACAGCTCCAAAGGACTGAGTTTGTCTCCACTGTTTCACTTTGGGTTTTCTTGTGAAAAGTAACTCTGGCCCACTGGGGGCTGAGTGAGGCACACAGTGATTAATTAGAGCTGAACCGATTTTGTATAGTTCAGTATGAACATGTCACTTCTCTGGCTGCTTCATCTCCATCTTCCCTCTGACCAGCCAGAATTTATTCCAGAATGCTTGCTCTGGTACCAGGAGCAGCAGGTATATATATATATATATATATATATATATATGCACAGCAAAATTTGAAATACATACAGCAAAACCTTCCCCTTTTCCCAAAACTGACCACTCTTGGAGACAAAAAATAATAGATGGTGGAAGGGATCTAGTGCTCAGTGAATACACACTTCAGTGTCCTTTCTGAAAGAGCTGTGAAAGCACTTTCAAACATGCAAGGCTGAATTTATGATAAAACAGTTAAACTATCATAAAACATCCAGTTTTTAAAGTATCACTTATCATAAGAACATTTTAATGTATGGTGCTGTATTTGCTTTCACAGTTTTGGACTATGTCAACAGATTCATGTAATGAAGATGTAGTAAAATCTTACTGCATTTGTAACTGAAACTCAAAAACATGGGAGTTTTTATTTTAAAAAATGAGCTCCAAGAAGAATTTTTCCCCTGCCATAGATGCCCAAATCCAAATTTTCATGCACAGGATGCTCTGTTCCAGCAGAAGACCCAAACAGGTTCAGGTCTAAAGACAAGGGTGGGTGCAGCACCCACAAAAGCTGCAGCATTTGTGCTCTGCTGACACTGAACTGGCTCATCCCAATTGATTTCTTTGATGTACAAATATAAAGCAGTAGCAAATCATTATCCATCCATAATACATCATTATGGAAGTGCTTTTTTTTACTGCCCTTCCATCTCAGCTTCAAATCATCAAAGACGCTCCTATTTGCAGACAGAGCTGAAGTCAGGTTGTTTATTAACAGTGATTGTGCAAGTGCTTAAACATTTGCAGTTTGTATTAGAAATGATGACAGCACATGACCTGGCTCAGAAAAACCCCTCTGTACATTCCTTCCCTCTCTGTCCCCACCCCAGCAGGGACAGCAGGGGAAGGTGGGAAGTGCCTCCATCAGTGCTGCTGCCAAAGGCTCCAGATCCAATGGGATTTGGGAGTTGTCCCAAGTGTATTTAGGGCTCTGTGCATGCACAGGCACAGGAGATCAGCTGAGGTCATAAAGGAAACTGGTAACAATTCAGGTGAGCCCACATTTTGTCGTGTTACCAAAAATAGTCTGTAAATAAATGTATTTACAGGCCACTTCCCTGCAGGCAGGCAGTAATTATTGAATTCAGGTTTTAATGCACAGGTGTGTGTTCTCACTGTGGATTGCTACAGATCCAGGCTGCAAATGGAGACTGGGCACTGCTGATCCTCTGGGGTCTATTATGGTCTGCATCCCACAGTGCAATCCAGCACCCATCCCCTGCCTGTGCTCAGCCAGGACCATGCATGGTCCCATGGCCACTCCACAGGGCATCCCCAGCCCTGGGCAGCTGGCAGGGAGGGGCTGTCCCTCCCTGGGGCTGCTCCAGTGAGGAGGAGTGTGGTGGTGAAGGCTGAGGTGGCTCCTGCACCCCAGGGTGGCTCTAAGACCTCTGTCCCATGCTATGTCAGGCTGGGCTGACACCCAAACCCCTCAGCCTCTTGCTCTGTCAGTACTTACCAGGATTATAAGGACTGCAAACAGTCTCCCAGGTTTATCAGCCTCCTGAACATCATTTGTCAGTATTTTGACACTGAAAACCAATCTGGGATGGGAAAATCAGGAATCCACCTGTGCTCATCAACCCAGGCTCAGTGATGCCTTAAGGAATGTGTACACCAGACACTGAGGGGAAAAATGCTCAAAAAGCCTTCATGGACATGAAAGATAAAATGTTGTTATTTTAAAGACTGAGCTATTTAGTTACATTAAGTCTTTCTAAACTACATGACACTGGATAGAAAAGATCTCTTCCAAATCTGCACTTCACAGGAGCACTGGGTCAGCCAGACAAGCTGCAGCACCCCAAGGGCTGTTTCAACTCATTTTTAAAATAAGATTCCGAAATAAAGTCCAGCCCTCACTTAAATCCCAACAGAATTGAAACTAAAATTAATATAATACCTAAATGTACAATTTAAGTTCTGGTGTTGCAATGATTTATTCACACATGAGCATTTATTAAGAATCAGGAGGACTCTCAATTCCTAATGCTCCTACTTCTTTGTATCATTCCATTTTTGATTGTCTGATCAATGGCAGCATGATTAATGCAGTTATTAGAACAGCTGTTATAAAAATAATATGGAAAAAACTCAATTTGTACTTTGGAAGAATATTCTGGTAAGTCACTTGATCACCTGTAGAACAGACGGCAACACATTTTCTTGAACTGACTCTGGTTAAGCTGGAAGATTTCTTTTAGGAATAACAACAAAAAAAACCAGGTGATTCTATTCTGTTTACAAAAGCCTTCTAATGAGAAAAAAATGCAGTGCTAAAAATGAAAGAAATTGTGAACACTCTACATTTAAATGTAGCCAGAAGAAAACATAATCACAGGGAACATATTCCCTGTGGATCTATTTAAAGGTCTTTTTTGTTTTTAAGTGACAGTGATTTATATTCAGGGCATGTGTGTGTAAACATGTGTACATAAACAGGAGTCTGTAAGGAAATGAGCACCCTGCCTCTGACCCAGGAATTAAAATAAAGATGGAACAGGTGATCACTTAATTCCACCTGCCTCAAACCAGCCTTCAGCCCCCTGTTGTGAGAAGGGAAGCTTTCATTGCAAAGTTCAGAATCTGGAGCATACAATGATTAGGAAAATGTTTAATACCAACCCACCCTCTTTATTAAGTCATTTCTTCAAGTATTTTTAATAGTGCAAAATACTGGTTTGCATTAGTACAGTTACTATGGGAATTCACAGTCCAAAAAAAATCTTAAAAGATTTCCAAAGTCAAACAAAAAACTTTTTAATACTGTATTTTTAGCAAGAACATTTTTAACAAAGAATGTGTACTTTAACTTAATATGGTACAACAGAGAAACCATACTTAAAAGTTTCCATTATCTAACACTCTACTGCATATTCATTTTTCCATCTTAAAAGACCAAAAGCCAAGCTGAACTGAGCATTAAAAAAAAAAAGCATCAATTATAATCCTCATATTACATCAGCTATTAGGGTTTAGCTCACACTTTTGAATCGGTCATCTAATGAAAGGACAATTTTTACATCGTTCTTTTAAAAAATGTACACACATTTCTTTTTAAAACGTAATATATATCGAGTATCTGCTTCAGTAAACAAAGCTTAATTTATAAACACAATCGAAACAGCTCCATGTTGAACAGTTTCAGTGATAAACTGGACTTGTATGATGTACAGCCAGTGAGGACCATTGTGGCTTAAAATCATTGTGCCATTGCTATTCAGTAATAGCCACCTCCTAAGGAAAAAAAAAAAAAAAAAAAAAAGTTCTTTTTTAGGGCGGGGTGGGGAGGGGAAATAATTAATGTATGTGCTTAAAAATACTAAAACTCCTTTCTATCTCCAGGGACCTAAAAATGATCTGTTGTGACAGGCTTGGTTTGGTATGGTAAGCTTGTAAAAAGTCTCAGTGTTTCTCAATACGGCAGTTTCCAATGCAGCAACAGTAAATTGCTTGAAATTGTCCTTCAAGTTTCATGCTACAAATCCTGTTCCTCACACAGTACTGAAGGCATCAAAGGTTGGAAGGGACATTTCTCAGGAACTAGATAGTCTTCAAATAGTGGTCATTATACATTTCTCAGCAAGAGGTGGTTCCTTCAGTACATAATGGTTGGTTTGATGTATGTTCTGTTTTCTGGAGGGAAACAAAAAAAGAAAAAAAAAGTCAATTACATAGTTGTATTTTATAATTAACTGATACTTAGGTGGTTTCTTCATTTGGTTGTGGATTTTTTCTTTTTTCTCAAGCCAAATGAGCAGATCTACAAGTGATATAAACTGAACTGTCCATCACATGGGCACAGTTTGTGCAGGAAAAGGAGGCACTGGGTGACAACAGCCAGCTAAGCCCTCAAGAAAGGACAAAGACCCAGCATCACCTGCCCTGGTGTTTGCCAGAAATGGCTCAGGACAGGTTGCAAACACTCTGATTTGGATTTTCTTCCTTTAAGGCATTTTTTTTTAAATCAAACACTCCTTTTCTCCCAAAGGCAGCCCGTGCTGGATTGCTGCCTCCCTGGGACAGACCCAGGGACAAGGCACCAGCTTTACCACACACCCTTGTCACTGCACCAACCTGCCAGGGAACAGGGTGTTAAAACTGCAATGCTTTCAAAAAATGTAAATCAGGATCTGTTCTTGGAAAACTGTTCTTTCATTCAGAAACCACCACATTTCTCTCAAAATTTGATTTCTTTATTTAGAGAACGAAGCAGAAAAGCACTTCATAAAAATATTCCTAGTTATAGTACCTATCAACTGTGATTTTTCACATTAAGCAACTTGAAGCTCAGAGAAAAAATAAATATTGAAATGCCCACAGAAACTGAAGCTAACAAGAATCCATATTCCTCTTCATTATACAATGAATCATGAATCCACCCAGCTAAATCTGCAAGAACTGATCTGGAAGATGATAGCAAAATGATAATATGGAGCAGCATTTTGTATAATGTTGACATCTCTGCCAATACTGAGCACTCCCAAGGAAAAAACAAGTATTGACCTGCAAACTGACACTGATCCTTGGAGCAATCTCCAAGTTTGCCACATTTCAATTTCAAAATGCATTTCAGCTATAATATGAGTGATTTATCATTTAGCAGTAGCTGTCAAAGTAACCTCCCAGATAAAACAAAAACATCTGGAACCATAAACAGAGGAGAGCAGTAGCTGAATTCTAATCCAAATCCGACATGTTCACTTCATTAGGAACAGGAAACAGCTAATTAGTAATTGAATGTTTTGTGGATTTAAGGAGGCTCAGGCTCTCCAAACTGAGATGATTTAATACTTTTTTTGGATGTAAGCACAAATAAAGATCACAAGAGCCAGGGACATAACAACTCCAGAGGGATGTTTGGGAGCCTCCAAAGAAAGGACTAAAATTAGTTTCAGGCCATTGGCTGATGAAAATTCTTGTCTAAAACCTGGTGGGGAATTACTAAAGCCTGGGGGGGGGTCAGCAGAAATATAAGGATTGAGCACTGAGGGGTTTGTTTGTGGTTTGGGTTTTTTTTTTTCCTTTTTCTTGTGATCATTAGGAAGCTGCACACGGCTCCTTCCCAGTGGAGGGCTGTTATTTATGTTCTTATTAAATTTAAGTATTTTTTTTTAAACTAAGGTAAGAGAGGGCATTGGGGGTACTATGGGCTGACTAAACTTTGGAACAGGTTTCCATATTTCCTTCCAAAATCCCTTTATTTCTCAAGGAAAGTACCTGTAAGAGAGAAAAGCAAATGCCACAGCCCAAGCCCAGTGCAGCCACCCAGGAGACATCACTGATCAGTGAACACAAAGTACACAGTTAAATATTTCCTTTTTTATAACACCCTCAATTATTCTCCAGAAATTAGAATACTTTTTTGTTGCTGTGCAATAAACTGGATTTCATGGCATTAACCACGTCACACAGCAACCACCTCAGAGGAATTAACGTGTTGGGAGCAGCTGTGCCCCCACTTCCACAGGAAAGACAATGTGATGTTGTCAAATTAATCTTTTCTGGAGAATATTCACCATCTCCTCAGTGCAGCTGACTGCAAGCTACAGACCATTTTATAGCACTTTACTGTATTATGTAGCAAAGATTTGAATATATCTGTGTGCAATAAATGTATTCTTTTATCAGGTTTATCCCTTAATCAAATATTCATTTATGTGGGCTTCATTCTATTAAAAAACAGAATTATACAAAGGTGAGCAAAAGCCTAGATTTACAGTAGTTTAAAGCCTAATCTCATTCTCTAGGGGTAATACTGACAATATAAAAACTGTATAAATGATATTCCCTAACACTAAATATGCTTATGAGCCCCCTGTGCATGTTACACTGCTTTACAGCCTACAGAGCAATGCATGACTGGCTTAATAAGCAAGACATTTAGAAAGGAGGTTTTTTTCCCCTTCACAATGTTTAAGACAAGTAAAGAGCTCTGAGTTTCTTGGTGACACAAATGCTGTGTTAACAACTGGGATCTTCCCTCAGGATGGCATTCTCTTCCCTGAGTTGTTAGCCCAGGGTAAGTGCAATTCTTGCTCTCTTTTTAGCCACAGTATCATAATTTGTCTTCTTCTTTCAAGGTTTTAATGGGTGCATAAAGGACAAATCCAAAGGCAATAATCATCATCTCCATATTTATTCACCTTCAATTTTTTTTCTCCCAGCCTATTCCACATCTCTGAATTTTCTGAATCCTTTGTTTGTAAGATCTCTGGTTTAAATTTTGAATTTTCCCTAAACTATTTGAAAACAAACCTTCCACATGTACCCTCCCATATGCCAGTCCAGGGAGAGGAGAAACACCCTGGCTGCATCTACACCTTGGGATTGCCAGGGCTCTGTGGGACAGTGTGAACTGGGAAGAAACTCACTGGAGGAAGGAAATGTGAGATCTGAGAAAACAAATTAAATATGTTGCATCAGTAACTGTAAATTATGTAATTTATAAGGTATAACCCAGCACTACAGGGATGAAATAATGAACTGGAAATGCTGCTCTGCCAGCTGAGCTGGAGGAGGAGCTGGGAGAGCAGCAGCACCAATAAACACTGGTTTGTTTTCATCTCTCTGTGCCCTCTCAGATATCCAGGGCTGAGCTCAGGGCATCCCTTGGGATTGGTACCAAAACCTCTCTGTCCTCAGGATGTGGTGCCTGACCCTGCAGCACTCAGAGCTGCTGGATGGAGTTTCCTCCCCACTTATTTTGTGTGTAAGGCTGATGAGCTGACCCTGTCAAACACTTCCTCATCCATGGTAAGACAGCTAAAAAAACTTGTGCTAAAGGCAGGATTTCCAGCCAGTCCCTGATGGGCTCTGTTCCTGGTGAGCCCCATGGCCAGTGTGGACATGGAGGGACAGCCTGGGCACTGCAGGAGCTTTTCTGGGAACTCTGCAATGACACAGCACGAGGCAGCACCAGGGTTCAATAATTCACTGTCCAGGGAGAGAACACAGCTTGGGCAGGAGGAAGAACAACAGGCCTAAGACTCAGATAAAGCAGCCTGGGTTTGAAAACCACTGGTTAGATCAGAACACCAATAAATTAAGTCCAGTCTTCTACATGATAAACCCCAAAATGTGCTCCAAACTACACCATTCCATCTCTGACAGAGAGATAAAAATAAAATCTATTCACAGTAACTCAAGAGTTTTTGTTCCAAACCAAAAGCAGCAGCAGCAGCAGCCCTGGGTCACCCTCCTGTTGCAGGCACAGTAAAAACCATTCTCACCTCAGGAAAGCCTGCCTGCCTGTGCTGCTGCCTCCCTCCTGAAATTCAGAGTATTTTATTTTTTTGTAAATTGTTGTTACCAAGTATTACTGTAACATTTACTTTTTAAGATTTTAAGCTAACATTGCTTTGCTGATTGTTCCAATATCCCCTAACAATGAAATATTGTAATACAAAAGTTAACTAAGGTATAAACATGCAAAAGGAGAAGTCTCCCTGCGATCATAAAATGATGTTATTTTCTGTTCAGCAGTTCATGTTACTGCTGTTCATGCTAATTAATTAAAGGAGCTGTTGCTGTAATGTGCAAACAGGGAATCTGAGAAACTGAGAGGGCTTTTAGGTCTCAGAGTGAAGTTAAGTCAATCTGGGCTCGGGCAATCAAATGTAATGAAATCACTTGTCAGTGCTAAGCTTGCAAAAACTGTGAAGTTTGACTAGGGAGTAAAAGGATTATAATTAGATTTCCAATAGGATAATAACTAAATGGCAGAAAGCAGTAAAGAGAAAATATTACTTTGTTAGCTAATGGTGCTGCTGTTGGGTTTTAGTTTTTATCAGCACACTTGTAGTTGTGCTAATTTAATTTGCTTTTATCAGCAAAAATGCACTACTCGAATGGTACTTGAATGTCATTTGCAAAAATCATTGATCTGAAGGTGCACTTAATGACACCCAGTATGTTTATTTTATGTGGAAGGGAGATTGGCTGATAAAATGGTTGATGCACTGTGCTGCTGGCCCAGGAGTGAGTGGTGCAAGGAGGAGCAGGAGGGGGTCTGAGTGCTCATCACCTGCTCTGCTCCACTGCAGCCACTGATCCCCTCTGCCAGCTGAAAACCTCCCAGCTCCAGCTCTGAACCCCACCTGGGATGTGGAGGATGGAGGCATTAGACTGTAAAGTTCAGAAAAGTTGTAAGTCTCATCTGCATGAAATTTCTGTTCAATTAATATACAAAGAAAGAGGGAAAATGAGTCAACTAAATAGAAAAGATTTATAATGCAGATCAGAAATGCAGTACATGAACAGCTTGTGTTAATAAAATCATTTTAAGAAATGAGCATAAAATATGATATGACTTAATCACTGTGAAAGGTGGCTGAGCAGTAGTTCTGTAATTTTCCTTTAAACCCACTTAAGGAGATACTGGCAGTGGAACTAATTGAATTTCAAAGGAAAAGCACTGTGTGAATGATAGATTTCTGTCCAGCAGAGCTATTGACAACAGAAAAAGAAAGCTCTGTATTGATGCTAAAGCTTTTTTTTCTGAGCAACTGAAAGAGATTTTGGAAGCCTGGAAGCAGCTTTGTATCAGGGACATGTGTTTTGCCCCTTCCTCCTCCCAGGGCCCAAAAACCAAAGGCAGCAAATGACAGGGGCAGGGAGGGAGTGTGCTCCAATTGTCAGAGCTGCAGCAGCAAGAGGAGCTGTCAGGGACACCAATGGTTATCAAAGGGAAAGGGAATAAAAAGTTATTACAGTATCAGCATAAATAAAAATGAAAGAGACAGGAACACTTTGAAATCTAAACAGGCTCCACAGAGAGCTCTCCAGAAAGCTTTTTATCAGCTGAGAGGGTTTAGTGACCAAGCAGGATTTACCACACCAGGGGGGTCAGAGCCAGCAGGGCAGGAAAGGGGAGAGAATGGCTTTGCCATGGAGGGACAGGGACAGGGATAGGGACAGGGACAGGGACAGGGACAGGGACAGGGACAGGGACAGGGCTGCAGCTCCTGCTGCTCAGGCCATGTCCTGCTCCCACTGAGCCCAGGGACACTGAACACAGGGAATATCCAGCTCTGCCTTTGGCCATGCTCAACAAAAACTTCCTGAGCCAAAGCCTCTCATAACTGAAGGGATGATGTGGTTGGGATCAGATTAAAAGAAAAAAAAAAAAAAAAAAAGAAAAAAATAAACAACAAGAAAACCCAAACTGAAATAAATGTAAAAATCACAAGGCTCTCCTGTGTATTAATAAACTACAGGTAACATGAGAAACTTCTCCTGATTCCTTCAGGCAAGTGAATGGTCACTGGAAGTGGCTGTGCATAACTCTCCTCACAGTATTTGCAATCATTTTTGATGTAAAGACACATTTGAGCCAAGTGCATGGTCTCTCTTCAAACTGAAATTACCTTTCTCTTCCTTACCAGAGTCTGCCCAGATGCACCTTTGACTCTCAGAGTTGTCTGGAAGAGCACTGAGCACTCCTCTCAGCAGGTACCATGAACAGATCAGAAATGGAAGGAACATTTTGCTCAACCAATTTAAACACGTGTCCCAAATGCTCATCCAATATTTTGACTATTTCTGGCAGCAGAATTTTCCAATTGCAATATTTAGAGCACAGATCTCATCATATGTGCACAAATATATACACACATATGTCAGATGTATATATCTGCATTACAATAAAGCTGTGATTCTCCTTCTCTGTAATACACAGCATATGAATCTAAAATCACAAGAAGACAAAGCAGTGAAAATATTTGAAAGCTTTCCTGTAAGGATGACAGATGGACGACAGATGCATAGCAGAGGTATGCAAGTCAAACCTTCCCCAGCTGAAGAGAAATGCTCAAGTGAGGTTTGTGTCTCTAAGTGCTCTTCTCCTGTCTGCACAAAGTGCCTCTGGATACCCCAGCACAGGGGATTTTGCACATTACCATTATTGGTAATATTGGGATTACTGGGATTGCTCTAAGAAGCAGCAGCTCTGTGGAAGAGGCAGCTGCATCCAGGCTGCCAGAGCAGCCAGCACAGAACTGAATGGGCTGGAATGGACCTGGCACACAACAGAGGGGAGGAAAAACTCTGCAAGTTGGGCTTTCATCAGAGAATTTCAATAGTCAAACTGCTCAGACCTGATTTGATCACAGGTGGCTGTTCTGTGTGGCTCAAAGAGGCTTCCAAGAGGAATGGGAATATCCCTTGGGAATATCCCTTTGTCTCAGCTCCCCCAAAGGAGGATTTCACAACTCCTCACATCCCAGTCATTTCCTACTCTTTGGGAAGCACTCAGACCATACCTGGATGTGCTGCACTTACCCACAGCCACACAGTGAAGGAAAAGCAGCACCAGACAGCTGCCCATAATGTGAACATGGCTTTTGTTTCTCACTTACAGTTCATGCCTTTTTTTGAAAACATCTGTGATTTTGATAGGTAGGTAAAGACCAGAGGTAAAGTATTTCAAATTATAAATCTCAAGTAAAATTCCTTTTGAACTAAGGGCACACATCTTGGTAGATAAAGGTTTAAAACAAATATCACCTCTAAATCACCACAGATAAGTATCACCACTACTTAACAAAGTTAATTTCTGATCTTGTAAGGTTTTCTGTATCAAACAGGAAAACAAACTGAAGTTCTGAAATTTACATTTATCCTAAAGCAGGAAAACAGACACAGACATTATTCTGCATTCACTTAATTTTTAAGACAAGCACAGAGGTGAGGAGCTGTGGTACATACTGCACCTTGCATGGCTGCACTGTCGTGTTGGGTCCCATTGTGTTCTATTTCCATATCTGGGATTCCAGCATCTGAAACATGGGAGACTGAAGATTAATGCATTCCCCTTTGCCCCTCTCTCAGGCATCTTTAGAAAAATATTTATAGCAAACTAGGGTGCTCTCCAAGTTAACATGGTCTTGCATAAAACATTTGGTCCTCATAGAATTTTCAGTAGTAAATTGTTTCCAAAATGTGCAAACATTACTGGTCTCACAGTGAATTATTTTTAACGTGCTTCACATTTGTCTGAGGATCAGATAATAACCAACACGTGGTAATAATGTGTCTGCAAAATCCTCTTGGAGAATGAGGGCATCTGACACATGAAAAATAAATTTGAAATTAAACTGTGATAATATTAAACTACTTTGAGTCTTGTATATAGCCAAGCACCTCCAAATTACAGAGCTGAAGAATGGAGCCAGTGCCAGGCAACACTTTTGGGGTGTGTGTCTCAGTTTGTGTGAGTGCATGTTACAGATAAGAACTCTGCAAACTGCATTTCCAACCTCAGCTCGGGATGTGTGAGCATGTGTTACCACCCAAACCAAAATTACAGCTGTCATGCTATGTGAAGTATTTCCAGACCTCTGAGAAGAGCTTTCCAAAGGGGATTGTGCTCTTTTTTTTTTTTTCCAAATTGAGAAGGAGTCTCATGACACTGACTTTGGACCTGTTTAATTTCATGTTGGTGATCCCTCTGTCTGCACAGTCCTTGGGTGGGGGCAGGGGCTCCAACACCCCAGGGTGTTTCAGGAACAGATGCCACCATCCACCTTGTGCCAACAAGGATTAGCATGAAGGGGATGTGATTTGAATCCATGGCACCTCAAATCCTGGAGAAACATCTGCTTCCCTTATCATACAGCCCTCAGAAATTACAGGAAGGAAAAAACCCCACCTGAAAGGGAGCTGTGTACACAGTTTGGGAGGTTTTCTGTGCAAAAGCCTGTTCTGGACTTTCTCAAACAGGGAATGACTGCACTGCTGCTTTCACAGATCCCTTCAGCTGGAGTGTCAGGATCTGTCACAGAGGTGATGCTTTGCTGGTGACCCTGCATAACTGAGCTCTGAGTGAGAGCAGGGCAACCCTGAAAAAAGTACAGTCCTTGCAGGAGAGCAATAGCTCAGCAATAAATGTGTAAGTGAAATATATGTCATGTGTGCATATATAGCTCTATAAATGTATATGTGACTAAAAAAGCAGTACTTTCACATATACATTTTTTTTCTTATAAAATTACAAGTGACTGCTATTCTACAAGGCTTCCCTCACTCAGATTCCTGTTCTGAAGGCAAGTGCAGGGCACTGACCTATCAATCTGAAAAGGTTCTTTCTTCCCAAACCCCTCAGAGTACATGCTGCATATACCAAAAATGACAAAGTCATCTGTAACTAATAACAGCATCTGTTAAATGAGACAGACTGTCAGAGTTAAATTAAAAATACTCAGAATAGCCCTTCACATTTTGTTGTCATAAAATTGTACCTGCAATTAAATTGTGGATTAAGATGCTAATGAGCTACCTGATTTGCATGTGCAATCAGATTAGCATGTAAATATCAGCTTCTTGCAGGCACTAACATATAGATGACTACCTGAGTGTGCCTGCAAATCAAACTGCTGCAGCCAGGCCCACCCTAGCAGATGTAAAGGTCTGTTAATCACACTGCTGGAACCCTGGTATTCCTGGATTTGTGGTTCCAGAACTGCTGGGTGAGCAGCAGGTGCTTCCCAGGGGAGTGACCTTAGAGCGCAGCAGGATTTTAGCTTTTTTCTGACATTCCTCTCAAGGTGCTGGTTCTGTCTGTGGTTCAGTCTGATTTGCCTGATCCAGTGGAGGTGGTGGAGAAGGTTTTTTGCTGATTTTGGCCACCCACTCTCCCTGGTCACTGTTTCCCAGACTGTGGCTGTAAATCCACACCTGGATCCCCCCAGCCCTGCCAGTGCTGCAGGGACACAGCAGCCCCTGCTTCCAGGGAGGTGCAGGGCTAGAAACTGCAGCAGGTGAGAGGATGCCTCTGAAAGATGCTGCTCTCCTCCTCACAGAGTTTACATCCCTTGGGTGCCCCAGATAAATCACACTCACATCTCCTGCAGGCAGGGCACACACACAGCCTTGCCCTGGCTTTAGAGAGCAGTGGGGGCATCTCTCACAGCCAAATTCATTATTTTTGCTCAGCAGCCAGGCAGTTTTTGCACTCTGCAGTCTCTAGCAGTGCCCAAATGAACACACCACAGGACACCTGAATGCAGCAGGGACTGAACATCACTCTGATTCCTGAGCCTCTGCACAGACTCCAGGTAGGGATGCACAGACTAAACCTTAGCTGCAGAACCTGGAATTAATTAAATCTCTGCTAGGTTCAGTCTTAAACAGTACAACCAAACCTCTAATGTTTGGCCAGAACCATCTTAAGCACAAAAGGCAAATCCTCCTGGTAGCCAGAACTTAATCACTGTTTAGGAGATGAACTGATTTGCTTTTGTTTCACAGGAATGTTTGGGAAGTGCTCAAAACCCAGTCAGCTCTGAAAGCTGATACATATTTAACAAACTTAATAGGTCCTGAGGCTGAGCAAACTTCAGCCAAACAGCTTCTGAAATGAAGCTCAGCAGTTCTAAAAATGAATCTGCTGGGAGAGAAGAGTTCAGAGAACCTTATAGGAACCAAATTTCACATTGTCTTAGCTGGCACTGTAACAGATTTCTCTGTAATATATTCAGCATTTCTTGTCATCTCCGTGTAAACTGCTCTGTCTGTTTCTCTAGTTGCAGACTTATTTATTTTTTTAATTTATGACCCAGAGCACATGGCCTGAAATAGATTCTTCATTATTTCAGGAAAGAATTGTGAGGGTTTATCCTGAAATTTGCTCTGTGCATCTTTTTTTTTTTTTTTTCCCCTCACTCAATCAACCATCATTTTAAGCTGACTGTGAAAGGCCAACTAAGACATTACCATTTAACATCCTGAGACCTTCACCTGATGTGGCCTGTTTAAGAGCCTGTTCCACTTGTTCTCTTCTCTTGGATTCAAATTCCAAAGCTTCCTGCAATTTTCTCTTTGCCTTCTTCTCTTTCTTCAAGCGTTTTTGAATTGTGGCTGAAATGTAAATAAGTGGAAGAATGGTTGTCAGGGCACAATTAGCAGATGATGGACACAGTAAAAAATTAGTTTATGTTCAATATTCAAAGTGCAGTTCTAGCTCAAGACAATAAAGATGTGGTGACCTGAAAGAAAACCAATTCTGAGGATTGGTGAAATTCTCTCTCAAGGCAGGAGCCATCAAAGTCTGTGACTGACTTGAAGTTTTTGGTGAGTTAACTGGGATTCAGGAGGGACACACTGTGCTGCCCTAAGGAGCTAAGTTTTGATTTGCAGAAATACACAGCCCCATCACACTTGGGTGATACATTTCTAGACACCCACTGCAATTTAACAGCTTCAGCAGGATTTACTGACCCTTCCCAGCTCGACTGACAGGTGCCCTTTGGTGCCTCTAAGTGAGTCCTGGCACTGCAGACAGCTCCACACACCCAATTTCCATTAAAAAGCACAGGAAGATAGGAATTGGCACCTACACTTCTGCTCTTATCTGGTTTTATCTTTCTGATTTCATGGATGTAATCTAGAAGTAGCTTGTGGCACATGAAGTGCTGCTCCTTTCCTTGCAGAATCTGAATTTTAAAAAGAATACTAACACTGCCTCCTTTGCAACAGCACAGCGAGAAATTCAGATTTACCAATTTAATTGCCTATTATTATCAAAAGCTTCTAACCAGTCATGGTTTTATCTCAGAAGGCCCCATTTGGGGTGTGCTACTGCACCTCAATCTCCTGATGCAAAAAAAAAAAATCTAGGATTATTTGCTTCAGATCTTGCTCTTGGGCTGACAATTTCTCACAGCTCTATTTTGTTGTGCTGAAGTTCTCTACAGGACAGACTGAGCAGCACTGAAACTGCAGAAATATGGGCTAGGGAAGTAATGACAAAAATCATCTAAATATCCAAATTAAATCCATATCTTTCTCACAGTAAGACTGATGATTCTCAATGCTTGGAGGATAAAAAGAAATTAAAGCTGTCAAATAAAGAAATTGGGCTGGGAATACCTGGGCAGTGATGCTAATACACCTGAAAGCCACAGAACTGCCCCAGCTTCCCTCCTCAGAGCCTGCAAAACTCTCTGGGGCCAGCTGTCCTGCAGGTAATAACCCTTCATCCAGAGCTTTTTCTGCTTACAGAAATGTGTGCTTCATTGTGGTTTTATGGAATTTACATCTTCCACTTCCAGAGCAGGTTCACTGCTGCACTACACCAGAATATGAATGTCAGCTCACTGTGAGCTCTGGACAGCTCCAGCTGGAAATGCCAGAGGGTTCCACGTTTCACAGAGACCCAAACTCCATTTCCACTCACTCACTCACTCACTCACTCACTCACTCACTCACTCACTCACTCACTCACTCACTCACCTCTGCTCTGCAGCTCAGCTGTGAGTTGCCTTTCCAAACTCTCTCGTAGCTCTCGCTCTCTACAAAGCTCCATCTTTAACTCTTTCTTTTCCTGCTGTATCTGCTTTTCCTGGACTCTTGCATTGTCCACAGCCACTTTCAGCAGGCCCTAAAACACACATAAAATCAAGATTTGAAAACACCATTTTCTATCAGCAGTGACAAAATTCATCCACTTGTTTCTTTTACGCCCTCTAGGAAAATAGAGAGATTAGAAGCAGGAACCTACAGACCTGAGCACAAGTGGGCACTGGAATATCTAATGTTGGAGTTATAGATGGGGAATTTTGTGGCATGGAATCATTCAGTGCAGCTTTGGCTAATTTGGTTACACACAGTGCCATGTCTCTGCTCACCTCAGTAACTGCAGAGAGAAGCACTGCAGGAACAATGAGAATGGTGAATTTCAACATGACCATTACTGCCAATTACTAAAATACAAAATGCATAAAACCCTTTCATGACTGATAATGCCAGGGAGAGAGGAAACCTAAGCACGACACTTTAAATAAAAGACAGGAGAAACTGCAGATATAAAATAATTTCTGGAATTTTTTTAGGAGTGCAAAAGAAACATGCTATCTATCATGACATAACCTGGCCCTGTAGAGAAGAATTTACCTGGATGTTGGTTAATAGTGTTTCTACTGATGAAAGACCATCAGCGAAGAGAAACGGCGCCGGGAATCCAGGAGGCAAGGCCTGTCCAGCCAGTTGGACTTTATCTAAGGCTGGTTTCATTATTGGAATGGCAATTTGCACCTCTTCTGTGAAGACAGGTTTAAAAGTGACATCAGAAAGCATTGGAAATATAGTGGCTGTAATTTCTAGAAACTAGAATTTTGTTTATCTGGAAGTCAAAATAGAAGTGGTTAGTAAAACCAACATTGTTTCAGGCTCTGGGCAGCTGGGACTGTTGCCAAGGCAAGTTGGCAAAATAGTACAGAACAATAATCAATACACTGAGACTATAACACAGCTGTAATGGAGTACAGACTATTATATCTCAAATTCTACAGAATCATACCCCAGAATTATAACAGCATTACGCAGTTCATTAAACCTGAATGACCTGTCTCCATTCTATCTATTTGCCATTCTGTGATGTGCCTTTTTTGTTGCTATAACCTTGGCAAAATTCTAATCAAGGAACGTATCACATCTCTTTACTCCTTTTCCTCTCCCCTGCCCGTGCTGAGCAGTAAATAATCTCCACTGAGTCATCCATCCCCTCTGCCAGCTCTGCTCAGAACTGGAACATCTCCTGCAGAGAGCAAACTGGGGGCTGGCAGCTTCCCCTTCACTCCTTCCTCCAAATACTGCTGTGGGTACAGACAAGCTGGGCACAGACAGCAGAAGTGTGTATCCACAAAGAAACAATGCTAGAAATTGGGTTTTTTTAATAATCCCTTCCATTTGGTGAGGAATCAGTAGTATCACCAATGAACTCCCGTTTTTGAGTAGAATAATTAAAGGATCTTTTAGGACAGTAGATGCTCCTTCTCTCAGATCCCTGTGAGTACCTCTTCCCACATACTCATTTTAATTGCTGAAAAATACACAATTAAAATACAGCTGTCTCTGAAGGCAAACTTTGTACAATTCTTTCCCTCTGAAATGCTAGAATAGTACTCCTGTGCAATATTCCAGTCTATATACATACATACATATATATATATATTATATATATATATAATGATGCTGCCTGCACTTGCAGAAATCATGAGTGTCTGCCTGTGGTCCCTGCCTTGGCCATGAGCTCCTGATGCCAGTGCACAGCCAACCCCCAGTTTCATCTGTTAAGTGCCCTGGTAATATTAAAGCCTCAATTTACAATTAGACCACACCATATTCAAAAGGTCTTCTTCTCCCACTCCTGTTTTCAGGGCATAAACAACTTAAAAATAATCTGACAACTAATTAACCCAGGGTGTCTCCACAGCAGCACTATTTTCTGGTGTAACACACTCCAGGAGCCTCCACTGAGCTGCACTTTTTGCATCCACCTGACAACAAACCAGGAGCATTAGCAGTTTTCAAGTATTCTTTGAAATCTCTGGTTTGGGAGTATTTTGTCTTTGCTCTGTGAGTTCATTAAATGAAGATCTTCCTAATGATTTTTCAGGACTAATAACAAAAGCCAGTAACCTCTATACATCCTCAGAGACAGCATCTTGGATGGAATTTAAGTGAACCATTTAAAAAAATCCCAACTCGGGTAAAAAAATGAGACCACGAAGTTTGTGCTGATTCAGACACACCATTTCTCATTTTTAAATATATCAGTGGCAGAGTTTCTAAAATAACCTGATTAGTTGTCACACATGATGCTGCCCAGAAATAACAGCAGAGCCATGGAGTCACCAAAGATTAAACAGAAGTGGCATTTGAAAAAGAAAGCAATACATGAAGTATGCATAACAAAACTGGAGCTGCTCTAACACCTCTAGAAACCTCTGCTATTTGGAGATGAGAGTAATAACATTAAATTGGCCAAAAGGAAAATTACTATTGACTGTGAAGACAGGTTGCATGGTCTATGGTTTGTAATGCTACTGTACAGCAGATTGAAGTTTCAAAATAGTATTACTCTTCTTTAAAGAGATAGACACAGCTAAATTAGGTGCTGCTTGCTGCAGTGAGGATCAAATGCAAAAAGAATCATATTTCATCAGACCTAGTCAACACCAGGAAAATAAATAGAAATATAAGAGGTATGCAGGCAATGATTCATTTTGATAATCTGGCCCAAGAGAGACACATAGAGACAGCACACAGATCTAAGCTTCCACCAAAAGACAAATAGGACACAGAGGGTGGGAATTGGGATGACAGTGTAGCAGAGGTCACATCGATTTTCAGCAGCAGTTTTCACACAGATGAGATAACCCTGGACTCTATTTGGCCCATTGTTCATATCCTACCTGTCCCAGAAGCAATAAATTTCCAAGTCCCAGAAAAAGGGCAGTAAAGAAGAAGGATTCTACTTATGACTTCTTATGATTAAGTTTTTGTGCTAACCAAACATGCTTTGCAGACCAAGGTCACATTGCATGTTAAAGTCTGTAATAGCTGAAACTAGAAGCAGCATATTATGTTTTAGCGTATATGGGTGGAAACTGTCAAACCATTCATCATTTTTTTTTTTCTGATTGAAATCACACTCTGCAAAGATGAATGATAAATGCATTAGAAATCTATTTCAATCTTGTAATAGGTCTTCACATCTGAACGGTGCCTACATCTTGCCCATGCTCTGAATAAGTGCACAGTTAGGCAGAAATTTATTAGTTAGACTCCAGGAATCATAATTGGTAAAGCAATTAAAAATGGCATGTGCTGGGAGCATTTCTTGGGGACTGTAGCAAAGGCATCTCTTTAATGGAAAAAAAATAATGTTGATTTAAGGATTTTGATTTCAAACACCACTAAAAATATAAATGCTAAAAGCTGCACTCACATCTACAATACAAGAGAATAAGCAAGAAATAAAGCCAAGGCAGCTACAGCCTGACCAAGGACACAAACAACCTTTCTGATTATTGAAGCAAAGTGGGAACTCCTTTTATTGAGCCTGTTTGTTAAACCTGCCATGCTTTATAAAAGCATTCAGGAATCCATTTAGAGTGCAGTCTTTTTATTTTAATTTCTAGCTGACATCCAGATGAATAGATGAAAGTAAGAATTATACTGCAGAGCAAAGAAACACACAGTAAACACTAACAGTGAATGGAGTATCATCCTGGGAAAGCACACAGAAATCTGCTAGGAAGTTTCTTGCTCTTAATTCAATATGCTTAAGTATTTCATCTTCTGTCTTCTGCCTAAATTGCAGGAACAGGGATTGGCAAATGAAGCATCAACCTGCAGAGTGAACACAGCGCTGGGAACGTGGGGAACGTGAATTGCTCCCTGCACAGCCCAAACCAACAGGCACTTTGATTTGCCAGCTGCTTTATTTTCTTTCAGAAGGCATGTTTTTAAAGCCATCAGTCACAGCCCTGATCCACTTGACATGCCACATCCCTCTCAAAACAAGGGAGCAATATTAAAGGTACAATTTACACTGGTTAGGCCACCAGTTTCTCCTCGTGCAGTTAAAAACTTCATCTACCTGGAGCTGTATGAGCATTATTCACCTCCAAAAGCTCACAGGATATAACTCAGGCATCAAATAAACACATGGCATATGGAGGAGAGAGAAACAATTGATACAGGATTTGTAGTTATTAACCTGTTAGTTACTAACCAAGACATTTGATCTCAGACAACCCTTCAAGCAGGGATAAAAAAATGGTTTTGGATATAGATGGTAGCTGGGTCACTCCCCTTCCCTGCCTGTGGCGTAAAATTCAGAAACCCAAGGGCTGAAGGGGTTTATTACAATTATAATTCTTCAAGTTTCAGACCTGAGTGATGGGGATTACATTTAATGGCCCATAGGTACAGAACAGCCTGGATACTCTAATGGACCTCTTTGACTTTTAATAAAATAAAGCAGAGGATTTGCAACATCAGCTGGCTTGTCTGTGTGACTCATCTCTGAAAGTAAAATATGTATTTGAAATACCATTATTTGCCCAAAGACCTGAGAGAATCATCCAAACTGATTTATCCTCATGGTGGCAAGAGATCCCCTGACTTCCAGCTCTACATCTACTTCACAACAGGGACAAGAGGTGTCCAAATGTGGGTATTTTCATACAATTAGGGCTAACATTCTAATTTTTGACTGCAAAATCAGTTTTATGAAAGAAGCTTATTATTTGAATTTTAAATCTTGGCAACTTCTGTATTGCTTAACTAGAAGTCAGGCTGGTATTTTTTCTTTTACAGCAAAGCAAGTATGAAAACCTGTAATCTGAAGCATATTTAGATCAAGTATTCTGTGTTTCTAATTCCACAAGGACAGGGTTATCTGTCTTCCATGTGTTAATAATCTCCAAAATCCTCCATAAACCCCTGCTATCTTTTTTTCCCCCCTCACTCACTGCTGCTCTGCCAGGAGCTGAGACTCCTCATCATCAGCAAGAAGAGATGTCACCTGTAAACCAGACACCAGTCAGAAATTTAGTGTTTTAACCTTGTGATTCAGGAGCCAAATTTAAAGTCACTGCTGTTTTTCTTAATTCCAGCCTCTGAATGAACAGGGTCAATGAATGCAATTGAGGAGTAGCTGATTAATCCAGTGCAGTACCTTTAAATCAGATTTCATTTAGTTTTCCAGTGACTGATACAATCCTTGCTCACTACTGAGCTTTGCCAGGAGAAAACTTCACTTTGAAGTATCTAATAATTAAATTTACATTTCCTACACATTTCCATGCTGCTTTGAAAGCTTCTAGAAACAGGCGAGAACAGTACCATCAGCTATGCTCCATTTATCTGTGTCTGTTCTCACCTGTGTGCTCTGAAATGACTAAATTTTGTCCTGAGCAAGTGTTTAACAAAACTTTTTCACTGTTTCCAACACAGCAGGAACATGCAGGCCATAGAACCATGGAATTGTTGAGGTTAATAAAGTGTTGGAGTTAGTGAGTTGGGGGTCTCTGAATTCTTCAGAGAGAAATCAGAGTGCAGGGATTGAATTAAAGCCTGTGGATGGATTCAAGTATATTAAGCTACTTACACATAAGGTAGAGGTGTAAGTTTGAGTTTTAGAACAATAAGTCAGTAAGTTTTAGCATGAGCTCTAGAGCTTTTAGTAAGTAAAAGGTTTAGATACTAAAGCAGAAGCGTGAGTTCTAGCAAAGGTTGAAAAACATATTCATGTTTTCACTAGAGGCTCCAAGACTGTGGTTGTAGACAGTGCTTAGACATAACAGAGTTATAGTAAAAATATTGCTTAATTTTTCAGATAGAACAAGATAGACTGTATGCATAGTTTATACATAACTTAGTGTGTTAAGAAACTGAATTTTAACAGGTTAAAGAGTGGTGGGCTGAGTTTGAGTTGCAGTTTGTTGACAAAACTTCCCAGCTCTGCTCCCTCCCCTGTTCCTGATCCCCTGGACACCATTCCTGATCTCAGCAATGACAAAGGTGTGCCCCCCAAGGGATGTCACAGAGCTGCCACTTGGGGTTTGAATACCATGGAAAAGCAGAGAAATGAAAACTTCACTAGGAAGGGCTGAAATCACAGTTTACAAATTGCCTTTATCTGTGCACTCTTTATCAAGAGGTGCATAATTATACAGCTTTGACATTTTCATCAGTGTACTCTCATTAATAACACAGAAAATTATATCTATTTATAACTTCAACATATTTACAATATACTCTGATGTTCACGTGGCACTGGCAGTAAAAATACCTGAAAATATTTTATTAATTCAAGTCTTAAAAACAAAGACCTGAGTTGGTTTGCAATAATAAAAAATGAAACTAAAAAGTGTAGCAATTCACTGGCTCAACATCAGAACTAAAGTTTCACTGCATGTAACTTCAGTCTAAAGTTCAGTATATAGAGATTAAGAAAAACAAATACAATTGATGCCACCTTGTTAAATTCTGTTCATTAAGGAGAAGCCTAAGTACTCCCACTAAGGCTCCTAATACATAAATAAAAAGCCTTCAAAATGCTATTTTTTATATTCAGAATTATTTACAATTTGTAGTTTTCCCATGTTATTATTATCCCTGCTTTCTCCTACAAGCTGCTCCTCAGGCAGGTTTTGGTAATAAGGATTCTAAAATATTTATGAAGATGCTCTGTGCTTTAAAATACTTCTTAATCTAGAGAGAAGCTTTAAAACTATTGATCTGCATTTTCCATATGGCAATTTAAAGTAACTATTTTGTCCAGGCAATAATAGTATCTTGTCACTCCTCATCATGATGAGGAGGATTATTTCTACTGACAACAGAGAAAAGGAAAATGTGAACTATTCAATAAAAGTTTAGTAGCAAAATTACTGGGGCATGGAAGAAAGGGGGAAAATGAGACAGAATAAACAAAATCCTCCTTATGGTCATTATCAGGAGGTTATAACATTTTTCTCAGCTAACTCTCCTATTAACATTCACAAAGGTTTTTTTTCATGGTGATTTTTAAGCATCACTGTAGTCTGACTATTCCTCTACTGAGATTTTAAAGTGTCAGATGAGGATGGGTAGGAGGAATTTGCCAAGAAGAAAAAAAAAAAAAAAAGATTCTTCTTCAATTTTCTTCGCAGATTCAGCTTTTCCCTATTAATGTTGAGATAATTTCTTCAACTATTTTGTTGCAAATATTTATGACTCCATATGGAACAACAGATGTTGAAGAGAAGGGATAGCAGAAAAGACTTCATTTTCAGCAATTACCCTGCTACTTGTTGTCATACTGTAGGTGTTCTTAGTGCATCTATTTTACATACCACCCTGTCCTTTCACACACTGCAAAAATGTCAGTTTGGATAATTAATGTAATAACTGTAGTCCAAATCATTTCCACAATGAAAAAAAAAAAAGTATAAATAGGACAACAGGAGGAAGAAATCAAGAAGGCAGGGGGAAGAGAGGAATTGCTTTAGCAATTCTTCTGGAATATCTGATCAGGAATCAGTTTGCAAAGATGCTTTAGGTCCTTAATACAAAATCTTTCCCTTTGGGACAGATTCCAGTGACTGTCACCAAGAAGAGAAATCAGAGCAAGAAACAGGAAAACAAAGCTAGGCAGGAAATAGGATAATCCTGGAGGATCATATACAGTCAACACCAGTGAGAAATTACAGTTATGTATTGATTTATGCTAACATGGCAATTATGGCACACAAGATACTTAACCTCTTAATATATTTTAAAATACTATCAAATTAATATCAATATTATTACTGTTGAGTTCAATTTCTTAAAGTACTTGTACAGCCAGCAGTTAAGCCTTTCAAATATTTGAAACAGGAGGAATATTCCATTTCCTGGATATTCCTGGATAATTATTCTTGCTTTATTAAGGTTTATTTTACAGCTGTGTAAAATAGGTTATAAAGGACAATTCTGCTATTATGTCCTCCCCTGCTTAGGCTTAATAAATATTATATTCCACACCATCCATTAAAGCCAAGCAGTGGAGAAAATAGGAGTGGTAGTAATCTCCTCCACAGATGTAAAATACCTTTAATAAAATAAGGGTGTATAACAGTCAGGAACAAATTACTGAGGTCTGCTTTAATAAAATAGTACCCTTAAAGCAGTATTACTCTTAAGGCACTGACATTCCCACTGGTGATGCAGTGTATCCTTTCAAAGCAGTGCAGCTTGTTAAAATGGCAAGATATCTTTTTGCAATAGAGTGTTTGTGTCCAGGCAGATACAAGGTTTGTATAGAATGCATCCAGGGAGCCATAAAGCTGGTGGGAAACATATTTCTCCGTGGTATTTTAGTACTTTGAAAAATTCAATCACTGGGAAAAAATGTTTTGCTGTAAACATCTGAAGAGCATTATAAAAGCAATGGCTTCCCACAGCACCTGCTTAAATAATTTTAAGAGGGAGTGAGTATGTCTTTGCTGGTCTTCTAAAACTTGTAGAAAGCTTCTCCTATTAATTTCCCTGGTGCTGTCAGGCCAGGGCACTTTTAATCAGAAATAATTACGAGTGCAATTGGGGAATGTTCACCAGCAGGATTTCTTTGCACTGCAGAAATAAGACAATTCTCCAATCTGATAGTTAGGAGAAATATGATTACCAGGGAAATACACCCAGAGAGATGAGCAGCTGGAAGGTTTGCTTCTGAATGAGTGATGAATTCCTCAGGTGTCAATAAAGGACTCTGCTTATATATCCCAGTGTTTGAATTCAGTTCAGTTACACATTGATTTTATAAACCCTGATCAAGCATGAGAAATCCATCCCTTTTTAGTTCACCTGTTTTAATTCTGACTTTTCCCCAGAAACCTTTAACCTTGCCCCAGCTGCTGATCCATCCCAGGAATCCCAGAGCACATCCCTGACCCCTCCTGTGAGCCCACCTGTGCTCCCCAGTGCCACCAGTTAGACACTGCCAGCACCTCCTGCAGGAGCCCAGGTCACAGAGCTGTACCCTCTGCTGGGCTAACAAACAGCCAAGATTTCCCTCATCTACCTCTGTGCTCCTCCCTTGCTGAGCAGGAGGGCAAGGAAGAGCCCCAGTGGCAGAAATCAGCCCTGGTGTGGGGATGTGACACTGCAGTGACACTCACAGATACTCCAGCAGCAATCTGTGTGGAGCTGCCTGCCCATGGCAGCTCCTCACCACCAAATAATTACACAATGCTCTGGGGAGAGACAAGTTTTCCTAGCACACAGCCAATCTATCAACAGGAAAACCTGTTCCTGACCCAAATGGCAGCTGTGATCAGGGTGTAAATGGGAGCTGAGCACCAAGTGCTGCACATCCACTGCTCTGCAGGCTAACAACTGGGGAGCCTGCTGCTCCCACCTGTCCTGAGAGCTTTTAAAGGGTCAAACACTGGGGAGAGGAAGGAAGAGAACTTTCTGCAGAAGGCAGCAGCTATCTGACATTAACCTGCTGTGCTCCTGCCCCAGAGGAGCCCCAGCTGCTGGGGAGGTGGATGCTGCTCTGTTGTGCTCACCTCTGCAGTGACCACCTTCTTCTCAGTGACCCCAGCACATAACAGAGACAAAACATCACTTGTAAAAACAAATATTCCAGCACTTTCAGGGTCTGCTTCCCTCTGGCTACCAGCACAGTGCAGGATTCCAGCTCCCAGCACCTCTCCCTCTACTCCTCTTTGCCCAAGCACCCTGAGCCACCAAGGTGGAACAGAAAATTCATAAATCCAATTCTATTAGGAGTGTACATGGCAGAGAGCTCTGATGTTTGGGTTAATTGCATTAAACACCTGTTGAAGGCAAGGCACAAAAGCTGGAGAACTCAGCAATGAGGATGTTTCCATGTGTAGGCACAATCCCATTCTTCTGGTGGTTTAGCATTGCAACTCCATCACTAGGAAAACTTTAAGGAACTTCATTAATGCTTTGCTTCCAAATCACTCTAATTTATATAGTAGGCTAAGACAAAAAAATGCCAGTGGTGTCATAATTACTAAATAAAACCTACTAAACACATTTTTGGATAAACCCTTGGAGTTACACACCTCTCAACCAAAACAAAGCAAAACAAATTACACAGGATCTGGTGCGTTCAGATTTCAAACCAACCTTGGATTTGGCTGGTGGCTGAAAAATCCAACTTTATGGACCTGCCACTTTCTGTGGCTTCTGGATTTGGCAGCTGATGCCTGGGGAGATGGTGAGGGGTCTCAGAGAGCAGAGCTTTGCCACTGGCTCCCATGGAAATGTGGAGGGGAGGAAAACAGCACCTTCTTAAGCACCCTCCCACTGCAAATACTGGTGAAAAACCACCTGTGACCAAAATAAAAAATAGCTTGAACACAGTTAAAAGAAGGGGGTAACTAAAAAAGCATCAAACAATTGTCCATGTTTTTCTTCCAAAGGAAGGAATGAGGCTGTGCACTCCATCAGTGCATCTGTCCTCCAGTGGGACCCCCAGCCAGGAGCCTGAACTTACTGCTCTAAGCCACATTACAAACTCTAGAAGCATAAAACCCTTTCCAAATGTTTAGGTTTTGATTGCTGCTCCTGTGATGTACAGCTTTTAGCAAGCCAAGCATTTTCCTTTCCCAACTGCCTCCCTCTCTTTGCAGGGCACATTAGATTTTCACTCTGGCTTATTCTACCTCCTCTCTTTGAAACCCTGCATTACTTGAGAGAGTGGCTGACATCCCCATTCATGATAGTGCACAAAATGAAGCTTAATGAATCCCCAAAGCAATGTACTTCACGTGCTAAAATCAATGTACATTGCCTGCTACAGTATCTCCCTGTGAAATGGAGGCATTTGCTCAGAAATTTCTATCTCAACAGGGTCTTTTTTCTTTTTGTAGCATTTAACTGCCTTTTGTCTGCTCTTGTCTCCCTCCAGTGTTGCTCAGATGGCAATCTTTTATTCCTTGTGCAAACTCATTTGGAAAATGCTGGATGGGCTACAGCTGTGTACTGCTATGTAAGGTCTAATCCATGTCAAGCAGTGCTTTATACACACTGAATAAACACAATGAAGCAATGTTTTAATTGATTATTAAAAAGGCAGGGTTCTGGGCTGAAAGCAGTATTTAAAATCAGATTTAATCAGCTAGTTTTGTACAATTCTGAAAGGTGGTGATGCTGTACATGCTGCCACTCGAGCCCTGGGGTTCTCACAGAGGTGATGCAGCCCCAGGGCAGCAGGCTGGGGATGAAGTTATTTCTGGGTGGTTTGTGCAAATCTCCAAGGTTGTGGCTGCTGAAAAACAAGCAGTGGATCAAAATATCAATGAACACAAACCTTACCTGGAAGGTGTTTTCCCACAGAGCTTCCAGGACAATAAAATCCACATTTTTCCAGAGTCAATCCAGGTGCTGGGGAACCTCTGCAGCTCAGTCTCAAAACAGTAAAATCTGCTCTGGCTTTTATGATGCAGAGTCTGGATTTACACTCTCTAGTAGTAAATACTGACTTCAAACCAACCTGCACTGCATCTGACAAAGGGGTCTGAGTTGGATGTGAAGTCTAGAGCCATAAAAAGTCTCTTCATGTGATTTGTTTTAAAAAAAAATTATTAGACAGTGCAAATTATTTTTGAAGTCAGGAATAATAATTACAGTAATAATGGAAGATAAATAATTGGTAATGAAAATACTTGTGCATCCAAAAAAAGTGCCTCTGACCCTCCACAGGACACTGCAACTGGGGAATCACAGATTTTTCTGAAGGATTGTTTGAAAGTTTGGGCAATGATTACTCTGAAATGAAATCCAAAATCTAAATTCTTCTTTATTCCAATAAACATTCTCCCCTGACTGTACTTCTTTGTGGTACTCCAGGAATCTAAGTGAAAAAGGCATTGCAAAGCAACTGAGCTTCTCTTTCCTTTTTCCTTCCAATAAAACTCCCACTTGTAGTCCTGAAATTTAGGTAGGAAAAACTGATAATGTCTATTAGGTGGCAGCATGAAAAATCTTCATTAGCTTGAAGTACATGAATTATCAATCAAATGAGGAATAAGCAGACAGCAGCTGAGAATGGCAAACTGCTGTAATTACAAATGATGTCTTGTGCATGACTGTGTCTCAAAAATTGTCACAGGATGCTGTGCAAAACCCCCAACATTTATATCCACAGTCCAAACTAATATGGTCCATTACAATGATGTACTTTGGAGCAGAAATATCATTTTTTATGTTTTACATTGTTCCTGTTCTCCACACTGAATCTATATTTTGTTTTATTTTTTAAAAAGGATGAATTTGCCTTAGAGAACTGACAGCTTATATGAATATTTTAGTTTTGCTTGCAAGTAATGGGAAAAAAACATGGCATAAAACTCAAGCCCCAAGTTCCTCAGAATGCCTACTGAGAATAAATTTTATGTTTATTTGTATTTCATTTTCCTTGAACAACTGCCTTTCCCTTGGGTATTTATTAAAAGCATAAAAAGAATGAGCCAAATTCACTTCTCAATAACATCCATTCAGCATTGTTGGAGCTTGCAAAATTGCACTAGACCAGCCAAGGGGAAAATTTCACTCACTGTTTAGTAAATATATATAATTTTTTTTTTTTTTTTTTTTGCTGGTTGAGAAGATGTATTGTTTAATCTTTAAAATCTCTGCCTGCTCCTGCTTATCAAAGGAGAAAAAGCAGCTGTTTGGTTATAAATTGGTGACCTCACAGAGGAATAATGTGATGTGTGTGCTGGGCTGTGTTACTGGGGGCAGGTCCCAGTGATGTGCTGAGGATCCCAGCACAGCACAAAGCCAGAGTTACATCTTCTTCTGCATCCCCTGCCTGAAGACTCCCATCAATGATCTCACCTGACCTACACTCCAAACCCCTCAGACTGCAGCAGCTTTAGGAAGGGAATGGTTTCAAGGGAATTTGGCCACTGGGAGGGTTCTCAGTGCAAGAGCATTTTTATAGTGCGTGGCAGATGTGGAGATGGATCAGGGAAATCCACAAAATCCACAAAAAACAACAGAACAGAGGGTGCTGGCTGGGCTGTGACCAACACAGAGCTGGTTCATGGTGCAGCCAAAGTGTCCCCAGGTGTCACCATCAGGTGAGCTGGGCTGCCCAGGGCTGCTCTTCAGGTGTCCTAAAACACCAATTCCCATGATGAAGATCACTTCTCCCACCATCAGTGTGGATTTTGTACAGTTTGATCTCATCTTTTTTCACCAGAGCTTGCAGAAAGGTCAGTAAGTCACAGAAACTGTGACTCTTACACAGAGCACAAGATCAGGGGTTAGTGCTTCTCCTCCTCTGCTACCCACCAAATTACAGTTTATAGTTTGTGAGTAGAAAAATGATGGCTTGCAGACTGAAGCCAGCATTTTCAGGAGTCTGGTGGATTGTCTTTACTGGCAGCACAGGAACCCCTCCAGATCCAGCAGGGAGTAATGTGACCATTGCCCTTGGCAGCACCATTAAACTGGGCAGTGAACTACTTCAAATGGCTGCAGAGAGTGTTAAACATTAGTTCTGCCTTAAGTAGGTTGATTTTAACAGTCAAATGTGCACTGCAGTCTGTGTGAACATTAAAAGCACCTTTCAAACTTAATTTTACAGAAATGTTAACGACCAGAACAAACTATTGAAGGCAAAGAAGAGAAGTAATTATTTCAGCAGATGAAAGGAAACAGTAAATTAACACCCTTGTTTTAAAAGGGGGCTCAGTAACTTATCTGCTTGAAGGAAATACCATTAACTGGAGGTACCATGGATATTTCACTTAATATGTTTATGGTTTGGGGTTTCTTTTCTCTTCTGACCTTTAAAAATGAGGTCTGAGGGGAAAGGAGAGCCGTAAATCTTAAACTGAAATACAACAAGTTCCAGAAACTGCTTTATCAAAATCATAGCAAGGGAATCAGTTCCTAAATATCAGCATTACGTGTCATGTACACACACATCAAAGCCATCAACAGCAACAACCTTTATGGCCACATAAATTCTAAGGAAGGAGGAAGACAGAACCAGAATGACTCAGAAATATTCCTAACATACCAACAGTGCCTACATACATTAAAAAAAAAAAAAAAACAACCTAGGGACAGCTAAACTAATCCTATTATTGCATTAAAAAATATCCAGGGAGAAATTTGTCATAGTTTAGAAAATGTTAAGCTGCTTGTTATAAATACAAACCACATCAGTTTTTGTGCATGAGCTGTTATTCGGTGCAATTTTGAAAACTGTTTTAAAAACAGTCACTGGCTTGTAAGCAAGATTTTCTTACCATATGTGTTGCAATATGGAAGCAGATTGTGGACATTTCCAAAGGAATTTCATATATATATTTTAAAAATGCTTACAGCAAAATTTAGGTGATCATTAGGGGAGTTTTTTTTGTTTTTTTTTTTTGTGGACATGCATTTTCTACATAATAAAAAAAGTACTGATTTAAATGTGGGGTTTTAAAATAATTAATCAACTGATTAATTAATTTTAACTGAATTAATTTATCAATTTAACACAGCTATATAAGCTTTCCATTCTGAAATCACTCACTTGCAAATCTCAAATGATGAAATGGTTAATTATCCTCGTGACTTACACATGTCCACTTTGAAAATAAAGTCAAATTTAGGGTTTCTTCAGCAAAGCTGCATTGCTGATTAGAGTGGCTTTAATCTGAGCTTTTAATTAATAATTTTCCATGAAGAATACTTTAGTAAAGATATTATACTGTATCAATCTGCAATTATGCAGATTTCTAGGGATGCTAAATGCTAAATACACACACACCCAAACAGGACATACATGATCTAGGAGGTAAGGAAAGAACTGCACACAGAATTTAGCAATCCTGAAGTAAATTGAGAACCAGAAGGTCAGGAAAAAGTGATGATGTAGTCTCAGCAAACACTGGCTTTGACAGGAAAGCCAATTTAAGTAGTTCCCACGCCCCACAGCACAGCTCAGCAGCCCCTTCTGTGAAAATCTTTTGGATGCCTATTTTTAAACAGCATCATATAAAGAGTCTCTTCACTAACACCTCTGGATGATGCAGGATTATTATTTTGGGGAAGACATTTTCTTGCTGAAGGTATTTTGATGTGGGAATAGGCACAATCTGGTTGATTCTTACACATTATTTAAATCGTGGCAGTTAATGTCACGTCAGATAAAAATAGGAGTGAGAGTTGTTGAAGGACCTTTACTTCCTAAAGGAGTAAAATGCATTATTTTGTCTGATTTAAAGAAGAAATTGAGGAATGTGTGGAAAAGTACCCATGACTTTCTGGCATGATAGAAGCCTACTCCACAAATCAACTCTCCCTTTAACAGTCTCATCTGAGGGTATTAAAGGGAGTGATTGAAGAAACAACAGCTGCAGTTGGAAAACCTTTAACCTGTGTAATCAGACCCACCCAGACAGTGTCAGATCCACTCCCCAGCCCAAGCTCAGCCTGCCACTCCTGCATCCATCACCCTGAGCTGCATTGATCATGATTTGGTATTGAGATGTGATAAATACCTTCAAACACAGCTCCTGCTGTTGCTATAAACACATCTGCACCAATTACTAGGGGGAGAAGAATTTGTGAGCCAGCAGTCTAAAATCATGAGTTTTAGCTGCACACAGCAAGGTACACACTTATTTAAAAATAAATGTGAAATTCAGTCTTCCACAAAAGCAGCAGTGTCATGAGAAAACTCGGGCTTTGAGTTTTGTAAACGCTGCGTTTTCAATATTAGAGTGTCAGTCTTCATCCACTCTCTGACAAGGTTGTCAATCAAACAGCAATCTAGTTTTGTAAGACTTTAACCAAAGATCAAAGCAATGATACTGCTGAGTTCACATTACCTTCCCAGAGATAACTACTTGAGCACTTTCACAGCACTGCATCGATATTAACTTTGCACTGCTCTTTCCAAGCAAATAAAACAGGACAAAGTCTGACAGCCCTGCTGGCTCCTGCTCCCAGCCCTGATCCAAGCTGGATCCCAGAGCCATCCCTCTACCCCTAGCAACTCCTCCTGGATATTGAAGGTGAGCACTGCAGGACTTGTGCTCAGCTACACTTTCATCAATTAAAAGAAAATGAAATGTGCTGTCTGTCTCCTTTGAGGAACACATCAAATGTCTTTTCCTCAATAACAATAGTTGGGCAATAAAAAGATGAGTGAGCAAAATGTGGTATATCATCGTCTTGCCTTTGACTCCAGCCCAATGGCAAATGAAAGGCATCCAAAATCAATTTCCAGAAGCTAATAAATTCAGGATGTGAAAGCAGTGAAAATAAAACTTTTGCAGCCTCATCATCAAGCTGATTTGTAAGCAAAGCTGGGCCCAATTCCTGCACCCTATGGCACCCATATTTTCAGATTCATGCAGGTAATATAGCATTTCTACACAGTTTCTATTCCAAGGCTAAACAGAGAGATAGATACATATATATCTTCTTTCCACAAACATATGTCCTGGTAATATCATAATAAAAATCTGAATGTGCTGTGCCCAGGAAATCATGTTGATCTCTATCAGTTACTTCTTCCAGTAACAGTGAAGGGAAGGTGAAGGCAAATGCTGCTCCAAGGGCAGAATCCCAGCACAGCTGCTTCTATATATGCTCTATATACATAACTATATGCTATATATATACATATATATATATGTTTCTATATATATATATATATATATGCTTCTATATTTGCTATATGCTTCTTGCTAGACATGAAACTAGGCAGTTCCATGTATAGAGAGCTGAGATTTCCCTCTTCACATGAGAAGGAATATTAGGGAATAAAGCACAGCTGGTTCCTCCACAGGAATTCCAGTACAGGCCCCTTTGTGGCAGCACAGGCAGGGGCTCTGGGGGCTTTTATTTGCTTGTTAACTGCAGCACTTGCCTGACCATGCCCAGCTAAGGGCAAGATTCCACAGGGAATATTGTGTGACCATAATCACAATTTAAAATACTCCCTGAGCAGGGCTGAATACCTGCAGGCTTTGGAGAGCTGAGAGCTTCCACTCATCCCAAACAATTCTTCTATGTGATAAACAATAGATTTTTGAAAATTTAAACCTATTACACAGGGCCAATCACACTTACCTAACACACTGAAAAGTCATTAAAAGTGTTAAAATTTTCTTGATGTGATGCTTACTTAAAAAGAATAAATAAAGTAGGAAAAAAAGCAAAACATCAAAAGTAACCCTTGAAGGTTTCTTTGTCAATAAATGGATTTGTTTCCTACAGGAAAAAAAAAAAAAAAAATAAAAACCACCAAAAACAAAAACAAAAAACCTGAAGGGAGACAGGCAGGCAGGCAAGCTGGGTGCTGGGAGAGCTTGAATTGGCAGTGGAAAATGTGGCTGGGGAGTGTAGCTGAAGGATGATGGTGAATGTGGATGAGGACATGTGCGAGGTTTGGAAAACAGCAGGTGGAGGAAACTGTGGAACAGAATTATATTTAAAGGGGAGAAGTTAGAACTAGGTGAGAACAGTAAAGGAATCACACTCAGAGTGTAAAATATTGCTTTGTCACTTAGTTCATACTGTGAACATGTCCAGGTTTTTTCTTCCAAGCCACCAGCAATGGGAAATGCTGCTCTTACTCCATTTCTCACCAGGGCACCATTCTCCTCAGATGCTGGCAGCTTTTGGGAGTTATTACAGGGCCTGGGACAACTATTTCCTCACACTGCAAGAAACATTCTGCTGAGGATTTTTTTGTTAGAAATATCAGATCGTGTTTCCTCTTTCTTTACTCCAGGATTTCAGTGAGCTGTTGGACCATGAAACTCAAATCTGGGTAACATTAAAAAACCCTTCTTCTTTTCATGTTTGTTGTATTTACCTGTTCACCTCTAATGTCTACAAGCAAGAAATAATGATTTTTCAATCTCAAATGCTGTTTCTCCAACTGAAGAGTCTGAGCCCTCCACACTTGCAGCTTTCTAAGTATTCCAAAGCAGAAAGTCTGGGAGATGATGTTGCTGATATTTCTGTAGTAGTGAATAGCACAGGGATTTCACAGCTTCAAGCATGAATTACCCACACTCAGTCCTTCCTGCTCATAGGATTTAAGACTAATCAAAGTTTTAAAAGCTAAACTTTTCTGCATTTCCTTTTATCTTTTTTGATAATGTAACCCAAAAATAGTTTCTCCTAAATTCTCACAGTTTTTTTCTGTAAAGACGAAAGGCACATTTATAAAAACATCTAAAAAACAGAATATACTTAAATAAAAAAATGCCTAACTGCATTCATAACTAAGTCTTCATTTAGTTAAAATTTTTTGATATTATCTCTTATTATTTATTCTTCAAAGGAGAATAGTAATTAGAAAAGTTCTGCAAATTTGCACTAATGAAGCAGAAAAATCTACTATGAAGTAATGAATTTTATTAATTACCACGCAAGCAAATAAGTAAAAATGATAAAAATTTAAGTACACCTAGATCTTTTTTTAAATTATTTTTATAGGATTTTATGTTAAATTACAGATTATTTCAGAGAATCATTAAATGTTTGGATTGGAAGGCATCTTAGAGAATCTTGTTCCAGCCCCCTGCTATGGGCAGGGACACCTTCCACTACACCTGGCTGCTCATTTCTAAGTCTTTGTAACAACTCGAGCTCAGAAGTGGAATTTTGCCACAAATTTGAACTATTATCAAGGAATTTATACTCCTTGAACACTGAAAAGGAGAGGACACTTAAATATGCAGCAAAATTTCATCGCTGAATCTAATCAGGAACACGAAGAGTGGTGGGATTGAGTGTGAAAGGAAACCCTAAATCCTGTTTTTGTTTCCATCTTTCTTCCCTTCCCTACATCCAGCACCTCTCCTTGCTGTGCTCAGGACATCCCTCTAAATCCAGGGGAAAAAAGGACTCCCATAAAAGTGCCTTATGCCAGGATTGTTAACACCATTACATGAAATAATTGTTCCTTGGGAGATTCTAGACAGTCAATTAACCCCCAATTCACGACTCAAGTGGCAGAGCAGACACTCCATGAATAAAGGGTAGGGGTTCAATTCTCAATTAGGATGAAATTTTTTCCTTAATAGTTTCATCTTGTGGTCAATTAAATCCCCAAGCGTTGTATTAATTATTATATGAATTCTAGGCAACTTCTAATTTAAAGGTTAGTTATGGTGTACCACAACTGGACCAGAGTCCAGGGCTTAAATCTTTCCAAAAATTCTACCTTAGGGGCAAAAATCTGAAAAAAGACAAGGAAATGTCTTTACATTGTGCTTTGCTAATGTGGGATTCTTTAAATGCCCCCTAGATTTCACACCAGAGGTAAGACTGCACTGCGTCACACATCATTAGAAACCTGTTTATTGCTGCACCACATATCCCTATCAGCAGCTAAAATAAACAGGGTTTCTAAGCAGACTTTTAAGCATTAATCCCATCTCCAATTGCTGAGCTTTACTCCTACATTGTTGGGCACAGCAATGGACCAGTAGCTCACTTTTCCATCTGTCAGACATATAGAGACTATCAGTTTGTGAAGCACTTTCCTGCTCCTCTTTTTGTTAGAATAAAGTCCTGGATTTCCTCAGGGAAGCAAGGGACATATGCTGGTGCTCTATGGTTTCTGAGTTACTGCAGAGATGAATTCCTCTTGGCCAGCTTTCTGTTGAATAGGTGCTGGAATCATATAAAACAGCAACTTGTGAAAAAACAAAACCAAAAACAAAAACCCACAGTAAAATGGTGAGTTGGCCGGCCAAATCAGTGATCTTTTTTCAACTAATTATTTTCCTTGCTCAAAATGAAGACAGTTTGTCTTTGAAAAGACTGTCTATCATTAAAAAAGAAAAGTAAGGAAAGTTTTTGAAACAACTATAACAGATGTCATAGCAGTTGAAAGTACAATTAGAAAGCACAACGCCGCAGAAATCAAACTTCAAACAAAAGCGGAAAGAGTTCTTTGTGCACATCAATAATTCAGAATGATTTAAGAACTGTTTTAGAGATGCAAGTGGAGCTCTTTCTGTCTATATATAAATCGAATGTGGTCTTTATAGGCAAACAAAAAGGGGATACAGTCCTTTTAAATTATTTTTAGGATAATTGTTTCCACAGCAAACATCATTATTTATCAGTTTTGAAAAGAAGCCAACTGCCAACATTTGAAATGCACAAACCTTGGCACACAACACAGAAAACGGTAATGTCCCCCCTTTTCAAAACCAGTTTTGCATTTATTTTACACATTTGTCAAGTTCTTATCTCAAAGCCCATGCAGTTTACCTATTTCTATCAGAAATCATTATATTTTATTTTTAATCACCTTCCCATAGCTAATTTGGTAACTCAGGAAGGGAAACTGTTATTGCTACCAGATGCTGTTACCTTCCTGCTCACTGACATATTCCTATAAATTGATTCAACAGCCTGGAAAACAAGGTTTAATATGTGTTATTATGCCTTCTGGATTTCTTCTGTTATAATCTCGTTTTTTAGATAAACAGCCTCATTTTAGTGATGCAAACATTCTAAAGCTATGCCACAGACACTTCTCATAGCAATTCCATCAGGAGAGTACTGCAGGATGCTGCTGGTCCTTTGCCAGCAGGAATTTCTCTGTAGCTTTATTTCTATGTGCAGACTTCAAGAAAAAAAAAAAGAAAACTAGGCAGTTTCATGTATAGAGAGCTGAGATTTTCTTTTCAGATGAGGAGAAATATTAAGGAATAAATGACAGTCCTTGAGACTGTAAGCTTTCTACAGAGGAAATGGGAACAGATGTTCTTGTAGGTAACAGAAGAGAAACCAGCTCCCTAAAAAACTTCCACACTGGAATATCAGAACACACTTTTCACTGGAGTCAGCCAGGAGAGCTTCAGCCCAGCCACTCTGCTGCTCAAAACAGCAAAAATTACAAGAAAAAAATCGAGCAAAAAGAACAAAGTGCAAACTTTAAGACTTCAGTTCTGCCATTACAATTTATTAACCCCCATAATCTGTGTAGGTTCACCCTCATTGGTGAAAAAACCCCACAGTGATTCTGCCAATTTAGCAACAATTCTTCCAGAGAGATAATCATACTTTGCAGATACTTGGGACCATTTACCCTCAGTATTTTATGTGACTGATGATATATGAGCTTCTAGTTGTGTAAAATTAAAGCTCCAGCCTGCTTCATGCAATATTTAATATGGACCATATATAAGTGATGTTTAAAAAAAACTCATCCTAAACAGGGTGCTGAAAAGTTATTTTGTGTATTAGAGAGAATTCCTACTGTGAATCAGACTCTAATCTAGGAAATACTTATTTTCTACTGAATTTTCCACATCTGTGTATGGAGAGAAATTAACAATGACCATTTTTGAAACAACAGAACTTTCTCTCAGGAAATTATTGATTAGCTTTTGAATATTTTTTTACATATCCAAAGCTTTGTACAAAGAAACTCTGTCACTATATAATCCTTATTATTGTTATTACTACTGCCAGTGATTTTAGAGAAATATGCTTTCCTTGTAATAGATCAGTTAAAATAAAATTCAGTATATATAAAAATAGATGGTATATAAATATAGATGGTATACAGATATAAATATATGTAAGTATAAATATAAATTTATGGTTTTATAGAGCAATTCCAACTCTCTGCCCAAATCTCTCCTTCCCCCAAGTGCCAAAGGCAATACCACAATAATGACAATAATGTCAAAAGTCAAACTGCAGCTCTGGTGACTCCTCCTTTAATATGTGAATCTCTCCACACTTTTGCCTGGAGGGCACCATCATTACAGTCAATTTCTAGATTTTCAAACAACAAAAAACCAAGACAACAAGAACAAATACAGGCCAGTCTCCTAATCGACAGCATCTACAAAGTCCCCAGAGGTTACAGATGTATAAATAACAGGTTGTTTTCTGAACAATGCTGATTTTCTGCTCTCTGTGAGCAGGCACGTGTACACACACACACATCCCATTTTCTGCTCCAGCTCAGCCATCTCCCAGAGATGCTCCATCATCCAACATATTCCACATCAAAAAGGCATCTTCCACCACACCACAAGAGGCTCTCCACTGAACTGTCAGTAAAATTGGTACAGCTCTGGATCCCCTTGCTGACAACACACTCCCAAAAAAGCCACAGAATATGTCAGCAAATTCACACCAGCCAGGTCTAACTATCAAAATATCACAGAGCAGCCCCAGTGACGGGAAAAACAGACAGATTCAAAACTGCACCATGTTTTATAGATTATAACATCTCCAAATACACCTGGAAGCAGAATTTTATTTATTAAACTGCTTGTTATAGCCTGTCACATTCTGTCAACTAGAAGAAAAATCTGCTTTGGAAACTACTTTTACTACTGACTACAAAATAAAAGAAGAAAATAAATCAGTTGGTATTTTGGCACCAACATGGAAAGGCCAAGCATGACCAGAGAAATGTGCTGGGGAATCTTGTATAGGAGTAACCCCTCTTTCTAGTCTGTACTCGTTCACCTCCAATTTCAGAGCTCACAGCTGTCTCTCCTCCCATCTTTTTATCAATCCTGCTACAAGAAGGAAATTCACAGCTGGGAATCTTCAAAGGGACCCTCAAGGATGTTCCAGTCCAACTCTTCAGTGGATGGCCCAGGCAAGGATGAAATCCCCCCTAAAAACCCTGGCACCACCAGCACCAGGCTGTAACAAGCTGGGCTAATCCAGTTGAAATTATACTGATTGATCACAACTGTGGGCTCCTGCTCTTCCAGGAATGATGATGAATTTCCAAAGGACAACTGAAAATATGAAAAACCTACTGAGAGAACTGTGCATCCCCAGAAATGACTGTGGCTCTAACACAAATCTCATACACAAAAACCTTGGAGTGGTGCCTTCTGCCCCAACAATCAACATGAAATCTGATTTCCTGCTATCTGCAGCCCCAGTGGCTTCTGAGATGAGCACATGGGCCATTTCCAGCTCTGCCAACAAGAATCCATGTAACTTTATCAAAGGAATTCACCACAATGTCTGAGACATAATGAAGAACACATTTATTCTGGTTTCATGACTACACATCAGGAATAATCTTTTTCTACTTCCAGTCTGAGGTTAGTTCACTATCTTATGCACAGAACCCTTGAATGGTTAGGGTTAGAAGTTCACTAAGGATTTACTACTTGTAAATATCAGGAATATTCAAATGCACTAAACATTCTGAAACACTTTGGAGATGAACCTTAATGTGCAGTTTTTCTCAGCCCTGCTGTCTCCAGAAGCCTCTGGGCAGCAAATCTTCCACAAAAGGAAGACAGAGCCCTTAATTGCCATCTTAATGTGAGTGTTACACAGGAGACAGACACACTCCACAGAGCCATCCTAGATATTCAAGATCAAATTAGAAAAAAAGGCCCTGAGTACACAAAAGATGCTACACAAAATACCATCCACCAGTGCTGGATTTGCTCTTCTGACAGCAGGAGCACACACTGCTGTCACAATCATGAGCTCTGTGTTTCACTGATCTGGAACATCCAGCTGTGGGCAGCAGGACAAGCTCTGGCTCACTGGTAGGAACCCTCAGGAAAGAAATGTGTTTTATGAAGCACAGCCTCTGTGAATTTCCTGAAGGTCTTCCTCACTCACAAATACAGCAAAACTTCCAGTGTTACCAATTAACAACTTCTCTGACTAATTTTATCTGTATTTTTATCCCTTTCCTCCCCTGTGTGTGCACACTCGGGCATACAAATGCAGGTTTGGGGCTTAGGCAGGGGAGGCTGAGCCCAGGGATTCCTATACCATGAGAAAAACATTCAGCAACCTCTCAGACTGCCCACACCTTCCTGCTCAGAATGAGGACTGAAATGAAATAACTCATAGCACTGAGAATGTCACCAGCTGCAGGTCCAGGTTAATGACTTTGCACCAGAGGTAACTCCAAGCAGAGAATCCAGCAGGTCACTTTTAACACCTGTGCTAAGGAAAAGATTCCTGAACCTAATCCAAAAGCTTTCTTAGGTCTGCTAATCAACAATTTTTCTCCTCTGCTTGTATTTTTCAAATCTGATATAGTTCAGATGAATCTACATAAAACAATTCACAGTACTGGAGGAGAAGTGGGAATATCCCTGAAGAGACAACTGACTGAAGAGTATTTACCTGATTTCCCTCTTATTTGCCCATTTTATTGCACAGACTGACATGAATCCCTTACTAAAAATTTGTTTCAAGGCCTTTTCAGTAAAGAAATTTTCATTATTTCACCGTGTTTATACAGATTCATAATTTGTAGCGTTTAGACAACGATACATTAAAGTCACTGAAATCTAATAAATAAAACATATTAATAAATTATAAATCAATGCAAGAAACTGCCTTAGCCCATCTGGCAAGATAACTATAAAGCAGGTATTTTACTCATCAGAAAAAGGGCATTCCTAAAAATAATTCTGCAAACAAAGCTCTAATATAAACTTAATGTAAAAGGTGTGACCTTGGAGTACTTCACTAGTATCTCTTGCATAACTGCCTTCATATTTATAAATCTTTTAGCAATAGTTAAGCACACAATCATAATGTCCTGAGTACAGACATTTCAAAAATTAAAGCTTTACCTTTATTAATTATTTACATTTTGTGAATCTAAGTGTTAATAGAGTTTACCTTGGTTTTTATGAGTTTGAGTTTTTTTGGAGTGACTGACAATCACATCTACTATTAGGCAACCGTTTTAACAGTTGTCAGTTCACTTGTAGGTTAAATTTAACAACAAAAAAACACTTGTGGAAAATGCTTCCACCCAGAATAGAGCTCTGTGCTTCTTATCTTTCACTATTCTCTGAAGATAGAAAATGTAAAAATATCTCTGACTTATCCAGTGGACATTTGCACTGCACATGTCACTCAAGGCTTTGGGAAAAAGAAACCTTTAAATTCAAGGACTATTGCACCCACTGCTGATGAAACAACCCCAGGGTCTGTGATACACACAGACACCAGAATGAACATGGCTTCACTCCTAATTTGGGGAGTTCATGTATTCATGAGCACATCTGTGAAGAAAACAGCTTTTCTCTCATTTTACCTTTAACATGCCAGTCCTGACATGGCAAACAAGCAGCACAGAGACCGTGTGAGGTGCTGGCACTACTGCACACTCTGCACAGACACTGTGTGCTGCAGCTTCCTGCTCCTTGCTCTCCTTCTATTCCTCCCCTTTTCCATCTGGATGCTTTCAGATTAATTGCTGGGAAAGTTCCCTCTCTGCAGCACAGCCCCCACCAGCCTGTTGCTGTTTCAGGTGTTCTGCACCTGCTCATTCTCCTCCCCTCAGTCCTTTTGGCAGTGATGAATTTAAACAGCACAAACCCTCTTTTCTGTTAATGAAATCCAATAAATAAATATGGTTACTCTTTCATTACCACGGTCTCTGGCCATCTGAAAATATTTCACTCAGTGGACAGAAATGATGCAAAATCCCACTTTCCTTGAAGGGAAAGGTGTTCTTTAATAAACTGGGAAGGGAGAGCTGCCAGATGCAGAGTTTGGAGGCTGCTGTGTGCTGGGCCATGGGACACAGAGCCTGGACTGGGCTCAGGAGATGCAGGATGGGCTGGAGGAGGGAGCACTGGGAGTGCAGGGCAAACCCCCTTCTCAGCAAAAGTCAGTTATTTGTACTCACAGACTGCATGAAGTGGGTAAGTCTGAACATACAGATCATTGATGGAATTTCCTACAATACAGAAATATGTTTTTCACCCCTGTGTGAACATGCCATCCATGTCTGGGTATCAACCAGCAGCACGAGCTGGGGGAAAAACCTTCCAAAAAACCAAGCTCTGGTCAAACTGCTCCCACTGAAGACATCCTGTACATCCCCACTGATTTCACAAGAGTTGGGCCAGTGCCTTTTATTGCTCCAGCCTATGTGAGGAGTTGGAAATATTTCTTGTCATGCAGTCAAACAGAATAATTGTACCAGCATCTAAATCCGGCTGGAAGGCACGGCCAAATTCTTTTCTGGCTCATTTCACCTTCCTAACGCCAGAATTCATATGGAGGTTTCTGTAAAACCCATACAGGGCTGTGTCAAACACAATCCTGCCCCACACAATAGAGATTTTTTCCAGGATATGTACTGAAGCAGATGAATTTAAAGTGTAGTTTCTGTGAGTAATTGTGCAGGTAAAATGTGGGGCTGTGTTCCAGGGGGGATTTTGTGACTGTTTCCTTGCACTAGTGATTTCAAAATAAAGTGCAGATTACCCTTGATATGGTTTTCACTCAGAAATAGATGCACAGGCAAAATGCTGGTGGAAGATGCCAGAAAAAGGCATTTGACAAAAATATAGTACTGTATGTAATCCATGCAGTAAAAACAATTTTACATATATATATAAAGACCCCAAACCATGAAGACTTCCAAAGTTGTTTGACTTTGTTGCCCTCTAATGTTAAATTTGACCATACTTTCTCTAAAGAGATGATGAAAGGATGCAGAGTAATTGACATTTAATGGCATTTCTCCTTTAAAAAGCTTAAAGGTATGGCTGTAACTGGGCTTTAAACACCCTGCAGTGACACAGCCACAAATTCTGGAAATTCTGCCCCACCAACACATGCAAACAAATCACAGGAATTCCAACAACCTCTTAATAAATGTCTTTTAAAGAAGCACTGTTGTGAAGCCATTTTCCTCAGCCCTAATTACCTTGAAATTACTTTGATGAGAACAAAGTGGCACATTTTTTGTCTGTTGCTGAGATCACTTAAAATGGGACATGGAAAACAAAACCTCCCTATCCTAGGGGGTATTTTGTCTATAATCATTACAATAATTTTTATCATTTTTCTAATGTTAAGATTTCCCATAAATAGTACTCCTGAAAAATTTGAGTTCCTTAATTTTCAATTGTTGTATCTTAATTGTCATAGAGAGCTCAGCTTTGTGAAGTTATGTCAAGGTGTATAACACAAAAACACATTCAATATATGCCTTCAATAATTTCTTTGTTGTTTGAAAACTTCCAACTTACAGCAAAGCTGGCATTTTATGGCCTGCAGAGCTATAAATCATTTTTAAAATCATGATGATATTACTCAAAACAGATGTGAAAACATATGTTTGCCACGGTTGTATAAACCGCTTACTTGTCATCCTTAATAAATGTTGATACTTTTATTTTAACTACATTCCTTCTTAATAACTTTGAAAATCTTTTCCATGGTGAATATATTTTGCCATGGTAAGAGCAATGGCAGGTTTGGAAAAACAAAGCTTGCTCTGTGTGCAAATCACATGGATGTTTTCTGCAGGGCAAGGCTGCACAGATCACACTCCTCACACTGTGCACATCTGACTCTAAAACTCAACATAACTGAGGTGCCCAAAATAATTATACAGGAGAAAACAATAACAGAATTAGGAAAAAGGAATCTGAACAAGACTGGGACAAATCTTTGAGGACTAACCCCAGTGATTCCTACAGAAACTGCAGTAAGTCTGTCCCACTGATAAATGCAAAATCAGCTTGGAATCCTGGATATACAATCTTGGTGACTTTAAAATTTCTGTATTTCAGAGAAATTATCCCAGGATTAGCCCCACTATAATGTCATCAAAAGGTTCTCATTCTGAAGCCATGGGATGACTTGAAAAATCCTACTTGTACATGACAAAAAAAAAAAAAAAAAATTCTCATTCTCAGATTTTCTGAGAAAAACAACCTCTACAGACCAAGCAGAAAAGCAGAAACTCTGTTCTGTCTCTAAAATAGTATTTTAAAAAGTCTCATGATTTCAAGGCACTTTTTTCTGATGCAGGTGGATCTCTGAACATTAAATTAATTCTCAAAACATCCCCTAAGTGCATGCAGAACTAACACACGTATAAAGACATATTTCCCAGTACTTAACCAATTAAAGAAATTATGCAAAAATGTAGACTAGGAAATGAATAAACCTACACAACTTTAATCTTAAGGAGAATTATGGCACACAAACTGTTAGCATCAGGTCTTTGTGATTTCATCCATGTTAAAAGGAATGAACACAGGAGCCTGGGAATTGGGTTCACAGGTGGTGGATGTTCAATTATTTTCACTTTGGGGATTTCTGAATTATTTTTTCAGATTCTTAAACTGTACCTTCCTTCATCCATCCTGAGTGACAGAACTGCTACTACCAAGAAATACATGATTTGCATCTTTGAACCCCACAGGATACTGAATTGTTTCACTGAAAAATGACTGAACATGTGGCAAGAAACCATGCACAGTTCAACAGAATTAAAATCAACTGCACTTTCAGGCTTAGATTAAACACTTGCTATGCAATTACTACAGAAATGTAATTTTCAAATCTTAGGAGTGAAGGTATGGCTGGTAACTTTCTGTAAATGTCAACAGGAGTCAAGAGGGAAGGATTTTAGCAGGATGATCCAGACAGAAAATTATCTCAGAATGGCACAGAAGGGAAAGTGCTTAAATGCCCAGAAAAACCAGTGAATAGAAAACAGCTTCTGTCTTCAAGGAGAGCTGAGAACAAAAATACAAAATATAAGGAGGAAGTTTCAGGCTCTTCCTACCCACCACTGAAGCAATCACAGACCCGTAAGGAATAGAGCTTATTGCACAAAACCATGACACTGCTCAAATAATTTTATATAACTCTGGAACCACAGGGTATGGAGGGCCTCCAAATTCTCTTCTGATAGCCTACAAAATTGTCCATGCCTGCCTTTTAGTTCTCTCTGAAAATACATGACAATCACCTCAACTAAAACAGAAATCAGTTTGTGCTTTCACTTATGATGATAAATATGAATATTCTCAGTAGACTTACAAGTACATTTAGCTTATGTTGTCTCTTCTGTTTCTTTTCCTTCTCATCTTTTTCACTCTAAAACCTCACCATACCCCTCAGCATCTCTTTGCAGTGTTTTTCCAGAAAAAATCCCTGATTGTTCACCTTTTTCAGCACCCAAGAACCTCTGCAAGGAGAACCCAGCAGAGAAGCAATTCCCTGCCAAGAGCAGAATCCCTCCAGGCCAAACATCACCTCCTCCCTTGCTGCCCCTCACTGGTCAGACAATATAAAATCATATTTTGCTCACCCAGAGCATCAGAGCAGGCAGCACACACATCCCCTGAAGGCAAATAAACAATACCATGTGACTGATCAAATATTTGCCTGGAACTTCATAAATAATTGAACCAAAAGACCTGCAAAATATTATCCTCATGCTATATAAACAGAGAGAAGCAAAGTTCTCATTGCTTACACTTCCATGTGAGTTCACTGGATACATTATTCATTGCAATTAGGCACTTAGTTCTCTTAAATTAGTAATATAATGTCATTGCATATGCAGAACATGAGAAAAAGGAATTAAACACATAGTAAGTGGAACTAAATGATTGGGATGCAAAACAGTCTGTGATTTTACCTTTCTCCTTTTGTACTTTTTTTAGGCTGGTCCCAGTTTCTTGGTCAATGAGTTCTCCTTCCCTGCTGTTGGTCAGCATGGCTAAAAGAATCAGAGGGCACAGTTAAATAACACAGTATAAAAAAGTTAAGAGAAAAGAAAATATTAAACTATATTTCCTCTTGGTCAATATTTTGGTATTTTAATTCTTGGAGCCAAGTAAAATATGCAGTAAAAGCCAATCTGCTCAAGTTTATTAGACAAGGATACCAAGATAGAACAAAAATTACTACTGAGATGAATGTGTTTTCTCATTAAATGTTCAAATTAATTAATTAACAGGAAAAGCAATTCACAGAAAACCATTTTGGGGAAAAAAAACATTTAAGGATTTAAATATTAGTAATTATCTATAAAGCAATAAGCTTAATAAAAACCACAGATTGCCAAATCATATCCCAAATTGACTGGTGACAGCAAAACCCCCACAAAATTTTAGTGCTGAAGGGAATTCTTTACTTAACACCTGCAAGCTCAGCAAGAGCTGTGCAGTTTATGACTTCAGGATGCCTCTTTTCTTTGTTCTTATTTGATTAAAACATTTCCTTCTCTGCAATCCAACAATTGCACAATTCACAGTTATTCCACGGAGGACACTTGTTACCAACTTCATCACCATATTTTAGAGAGAGTTTTTTTAATAATTGCCAAAGTAAAACCACTGTATTTTTCCCAATGAAAAATATTTATCCATATCTTTACAACAGCAAGTATTAAATCTCTACATAGAGACATCAACAGTCTTTTTTACTGCTGCTACAGGAAGTTAAAAATTTCTTGTCCTGTGTATTTCCAGCCTTATTTTTACACAGGAAAAAGATGAGGGGAATGTATTCCACAGTCTCTGCCCTGTGTGTGCACAGAACTCAGGTTCTATCCACTGTGCTGGGCAGTGCTGCTGCAAGGAGCAGGGTCAGAACTGCAAAATGCCAGAAGCAGCTGAGGAGGTTGTGGATGGGAGGGAATTCTCCAGTGATTCCCTGGAGTGGAGTGCATGGCTTTAGTGGCTGAAATCTGGCTCAGCAGTGCCTGCATGGCTCCAGGCCATGAGGAGACAGCAGTGTTGACACACTCTGACGTGAAGAGATGTTAATTGACTTGCCCCAGATCCCTCTTGGAAGCACCAAGAATAGGATCCAAACTTCCTCTAGACAGAATTAGCATTTTAATCGACGGTGCACAGGCTGTGAGAGCTGTGCTGGAGAGACCAAAAAAGCCAGAAAGGCTTCAGCCTCGGGTTGATGAAGAAATGTGTGGGCACAAGGAGGCTTTTGGAACAAAAAAAGTCACCATATAATCTGTGACTTTCCTCTCATGCATATGAATAAGATTCTTTGCTCTTTTTCAAATGCAGGTGCCTTGAGCAGCACTTCCCTACCCAAGCACACCATGGGAGCTGGTTGGAGCAGGGAAGGGTAAAAGGCTGATCCCTCTGCAGGGGATGGGCTTTGCTGAGTGATGAACTTCATTAAAAACCACAGGGATGAACTTTCTGGGTATTCCATAGCAAGCCCTTCATCCCTGAAATTTTTTTGTGAACTTTCTTAAAAAACCATAGGGATGAACTTTCTGGGTATTCCATAGCAAGCCCCAACAAATAAATAAGTGCCTCTAGAAAATTCCTGAGGGGCTGAAGAGCAGCACTTCCCTACCCAAACAGGCTAAAGGAGCTGGTTGGAGCAGAGAAGCATAAAAGGAAGATCCCTTTGTGCAGGAGATACTGGCACAGGATGGGCTTTGCTGAGTGATGAACTTCATTAAAAAAGAGGGATGAACTTTCTGGTATTTTGTAACAAGCCCCTCATCCCCCCAAGTTTTTTTGTGAACTTCCTTAAGAAACCACTGGGATGAATTTTCTGGGTATTCCATAGTTCGTCTTTCATCCCTGAATATTTTTGGTGAACTTCCTTAAAAACCCATTGGGATGAACTTTCTGGGTATTCCACAGCAAGCCCTTCATCCCCCAAGTTTTTCTGTGAACTTCCTTAAAAAACCATTGGGATGAACTTTCTGGGTATTCCACAGCAAGCCCTTCATCTCCAGAATTTTGTAATGAGCTTCATTAAAAACCCTAAGGCTGAACTTTCTGGGTGTTCCATAGCAAGCCCTTCACCCATAAATTCTGTAATGATCTTCATTAAAACCCATTGGGATGAACTTTCAGGGTATTTTGTAACAAGCCCCTCATCCCTGTAATTTTTCTGCGGATTTCATTAAAACCCACTGGGATGAACTTTCTGGGTATTCTGTAAAAAGCCCCTCATCCCTGCAGTTTCTCTGTGACTTTCATTAAAAACCATTGGGATGAACTTTCAGGGTATTTTGTAACAAGCCCCTCATCCCTGTAATTTTTCTGTGACTTTCATTAAAACCCATTGGGATGAACTTTCAGGGTATTCTGTAACAAGCCCCTCATCCCTGTAATTTTTCTGTGACTTTCATTAAAACCCACTGGGATGAACTTTCAGGGTATTCTGTAACAAGCCCCCCATCCCTGTAATTTTTCTGTGACTTTCATTAAAACCCACTGGGATGAACTTTCTGGGTATTCTGTAACAAGCCCCTCATCCCTGTAATTTTTCTGCGGATTTCATTAAAACCCATTGGGATGATCTTTCTGTGTATTCTGTAACAAGCCCCCCATCCCTGCAGTTTCTCTGTGACTCTCATTAAAATCCCAGCGGGATGAGCCTGCTGGGTGCTCCCAGTGACGCCCACTGACCGATCCTGTCGGGGGTGGTGTCCAGCTGGGACGGGGAGCTGGACACGCTGCTGCTGGGCCGGGAGGACGCGTGGCTGCCGGGGCGCTGGCTCTCCTCCAGCGACGGCGCCGGCGACGGGCTGTCCTGGATCCTCTCCTGCAAAACAAGCACACCAAGGCTTCATGCACCATTCAACAAGGCTCCAACTAAAAAAAAAAAACTAAAAAAAAACACAACAAGGGAGGTTGGAGGTAAACAGAACACAACTCATAAGAGCCGTACTGTCATCTACAGCCAAAACCAACACAGCAACGTGTCCGAGCTTAGCTGATCAATTGTCACCTTTTATTAATTTTTTTTTGTTGGCAACTTTTTATGTTTTAAGTTTTTCACGCCTAGGAACATATAGGATATTCTTTCATGTTGCTTTCACAAATTATTTTTAATCTGCAGGTAGTAAGATTGCCATGTATGAGTCACATTTCAAATAAACAGCTCACAGTTGGACTGAACTGTCACTAAATGCAGTCAGATTTGGAATTAGAACCTGTACTTGTGAATTTGTAACTAGAATCTGTACCTGAGTAAATTACATCAGTATCTTCTCAGGGTACAAATGACAAATGCTGTAGCTCTGGTAAGAACTTCCCTCTTGCATGAAAAGCACCATTGGCTAACCAAAACAAGAGTCTGCTTGCAAATTTTTATGTTTTATATTTAATATAAAACATAATGATATAATAATTATATATAATATATAATATAAATTTTGTATTATTTTTTATGTTTATGTTGCACAGGAAACTTTAAATATAAATTAAAATACATAATTTTATATAAATTTAAATATATATATTTATTTTTATATTTATATTATATTTATATATATATAAATTAAATATATATAGTACATGACGTAAGGAGGAAAAAAGAGGTAGGAAATAAAAATTAAAAGTAATTTTTAAAAAGGCAAAATTAAATTCTGCATTTCTGTGTATCTATGTATCTACACTTGCAAATTGCCTGACGATGCCATGGAATTTTCATCAGTAAAAATCTTTAGGAACAGGTCAGGCTAACAAGGCATAAGTGAAAATTCATCCTTAAGACAAGAGATTGTGAGACCACTTGAGATCCATCCACCCCTTTGTTTCTACACACATACTTTTAATTAAAAATTGCAGTGCCCTTCATCCCTGTTCCAAGAATCAACTGAAAATTACAGTATTCTGAAAGGGACAATCAGGGCCTCATTTACTCCAGGTATTTTTCTCTCTAAATGCCTTCTATGTTTAAAACCTCTGTCAAAGTCCTTGAAGGTGCAGTTCCAAGGGAGAGAGACTAATGAGGAAAAATGGCTGAATTTACAGAATTCCAGAAAGGGAACACTGGGAGCTGCCCCCATTCCTGGCTATCAGCTGCTTCCTGTGCAAACCCAGAACTGAAATCTAACCTTCTTTTTTTTTAAAAAAGATATTCTCTTGCCTCCACCTCACTAAAAATCACAATTACAGTTCATCTGGGAAAGCTGTCTCAAAGAAACTTTGCAATCTTTCCTCCTTTCTAACCTATTCTGAAGATGTTTCTTTAAGAATATTCAATCTGGCTCCTCGGTAGCAATTTACTGTGTGCTCTGGAAAAGAAACTCAGTAACATCTTAAGTTTTTATGCAGTTTTCTAGGTGGAAGCCTGAATCAATAATGTAGCTCTGGGAAGAACATGGTGGTTCCTAGAAGTTTTTCCATTACAAACACCTGATATAAAAGCTGTTGTTTGGATGTATCAAGGCAATTCATTAATTACACCACCAGCAAGATCAACAAGGATATTCTGTTACCCATTAAAACCATCCCTCTAAGCCACACTCATCTGTGTATTTACAGCCACTTCTGAGAGTTATGCAAGGGGAACATGAGATTGGATCCTCCTCAGAGCCTGGGATGGCATTTCCCTATCCCAACCACACCAGTGAGAACATGGCACTGGATGTGTTTTAATAGGATTGCTATTGTACATTAAATAACAACCCAGCCTCAAAACCATGTAACAGATGTGTATCCATTACATAGCTGTTAATCCTCAATGGATCAGTTTCACTAATTATCTGTTGTTTAATGAACATACAGTAACTAACAGATCTGAAAGGGAGACTTTTAATGCTAATATTTAATAGACATTAAGTCTATTCTGTTGAGTCACAAGTTTTTATAATTTTGAAAACTTTCTACAAATTAGTTTTCAAATTCAGTGGAAGAAAAAAAAGTCCAAGTCACTGAGCTTAAAGTGTCCTGTGTTTTCTTCTTTTTGGCCTCCAAAAGAGAGGGTTTGGAGGCTGAGAGATGAACAGGTAAGAGAGAGTTGGGGCTTTGTGGATGTGCTGCTTACTGAGTTGCCCTTAAAATTCTTACCTCAAAAAGTACTGTCCTAAATAAGAATTACACATGCAAACCTGAGTGGATAAATTCTGTGTTTTTTACCTTTGTGCAAATTACAGCTTCCAAATAGGTTCCTGCTAACAGGTTACAACTCTGACTGCAATCTCCTTTGCCTGGATTTCAGCTTTAACAGTCCTCTTTGGCACTATTTCCTCTCTTTTTACCACAAAGAGCACTCAATTTACAATTAAGATACCATTTGGAAATGATTAATTTTACAGAAGAGTGCATAGTTTAAGTAAATTTCATTGTCTACTGCAACCATGAAAATGAATAGCCAGGGAGAGGACGTGCCAACTGTTCTGCAAAAAAACCCTATGAACAAATATGACTAGGAATTAACACTTAGATATCACACAAACAGCCATATATGTCATCTTAAATGGGAGTTATTTGAGTAATTCAAAAGCTGATGATTTGGAAAAGAAAAGTATTCCAGCTCCTTCTGCTAACTGCATTTCCCATTGTCTCTCACTGTGAAATAATCTCTGCTTGGAGTAATTTACCTTCAAACTCAGGGTCTTGGCTTGAAATCTTCAGGCAGAAGTAAAAGTGTCAAATAATAATGTCCTTTTTAATCACACAGTCAATCACATTCTGAGAGAATTAGTTGATTATGTCATCTAATATCTTCCCAGGCACAGGGAAGGCAGAGTTTTCCCTACAAGCAACAAAAGAGCTGAAATTCCCTCTGTATCACATGTGCTCGAAATGAGGATGGAGCATCACCATGTGAGGCTGCACAAGGATCAAGAAATTGTCCATTTCTACATGGAAAATGTGCTGAATTTCCCTTACTATAATGCAAATGCTACGAGCAGACTCTTCTTTTGCTGGTAAACAGATCCATTTTTCAGTCCTGTAATCAGTATGCATCTATTTAGCTACTTAACAGCAATGTGCTCTGGTTCATTAGGTAGCTACTGTTGTGTCTCAGCCTAGTTAAAATTTCACAGCAAGTTAATCTATTTTATTACAAATGAGAACACAAGTGATAATGTCCTCACCATTTTCCAAACACAGGGTTAACAGTATTTGTAACAAATCAATGAAGGCATTTAAATAGGCAAAATTGCAAATTTAAAATCTTAACATTTTGTTTTACACATTGGTGACTTCATTTTATTTGTCATCTATGTATTTTACAACCTTGTTACTTTTCATATATAATTTTTTTTCCCCTTGAAAATGGCTCAGTTACTTCTGTATCCTACAGGGCAGCCTGGTCCCACACTAGGTAAATTCAGAGTAATAAGGAAAACATTCCCAAATAAAGTAGTATTTTCCCTACTTATATTTCTTCCTATTCATAAATTTGCAAGATTAATATTCCAGGTTGTAATTGAATGAATTATACATAAGGACTCTACAGATTGTGAGAATTTATGAAAAATGAAAACATTTCTCAAGATCTCACCTATTTATCTACCTACATTACCTACTTCATCTCATCTTTTTTCCTTCTTTTACAGAGCTGTAACATAAATTCTCAAAAAGGACCTTTCCAGTATTTAATCCTCTTGAAGGGTAATATATATGTCTCACTAAAAATCAGTGTCCTTCTCTGCCTCAGAAAATGTAGCTACAAAGCTTGACATGGTTAATTTTAGTTGTGATTTAGCTCAATGGCACTGAAGTCATGAACTCACCCAATTTCCAGCCAGATCCTTGATTTCAGCTCAATATCCCCTTCCCTCCCCTGTGAGGGATTCTTCCACACCAATAATAGGAAATACTACACACTACTTGCATCCACACTAGTTTTATGTGAAATATATATGAACAGCTTACCTGGTTTTGACATAATCATCTTGACCTTAATTTCTTACCTCTGATTTTTTATAGTATTGATCTTCCTTTTATGTCAAGAGTTCAGAGAAATGATGCTGCTGGATTTTCCTTTTTATTTTTCTTTATTCTTAGTTGTAATGTAGTAGTAATTACTCTTCCAAATGTTAATCTATTAAGGAGTTCCTAAAGGATTCAGTGGCATTTCACTGCTGACAAAAGGCTTTGGAAGTCTGTCTGAGTCCTGCATGTTTTATTCAGACATTTATCTTGATATTTCATATTTAATTGAGGTGCTACTGCTTTAGAGGGCTCTGCAGTGGCTGGAATTCACCCTCTCTGATGAAATGGAAAGGAAGGAAAAATGGAGATTCTACTGGGTTTAAGCCTAGATCAGAGTTTTCAAGTGTTGTAAGAAAGATTTCAAGCTGATGTTGACCATGTAATTCACAATTCCAGCCAGCAAAGAATTGCCAACACTTTCTTTTTTTACTTAATACTAAGAAGTATTTCTTTCCAATTGACCTCACTTGATACTAATGCTGTTTGAATCCTAACAACCAGCACATTTTTAATAGTGTCCTAAAGTTTACAGTCTTTAATTGATGGGCTACTCAATTTAGCTTTTCCAAGGAAAAGAATCCCCTGTCACAGGCAGCAGGAGCTGTGCCACACCTGAACTGATGCCAACAAGAACCAGGATGGGCACAGCCATTTCTGGGCTAGAGAAGAGCAGTTTGGTTTGGATTTTGAGCCATTCCAGCCTGGAAATGAGCACACACAAAGACTGGGGGTGAGCTGTTGATCTTCTGAGCTACTTATAGTACCTGTGACTGCTGTAGGTGCTGGAGATGAACAAGGTAAACAGCTGGTCTGAAAACCAAGACAGGATCTGTGTGTCTGAAAGCCAGCTGGATCCCATTCATCTTTTGCACTGTACAGGGAAGTCATTCGCCTAAAATATGCACTTTGCCATTTAAAATGCAATTTTTTTTTCCACTGTGTACATATAGTTGTTTCAGTTGAAGTCAACTGGCAATTATTTCCTCACAGAATTTAAGAAATCATAAAAACTCCTACATTTACTGATTCTAATACCAGATGTTCACTCACTAATTCCATTACCTTGTGACTACTTCCTATCAATCCATTAATTGCCAGCTGCTAAGCCAAACAGAGAAGTGCAGCTGATCAGATGGTGCTGGGAAACAGCCAAACAGGAGCTGCCTTCTTCCCCATTTCTTAAATTAGCAGTTGCTGGGACAGCCATGGAAACCTTCACTCCTGGATTAAGATCTTGATGTTTTACTTTGAGTCTGAGAGCAAACAGGGCCTGAAGCTGGATTTTGGTACTTGTGCCTCTCTCCTGAATTGTTTCACCCAGAGCTGCCATGGAAGGCAGGAAAGGCACTCCCAGGACTAATGATGATCTTGCTCTACCTCATCTATGTTAGAGTCATACCAGTTATTAAGGACAAATGCAAATGACAAAGATAATATTAAAAATATCTGAGCCAGAACTAAGAGCTTACATGTGCTTGGCCTAACAATTTTCCTTTGCAAGCTCTGCAAAAAGAGATGTTTCTGAATGGATTTTTTTTTTTCCCCCCCACTTGGAAGTTTTAAATAAGTTTTCAGTGCTTAAAACCTCTCAGTGAGGGTTGTAAGGAGCCAGGAGCTCTTGGCACTGCAGAAGAGGGACAGCCTCTGAGAAGAGTATTTAATGCAATTTGAAAGGATCTGAACATCTCCCAGAAGAATAATTTCTCTCAATCAGTGAATAAAGAGATACAAACCTGCACACTCACTCCTCCTTTGCCTCAAACACAGCCACAAAAATTAACCTTATAAAAAGCAAACAAACTCCAGTGGCTCACATGTCACTCCTCCAGCACATCCCATCCCAGCAACCAGCTGCCTGCTATGGAACAGGACAGAATAAATCTAATAACATGAAACATCACATCCATTGGAGAGAAGTTTTATTTTATAAATGCTGCAGTACTCTGAAAACAATTCATAATGGATTGAAGGCACAGAGAGATATGAAATTACTGATGTTAGGAATTCTGTAATGGGAAATGTTTCTATTGTGAGAAGAAGTGTTTCAGAGCATTCTGAGATGGCCACATTTTTCTGGCTGTCAGGTAAATATTATGAATGTGTGTTGTAGAGCACACAGAAAATAGCACCTCTCAGCAATAATTACACAGCCCATCTGTACTCTCTTCAGGGAATTTAAAATCATGTCATATACATCTTTTACAAATGCTTTAACAATCCCACAAAACCAGGAGAAAAGCAAAACTCAAAGAGAAGGAGACTCAGAAATCTCTACTCCATGTCTAGATCCCATTACAAACAAGGCTTTGCTCTGTTTATCAGGTGAGTTTCTAAAGTGCATTGGTGTGAAATTCTCAAGGAATTCTGAAAATAAAAATGCTTAATTTTTAAAAGCATTTTAAAATATGAATTTTTAAAAGCATTTTAATTTCTTTTTTTTTTGTTTTGCTTTCTGTGTTTCCCATTTGCACTGAACAAGACCACCATTTATTCCTAACTGGGACCTGGGTGAGAGCAACAAAGAATAAGAGAAAAGCAGGAATACAGCAAGCATGTGGGGGTGACAACTGAAGAAAAATGGACAGCAGGAAACCAATTTTCAGAACTACTCCTGCCTGGGAGAAGCACATCCCTCAGCAGCTCCAAAGAGGCTGTTTGCCAGGAGGAGAGGAAGAGGGTGAGATGTGAGCAAGGGGAGGAAGGAGGGTGCAGAATATGTCAGGTAAGTGAAATGAGAAGCAGGGAAAATTTGGGAGAAAATGAAGTCTCAGATCTCTGGCAGGAAGTTTTGCCTCTTCACTCTCAGTGCTCTTTGCACCAAAGGAGCAGCTTAAGGTTTGGGTTTGGCTCCCAAAATTTCAAGCTCAGCCTGACCACCAAATTTCCCACCAAGGAACATCTGGGGAAGTGGCCTTTCAGTGATCAGAGGATTATCACACTCACAGCTCCAGATTTGGCTCTTGCCAGCCTCCCCTTCACCTCCCCAACCCCAAACCTCTCCCCTGCCCTCTCCCTGCTTTTTGGCTGGAATTGTGTAAACATTTTTAATCATGTAAAGTTGTATTTGTTACAGGTGCACTGTAAAATAAAAATCTTTGCATTATGAAGTTACTGCTCTCTGGAGCTGAGTGTTTCACAGAGTTCAGTGAAAAAAACCTCTCAATTTCCTGTAAACGGCTTATCCCAACTTTCCTTCTGAAAATACTGTGACTGAGTAGATTTTTCTGAGTTTCAAGAATAAAATTATTGTGTGACAGTAAACTGCTGCATTTATTCACAGAATCACAGACTGGTTTGGGATGGAAGGACCTTAAAGGTCACCTGATTCCACCCCTGCCATGGGCAGGGACCCTTCCACAAGACCAGGGTGCTCCATCCAGCCTGGCCTTGAGCATCCACTGCTCCTCCTAGCCCAAACCATGGCTCAGGGGTACTTAGCCAAATTCCACCCCAGACTGATCCTCACCTGACATCCAGGCCATTCCTGGAGTCCAGCTGAACAGCTCTGGAAATGAAGAACTAACAAGAACTGGATGCAGGAGGGAGAAGAGAGAGGGTGGTGAACTCAGTGTCTCTGTCAAATTTTGCTTTTGCCACATGAGTCCCTCAATAACAGAGATTCTTCTGAGCCATGTGAGCCAAGTTTCAAACCCAGCAAGCTGCTTCAGATGTGCAGTAAATCCCTGTAAGGCTGGATTTATCACAGGGACACTGCCAGAGCTGCAGCCACAGTGCTGCTGGTGCTGCTAAAATCACATCCCATCAAGTTAGAGATGGCTAAGAAGGTTTTGTGAGCCTGACCATTGTGCCTCCCTAATTTATGGTGTTCCTGTCAGGGAGAAATCAAGTTTCATAGTTATGACATTTCTTTCTGGAGCACTAAATGTTAACTTTGCTGATCATGCATATCTGGGTAGAACAGCTTATTTCTAAATGGCAAACGTGATATAAAAAGCATAATGACTTCATTCAAAACCTTCTAAAGCAGCTGATTCTCACACCTACAGGAAACAGGCCAAGTGGTATTTCAGTCATCAGACTGTGGAAACAGACACACACTCAATATATTCAATTAATTTCTCCCATTTTAAATAAAATCATGATGCTGGGATTACATTCTGTTGAAAACTAGCTATGTTGTGTACTTATTAAATGCACTTAAATAATGTTCTATAATAAAAGTATTACTGACAGCAGGAACAGCAATGGTTTTCTTTTACATGTTTTGTTTTGTACAAGAATTTCATGGTAACTGGTGGTCATTCTGTGCTGCATAATTGTACATGAGGGGAGAAAAAGACAAAAGGAGCCTCACAGTGGAATAAAATTCATCTACAGTTTCAGCACCCAGAACAAGCTGGAGAAAGATGCAGCACCACTTGACAGGTGAAAGTAACACAGCAAAGGATGCCCACTCTGCCTCTGTCACTCTGGCTACTGGTGAATTTTCATCTGCGACATCAGAGGAAATAATTCCCACCAGAGTGCTGGCCAGACCTCGTGTTGCTGTGGAGATATTGTGTCTCCTCTAGTGCAGGTGTTGGGAAAAAACTGCTGTAAATGAGTAACTCACATCAGCAAGGGCCTGCTAAATAACAACCTGAAACCAACTGCCTGCAAAAACTGCAGGTTAAATTACAAAGGACTAGCATTGTCTGCAAATATGCATTTAATCTTCCTGCTGGCATACTGGCATAACACTGAGAATATAATCAAAGCTTCTGCAAGTTTACTTGCTGCTACAAATATTCCACTGCTGTTTTTAAATCAGGGTTTTTAGAGGTTTCTGAATAGGTAAAGGAAAGGCTATGGTTTGAAATTAATGGAATCTCAACTAATTTCTGATAATTTAATGGCTTGCATTAACTAATATACAGCTGGACATCAGAGAGATGTTTTCCCCACCCAGCCAACAACTGTGCAGGTACACTGATGACAAAGAGAAGGTTTTGCACATCTTAATCCTAAGTAGGGATCCTAAGGGAAAATGTCACCCCTGAACTTCCCCAGTCTCCTTAGAAGCTAAGGAAAAAAAAAAAAATGTCAACAAAACCAAAGCATTCAGAACAAAATCTGTTCTAATCTGGAAGTGACTCTCAGTAAAATAGAGAAACAACCTGAGGCAATTTTGGAGATGCTCAGGGCCAGAAAGAAAATCAGAAGGAAAACAAACCCCTCCAGAACCTCAGCAACAGAGGGATGTAGGATTTGACTGCAGTGATGTAACAAGAGATGTTTGCTGTCCCCCTGAGAGGATGCTGCTATCAGAACACATGGGCATGAACAAGAAACATGTGCTGGGGTACTGTGAGTTTCCTTCCCTGCTTGATTTACAAACAAAACCTCCTGAAGCACCAAAAGGACAAAAGGAAGTACAACACAACCCTCACAATACACAGCTGTATTCTCACAACTGGACTGTAGTGATGGAAACAGTGACTTTCTCAATGAGAAAATAATGATACACCATAATTAAGATGTTTTACAATAAAGATATGAGAAGTTAAGTTCAGCAATCAGTGGGAGTTGTAAGAATAAAGCAACTCAGAAGTCAGATTCTAGAGTGACAGGGATGAGTGTAAATGAACACAAATATTGAAGACATTTACTCTCCAGAACAGACAGCTCTATACACTCATATATTTAAACCCAAAGAAAAATGGACTAAACTAATGAACTTTCAAAGCTGAAATTTTACTTTGTCAACAGAAACCCACATGTGCATGCAAACACACACAAGTCAGACTGGTAACAACACCTTTAATTTTTGCTCAGTAAAAGTGGACACACTGTTTTAGAGAATCCCATCACACCAGTCCTTCACATGCACTGATCCTACACACTTCTATTTTGAAAATTTCTTGTTTTAATGCATTTTTGAGTGTGAGGCAGGACAGCAGCTCTCCACACAGGCAAGAACCTTTCAGAACAGCCTACTGGGCAGAGACTATGACAAGCCTTTCAAAATACAAAAGTGTTTGAACCAACCAGAAGGAAGTTCAGGTTTGGCTACTAGAGACTCTACTCACTAAAATACTTGTGATAATTTTCTCAGGTATTTACCTGGATTTGCACTGTCAGAATTCCTGTTTTGTTCTTCAGCCTCACTAAGGCACTTGAGATGATTTTCTCTGCTATTTCTCTGCTGGATTTGCAGCACACTCAAATTCTTGTCATGTCCTTCAGCATTTTGTCTTAGGTTTGACTTCACACAGCATTTTAGCAGAGTTATTAAGCCTGCACAGGTATTACTGCAGCCTGCAGTGTTAGTGATCATTTTTAATTCCATTACAGACTTACTGACAGACCAGAGCTGCTCAACGTTTTGGCTGCAGCGGTGGGTGCTGCTCAGTGTTGGGAGCAGCCAAAGGGAGCTGGGCAGGGTCAGCTCACTGCCCCATCCTCCTCCCCCCTGAGGGTGTCCCTGCAGCAGCTCTGCCATCCCCAGGATGCTCTCCTTACCTTGATGACAGAGGCCCCTGCCCTGGACAGGGGGCTGTGCATCTGCGCCGCCGCTGCCATGTTGGCGATGGTGTTGAGATGGTTCATCTGGTTCATGGCCATGGCCACCGAGGCTGGGGGGAGGCTGACGGGGAGCAGGGGGTGTGGCATCATCATGAAGGGCAGGTCTATCCCTGCAGAGAGCACAGACATGTCACTGAGGGCCTGCACCCACTGCAGCATCCATCGTGTCACTGGGACACAGGCAGTACAGCATCCATCACATCATCACTGGGACACACTGCAGGACTCACAGCCACTGCAGCATCCATCGTGTCACTGGGACACAGGCAGTACAGCATCCATCACATCATCACTGGGACACACTGCAGGGTCTGCATCCACTGCAACATCCATCACATCATCACTGGGACACAGCCACTGCAAAATCCATCACAACATCACTGGGACACAGCCACTGCAACATCCATCACAACATCACTGGGACACCCTGCAGGGCTCACAGGCACTGCAGCATCCATCACATCATCACTGGGACACAGCCACTGCAAAATCCACCACATCATCACTGGGACACAGCCACTGCAAAATCCACCACATTATCACTGGGACACACTGCAGGACTCACAGGCACTGCAACATCCATCACATCATCACTGGGACACACCCACTGCAGCATCCACTCACAGCCACTGCAACATCCCTCACATCAGCACTGGGACACCCTGCAGGGTCTGTATCCACTGCAACATCCATCACATCAGCACTGGGACACCCTGCAGGGTCTGTATCCACTGCAGCATCCATCACATCAGCACTGGGACACCCTGCAGAGCTCACAGCCACTGCCACATCCACCACTCAAACCCAACAGCAGCAAATCTCAGCAATTTTTGGGATTGCCTGTGCAGCCCAGGAAAGGCTGGTTTGTAGGGGAGAGGAACACCCAGCTGAGGAGTGACACAAAATGAATGTATGACTGCACCTGTTCAGTGATCTCTTTAGTTAAGAGAAATAAAGAAGAAAAAAAAAAAAAAAAAACCACAAAACATGCATATAATTTGCATATTTCCAACGTATCAGATGAATATTTATTAATAACTTTATCTGATAATACACTCCTATCAAGACTTCTTCCTATTACCACTTCTCAGCAATGTCACACTAAATTCTTATCCTCTATTTCTTGAATCCAGGAGGCTTGAACTACAGACACCACTGAGTGATTGTACAGAAGGTCTGTGAACTGCAACACGTAATGAGAGGTTAAAACTGTTGCCAGAGGTTTTAATTTTCAAAATGTCACTTTAAATTGTCTTCTGCTATGGATATAAACCAATTTAAGAAGGTATGAAATTTATTTGGAGCAACTTGCAGATCTTGACATTGCCAAAAAGGTGAAGTTACTGCTAGCAAGAATTGGATTCTCATACTTCATTAATATCCATTTCAGCATGTGTATTACTCCTTGTATTTAGTAATGACACCAATTCACTGAAAAAATTGTTCAGGTTATTGTGCATTCAAGAGTTCTTTAGAGGGACCACTTGAAGATACCTTCTATAGGGAATTCAAAATTAATTTTTCAGAAAAAAACCCCCAGTACTCATTCTGCCAGACAAAAATATCTTGTCATTTTTTTAAATGACATTTAGATTAGAAATCCTCATTTAAAAATTCAGGTGCAAGTATTAAATAACACAAACATATAGCTACTCATTACCACATGCCATTAAGATTGTTTGTTGTTAAAAAGTTTTTCACTTTTGGGTTTATCCTAACTATTTTAAAGGAGAAGGCCAGTCACCATTTTTGGTGTATGACAGAACTAGTAATAAAAAATACCACTGACTGACATATCTTATGTTATTCCTACAGAATTTGACTCCAGTGATATAAAAACACCACGGTGCCCACCAGGAAATTGCAGAATTGCAATATTCCCAGCTCCCACACTATTCCTGTTTAACATGAGCATATCATGATCAACAACTGTGATGTCTAATGACTCACTCTCTATTTTACATGATGATCCACGCCAATATTAATTATGATAGGCAATAAGCAAGGCCCACATACATCTCCCTTCCCTTCAAACCACACTGACAATCCCCTCCAGTGCCTGCATCCACAAGCCTTTGTTCCCCTGCACATCTCCCTTAACAGCCCAATAATCTTTCCTCATCCTCTATAGAGTTCCAAAACTCCCAGACACCATCTGGCCACATTGAGTTGTATGTCTACTTAAAGTCCAATTGACATGCAAACTAAATGCAAACTACAAACAGAATTTAACAGCACATCACCAGTTTTAAGACACAATCCGTCAAACATTTCAGAGGACTATGAGGAGAATATATCCTGCACTTGCAAATCACTGGGCATAATGTCTGACATCCAGCAAACCCTTTAACAGCCCATGGACATTCAGCTACTACAAAATCCACTGGAAAATATCCTGCAGAGCAAAGAACACAATATGTCTGTGTGTAAAAGAAATCCAGGTATTGAATTATGCAAGAATATAAAATGAAAGGACAAATGATAGAGAATTTGAGTCCTATGACCTGGTGAATTTTTAACTACTGACACTTAATCAAAAATGCTCAGGTTCACACCTTCCCACAAACACAGCAGACTCATTTTGTAGGAGTCATTTCAATAGCTCTGATTTGCTCAAGTCTGGGGCCTGACAGAGGTAGCAATGAATTGACTACTCCAAGAATTGTGTAAGGAGCCAGAAATGTCACTCGTCCACTAAGACCAACACCAAAAATCAACTTTCAGAAATTGAAGGATGAAGAGCTTAAACAAAAGGAGTTCATAAATAATGAGCTTTTCATTCTTCATCTATCATCAACTATAGGAATAGCTTTATTCCTCACTAATTTTTAAAATGTTAATCCCAAGCATCTTTCTTGGAAACTTTTTCCTTCCCTTCCTTCCCTCTGGGTGCAAAGTGCTCCCTTCCTAAGGGAAAGAAAAGAGATGGCTTTTCAGGGAGCTCTGGGTTCCAAATCCAACCTGTGTCATTTTATTCCAGTTGTTTTGGATAGCTGGGATCAGTGGATCACCTTCTACCTGCACATTCTGCATTTATTCCTTGCTCTCCTATTTTTCTGGTGAGTCAGCACTTCCATCTGGAAGAGAATTTTCTCACATAGCTAAAATTCTAAGCAACTTTATGATTATTTTTCCTTTCAATCCAGGCCATGCAAATATCATTTAAAGACTGGCAGTGCCAAACCCATTAAAGAGTGATTATTCCAAGAGGGAGCAGTCACTTGGGCACGGACTATGGCAGAGGGTGGTTGGACACGAGGCACACGTGCAGCTGGCAGTGGAAGGGCTGACCCTCCTGTCACTCACGTGTCTCCCAACACCTCCCCTGTCCCCAAGGCTGGAAGAAGGGGAAGGGCAGGGCTGCAGGCCCTGTTTCCCCAGCAGGAGCCCAGTACATACTGTTGGTGAGCAGGTGGTTCTGCTGCAGGGGGCTGAGCGGGTGCGCGCTCCCCAGGCTCGACTGCCCCGGCAGCGTGGGGTGAGCAATGCTGTGCTGGGATCCCGGCGTGATGGGGGACTGCAGCTTCTCCTTGTCCCAGGAGGATTCACTCCCACCTGCAAGACAGGGCACAGGGAGCCATGAGTGCCACACACCTTCATTCTGCTTGGGCAGCAATGAGCCAACACTCCTCAGCACAGCTGAGCACCTGGCGCAGGCACAGCACCTGCAACCTGCACCTGAAATTTTCAGAGAATAAATTAATAAATAAGTATCTGGCCAAAAAAATATTTTTAGATACTTTCAGCACCACCTACTTTCAATAGGTTTGTGGAAACAGGGCAAGTTAAATGTCTGAGGATGAAATCATCAGTCATGGTTAAGTGAATTATCAGAAAGGGAACATCTGAGAGGCTGAGTCACCATCTCCTGCTATCACAGGACATGAGGCCACCAGTCCCTGCCAGACACTGATCTTGTGCTCATCAGGTCAGTCCTGGAGGCACTTGGCCATTCCCTCCCTCCAGTGTCCCACTCCAGCTGGAATTCACCCCTGAAGAGCTCAGTGCAGTTTATCCTCGAGCTTGGTTATCTCTGAGCTTCAGCAGCTCCCCCTGCACTGCTGGGCCTGGCCCTGGGGATGCTCCATGTGAAAACTTCACTCTGGGTTACATGAACCAGGCACAGGCTGTGCTTGGAAATCATCAATATTCAGGGATTTCAACTTAGGAGTCCAGGTATCTATTATGCATAGTAATTACTGTCTACAGCAAACACAAAGTCCAGAAAACTGAGCACTCAGTGTCTCCAACCTCTGTCTACTCTTCTGCAGCAATTTTACAGACTGTAGGTTTTTTTTTCAGTATTACACACTTGAATAACAAATTCCATTTAAACAGCAGGTTAAATAGACCATGTTAGTGAATTCCAAAATGCATCTGGTCCACAAAACAGAGCACCTAAAAAAAAGTTACACTGAACATTTCTAGAGTTAAAAGGTATTTTAAGATCACTCCCCTCTCAGGTACCCTACACTGTCACTTAGATTATAGATTGTTAGAAAAACATGTAACTGCAGTATTGATTTTGTTTTGGATTTATGAACAAGGATCTCAATTAGAATAAGTAAATAGATTACTGGAGTGCAGCAGATAGAGGCAGCAAGCAAAAAACCATTTTAATTGAATCTGAAAGTAACAGAGAAATTCCATTCTTTATGACAACACTTGGCTAATAAACATGATTAATACTGCTAAATGCAAAAGTTTGAAAGATCAGTGATTGAGAAAAAAGGAAAACACTCCATCATTTTAGCACTATGTCCAAGTATGAATTACCTTCCTATAAAAGAGTTGTAATTTGTAAAATGATGAGTAACACACTGACAAAGAAAGATACACTAAATTATGCCATGTGATATAATGCAGCATGGCATAGTGCAGTAATTAGAACTACTACAGTTGAGGCTGTGTCAGCATCTTAGTTATTTAATATACTGTATATCAGCTCTTTCAAATAACATTTGACTGCTATTTAGTGTGGAAGTTGTTCACTTTGACTATTGTGAATCCAGGCTGGTATTATTTGGTGTGTTTCAGAAGTTAAATGTGTGATTTATGAAGGATTTTTTGAGGAAATGTCAAGAATTTTATTTTAACAAGTGAGTTTTAATTTTCTCCATATGCTTTTTAAAACAAATTCAACATTTACACTCTATTCTTCCTCAGAAAACACATATTTTTTCATTATTTTTTGCTTAGAACATGTTTTATAGCTGTAATTTCACATATTAGGGCACTGGCCACAGAAGTTGGGCCAAAGATAGTTTCTTTGGGATTTCTGTGTGAAAAGAAAAAAAATGAGTCCTCATCTGAAAGTTTCCCTCTCCCTTTGCTCCTCTGCCCCAGGCAGCTCCAGCCCTAGGCAGGGGTGGTTCAAACCCAGCTCATTTAGTTAATTCTGAAGTTTCTCCTGCCTTTCAGAGCCTCGTGCTGCTGAGGCTGCAGCAGCAGAACCCAGCAGTTCTCTGAGCCAGCTCCACAGCCACTGCACATCCTGGAGGAAAACTCCTTTATTCCCAACTTACAGATGGAGAACTGCCCTGAGAGGAAAAGCAACTTGCTTAAGGAAACCCAAGGAATCTGCAATAGAAGGGGAAACTGAATTTAAATTATGCCACACAGTCCAGATCACTGGACCAGCTCTCCTTACAGATGGGGACAAGAATAACTTTTTCCCTCTGCAAATTCCACTTGTAAATCTGCTCCAGTATTCAGTGCCAGCAACACAAGAATAAATTGCAATATACTTATCTCTACAGACCATTCCTGTATTCTTATGTTCCCTATCACTTCTCCTTAGAGAAAGAAAAAAATACAGCTGAGTGTAGGATGTATAATAGAAGTGGATGTTAAATGAAATGCATCCTTATCCTGCACTGTCCCACAGATAACAGCTCCATCTCTCCATCTGCATTTCCTATGTCACAGGAAGTCTCTTCAAAATGAAATAATAATTAAACAGTTCTTACCAAGAACTGCTCAGGTGTGAAGTGTTTGTAAGGGCAGTGTGGTCAGCTCCAGCTGAGGGGCAGAGTTAGGAAGTTCCTGTTACACCAGTGAGGAAACTGAACTGGAAATGAGATTCCACTCCTGTGCCTGCACCACAGACACCTTTCATCCATCCTACCCACAGTCCCTCTGCACAGCTAAAAAATAACCATTCTACAAGAAAATCTGCATTCTTCCCTGGAGTATCTATGCCCATGGGAAAGAAAAAGATTACACACAAATTTACACAAGCCAGCAGCACACTGACAGTAAAAACCCAGTAGTGACATGCAAACCTGTGCTGGTACACTCAGTCCTTTAAATGCCAGGCAATGTTTAAAAAAGGAATTTATTTTTGAGCACACAATTTTCTTATTTAGTAACACAGTTGTCAGCATGTTTGATCAGTGAATACACATCTGACATGCAACATATCAATGTGCATTTTCAAATTCTTTGTTGCCATAACAATTAGAAGTGAATACATCCATAAAAACTGAATCCTTCTTAATGCTTCAAATTCATGTTTAACCATAGTTTTTCAGATTTCTGTTCATTGCCATTTTTTTGCCAAACAGGTGTCATTCATAAGGCAAAGGTGTCACATTTTAATTTTTTTTCATCCTGTCTTTTTGATGTTAATTTTTCTTATCCTGTCTTTTGTATGATGAGCTTATAGTATATACAGAGATATATTTTAAGTAATTTATTTTAGGTATATAAAACATAAGGGGGAAAAAAAAAAGGAAAAAAAGAAACATACATTCCTAAGAAAAATGAGATAACAGGAAACTGCAATGGGACCTACCTCTTTTATATGAAGGGAAACACAACTTTTCTTTTCTTTTATATGAGAAAGAATATTTCATTTTAAAATATGAGTAACTTGATACATGAGTGTCATAGGAATATTACCAGAGCACCCAGAAGTTATTTGTCAAAATGCCAATACATCATTTACACACTTTACCAGAAGCTTAAGTTTGACTCTTACCCACTACCCACACGACCTTCCCTCCAACAGAGAAAAGTGAAGGACACAAAGGTGATTTTTCCTTATCTTGTTTGCATTCTAGTGTTCAACTAAACAGAAATCAGGTGAATTTAGGAGTTAAATCACAGGGAAAATCAGCAGTACATTCACCTGCTGCCAGGAATGGACCCCACAGCCCCACTGGAAGGTGATTTACCATCACATCCAGGTCTGTGAGCAAAGTGTCTCTGCTTCAGTTTAATTTTATTTATTTGAAGGAAATGCAAGTGATAAGCTCAGCTTCCTTTTTTCTGAAAATGCTACTCACTCACCCATCATTAACTTCAGGAATTTTTTAAGGCAAGTTTTACAGCCACAAGTTTTCTAGCAATAAGCCTCTCTGAGCACTTCTATTCTTCAGAACAAAACCCCAAAATCTGTTGTTTGTTGTTTGGGGTTTTTTGGTGAAGACATATCTGTAATGATTAAATCACTGTCTTGCTTTTAGGTATTGAGAGATCTCCAGAAAGTAATCACAGTTCAATTCGGTGACAGTTTCCTTTCATTTGGTTTCAAATTCATTTTATCAGCCTTAAATCTGTCTGGTTGAGCTAAATGAAACCCTCTCTGTCAGAGCCACCTTCAAATTCCACAACCACACTGTTTCAATCTATGTCTGTCATTTTACTTCTCCTTGTGATACATTCCTGAAAAATTGAACTCCAATTGTAAAAAGCAATACCATCTTCACTGGCCAATTTTATTCTCAAATTATTTTAAAACACATTTTTCATCCTGTTGGGCATATTAACCTTAACAACAGCTGCAAAGAAAAAAGTATTCAGTGCATTGCTATTTCAGCACTGGTAATTCCAAAGTATTTCTCACCTCTTAACTTCTTGTGAGTGTCCAGCACATACAGAGCCTTTGAAAATTTTAGGATTATACAAAACTCTCAAAACATCACAGGCCTTTTGCCAGCACTCCTAAACCCTGTGTTTTCAGGTGTTCCAGACTATTTTACCAATATCCTGATCTCAGCCTGATATTGGGGAAAATGGTCATTTATTGGCCTGCACAGAATAAAAACATTTCTTCAGCCTACAGCTTTCTGTCAACATTTCCATGGTATCAACCTTTGAGTGTCCCAGGAAGACAAGATTAGGTTGAAAACTATTTTTGTCAGATTTGATAAACTGAGAATCTCACTGCAGGAAGGTCAGGAAGAGACCACCCAGGTCTCATTCCTGGTCAAGTGTCACTTTCCTGTCAGAAAACCATGAAACTGCTCTGGGTCAGGATTATGACCCATTTAACCCCAAATTCTGTCCCCTGTACTGGCAGTAGATAATGTTATTTACAGAGGCCATGCAAGTGTGGGCACTTTCTGTGGTCCCTTATTACTCCCAAATGAAATTCTTAACTTTAAAAATGGGAATAAGATTTTTTTCCAGTCCCCAAAATCATTACACCCATCTGAAAATCAAAATGGCAGATCTGAAATGCATTTAAAGCTTGAATCCATGGATTTGTGTGGCTGTGTGTATTCAGCTAAATCAACTTTTGGAGTGTACCCTACAAGAAAGCCATGAAAGTGTGTAGGGTAAGATATTAAAACTCAAGAAATCCAGTGATGGCTTTACTGGGCTACTTCCAAAAACTTATCAAGTGGTTCAGCAGATGTAATTACTGCTTAGCCCTGCCAAGGCTTTGAAATGTGCCCATTAATTCAGCAATTCCCAATCTGTCCATCAGTCAGTCATACTTAAAAAATATGTCTGTCAGGACTTAGGTGAAGTAATCTGTTGATAATTACACAATAAGAAGGCATCTGAAATCTGAATATCATTTCCAAACTTTTCGAAAAGTCGTGATGACAGCAAAATCAAAGTTTATTTCACAGCAAACAGGACACTGAAGGTAACTGGGAATATGTCAGAATATTTGATGCCAATTTAATTAAGAACAATTAATTCCAGGAAGATAATTTTTGAGAAGATAAAAGCAGAACTGTGATATTTATCTAGGAACCTCCCCATCCCTCCCAAACCATCAGCTGCTCCATTTAAAGTGAACAAAGACACAAGGAGGTGCTAAGGGGAATGTTGAGGTTCCCATGTGCTGATGGATGACTGTGGAGCTGAAGCACAGCCTCACTGCCAGGTCCCTTGGCAGGTGTGACTGTCCCTCCCTGGGCCCTTCCAGCCAAAACAAAATCTCACCCTGACAGCCAGAGCTCAGTGTCCAAGGCTCTGAGCAGCAGGAAACCTGTTCTCCCTCTCACACCCTTCAGAGCCATTCATCCCTGCAAACTGCACCCACAGAATGCTCCTGGAATACAACCAAGGGCTTTCCACTGCTTTGTGTGAGCAGTGTGGATGAACTGAACTCCAGGATCACCTTCAGTACCTACAGCTGAACTCCAGGACACCAAACACACCCCAGTGATTCAACCTCCACATCCACAGCACCCTCTGGAAGTTACATTAAACTGGATCAAACATCAGATTTACAGAAATTTAGACATGAACTCTTATAACAATAGTCACCAAAATGCACTGGTACCCACAAGCACTTCTCACCTGTGCCTGCACTATATGAAAAACCACCTGGTGTTATTTGAAGGTGTGTTTTGGGAGGGTTAACTTGGCATTTGCTGTCTTCCTCTGACATCACCTAGGGTTTGTAGTGGATTAAATATTAAGTTATAAAATTCTATTCAGTTTCTTCTATAGAACGTGAAGTACATTTATTGCTAACAGTTTCAGTAACAACTGTGTGACTTTACTGCTATTTATTTTTCTATACAAAGATAAGAATGATGTACTAGAACACTGCATCTATTCTGGTTTAGGACCATCAACAAAAAACCTGTTTTCTACTGCAGGACCACAGGCTGCCTTCAGAAACACGCTCATTTCACAGAGAGAAAGAAGGTCAAAATTCTGGTCTGTCATGTTTTTATTACTGTTGATGATGCACAAGCCAGAAATAAAACAGCTTAACTTTCAGATCTTGAATACAGTTTGCAGGGCTGCCTGCCAGAAAGGATAAACCATACATCCTTCTGAACTCCCTACTGCAGCCACCAGCAAGCAGGGAACAGGACTTCTATTCCAGTGATGATAATCACCCACACCCTCACTCAGCACAATTTACAATTTTCTGCCTTTTTAAAAATTATTTAATATTTCCCCATATTTAACAACTTACTGAAAGAACCACTGAGATACACGTGCTGTGTACTTTTACCATGGCTCTAAGCACATAGTTTAGTTTGATTCTGAGAGGCTTTGAGAATATCTTGACATCCAGTGCAGACAGGTAATACAAAATCAGGTTATTTGAGATCCAACAATTCATTATTTGCTATTTCTTTGAAATAATTATTAAGAACAATTCGGCTTACAGATGGCAATCTGCTGAATTAATCTGCATTGACATAAATGGATCATGTACTTACAATCCTTCCAAGATCTCCTAATACTCAGAAACTCCATAAAATACAAAGTATGGCTTGGAAGAATTAAATAAAATCTGTGGCCTCAAAACACACCTGGACAAACTTCTAACCCTCCTCTGCACCAAATTCAGAGATGTTACCAGAGAATGAGAGGCTGCTGAGGGATGCCCAACACACTTTTAAATCTAATCCAGTGAGACTGAGTTTCCACAAAGGATGAGTGACTGCAGCCCTTGCACAGCTCCACCAAGGTGTGTCAGGAGGGGAGCTCAGGCCAGGTCCACACTCATTCTGAAGCTGCTCCACTTCTTGTATCTGACCCCAAAAAACTGAGAGCTCTGCCAAAACCAGGAGAGCCCGTGAGTAAACCCAATTCACAGAAAAGGTCAGCAGGGACATCCACTGTGCTTCACTTAATGCCAGCCTAAAAAAACACACAAAAACCCCTGGAACTACATCAGCAGCCAACTGTGTACTTCCTCTGACAACCCCTTTCAGCTGTGCTCACAGAAATACCTGAACAGACTCCTACCACAGAACTTGGGTATCTCACACTTCCAATCCATCTTTGCTTTTCAGAATATTTCTCTCATTCTGCAAGCTTAGCCACTGGGTATTCCCATTTCCAGAATAATTCTCCTCCAGGAACATCAGTGGGTGTTTAGCATTAGCTCCTCGAAGGAGCAGGATCAAATCCCTAGAACTGACCAACAATGTCAAATAAACCATTCCTAAAATTGTTATTGTGCAAAGGATACTCTACATCTTCAAACTAGAATTTCTTTCTCAGCTACACAAAGCAATAAATAACAACAGCCATCAGAACAAACATTATTAAAATGTTGATATTAATACCAGATAAAGTGAAAATATTTCTTAGGAAGAGAAAATCTTCTGCAACAAAACAGAATAGCACAGTGCCAAACTGAACGTAACTAAGCTTGAGGTTTTGGACAGGATTCATTTCTGCTTGTGGTGTAAGTATGCACCACCTTGATTATCATTTAAAAAAATATTGACAGCTTGCCTTCTCATACCAATGCCTGGTAACAAATTCCAAATGTTTTGTCACATTTCTTGTGAGCAATGCCATCTGCCAGAGGTGGCATTTCATGGCTGTTTACCCTGACTCCCTCCAAGAATTCATCTGCCACCATCTAATGCTGCCTGAATAAAGGGGATTAAGACTCTGATGCAACAGAGACTATTGATAATTTGGTATAATTGGGAAGAAATGAAGATAAATGAGGTTGAGGATGGAGAGGCAATTAGTTGAGCTGCCTGTACAGCTGTGTTCTCAGCCTGGCTCCCCTGGCCTTTTCTTTGGTGAGGTGTGTGCAAATTAAACATAATGACAAATACACTCTTCCCAAAGCTCTTTAGCTTGCAAAGCTTGAGGATCTGTTTTTCACTTCTGAGGTTCTGTGTGAAGGCCAGAGGCTCACACTCTCTGCTGATGTTTTTAAAGAGATTCCCTTTGTCCCAGCACACTATGGCTCAGTACCTGTGGCTCCAGCTCAGCATTCCCAGTATCCAAACCCCAGGGATTTGGCCAAAATGGGAAGGATTTTGTTCCCTCACTCATTCCACAGCTCCACATGTCTTTGCCACTTCTCTGCTGCAATATCCTCTATCCATGGCATTGGTGAAGCAGCAACCCCAAACCATGATCCTCTCCTAAAGCCAAACCCCAAATTTGCAGCTGAACCTCCATTTTATAAATTATACCAGCTTTTAAAAATACTGATAAAAAAAAAAAAAAAACCTTTGGAAACTCTAAAATACACATTTTACTCTACAAAACATCTTGAAAGTGGGTAGGAATTTTAGTCATAATACAAAGAAACCTACATAGATAAAAGCCTTAGTGCTAAGCTACATTATTCAGGTGAGGCCAAGTAATCAAGCTTGAATATTTTGAAAGATATTTAAATCTCAAGTGAACATGGTCAGACTACAAACCTCCAAATTAGAGGGCACAAATCTGCAGCCTGATTTGCAGTTCTCATCTCAAATACACTGAGATACATTCATACATATACATGTAGAAATGCCCCCATATGGGGTTTATCATAAATGTAAAATAACATACATTTGCCACAAGAAATGCCACTACATGTTTCACATAAAACTCTAAGAGTTTTTCATAAATGTCAAATAATGCAAGATCCCTTTCAGAAAGAAATCCAATATTTGCAGAAGCAGCTTTGGCTTACAGTCATGTTTGCCCAACTACCCAGCATATGTTAATTTTCTGATTTAATGTACAGGTGATTCTGTCCAAATTAGCTCTTAGATGAAATATTTTTTAAAAACACACTTTTTTCCTGCATCTTCAGTCTTCAGTTATTTATAAAGAGTATTTTATGAATTACTCAAAAAATGCTCCTTAGACAAAGACAAAAGCCCAGTTTCAATGCACAGAAGAGATTTTAGAAACCAAATGTTACATATGTTGAAAGAGTAACAATTTATTTTGTAAAGAATTTTCAACATATCTGCTTTTAATTATACAATGAGTACAGGGTTTTTAGTAAATTCTTAAAGCTGAAATCATTTGAAATTCTCTCTTTTCAAACTCCTACAAAACACTGCACATGAAAAACCTCACTCAACCTCAACACTGTGATATTCCCCACTACCTGGAGGTCAACCAACATTTCAATTTTACTCTATCTAATGTACTTTTTCATTTTGGATTAGATTTCTACAAAAGCCAAAAAAAAGAAGTGCTCACTTTTTATGAGAGCAACATGCCAGGAGGAAAGAAATAATATATATACTTAAGTTTATTTAATTGACCTTGTTTTGCCTTAGTGGGGCTAAAAATAATTTAACATTTGACACTGGCATGAACAGGACAAAAAGCTGACAATAAAATATTCTGTTTTCCACGTTCATTTTGCCTTGTTTTCCCATTTCCACATTAAACAATGCTCTAACTCCCTGTTCCCCTGTTCCACACAGCCCTTCCTCACAGGTGGGTGCTCATTCCATCCAAATGCTGTCCTCAAGTCATAAAAAGTGTCAGACTCATGATGACTGGAAGGGATTAGGGGATCCCTAAGCTGTTCCTAAGAAAATATTCTTTATTTTGTACAGAATCCCTTCTCACTGCTGCTCAAATGCCTCTGTGATTAACAATGGAGCTAAACATGAGTTCTGCTCTGCCTCTTCCCAATTCTGAAAACCAGAATCACCCAATTTGAGGCATCAAATCAGACAACACCAATCTGGACTTGATGATCTTGAAGGTCTTTTTCAACACTGATGGTTTTTTATCCTACAAGTATAAGAGAAAATATACAATACACCACAAGCCTTCTGACTGCTGGAGTTTCTTCTTGATTTCTCTGTCCCCTGCTTTTAAGTGATTGCTCATTTTCTCAATATTAAATAATATTTATAAGCTAAAGCAAGAACTTTATTACAAAGGTAACTGTAATTTCTCAAACACACAGCCAGAACAGAAAAAGAACTAACTGCAGAAGTACTTCTGCAATTTGCAGATGATTAAATTTTGAAGGTGAGATGCTGTATAACTGCACCAACCATTCATGAAGCTGACTTGAAGAGCTGTAATTTGTGGTGTTTGCCCAGAAGAGCCACAGCTGATGATCAGGGATAACAGGCACAGATTTCAGCACATTGCCAGAGCTCTCTGCTATATGCTGAGAACAACAATATCAAAAGGTTCCTCTCTCCAGCACTGCTGGTGTCAAGGTTAATGAGCTAAAACTTGTTAAATTGATATTACCAAACTAATGGCTTTTTTATAGGACACTGCATGGATTTTGACACACAGCTAATGTGGAATATTGCTGGTCTGAACTGAATTAGAAGTTTTTGCATGTATACAATCAAGATAACTAAAAATGGGGAGCTGTGACCACACTATTGTCACTATTTGTGCTTCAAATAATATAGAAATATAGAATCCCAGACTGGTTTGGTTGGAAGGGACCATAAAGCCCATCCAGTGCCACCCTGCCATGGCAGGGACACCTTCCACTGTCCCAGGTTATCCCCAGCTGTGTCCACCCTGGCCTTGGACACTTCCAGGCATTCCAGGAGAATTCACAACTTCTCTGGGCAACTTCAAACTTTTAAATATGAAATTATTTAAATAATAAAACCACTATTTTTTAAAAATTTTACATGAACCATACCAAGAGTTAAGGAAGAGGAAAAATAAATGC